>NC_092138.1:97990093-98617988 GCF_043159975.1 Macaca nemestrina | reverse complement strand
ACCATAGGGCCAAAGGAAATATCCTCCGATAACAAAGAGAAAGAAGCTTTCTGAGAAACTTCTTTGTGTCCTGTGAAATCATCTCACAGAGTTACAGCTTTCCCCTCAAGAAGCCATTCACTAAGACAGTTCTTGTGGAATTGGCAAAGTGATATTTGGAAGCCCTTAGAGGGCTATGGTGAAAAAGGAAATATCCTCAGATGAAATCTGGAAAGAAGCTTCCTGAGAAACTGCTTAGTGTTCTCTTAATTCATCTCACAGAGTTATATCTGTATTTCGTGGATCTCTTTGCTAGCCTTATTTCTGTGGAATCTGAGAAGAGATATTTCGGATCCCTTTGAAGACCTGGGGGCCAAAGGAAATACCCTCCGATAACAAAGAGAAAGAAGCTTTCTGAGAAACTTCTTTGTGTTCTGTGAAATCATCTCACAGAGTTACAGCTTTCCCCTCAAGAAGCATTTCAATAAGACAGTTCTTGTGGAATTGGCAAAGTGATATTTGGAAGCCCATAGAGGGCTATGGTGAAAAAGGAAATATCCTCAGATGAAATCTGGAAAGGAGCTTCCTGAGAAACTGCTTAGTGTTCTCTTAATTCATCTCACAGAGTTACATCTGTATTTCGTGGATCTCTTTGCTAGCCTTATTTCTGTGGAATCTGAGAACAGATATCTCGGATCCCTTTGAAGGCTATAGGGCCAAAGGAAATATCCTCCGATAACAAAGAGAAAGAAGCTTTCTGAGAAACTTCTTTGTGTTCTGTGAAATCATCTCACAGAGTTACAGCTTTCCCTTCAAGAAGCATTTCGCTAAGACAGTTCTTGTGGAATTGGCAAAGTGATATTTGGAAGCCCATAGAGGGCTATGGTGAAAAAGGAAATATCCTCAGATGAAATCTGGAAAGAAGCTTCCTGAGAAACTGCTTAGTGTTCTCTTAATTCATCTCACAGAGTTACATCTGTATTTCGTGGATCTCTTTGCTAGCCTTATTTCTGTGGAATCTGAGAACAGATATCTCGGATCCCTTTGAAGACCATTGGGCCAAAGGAAATATCCTCCGAAAGCAAAGAGAAAGAAGCTTTCTGAGAAACTTCTTTGTGTTCTGTGAAATCATCTCACAGAGTTACAGCTTTCCCCTCAAGAAGCCTTTCGCTAAGACAGTTCTTGTGGAATTGGCAAAGTGATATTTGGAAGCCCATAGAGGTCTATACTGAAAAAGGAAATATCCTCAGATGAAATCTGGAAAGAAGCTTCCTGAGAAACTGCTTAGTGTTCTGTTAATTCATCTCACAGAGTTACATCTGTATTTCGTGGATGTCTTTGCTGGCCTTATTTCTGTGGAATCTGAGAACAGATACTTCGAATCCCTTTGAAGACTATAGGGCCAAAGGAAATATCCTCCGATAACAAAGAGAAAGAAGCTTTCTGAGAAACTTCTTTGTGTTCTGTGAAAACATCTCACAGAGTTACAGCTTTCCCCTCAAGAAGCCTTTCGCTAAGACAGTTCTTGTGGAATTGGCAAAGTGATATTTGGAAGCCCATATAGGGCTATGGTGAAAAAGGAAATATCCTCAGATGAAATCTGGAAAGAAGCTTCCTGAGAAACTGCTTAGTGTTCTCTTAATTCATCTCACAGAGTTACATCTGTATTTCGTGGATCTCTTTGCTAGCCTTATTTCTGTGGAATCTGAGAACAGATATTTCGGATCCCTTTGAAGACCATAGGGCCAAAGGAAATATCCTCCGATAACAAAGAGAAAGAAGCTTTCTGAGAAACTTCTTTGTGTCCTGTGAAATCATCTCACAGAGTTACAACTTTCCCCTCAAGAAGCCATTCACTAAGACAGTTCTTGTGGAATTGGCAAAGTGATATTTGGAAGCCCTTAGAGGGCTATGGTGAAAAAGGAAATATCCTCAGAAGAAATCTGGAAAGAAGCTTCCTGAGAAACTGCTTAGTGTTCTCTTAATTCATCTCACAGAGTTATATCTGTATTTCGTGGATCTCTTTGCTAGCCTTATTTCTGTGGAATCTGAGAAGAGATATTTCGGATCCCTTTGAAGACCAGGGGGCCAAAGGAAATACCCTCCGATAACAAAGAGAAAGAAGCTTTCTGAGAAACTTCTTTGTGTTCTGTGAAATCATATCACAGAGTTACAGCTTTCCCCTCAAGAAGCATTTCAATAAGACAGTTCTTGTGGAATTGGCAAAGTGATATTTGGAAGCCCATAGAGGGCTATGGTGAAAAAGGAAATATCCTCAGATGAGATCTGGAAAGGAGCTTCCTGAGAAACTGCTTAGTGTTCTCTTAATTCATCTCACAGAGTTACATCTGTATTTCGTGGATCTCTTTGCTAGCCTTATTTCTGTGGAATCTGAGAACAGATATCTCGGATCCCTTTGAAGGCTATAGGGCCAAAGGAAATATCCTCCGATAACAAAGAGAAAGAAGCTTTCTGAGAAAGTTCTTTGTATTCTGTGAAAACATCTCACAGAGTTACAGCTTTCCCCTCAAGAAGCCTTTCGCTAAGACAGTTCTTGTGGAATTGGCAAAGTGATATTTGGAAGCCCATAGAGGGCTATGGTGAAAAAGGAAATATCCTCAGATGAAATCTGGAAAGAAGCTTCCTGAGAAACTGCTTAGTGTTCTGTTAATTCATCTCACAGAGTTCCATCTGTATTTCGTGGATCTCTTTGCTAGCCTTATTTCTGTGGAATCTGAGAACAGATATTTCGGATCCCTTTGAAGACCATAGGGCCAAAGGAAATATCCTCCGATAACAAAGAGAAAGAAGCTTTCTGAGAAACTTCTTTGTGTCCTGTGAAATCATCTCACAGAGTTACAGCTTTCCCCTCAAGAAGCCATTCACTAAGACAGTTCTTGTGGAATTGGCAAAGTGATATTTGGAAGCCCTTAGAGGGCTATGGTGAAAAAGGAAATATCCTCAGATGAAATCTGGAAAGAAGCTTCCTGAGAAACTGCTTAGTGTTCTCTTAATTCATCTCACAGAGTTATATCTGTATTTCGTGGATCTCTTTGCTAGCCTTATTTCTGTGGAATCTGAGAAGAGATATTTCGGATCCCTTTGAAGACCAGGGGGCCAAAGGAAATACCCTCCGATAACAAAGAGAAAGAAGCTTTCTGAGAAACTTCTTTGTGTTCTGTGAAATCATCTCACAGAGTTACAGCTTTCCCCTCAAGAAGCCTTTCGCTAAGACAGTTCTTGTGGAATTGGCAAAGTGATATTTGGACGCCCATAGAGGGCTATGGTGAAAAAGGAAATATCCTCAGATGAAATCTGGAAAGAAGTTTCCTGAGAAACTGCTTAGTGTTCTGTTAATTCATCTCACAGAGTTACATATGTATGTCGTGGGTCTCTTTGCTAGCCTTATTTCTGTGGAATCTGAGAACAGATATTTCGGATCCCTTTGAAGACTATAGGGCCAAAGGAAATATCCTCCCATAACAAAGAGAAAGAAGCTTTCTGAGAAACTTCTTTGTGTTCTGTGAAATCATCTCACAGAGTTACAGCTTTCCCCTCAAGAAGCCTTTCGCTAAGACATTTCTTGTGGAATTGGCAAAGTGATATTTGGAAGCCCATAGAGGGCTATGGTGAAAAAGGAAATATCCTCAGATGAAATCTGGAAAGAAGCTTCCTGAGAAACTGCTTAGTGTTCTCTTAATTCATCTCACAGAGTTACATCTGTATTTCGTGGATCTCTTTGCTCGCCTTATTTCTGTGGAATCTGAAAACAGATATCTCGGATCCGTTTGAAGGCTATAGGGCCAAAGGAAATATCCTCCGATAACAAAGAAAGAAGCTTTCTGAGAAACTTCTTTGTGTTCTGGGAAATCATCTCACAGAGTGACAGCTTTCCCCTCAAGAAGCCTTTCGCTAAGACAGTTCTTGTGGAATTGGCAAAGTGATATTTGGAAGCCCCTAGAGGGCTATGCTGAAAAAGGAAATATCCTCAGATGAAATCTGGAAAGAAGCTTCCTGAGAAACTGCTTAGTGTTCTGTTAATTCATCTCACAGAGTTACATCTGTATTTCGTGGATCTCTTTGCTAGCCTTATTTCTGTGGAATCTGAGAACAGATATTTCGGATCCCTTTGAAGACCATAGGGCCAAAGGAAATATACTCCGATAACAAAGAGAAAGAAGCTATCTGAGAAACTTCTTTGTGTTCTGTGAAATCATCTCACAGAGTTACAGCTTTCCCCTCAAGAAGCCTTTCACTAAGACAGTTCTTTTGGTATTGGCAAAGTGATATTTGGAAGCCCATAGAGGGCTATGGTGTAAAAGGAAATATTCTCAGATGAAATCTGCAAAGAAGCTTCCTGAGAAACTGCTTAGTGTTCTCTTAATTCATCTCACAGAGTTATATCTGTATTTCGTGGATCTCTTTGCTAGCCTTATTTCTGTGGAATCTGAGAAGAGATATTTCGGATCCCTTTGAAGACCAGGGGGGCAAAGGAAATATCTTCCGATAACAAAGAGAAAGAAGCTTTCTGAGAAACTTCTTTGTGTTCTGTGAAATCATCTCACAGAGTTACCGCTTTCCCCTCAAGAAGCCTTTCGCTAAGACAGTTCTTGTGGAATTGGCAAAGTGATATTTGGAAGCCCATAGAGGGATATGGTGAAAAAGGAAATATCCTCAGATGAAATCTGGAAAGAAGCTTCCTGAGAAACTGCTTAGTGTTCTGTTAATTCATCTCACAGAGTTACATCTGTATTTCGTGGATCTCTTTGCTAGCCTTATTTATGTGGAATCTGAGAACAGATATCTCGGATCCCTTTGAAGGCTATAGGGCCAAAGGAAATATCCTCCGATAACAAAGAGAAAGAAGATTTCTGAGAAACTTCTTTGTGTTCTGGGAAATCATCTCACAGAGTTACAGCTTTCCCCTCAAGAAGCCTTTCGCTAAGACAGTTCTTGTGGAATTGGCAAAGTGATATTTGGAAGCCCCTAGAGGGCTATGCTGAAAAAGGAAATATCCTCAGATGAAATCTGGAAAGAAGCTTCCTGAGAAACTTCTTAGTGTTCTCTTAATTCATCTCACAGAGTTACATCTGTATTTCGTGGATCTCTTTGCTAGCCTTAATTCTGTGGAATCTGAGAACAGATATTTCGGATCCCTTTGAAGACCATAGGGCCAAAGGAAATATCCTCCGATAACAAAGAGAAAGAAGCTATCTGAGAAACTTCTTTGTGTTCTGTGAAATCATCTCACAGAGTTACAGCTTTCCCCTCAAGAAGCCTTTCACTAAGACAGTTCTTTTGGTTTTGGCAAAGTGATATTTGGAAGCCCATAGAGGGCTATGGTGAAAAAGGAAATATCCTCAGATGAAATCTGGAAAGAAGCTTCCTGAGAAACTGCTTAGTGTTCTGTTAATTCATCTCACAGAGTTACATCTGTATTTCGTGGATCTCTTTGCTAGCCTTATTTCTTTGGAATCTGAGAACAGATATTTCGGATCCCTTTGAAGACTATAGGGCCAAAGGAAATATCCTCCGATAACAAAGAGAAAGAAGCTTTCTGAGAAACTTCTTTGTGTTCTGTGAAATCATCTCACACAGTTACAGCTTTCCCCTCAAGAAGCCTTTCGCTAAGACAGTTCTTGTGGAATTGGCAAAGTGATATTTGGAAGCCCATAGAGGGCTATGGTGAAAAAGGAAATATCCTCAGATGAAATCTGAAAAGAAGCTTCCTGAGAAACTGCTTAGTGTTCTCTTAATTCATCTCACAGAGTTACATCTGTATTTCGTGGATCTCTTTGCTAGCCTTATGTCTGTGGAATCTGAAAACAGATATCTCGGATCCCTTTGTAGACTATAGGGCCAAAGGATATATCCTCCGATAACAAAGAGAAAGAAGCTTTCTGAGAAACTTCTTTGTGTTCTGTGAAATCATCTCACAGAGTTACAGCTTTCCCCTCAAGAAGCCTTTCGCTAAGACAGTTCTTGTGGAATTGGCAAAGTGATATTTGGAAGCCCATAGAGGGCTATGGTGAAAAAGGAAATATCCTCAGATGAAATCTGGAAAGAAGCTTCCTGAGAAACTGCTTAGTGTTCTGTTAATTCATCACACAGAGTTACATCTGTATTTCGTGGATCTCTTTGCTAGCCTTATTTCTGTGGAATCTGAGAACAGATATCTCGGATCCCTTTGAAGGCTATAGGGCCAAAGGAAATATCCTCCGATAACAAAGAGAAAGAAGCTTTCTGAGAAACTTCTTTGTGTTCTGTGAAATCATCTCACAGAGTTACAGCTTTCCCCCTAAGAATCCTTTCGCTAAGACAGTTCTTGTGGAATTGGCAAAGTGATATTTGGAAGCCCATAGAGGGCTATGGTGAAAAAGGAAATATCCTCAGATGAAATCTGGAAAGAAACTTCCTGAGAAACTGCTTAGTGTTCTGTTAATTCATCTCAAAGTGTTACATATGTATTTCGTGGATCTCTTTGCTAGCCTTATTTCTTTGGAATCTGAGAACAGATATTTCGGATCCCTTTGAAGACTATAGGGCCAAAGGAAATATCCTCCGATAACAAAGAGAAAGAAACTTTCTGAGAAACTTCTTTGTGTTCTGTGAAATCATCTCACAGAGTTACAGCTTTCCCCTCAAGAAGCATTTCACCAAGACAGTTCTTGTGGATTTGGCAAAGTGATATTTGGAAGCACATAGAGGGCTATGGTGAAAAAAGGAAATATCCTCAGATGAAATCTGGAAAGAAGCTTCCTGAGAAACTGCTTAGTGTTCTCTTAATTCATCTCACAGAGTTACATCTGTATTTCGTGGATCTCTTTGCTAGCCTTATTTCTGTGGAATCTGAGAACAGATATCTCAGATCCCTTTGAAGACTATAGGGCCAAAGGAAATATCCTCCGATAACAAAGAGAAAGAAGCTTTCTGAGAAACTTATTTGTGTTCTGTGAAATCATCTCACAGAGTTACAGCTTTCCCCTAAGAAGCCTTTCGCTAAGACAGTTCTTGTGGAATTGGCAAAGAGATATTTGGAAGCCCATAGAGGGCTATGGTGAAAAAGGAAATATTCTCAGATGAAATCTGGAAAGAAGCTTCCTGAGAAACTGCTTAGTGTTCTCTTAATTCGTCTCACAGAGTTACATCTGTATTTCGTGGATCTCTTTGCTAGCCTTATGTCTGTGGAATCTGAAAACAGATATCTCGGATCCCTTTGTAGACTATAGGGCCAAAGGATATATCCTACGATAACAAAGAGAAAGAAGCTTTCTGAGAAACTTCTTTGTTTTCTGTGAAATCATCTCACAGAGTTACAGCTTTCCCCTCAAGAAGCCTTTCGCTTAGACAGTTCTTGTGGAATTGGCAAAGTGATATTTGGAAGCCCATAGAGGGCTATGGTGAAAGAGGAATTATCCTCAGATGAAATCTGGAAAGAAGCTTCCTGAGAAACTGCTTAGTGTTCTCTTAATTCATCTCACAGAGTTACATCTGTATTTCGTGGATCTCTTTGCTAGCCTTATTTCTGTGGAATCTGAGAACAGATATTTCGGATCCCTTTGAAGACCATAGGGCCAAAGGAAATATCCTCCGATAACAAAGAGAAAGAAGCTTTCTGAGAAACTTCTTTGTGTTCTGTGAAATCATCTCACAGAGTTACAGCTTTCCCCTCAGGAAGCCTTTCGCTAAGACAGTTCTTGTGGAATTGGCAAAGTGATATTTGGAAGCCCTTAGCGGGCTATGGTGAAAAAGGAAATATCCTCAGATGAAATCTGGAAAGAAGCTTCCTGAGAAACTGCTTAGTGTTCTCTTAATTCATCTCACAGAGTTACATCTGTATTTCGTGGATCTCTTTGCTAGCCTTATTTATGTGGAATCTGAGAACAGATATCTCGGATCCCTTTGAAGGCTATAGGGCCAAAGGAAATATCCTCCGATAACAAAGAGAAAGAAGCTTTCTGAGAAACTTCTTTGTGTTCTGTGAAATCATCTCACAGAGTTACAGCTTTCCCCTCAAGAAGCCTTTCGCTAAGACAGTTCTTGTGGAATTGGCAAAGTGATATTTGGAAGCCCATAGAGAGCTACGGTGAAAAAGGAAATATCCTCAGATGAAATCTGGAAAGAAGCTTCCTGAGAAACTGCTTAGTGTTCTGTTAATTCATCTCACAGAGTTACATCTGTATTTCGTGGATCACTTTGCTAGCCTTATTTCTGTGGAATCTGAGAACAGATATCTCGGATCCCTTTGAAGGCTATAGGGCCAAAGGAAATATCCTCCGATAACAAAGAGAAAGAAGCTTTCTGAGAAACTTCTTTGTGTTCTGTGAAATCGTCTCACAGAGTTACAGCTTTCCCCCCAAGAAGCCTTTCGCTAAGACAGTTCTTGTGGAATTGGCAGAGTGATATTTGGAAGCCCATAGAGGGCTATGGTGAAAAAGGAAATATCCTCAGATGAAATCTGGAAAGAAGCTTCCTGAGAAACTGCTTAGTGTTCTGTTAATTCATCTCAAAGTGTTACATATGTATTTCGTGGATCTCTTTGCTAGCCTTATTTCTGTGGAATCTGAGAACAGATATTTCGGATCCCTTTGAAGGCTATAGGGCCAAAGGAAATATCCTCCGATAACAAAGAGAAAGAAGCTTTCTGAGAAACTTCTTTGTGTTCTGTGAAATCATCTCACAGAGTTACAGCTTTCCCCTCAAGAAGCATTTCGCCAAGACAGTTCTTGTGGATTTGGCAAAGTGATATTTGGAAGCCCATAGAGGGCTATGGTGAAAAAGGAAATATCCTCAGATGAAATCTGGAAAGAAGCTTCCTGAGAAACTGCTTAGTGTTCTCTTAATTCATCTCACAGAGTTACATCTGTATTTCGTGGATCTCTTTGCTAGCCTTATTTCTGTGGAATCTGAGAACAGATATCTCAGATCCCTTTGAAGACTATAGGGCCAAAGGAAATATCCTCCGATAACAAAGAGAAAGAAGCTTTCTGAGAAACTTCTTTGTGTTCTGTGAAATCATCTCACAGAGTTACAGCTTTCCCCTCAAGAAGCCTTTCGCTTAGACAGTTCTTGTGGAATTGGCAAAGTGATATTTGGAAGCCCATAGAGGGCTATGGTGAAAAAGGAATTATCCTCAGATGAAATCTGGAAAGAAGCTTCCTGAGAAACTGCTTAGTGTTCTCTTCATTCATCTCACAGAGTTACATCTGTATTTCGTGGATCTCTTTGCTAGCCTTATTTCTGTGGAATCTGAGAACAGATATTTCGGATCCCTTTGAAGACCATAGGGCCAAAGGAAATATCCTCCGATAAGAAAGAGAAAGAAGCTTTCTGAGAAACTTCTTTGTGTTCTGTGAAATCATCTCACAGAGTTATAGCTTTCCCCTCAGGAATCCTTTCGCTAAGACAGTTCTTGTGGAATTGGCAAAGTGATATTTGGAAGCCCATAGAGGGCTATGGTCAAAAAGGAAATATCCTCAGATGAAATCTGGAAAGAAGGTTCCTGAGAAACTGCTTAGTGTTCTCTTAATTCATCTCACAGAGTTACATCTGTATTTCGTGGATCTCTTTGCTAGCCTTATGTCTGTGGAAACTGAAAACAGATATCTCGGATACCTTTGTAGACTATAGGGCCAAAGGATATATCCTCCGATAACAAAGAGAAAGAAGCTTTCTGAGAAACTTCTTTGTGTTCTGTGAAATCATCTCACAGAGTTACAGCTTTCCCCTCAAGAAGCCTTTCGCTAAGACAGTTCTTGTGGAATTGGCAAAGTGATATTTGGAAGCCCATAGAGGGCTATGGTGAAAAAGGAAATATCCTCAGATGAAATCTGGAAAGAAGCTTCCTGAGAAACTGCTTAGTGTTCTGTTAATTCATCTCACAGAGTTACATCTGTATTTCGTGGATCTCTTTGCTAGCCTTATTTCTGTGGAATCTGAGAACAGATATCTCGGATCCCTTTGAAGGCTATAGGGCCAAAGGAAATATCCTCCGATAACAAAGAGAAAGAAGCTTTCTGAGAAACTTCTTTGTGTTCTGTGAAATCATCTCACAAAGTTACAGCTTTCCCCCCAAGAAGCCTTTCGCTAAGACAGTTCTTGTGGAATTGGCAAAGTGATATTTGGAAGCCCATAGAGGGCTATGGTGAAAAAGGAAATATCCTCAGATGAAATCTGGAAAGAAGCTTCCTGAGAAACTGCTTAGTGTTCTGTTAATTCATCTCAAAGTGTTACATATGTATTTCGTGGATCTCTTTGCTAGCCTTATTTCTGTGGAATCTGAGAACAGATATTTCGGATCCCTTTGAAGGCTATAGGGCCAAAGGAAATATCCTCCGATAACAAAGAGAAAGAAGCTTTCTGAGAAACTTCTTTGTGTTCTGTGAAATCATCTCACAGAGTTACAGCTTTCCCCTCAAGAAGCATTTCGCGAAGACAGTTCTTGTGGATTTGGCAAAGTGATATTTGGAAGCCCATAGAGGGCTATGGTGAAAAAGGAAATATCCTCAGATGAAATCTGGAAAGAAGCTTCCTGAGAAACTGCTTAGTGTTCTCTTAATTCATCTCACAGAGTTACATCTGTATTTCGTGGATCTCTTTGCTAGCCTTATTTCTGTGGAATCTGAGAACAGATATCTCGGATTCCTTTGAAGGCTATAGGGCCAAAGGAAATATCCTCCGATAACAAAGAAAAAGAAGCTTTCTGAGAAACTTCTTTGTGTTCTGTGAAATCATCTCACAGAGATACAGCTTCCCCCTCAAGAAGCCTTTCGCTAAGACAGTTCTTGTGGAATTGGCAAAGTGATATTTGGAAGCCCATAGCGGGCTATTGTGAAAAAGGAAATATCCTCAGATGAAATCTGGAAAGAAGCTTCCTGAGAAACTGCTTAGTGTTCTGTTAATTCATCTCACACAGTTACATACGTATTTCGTGGATCTCTTTGCTAGCCTTATTTCTGCGGAATCTGAGAACAGATATTACGGATCCCTTTGAAGACCATAGGGCAAAAGGAAATATCCTCCGATAACAAAGAGAAAGAAGCTTTCTGAGAAACTTCTTTGTGTTCTGTGAAATGATATCACAGTGTTACAGCTTTCCCCTCAAGAAGCCGTTCGCTAAGACAGTTCTTGTGGAATTGGCAAAGTGATATTTGGAAGCCCATAGAGGGCTATGGTGAAAAAGAAAATATCCTCAGATGAAATCTGGAAAGAAGCTTCCTGAGAAACTGCTTAGTGTTCTGTTAATTCATCTCACAGAGTTACATCTGTATTTCGTGGATCTCTTTGCTAGCCTTATTTCTGTGGAATCTGAGAACAGATATCTCGGATCCCATTGAAGGCTATAGGGCCAAAGGAAATATCCTCCGATAACAAAGAGAAAGAAGCTTTCTGAGAAACTTCTTTGTGTTCTGTGAAATCATCTCACAGAGTTACAGCTTTCCCGTCAAGAAGCCTTTCGCTAAGACAGTTCTTGTGGAATTGGCAAAGTGATATTTGGAAGCCCATAGAGGGCTATGGTGAAAAAGGAAATATCCTCAGATGAAATCTGGAAAGAAGCTTCCTGAGAAACTGCTTAGTGTTCTGTTAATTCATCTCATAGTGTTACATATGTATTTCGTGGATCTCTTTGCTAACCTTATTTCTGTGGAATCTGAGAACAGATATTTCGGATCCCTTTGAAGGCTATAGGGCCAAAGGAAATATCCTCCGATAACAAAGAGAAAGAAGCTTTCTGAGAAACTTCTTTGTGTTCTGTGAAATCATCTCACAGAGTTACAGCTTTCCCCTCAAGAAGCATTTCGCTAAGACAGTTCTTGTGGAATTGGCAAAGTGATATTTGGAAGCCCATAGAGGGCTATGGTGAAAAAGGAAATATCCTCAGATGAAATCTGGAAAGAAGCTTCCTGAGAAACTGCTTAGTGTTCTCTTAGTTCATCTCACAGAGTTACATCTGTATTTCGTGGATCTCTTTGCTAGCCTTATTTCTGTGGAATCTGAGAACAGATATCTCGGATCCCTTTGAAGACTATAGGGCCAAAGGAAATATCCTCCGATAATAAAGAGAAAGAAGCTTTCTGAGAAACTTCTTTGTGTTCTGTGAAATCATCTCACAGAGTTACAGCTTTCCCCTCAAGAAGCATTTCAATAAGACAGTTCTTGTGGAATTGGCAAAGTGATATTTGGAAGCCCATAGAGGGCTATGGTGAAAAAGGAAATATCCTCAGATGAAATCTGGAAAGAAGCTTCCTGAGAAACTGCTTAGTGTTCTCTTAATTCATCTCACAGAGTTACATCTGTATTTCGTGGATCTCTTTGCTAGCCTTATTTCTGTGGAATCTGAGAACAGATATTTCGGATCCCTTTGAAGACCATAGGGCCAAAGGAAATATCCTCCGATAACAAAGAGAAAGAAGCTTTCTGAGAAACTTCTTTGTGTTCTGTGAAATCATCTCACAGAGTTACAGCTTTCCCCTCAAGAAGCCTTTCGCTAAGACAGTTCTTGTGGAATTGGCAAAGTGATATTTGGAAGCCCATAGAGGGCTATGGTGAAAAAGGAAATATCCTCAGATGAAATCTGGAAAGAAGCTTCCTGAGAAACTGCTTAGTGTTCTGTTAATTCATCTCACAGAGTTACATCTGTATTTCGTGGATCTCTTTGCTAGCCTTATTTCTGTGGAATCTGAGAACAGATATCTCGGATCCCTTTGAAGGCTATAGGGCCAAAGGAAATATCCTCCGATAACAAAGAGAAAGAAGCTTTCTGAGAAACTTCTTTGTGTTCTGTGAAATCATCTCAGAGTTACAGCTTTCCCCTCAAGAAGCCTTTCGCTAAGATAGTTCTTGTGGAATTGGCAAAGTGATATTTGGAAGCCCATAGAGGGCTATGGTGAAAAAGGAAATATCCTCAGATGAAATCTGGAAAGAAGCTTCCTGAGAAACTGCTTAGTGTTCTCTTAATTCATCTCACAGAGTTACATCTGTATTTCGTGGATCTCTTTGCTAGCCTTATTTCTGTGGAATCTGAGAACAGATATTTCGGATCCCTTTGAAGACCATAGGGCCAAAGGAAATATCCTCCAATAACAAAGAGAAAGAAGCTTTCTGAGAAACTTCATTGTGTTCTGTGAAATCATCTCACAGAGTTACAGCTTTCCCCTCAAGAAGCATTTCGCTAAGACAGTTCTTGTGGAATTGGCAAAGTGATATTTGGAAGCCCATAGAGGGCTATGGTGAAAAAGGAAATATCCTCAGATGAAATCTGGAAAGAAGCTTCCTGAGAAACTGCTTAGTGTTCTCTTAATTCATCTCACAGTGTTACATCTGAATTTCGTGGATCTCTTTGCTAGCCTTATTTCTGTGGAATCTGAGAACAGATATTTCGGATCCCTTTGAAGACCAGGGGGCCAAAGGAAATATCCTCCGATAAGAAAGAGAAAGAAGCTTTCTGAGAAACTTCTTTGTGCTCTGTGAAATCATCTCACAGAGTTACAGCTTTCCCCTCAAGAAGCCTTTCGCTAAGACAGTTCTTGTGGAATTGGCAAAGTGATATTTGGAAGCCCATAGAGGTCTATATTGAAAAAGGAAATATCCTCAGATGAAATCTGGAAAGAAGCTTCCTGAGAAACTGCTTAGTGTTCTGTTAATTCATCTCACAGAGTTACATCTGTATTTCGTGGATCTCTTTGCTGGCCTTATTTCTGTGGAATCTGAGAACAGATACTTCGAATCCCTTTGAAGACTATAGGGCCAAAGGAAATATCCTCCGATAACAAAGAGAAAGAAGCTTTCTGAGAAACTTCTTTGTGTTCTGTGAAATCATCTCACAGAGTTACAGCTTTCCCTTCAAGAAGCCTTTCACTAAGACAGTTCTTGTGGAATTGGCAAAGTGATATTTGGAAGCCCATAGAGGGCTATGGTGAAAAAGGAAATATCCTCAGATGAAATCTGGAAAGAAGCTTCCTGAGAAACTGCTTAGTGTTCTCTTAATTCATCTCACGGAGTTAAATCTGTATTTCGTGGATCTCTTTGCTAGCCTTATTTCTGTGGAATCTGAAAACAGATGTCTCGGATCCCTTTCAAGACTATAGGGCCAAAGGAAATATCCTCCGATAACAAAGAGAAAGAAGTTTTCTGAGAAACTTTTTTCTGTTCTGTGAAATCATCTCACAGAGTTACAGCTTTCCCCTCAAGAAGCCTTTCGCTAAGACAATTCTTGTGGAAATGGCAAAGTGATATTTGGAAGCCCATAGAGGGCTATGGTGAAAAAGGAAATATCCTCAGATGGAATCTGGAAAGAATCTTCCTGAGAAACTGCTTAGTGTTCCCTTAATTCATCTCACAGAGTTACATCTGTATTTCGTGGATCTCTTTGCTGGCCTTATTTCTGTGGAATCTGAGAACAGATATCTCGGATCCCTTTGAAGGCTATAGGGCCAAAGGAAATATCCTCCGATAACAAAGAGAAAGAAGCTTTCTGAGAAACTTCTTTGTGTTCTGTGAAATCATCTCACAGAGATACAGCTTCCCCCTCAAGAAGCCTTTCGCTAAGACAGTTCTTGTGGAATTGGCAAAGTGATATTTGGAAGCCCATAGCGGGCTATTGTGAAAAAGGAAATATCCTCAGATGAAATCTGGAAAGAAGCTTCCTGAGAAACTGCTTAGTGTTCTCTTAATTCATCTCACACAGTTACATACGTATTTCATGGATCTCTTTGCTAGCCTTATTTCTGTGGAATCTGAGAACAGATATTTCGGATCCCTTTGAAGACCATAGGGCAAAAGGAAATATCCTCCGATAACAAAGACAAAGAAGCTTTCTTGGAAACTTCTTTGTGTTCTGTGAAATGATATCACAGTGTTACAGCTTTCCCCTCAAGAAGCCTTTCGCTAAGACAGTTCTTGTGGAATTGGCAAAGTGATATTTGGAAGCCCATAGAGGGCTATGGTGAAAAAGAAAATATCCTCAGATGAAATCTGGAAAGAAGCTTCCTGAGAAACTGCTTAGTGTTCTGTTAATTCATCTCACAGAGTTACATCTGTATTTCGTGGATCTCTTTGCTAGCCTTATTTCTGTGGAATCTGAAAACAGATGTCTCGGATCCCTTTCAAGACTATAGGGCCAAAGGAAATATCCTCCGATAACAAAGAGAAAGAAGTTTTCTGAGAAACTTTTTTCTGTTCTGTAAAATCATCTCACAGAGTTACAGCTTTCCCCTCAAGAAGCCTTTCGCTAAGACAATTCTTGTGGAATTGGCAAAGTGATATTTGGAAGCCCATAGAGGGCTATGGTGAAAAAGGAAATATCCTCAGATGGAATCTGGAAAGAATCTTCCTGAGAAACTGCTTAGTGTTCCCTTAATTCATCTCACAGAGTTACATCTGTATTTCGTGGATCTCTTTGCTAGCCTTATTTCTGTGGAATCTGAGAACAGATATCTCGGATCCCTTTGAAGACTATAGGGCCAAAGGAAATATCCTCCGATAACAAAGAGAAAGAAGCTTTCTGAGAAACTTCTTTGTGTTCTGTGAAATCATCTCACAGAGATACAGCTTCCCCCTCAAGAAGCCTTTCGCTAAGACAGTTCTTGTGGAATTGGCAAAGTGATATTTGGAAGCCCATAGCGGGCTATTGTGAAAAAGGAATTATCCTCAGATGAAATCTGGAAAGAAGCTTCCTGAGAAACTGCTTAGTGTTCTCTTAATTCATCTCACACAGTTACATACGTATTTCGTGGATCTCTTTGCTAGCCTTATTTCTGTGGAATCTGAGAACAGATATTTCGGATCCCTTTGAAGACCATAGGGCAAAAGGAAATATCCTCCGATAACAAAGAGAAAATGCTTTCTGAGAAACTTCTTTGTGTTCTGTGAAATCATCTCACAGAGTTACAGCTTTCCCCTCAAGAAGCATTTCGCCAAGACAGTTCTTGTGGATTTGGCAAAGTGATATTTGGAAGCCCATAGAGGGCTATGGTGAAAAAGGAAATATCCTCAGATGAAATCTGGAAAGAAGCTTCCTGAGAAACTGCTTAGTGTTCTCTTAATTCATCTCACAGAGTTACATCTGTATTTCGTGGATCTCTTTGCTACCCTTATTTCTGTGGAATCTGAGAACAGATATCTCGGATCCCTTTGAAGACTATAGGGCCAAAGGAAATATCCTCCGATAACAAAGAGAAAGAAGCTTTCTGAGAAACTTCTTTGTGTTCTGTGAAATCATCTCACAGAGTTACAGCTTTCCCCTCAAGAAGCCTTTCGCTAAGACAGTTCTTGTGGAATTGGCAAGGTGATATTTGGAAGCCCATAGAGATCTATGGTGAAAAAGGAAATATCCTCAGATGAAATCTGGAAAGAAGCTTCCTGAGAAACTGCTTAGTGTTCTGTTAATTCATCTCACAGAGTTACATATGAATTTCGTGGATCTCTTTGCTAGCCTTATTTCTGTGGAATCTGAGACAGATATTTCGGATCCCTTTGAAGACTATAGGTCCAAAGGAAATATCCTCCTATAACAAAGAGAAAGAAGCTTTCTGAGAAACTTCTTTGTGTTCTGTGAAATCATCTCACAGAGTTACAGCTTTCCCCTCAAGAAGCCTTTCGCTAAGACAGTTCTTGTGGAATTGGCAAAGTGATATTTGGAAGCCCATAGAGGGCTATGGTCAAAAAGGAAATATCCTCAGATGAAATCTGGAAAGAAGCTTCCTGAGAAACTGCTTAGTGTTCTCTTAATTCATCTCACAGAGTTACATCTGTATTTCGTGGATCTCTTTGCTAGCCTTATGTCTGTGGAAACTGAAAACAGATATCTCGGATCCCTTTGTAGACTATAGGGCCAAAGGATATATCCTCCGATAACAAAGAGAAAGAAGCTTTCTGAGAAACTTCTTTGTGTTCTGTGAAATCATCTCACAGAGTTACAGCTTTCCCCTCAAGAAGCCTTTCGCTAAGACAGTTCTTGTGGAATTGGCAAAGTGATATTTGGAAGCCCATAGAGGGCTATGGTGAAAAAGGAAATATCCTCAGATGAAATCTGGAAAGAAGCTTCCTGAGAAACTGCTTAGTGTTCTGTTAATTCATCTCACAGAGTTACATCTGTATTTCGTGGATCTCTTTGCTAGCCTTATTTCTGTGGAATCTGAGAACAGATATCTCGGATCCCTTTGAAGGCTATAGGGCCAAAGGAAATATCCTCCGATAACAAAGAGAAAGAAGCTTTCTGAGAAACTTCTTTGTGTTCTGTGAAATCATCAAACAAAGTTACAGCTTTCCCCCCAAGAAGCCTTTCGCTAAGACAGTTCTTGTGGAATTGGCAAAGTGATATTTGGAAGCCCATAGAGGGCTATGGTGAAAAAGGAAATATCCTCAGATGAAATCTGGAAAGAAGCTTCCTGAGAAACTGCTTAGTGTTCTGTTAATTCATCTCAAAGTGTTACATATGTATTTCGTGGATCTCTTTGCTAGCCTTATTTCTGTGGAATCAGAGAACAGATATTTCGGATCCCTTTGAAGGCTATAGGGCCAAAGGAAATATCCTCCGATAACAAAGAGAAAGAAGCTTTCTGAGAAACTTCTTTGTGTTCTGTGAAATCATCTCACAGAGTTACAGCTTTCCCCTCAAGAAGCATTTCGCGAAGACAGTTCTTGTGGATTTGGCAAAGTGATATTTGGAAGCCCATAGAGGGCTATGGTGAAAAAGGAAATATCCTCAGATGAAATCTGGAAAGAAGCTTCCTGAGAAACTGCTTAGTGTTCTCTTAATTCATCTCACAGAGTTACATCTGTATGTCGTGGATCTCTTTGCTAGCCTTATTTCTGTGGAATCTGAGAACAGATATCTCGGATTCCTTTGAAGGCTATAGGGCCAAAGGAAATATCCTCCGATAACAAAGAAAAAGAAGCTTTCTGAGAAACTTCTTTGTGTTCTGTGAAATCATCTCACAGAGATACAGCTTCCCCCTCAAGAAGCCTTTCGCTAAGACAGTTCTTGTGGAATTGGCAAAGTGATATTTGGAAGCCCATAGCGGGCTATTGTGAAAAAGGAAATATCCTCAGATGAAATCTGGAAAGAAGCTTCCTGAGAAACTGCTTAGTGTTCTGTTAATTCATCTCACACAGTTACATACGTATTTCGTGGATCTCTTTGCTAGCCTTATTTCTGCGGAATCTGAGAACAGATATTACGGATCCCTTTGAAGACCATAGGGCAAAAGGAAATATCCTCCGATAACAAAGAGAAAGAAGCTTTCTGAGAAACTTCTTTGTGTTCTGTGAAATGATATCACAGTGTTACAGCTTTCCCCTCAAGAAGCCGTTCGCTAAGACAGTTCTTGTGGAATTGGCAAAGTGATATTTGGAAGCCCATAGAGGGCTATGGTGAAAAAGAAAATATCCTCAGATGAAATCTGGAAAGAAGCTTCCTGAGAAACTGCTCAGTGTTCTCTTAATTCATCTCACAGAGTTACATCTGTATTTCGTGGATCTCTTTGCTAGCCTTATTTCTGTGGAATCTGAGAACAGATATCTCGGATCCCATTGAAGGCTATAGGGCCAAAGGAAATATCCTCCGATAACAAAGAGAAAGAAGCTTTCTGAGAAACTTCTTTGTGTTCTGTGAAATCATCTCACAGAGTTACAGCTTTCCCGTCAAGAAGCCTTTCGCTAAGACAGTTCTTGTGGAATTGGCAAAGTGATATTTGGAAGCCCATAGAGGGCTATGGTGAAAAAGGAAATATCCTCAGATGAAATCTGGAAAGAAGCTTCCTGAGAAACTGCTTAGTGTTCTGTTAATTCATCTCATAGTGTTACATATGTATTTCGTGGATCTCTTTGCTAACCTTATTTCTGTGGAATCTGAGAACAGATATTTCGGATCCCTTTGAAGGCTATAGGGCCAAAGGAAATATCCTCCGATAACAAAGAGAAAGAAGCTTTCTGAGAAACTTCTTTGTGTTCTGTGAAATCATCTCACAGAGTTACAGCTTTCCCCTCAAGAAGCCTTTCGCTAAGACAGTTCTTGTGGAATTGGCAAAGTGATATTTGGAAGCCCATAGAGGGCTATGGTGAAAAAGGAAATATCCTCAGATGAAATCTGGAAAGAAGCTTCCTGAGAAACTGCTTAGTGTTCTCTTAATTCATCTCACAGAGTTACATCTGTATTTCGTGGATCTCTTTGCTAGCCTTATTTCTGTGGAATCTGAGAACAGATATCTCGGATCCCTTTGAAGACTATAGGGCCAAAGGAAATATCCTCCGATAATAAAGAGAAAGAAGCTTTCTGAGAAACTTCTTTGTGTTCTGTGAAATCATCTCACAGAGTTACAGCTTTCCCCTCAAGAAGCATTTCAATAAGACAGTTCTTGTGGAATTGGCAAAGTGATATTTGGAAGCCCATAGAGGGCTATGGTGAAAAAGGAAATATCCTCAGATGAAATCTGGAAAGAAGCTTCCTGAGAAACTGCTTAGTGTTCTCTTAATTCATCTCACAGAGTTACATCTGTATTTCGTGGATCTCTTTGCTAGCCTTATTTCTGTGGAATCTGAGAACAGATATTTCGGATCCCTTTGAAGACTATAGGTCCAAAGTAAATATCCTCCTATAACAAAGAGAAAGAAGCTTTCTGAGAAACTTCTTTGTGTTCTGTGAAATCATCTCACAGAGTTACAGCTTTCCCCTCAAGAAGCCTTTCGCTAAGACAGTTCTTGTGGAATTGGCAAAGTGATATTTGGAAGCCCATAGAAGGCTATGGTGAAAAAGGAAATATCCTCAGATGAAATCTGGAAAGAAGCTTCCTGAGAAACTGCTTAGTGTTCTGTTAATCATCTCACAGAGTTACATCTGTATTTCGTGGATCTCTTTGCTAGCCTTATTTCTGTGGAATCTGAGAACAGATATTTCGGATCCCTTTGAAGACCATAGGGCCAAAGGAAATATCCTCCGATAAGAAAGAGAAAGAAGCTTTCTGAGAAACTTCTTTGTGTTCTGTGAAATCATCTCACAGAGTTACAGCTTTCCCCTCAAGAAGCCTTTCGCTAAGACAGTTCTTGTGGAATTGGCAAAGTGATATTTGGAAGCCCATAGAGGGCTATGGTGAAAAAGGAAATATCCTCAGATGAAATCTGGAAAGAAGCTTCCTGAGAAACTGCTTAGTGTTCTGTTAATTCATCTCACAGAGTTACATCTGTATTTCGTGGATCTCTTTGCTAGCCTTATTTCTGTGGAATCTGAGAACAGATATCTCGGATCCCTTTGAAGGCTATAGGGCCAAAGGAAATATCCTCCGATAACAAAGAGAAAGAAGCTTTCTGAGAAACTTCTTTGTGTTCTGTGAAATCATCTCACAGAGTTACAGCTTTCCCCTCAAGAAGCCTTTCGCTAAGACAGTTCTTGTGGAATTGGCAAAGTGATATTTGGAAGCCCATAGAGGGCTATGGTGAAAAAGAAAATATCCTCAGATGAAATCTGGAAAGAAGCTTCCTGAGAAACTGCTCAGTGTTCTGTTAATTCATCTCACAGAGTTACATCTGTATTTCGTGGATCTCTTTGCTAGCCTTATTTCTGTGGAATCTGAGAACAGATATCTCGGATCCCATTGAAGGCTATAGGGCCAAAGGAAATATCCTCCGATAACAAAGAGAAAGAAGCTTTCTGAGAAACTTCTTTGTGTTCTGTGAAATCATCTCACAGAGTTACAGCTTTCCCGTCAAGAAGCCTTTCGCTAAGACAGTTCTTGTGGAATTGGCAAAGTGATATTTGGAAGCCCATAGAGGGCTATGGTGAAAAAGGAAATATCCTCAGATGAAATCTGGAAAGAAGCTTCCTGAGAAACTGCTTAGTGTTCTGTTAATTCATCTCATAGTGTTACATATGTATTTCGTGGATCTCTTTGCTAACCTTATTTCTGTGGAATCTGAGAACAGATATTTCGGATCCCTTTGAAGGCTATAGGGCCAAAGGAAATATCCTCCGATAACAAAGAGAAAGAAGCTTTCTGAGAAACTTCTTTGTGTTCTGTGAAATCATCTCACAGAGTTACAGCTTTCCCCTCAAGAAGCATTTCGCTAAGACAGTTCTTGTGGAATTGGCAAAGTGATATTTGGAAGCCCATAGAGGGCTATGGTGAAAAAGGAAATATCCTCAGATGAAATCTGGAAAGAAGCTTCCTGAGAAACTGCTTAGTGTTCTCTTAATTCATCTCACAGAGTTACATCTGTATTTCGTGGATCTCTTTGCTAGCCTTATTTCTGTGGAATCTGAGAACAGATATCTCGGATCCCTTTGAAGACTATAGGGCCAAAGGAAATATCCTCCGATAATAAAGAGAAAGAAGCTTTCTGAGAAACTTCTTTGTGTTCTGTGAAATCATCTCACAGAGTTACAGCTTTCCCCTCAAGAAGCATTTCAATAAGACAGTTCTTGTGGAATTGGCAAAGTGATATTTGGAAGCCCATAGAGGGCTATGGTGAAAAAGGAAATATCCTCAGATGAAATCTGGAAAGAAGCTTCCTGAGAAACTGCTTAGTGTTCTCTTAATTCATCTCACAGAGTTACATCTGTATTTCGTGGATCTCTTTGCTAGCCTTATTTCTGTGGAATCTGAGAACAGATATTTCGGATCCCTTTGAAGACTATAGGTCCAAAGTAAATATCCTCCTATAACAAAGAGAAAGAAGCTTTCTGAGAAACTTCTTTGTGTTCTGTGAAATCATCTCACAGAGTTACAGCTTTCCCCTCAAGAAGCCTTTCGCTAAGACAGTTCTTGTGGAATTGGCAAAGTGATATTTGGAAGCCCATAGAAGGCTATGGTGAAAAAGGAAATATCCTCAGATGAAATCTGGAAAGAAGCTTCCTGAGAAACTGCTTAGTGTTCTGTTAATCATCTCACAGAGTTACATCTGTATTTCGTGGATCTCTTTGCTAGCCTTATTTCTGTGGAATCTGAGAACAGATATTTCGGATCCCTTTGAAGACCATAGGGCCAAAGGAAATATCCTCCGATAAGAAAGAGAAAGAAGCTTTCTGAGAAACTTCTTTGTGTTCTGTGAAATCATCTCACAGAGTTACAGCTTTCCCCTCAAGAAGCCTTTCGCTAAGACAGTTCTTGTGGAATTGGCAAAGTGATATTTGGAAGCCCATAGAGGGCTATGGTGAAAAAGGAAATATCCTCAGATGAAATCTGGAAAGAAGCTTCCTGAGAAACTGCTTAGTGTTCTGTTAATTCATCTCACAGAGTTACATCTGTATTTCGTGGATCTCTTTGCTAGCCTTATTTCTGTGGAATCTGAGAACAGATATCTCGGATCCCTTTGAAGACTATAGGGCCAAAGGAAATATCCTCCGATAACAAAGAGAAAGAAGCTTTCTGAGAAACTTCTTTGTGTTCTGTGAAATCATCTCACAGAGTTACAGCTTTCCCCTCAAGAAGCCTTTCGCTAAGACAGTTCTTGTGGAATTGGCAAAGTGATATTTGGAAGCCCATAGAGGGCTATGGTGAAAAAGGAAATATCCTCAGATGAAATCTGGAAAGAAGCTTCCTGAGAAACTGCTTAGTGTTCTCTTAATTCATCTCACAGAGTTACATCTGTATTTCGTGGATCTCTTTGCTAGCCTTATTTCTGTGGAATCTGAGAACAGATATTTCGGATCCCTTTGAAGACCATAGGGCCAAAGGAAATATCCTCCGATAACAAAGAGAAAGAAGCTTTCTGAGAAACTTCATTGTGTTCTGTGAAATCATCTCACAGAGTTACAGCTTTCCCCTCAAGAAGCATTTCGCTAAGACAGTTCTTGTGGAATTGGCAAAGTGATATTTGGAAGCCCATAGAGGACTATGGTGAAAAAGGAAATATCCTCAGATGAAATCTGGAAAGAAGCTTCCTGAGAAACTGCTTAGTGTTCTCTTAATTCATCTCACAGAGTTACATCTGAATTTCGTGGATCTCTTTGCTAGCCTTATTTCTGTGGAATCTGAGAACAGATATTTCGGATCCCTTTGAAGACCAGGGGGCCAAAGGAAATATCCTCCGATAAGAAAGAGAAAGAAGCTTTCTGAGAAACTTCTTTGTGCTCTGTGAAATCATCTCACAGAGTTACAGCTTTCCCCTCAAGAAGCCTTTCGCTAAGACAGTTCTTGTGGAATTGGCAAAGTGATATTTGGAAGCCCATAGAGGTCTATATTGAAAAAGGAAATATCCTCAGATGAAATCTGGAAAGAAGCTTCCTGAGAAACTGCTTAGTGTTCTGTTAATTCATCTCACAGAGTTACATCTGTATTTCGTGGATCTCTTTGCTGGCCTTATTTCTGTGGAATCTGAGAACAGATACTTCGAATCCCTTTGAAGACTATAGGGACAAAGTAAATATCCTCCGATAACAAAGAGAAAGAAGCTTTCTGAGAAACTTCTTTGTGTTCTGTGAAATCATCTCACAGAGTTACAGCTTTCCCTTCAAGAAGCCTTTCACTAAGACAGTTCTTGTGGAATTGGCAAAGTGATATTTGGAAGCCCATAGAGGGCTATGGTGAAAAAGGAAATATCCTCAGATGAAATCTGGAAAGAAGCTTCCTGAGAAACTGCTTAGTGTTCTCTTAATTCATCTCACGGAGTTAAATCTGTATTTCGTGGATCTCTTTGCTAGCCTTATTTCTGTGGAATCTGAAAACAGATGTCTCGGATCCCTTTCAAGACTATAGGGCCAAAGGAAATATCCTCCGATAACAAAGAGAAAGAAGTTTTCTGAGAAACTTTTTTCTGTTCTGTGAAATCATCTCACAGAGTTACAGCTTTCCCCTCAAGAAGCCTTTCGCTAAGACAATTCTTGTGGAATTGGCAAAGTGATATTTGGAAGCCCATAGAGGGCTATGGTGAAAAAGGAAATATCCTCAGATGGAATCTGGAAAGAATCTTCCTGAGAAACTGCTTAGTGTTCCCTTAATTCATCTCACAGAGTTACATCTGTATTTCGTGGATCTCTTTGCTAGCCTTATTTCTGTGGAATCTGAGAACAGATATCTCGGATCCCTTTGAAGGCTATAGGGCCAAAGGAAGTATCCTCCGATAACAAAGAGAAAGAAGCTTTCTGAGAAACTTCTTTGTGTTCTGTGAAATCATCTCACAGAGATACAGCTTCCCCCTCAAGAAGCCTTTCGCTAAGACAGTTCTTGTGGAATTGGCAAAGTGATATTTGGAAGCCCATAGCGGGCTATTGTGAAAAAGGAAATATCCTCAGATGAAATCTGGAAAGAAGCTTCCTGAGAAACTGCTTAGTGTTCTCTTAATTCATCTCACACAGTTACATACGTATTTCGTGGATCTCTTTGCTAGCCTTATTTCTGTGGAATCTGAGAACAGATATTTCGGATCCCTTTGAAGACCATAGGGCAAAAGGAAATATCCTCCGATAACAAAGACAAAGAAGCTTTCTTGGAAACTTCTTTGTGTTCTGTGAAATGATATCACAGTGTTACAGCTTTCCCCTCAAGAAGCCTTTCGCTAAGACAGTTCTTGTGGAATTGGCAAAGTGATATTTGGAAGCCCATAGAGGGCTATGGTGAAAAAGAAAATATCCTCAGATGAAATCTGGAAAGAAGCTTCCTGAGAAACTGCTTAGTGTTCTGTTAATTCATCTCACAGAGTTACATCTGTATTTCGTGGATCTCTTTGCTAGCCTTATTTCTGTGGAATCTGAAAACAGATGTCTCGGATCCCTTTCAAGACTATAGGGCCAAAGGAAATATCCTCCGATAACAAAGAGAAAGAAGTTTTCTGAGAAACTTTTTTCTGTTCTGTGAAATCATCTCACAGAGTTACAGCTTTCCCCTCAAGAAGCCTTTCGCTAAGACAATTCTTGTGGAATTGGCAAAGTGATATTTGGAAGCCCATAGAGGGTTATGGTGAAAAAGGAAATATCCTCAGATGGAATCTGGAAAGAATCTTCCTGAGAAACTGCTTAGTGTTCCCTTAATTCATCTCACAGAGTTACATCTGTATTTCGTGGATCTCTTTGCTAGCCTTATTTCTGTGGAATCTGAGAACAGATATCTCGGATCCCTTTGAAGGCTATAGGGCCAAAGGAAATATCCTCCGATAACAAAGAGAAAGAAGCTTTCTGAGAAACTTCTTTGTGTTCTGTGAAATCATCTCACAGAGATACAGCTTCCCCCTCAAGAAGCCTTTCGCTAAGACAGTTCATGTGGAATTGGCAAAGTGATATTTGGAAGCCCATAGCGGGCTATTGTGAAAAAGGAATTATCCTCAGATGAAATCTGGAAAGAAGCTTCCTGAGAAACTGCTTAGTGTTCTCTTAATTCATCTCACACAGTTACATACGTATTTCGTGGATCTCTTTGCTAGCCTTATTTCTGTGGAATCTGAGAACAGATATTTCGGATCCCTTTGAAGACCATAGGGCAAAAGGAAATATCCTCCGATAACAAAGACAAAGAAGCTTTCTTGGAAACTTCTTTGTGTTCTGTGAAATGATATCACAGTGTTACAGCTTTCCCCTCAAGAAGCCTTTCGCTAAGACAGTTCTTGTGGAATTGGCAAAGTGATATTTGGAAGCCCATAGAGGGCTATGGTGAAAAAGAAAATATCCTCAGATGAAATCTGGAAAGAAGCTTCCTGAGAAACTGCTTAGTGCTCTGTTAATTCATCTCACAGAGTTACATCTGTATTTCGTGGATCTCTTTGCTAGCCTTATTTCTGTGGAATCTGAGAACAGATATCTCGGATCCCTTTGAAGGCTATAGGGCCAAAGGAAATATCCTCCGATAACAAAGAGAAAGAAGCTTTCTGAGAATCTTCTTTGTGTTCTGTGAAATCATCTCACAGAGTTACAGCTTTCCCCTCAAGAAGACTTTCGCTAAGACAGTTCTTGTGGAATTGGCAAAGTGATATTTGGAAGCCCATAGAGGGCTATGGTGAAAAAGGAAATATCCTCAGATGAAATCTGGAAAGAAGCTTCCTGAGAAACTGCTTAGTGTTCTCTTAATTCATCTCACAGAGTTACATCTGAATTTCGTGGATCTCTTTGCTAGCCTTATTTCTGTGGAATCTGAGAACAGATATTTCGGATCCCTTTGAAGGCTATAGGGCCAAAGGAAATATCCTCCGATAACAAAGAGAAAGAAGCTTTCTGAGAAACTTCTTTGTGTTCTGTGAAATCATCTCACAGAGTTACAGCTTTCCCCTCAAGAAGCATTTCGCTAAGACAGTTCTTGTGGAATTGGCAAAGTGATATTTGGAAGCCCATAGAGGGCTATGGTGAAAAAGGAAATATTCTCAGATGAAATCTGGAAAGAAGCTTCCTGAGAAACTGCTTAGTGTTCTCTTAATTCATCTCACAGAGTTACATCTGAATTTCGTGGATCTCTTTGCTAGCCTTATTTCTGTGGAATCTGAGAACAGATATCTCGGATCCCTTTGAAGACTATAGGGCCAAAGGAAATATCCTCCGATAACAAAGAGAAAGAAGCTCTCTGAGAAACTTCTTTGTGTTCTGTGAAATCATCTCACAGAGTTACAGCTTTCCCCTCAAGAAGCCTTTCGCTAAGACAGTTCTTGTGGAATTGGCAAAGTGATATTTGGAAGCCCATAGAGGGCTATGGTGAAAAAGGAAATATCCTCAGATGAAATCTGGAAAGAAGCTTCCTGAGAAACTGCTTAGTGTTCTCTTAATTCATCTCACAGAGTTACATCTGTATTTCGTGGATCTCTTTGCTAGCCTTATTTCTGTGGAATCTGAGAACAGATATTTGGGATCCCTATGAAGACCATAGGGCCAAAGGAAATATCCTCCGATAACAAAGAGAAAGAAGCTTTCTGAGAAACTTCTTTGTGTTCTGTGAAATCATCTCACAGTGTTACAGCTTTCCCCTCAAGAAGCCTTTCACTAAGACAGTTCTTGTGGAATTGGCAAAGTGATATTTGGAAGCCCATAGAGGGCTATGGTGTAAAAGGAAATATCCTCAGATGAAATCTGGAAAGAAACTTCCTGAGAAACTGCTTAGTGTTCTCTTAATTCATCTCACAGAGTTATATCTGTATTTCGTGGATCTCTTTGCTAGCCTTATTTCTGTGGAATCTGAGAACAGATATTTCGGATCCCTTTGAAGACCAGGGGGCCAAAGGAAATATCCTCCGATAACAAAGAGAAAGAAGCTTTCTGAGAAACTTCTTTGTGTCCTGTGAAATCATCTCACAGAGTTACAGCTTTCCCCTCAAGAAGCCATTCACTAAGACAGTTCTTGTGGAATTGGCAAAGTGATATTTGGAAGCCCTTAGAGGGCTATGGTGAAAAAGGAAATATCCTCAGATGAAATCTGGAAAGAAGCTTCCTGAGAAACTGCTTAGTGTTCTCTTAATTCATCTCACAGAGTTATATCTGTATTTCGTGGATCTCTTTGCTAGCCTTATTTCTGTGGAATCTGAGAAGAGATATTTCGGATCCCTTTGAAGACCAGGGGGCCAAAGGAAATACCCTCCGATAACAAAGAGAAAGAAGCTTTCTGAGAAACTTCTTTGTGTTCTGTGAAATCATATCACAGAGTTACAGCTTTCCCCTCAAGAAGCATTTCAATAAGACAGTTCTTGTGGAATTGGCAAAGTGATATTTGGAAGCCCATAGAGGGCTATGGTGAAAAAGGAAATATCCTCAGATGAAATCTGGAAAGGAGCTTCCTGAGAAACTGCTTAGTGTTCTCTTAATTCATCTCACAGAGTTACATCTGAATTTCGTGGATCTCTTTGCTAGCCTTATTTCTGTGGAATCTGAGAACAGATATTTCGGATCCCTTTGAAGACCAGGGGGCCAAAGGAAATATCCTCCGATAAGAAAGAGAAAGAAGCTTTCTGAGAAACTTCTTTGTGCTCTGTGAAATCATCTCACAGAGTTACAGCTTTCCCCTCAAGAAGCCTTTCGCTAAGACAGTTCTTGTGGAATTGGCAAAGTGATATTTGGAAGCCCATAGAGGTCTATATTGAAAAAGGAAATATCCTCAGATGAAATCTGGAAAGAAGCTTCCTGAGAAACTGCTTAGTGTTCTGTTAATTCATCTCACAGAGTTACATCTGTATTTCGTGGATCTCTTTGCTGGCCTTATTTCTGTGGAATCTGAGAACAGATACTTCGAATCCCTTTGAAGACTATAGGGCCAAAGGAAATATCCTCCGATAACAAAGAGAAAGAAGCTTTCTGAGAAACTTCTTTGTGTTCTGTGAAATCATCTCACAGAGTTACAGCTTTCCCTTCAAGAAGCCTTTCACTAAGACAGTTCTTGTGGAATTGGCAAAGTGATATTTGGAAGCCCATAGAGGGCTATGGTGAAAAAGGAAATATCCTCAGATGAAATCTGGAAAGAAGCTTCCTGAGAAACTGCTTAGTGTTCTCTTAATTCATCTCACGGAGTTAAATCTGTATTTCGTGGATCTCTTTGCTAGCCTTATTTCTGTGGAATCTGAAAACAGATGTCTCGGATCCCTTTCAAGACTATAGGGCCAAAGGAAATATCCTCCGATAACAAAGAGAAAGAAGTTTTCTGAGAAACTTTTTTCTGTTCTGTGAAATCATCTCACAGAGTTACAGCTTTCCCCTCAAGAAGCCTTTCGCTAAGACAATTCTTGTGGAATTGGCAAAGTGATATTTGGAAGCCCATAGAGGGCTATGGTGAAAAAGGAAATATCCTCAGATGGAATCTGGAAAGAATCTTCCTGAGAAACTGCTTAGTGTTCCCTTAATTCATCTCACAGAGTTACATCTGTATTTCGTGGATCTCTTTGCTAGCCTTATTTCTGTGGAATCTGAGAACAGATATCTCGGATCCCTTTGAAGGCTATAGGGCCAAAGGAAGTATCCTCCGATAACAAAGAGAAAGAAGCTTTCTGAGAAACTTCTTTGTGTTCTGTGAAATCATCTCACAGAGATACAGCTTCCCCCTCAAGAAGCCTTTCGCTAAGACAGTTCTTGTGGAATTGGCAAAGTGATATTTGGAAGCCCATAGCGGGCTATTGTGAAAAAGGAAATATCCTCAGATGAAATCTGGAAAGAAGCTTCCTGAGAAACTGCATAGTGTTCTCTTAATTCATCTCACACAGTTACATACGTATTTCGTGGATCTCTTTGCTAGCCTTATTTCTGTGGAATCTGAGAACAGATATTTCGGATCCCTTTGAAGACCATAGGGCAAAAGGAAATATCCTCCGATAACAAAGACAAAGAAGCTTTCTTGGAAACTTCTTTGTGTTCTGTGAAATGATATCACAGTGTTACAGCTTTCCCCTCAAGAAGCCTTTCGCTAAGACAGTTCTTGTGGAATTGGCAAAGTGATATTTGGAAGCCCATAGAGGGCTATGGTGAAAAAGGAAATATCCTCAGATGAAATCTGGAAAGAAGCTTCCTGAGAAACTGCTTAGTGTTCTGTTAATTCATCTCACAGAGTTACATCTGTATTTCGTGGATCTCTTTGCTAGCCTTATTTCTGTGGAATCTGAAAACAGATGTCTCGGATCCCTTTCAAGACTATAGGGCCAAAGGAAATATCCTCCGATAACAAAGAGAAAGAAGTTTTCTGAGAAACTTTTTTCTGTTCTGTGAAATCATCTCACAGAGTTACAGCTTTCCCCTCAAGAAGCCTTTCGCTAAGACAATTCTTGTGGAATTGGCAAAGTGATATTTGGAAGCCCATAGAGGGCTATGGTGAAAAAGGAAATATCCTCAGATGGAATCTGGAAAGAATCTTCCTGAGAAACTGCTTAGTGTTCCCTTAATTCATCTCACAGAGTTACATCTGTATTTCGTGGATCTCTTTGCTAGCCCTATTTCTGTGGAATCTGAGAACAGATATCTCGGATCCCTTTGAAGGCTATAGGGCCAAAGGAAATATCCTCCGATAACAAAGAGAAAGAAGCTTTCTGAGAAACTTCTTTGTGTTCTGTGAAATCATCTCACAGAGATACAGCTTCCCCCTCAAGAAGCCTTTCGCTAAGACAGTTCATGTGGAATTGGCAAAGTGATATTTGGAAGCCCATAGCGGGCTATTGTGAAAAAGGAATTATCCTCAGATGAAATCTGGAAAGAAGCTTCCTGAGAAACTGCTTAGTGTTCTCTTAATTCATCTCACACAGTTACATACGTATTTCGTGGATCTCTTTGCTAGCCTTATTTCTGTGGAATCTGAGAACAGATATTTCGGATCCCTTTGAAGACCATAGGGCAAAAGGAAATATCCTCCGATAACAAAGACAAAGAAGCTTTCTTGGAAACTTCTTTGTGTTCTGTGAAATGATATCACAGTGTTACAGCTTTCCCCTCAAGAAGCCTTTCGCTAAGACAGTTCTTGTGGAATTGGCAAAGTGATATTTGGAAGCCCATAGAGGGCTATGGTGAAAAAGAAAATATCCTCAGATGAAATCTGGAAAGAAGCTTCCTGAGAAACTGCTTAGTGCTCTGTTAATTCATCTCACAGAGTTACATCTGTATTTCGTGGATCTCTTTGCTAGCCTTATTTCTGTGGAATCTGAGAACAGATATCTCGGATCCCTTTGAAGGCTATAGGGCCAAAGGAAATATCCTCCGATAACAAAGAGAAAGAAGCTTTCTGAGAATCTTCTTTGTGTTCTGTGAAATCATCTCACAGAGTTACAGCTTTCCCCTCAAGAAGACTTTCGCTAAGACAGTTCTTGTGGAATTGGCAAAGTGATATTTGGAAGCCCATAGAGGGCTATGGTGAAAAAGGAAATATCCTCAGATGAAATCTGGAAAGAAGCTTCCTGAGAAACTGCTTAGTGTTCTCTTAATTCATCTCACAGAGTTACATCTGAATTTCGTGGATCTCTTTGCTAGCCTTATTTCTGTGGAATCTGAGAACAGATATTTCGGATCCCTTTGAAGGCTATAGGGCCAAAGGAAATATCCTCCGATAACAAAGAGAAAGAAGCTTTCTGAGAAACTTCTTTGTGTTCTGTGAAATCATCTCACAGAGTTACAGCTTTCCCGTCAAGAAGCATTTCGCTAAGACAGTTCTTGTGGAATTGGCAAAGTGATATTTGGAAGCCCATAGAGGGCTATGGTGAAAAAGGAAATATCCTCAGATGAAATCTGGAAAGAAGCTTCCTGAGAAACTGCTTAGTGTTCTCTTAATTCATCTCACAGAGTTACATCTGAATTTCGTGGATCTCTTTGCTAGCCTTATTTCTGTGGAATCTGAGAACAGATATCTCGGATCCCTTTGAAGACTATAGGGCCAAAGGAAATATCCTCCGATAACAAAGAGAAAGAAGCTCTCTGAGAAACTTCTTTGTGTTCTGTGAAATCATCTCACAGAGTTACAGCTTTCCCCTCAAGAAGCCTTTCGCTAAGACAGTTCTTGTGGAATTGGCAAAGTGATATTTGGAAGCCCATAGAGGGCTATGGTGAAAAAGGAAATATCCTCAGATGAAATCTGGAAAGAAGCTTCCTGAGAAACTGCTTAGTGTTCTCTTAATTCATCTCACAGAGTTACATCTGTATTTCGTGGATCTCTTTGCTAGCCTTATTTCTGTGGAATCTGAGAACAGATATTTGGGATCCCTATGAAGACCATAGGGCCAAAGGAAATATCCTCCGATAACAAAGAGAAAGAAGCTTTCTGAGAAACTTCTATGTGTTCTGTGAAATCATCTCACAGTGTTACAGCTTTCCCCTCAAGAAGCCTTTCACTAAGACAGTTCTTGTGGAATTGGCAAAGTGATATTTGGAAGCCCATAGAGGGCTATGGTGTAAAAGGAAATATCCTCAGATGAAATCTGGAAAGAAACTTCCTGAGAAACTGCTTAGTGTTCTCTTAATTCATCTCACAGAGTTATATCTGTATTTCGTGGATCTCTTTGCTAGCCTTATTTCTGTGGAATCTGAGAACAGATATTTCGGATCCCTTTGAAGACCAGGGGGCCAAAGGAAATATCCTCCGATAACAAAGAGAAAGAAGCTTTCTGAGAAACTTCTTTGTGTCCTGTGAAATCATCTCACAGAGTTACAGCTTTCCCCTCAAGAAGCCATTCACTAAGACAGTTCTTGTGGAATTGGCAAAGTGATATTTGGAAGCCCTTAGAGGGCTATGGTGAAAAAGGAAATATCCTCAGATGAAATCTGGAAAGAAGCTTCCTGAGAAACTGCTTAGTGTTCTCTTAATTCATCTCACAGAGTTATATCTGTATTTCGTGGATCTCTTTGCTAGCCTTATTTCTGTGGAATCTGAGAAGAGATATTTCGGATCCCTTTGAAGACCAGGGGGCCAAAGGAAATACCCTCCGATAACAAAGAGAAAGAAGCTTTCTGAGAAACTTCTTTGTGTTCTGTGAAATCATATCACAGAGTTACAGCTTTCCCCTCAAGAAGCATTTCAATAAGACAGTTCTTGTGGAATTGGCAAAGTGATATTTGGAAGCCCATAGAGGGCTATGGTGAAAAAGGAAATATCCTCAGATGAAATCTGGAAAGGAGCTTCCTGAGAAACTGCTTAGTGTTCTCTTAATTCATCTCACAGAGTTACATCTGAATTTCGTGGATCTCTTTGCTAGCCTTATTTCTGTGGAATCTGAGAACAGATATTTCGGATCCCTTTGAAGACCAGGGGGCCAAAGGAAATATCCTCCGATAAGAAAGAGAAAGAAGCTTTCTGAGAAACTTCTTTGTGCTCTGTGAAATCATCTCACAGAGTTACAGCTTTCCCCTCAAGAAGCCTTTCGCTAAGACAGTTCTTGTGGAATTGGCAAAGTGATATTTGGAAGCCCATAGAGGTCTATATTGAAAAAGGAAATATCCTCAGATGAAATCTGGAAAGAAGCTTCCTGAGAAACTGCTTAGTGTTCTGTTAATTCATCTCACAGAGTTACATCTGTATTTCGTGGATCTCTTTGCTGGCCTTATTTCTGTGGAATCTGAGAACAGATACTTCGAATCCCTTTGAAGACTATAGGGCCAAAGTAAATATCCTCCGATAACAAAGAGAAAGAAGCTTTCTGAGAAACTTCTTTGTGTTCTGTGAAATCATCTCACAGAGTTACAGCTTTCCCTTCAAGAAGCCTTTCACTAAGACAGTTCTTGTGGAATTGGCAAAGTGATATTTGGAAGCCCATAGAGGGCTATGGTGAAAAAGGAAATATCCTCAGATGAAATCTGGAAAGAAGCTTCCTGAGAAACTGCTTAGTGTTCTCTTAATTCATCTCACGGAGTTAAATCTGTATTTCGTGGATCTCTTTGCTAGCCTTATTTCTGTGGAATCTGAAAACAGATGTCTCGGATCCCTTTCAAGACTATAGGGCCAAAGGAAATATCCTCCGATAACAAAGAGAAAGAAGTTTTCTGAGAAACTTTTTTCTGTTCTGTGAAATCATCTCACAGAGTTACAGCTTTCCCCTCAAGAAGCCTTTCGCTAAGACAATTCTTGTGGAATTGGCAAAGTGATATTTGGAAGCCCATAGAGGGCTATGGTGAAAAAGGAAATATCCTCAGATGGAATCTGGAAAGAATCTTCCTGAGAAACTGCTTAGTGTTCCCTTAATTCATCTCACAGAGTTACATCTGTATTTCGTGGATCTCTTTGCTAGCCTTATTTCTGTGGAATCTGAGAACAGATATCTCGGATCCCTTTGAAGGCTATAGGGCCAAAGGAAGTATCCTCCGATAACAAAGAGAAAGAAGCTTTCTGAGAAACTTCTTTGTGTTCTGTGAAATCATCTCACAGAGATACAGCTTCCCCCTCAAGAAGCCTTTCGCTAAGACAGTTCTTGTGGAATTGGCAAAGTGATATTTGGAAGCCCATAGCGGGCTATTGTGAAAAAGGAAATATCCTCAGATGAAATCTGGAAAGAAGCTTCCTGAGAAACTGCTTAGTGTTCTCTTAATTCATCTCACACAGTTACATACGGATTTCGTGGATCTCTTTGCTAGCCTTATTTCTGTGGAATCTGAGAACAGATATTTCGGATCCCTTTGAAGACCATAGGGCAAAAGGAAATATCCTCCGATAACAAAGACAAAGAAGCTTTCTTGGAAACTTCTTTGTGTTCTGTGAAATGATATCACAGTGTTACAGCTTTCCCCTCAAGAAGCCTTTCGCTAAGACAGTTCTTGTGGAATTGGCAAAGTGATATTTGGAAGCCCATAGAGGGCTATGGTGAAAAAGAAAATATCCTCAGATGAAATCTGGAAAGAAGCTTCCTGAGAAACTGCTTAGTGTTCTGTTAATTCATCTCACAGAGTTACATCTGTATTTCGTGGATCTCTTTGCTAGCCTTATTTCTGTGGAATCTGAAAACAGATGTCTCGGATCCCTTTCAAGACTATAGGGCCAAAGGAAATATCCTCCGATAACAAAGAGAAAGAAGTTTTCTGAGAAACTTTTTTCTGTTCTGTGAAATCATCTCACAGAGTTACAGCTTTCCCCTCAAGAAGCCTTTCGCTAAGACAATTCTTGTGGAATTGGCAAAGTGATATTTGGAAGCCCATAGAGGGCTATGGTGAAAAAGGAAATATCCTCAGATGGAATCTGGAAAGAATCTTCCTGAGAAACTGCTTAGTGTTCCCTTAATTCATCTCACAGAGTTACATCTGTATTTCGTGGATCTCTTTGCTAGCCCTATTTCTGTGGAATCTGAGAACAGATATCTCGGATCCCTTTGAAGGCTATAGGGCCAAAGGAAATATCCTCCGATAACAAAGAGAAAGAAGCTTTCTGAGAAACTTCTTTGTGTTCTGTGAAATCATCTCACAGAGATACAGCTTCCCCCTCAAGAAGCCTTTCGCTAAGACAGTTCATGTGGAATTGGCAAAGTGATATTTGGAAGCCCATAGCGGGCTATTGTGAAAAAGGAATTATCCTCAGATGAAATCTGGAAAGAAGCTTCCTGAGAAACTGCTTAGTGTTCTCTTAATTCATCTCACACAGTTACATACGTATTTCGTGGATCTCTTTGCTAGCCTTATTTCTGTGGAATCTGAGAACAGATATTTCGGATCCCTTTGAAGACCATAGGGCAAAAGGAAATATCCTCCGATAACAAAGACAAAGAAGCTTTCTTGGAAACTTCTTTGTGTTCTGTGAAATGATATCACAGTGTTACAGCTTTCCCCTCAAGAAGCCTTTCGCTAAGACAGTTCTTGTGGAATTGGCAAAGTGATATTTGGAAGCCCATAGAGGGCTATGGTGAAAAAGAAAATATCCTCAGATGAAATCTGGAAAGAAGCTTCCTGAGAAACTGCTTAGTGCTCTGTTAATTCATCTCACAGAGTTACATCTGTATTTCGTGGATCTCTTTGCTAGCCTTATTTCTGTGGAATCTGAGAACAGATATCTCGGATCCCTTTGAAGGCTATAGGGCCAAAGGAAATATCCTCCGATAACAAAGAGAAAGAAGCTTTCTGAGAATCTTCTTTGTGTTCTGTGAAATCATCTCACAGAGTTACAGCTTTCCCCTCAAGAAGACTTTCGCTAAGACAGTTCTTGTGGAATTGGCAAAGTGATATTTGGAAGCCCATAGAGGGCTATGGTGAAAAAGGAAATATCCTCAGATGAAATCTGGAAAGAAGCTTCCTGAGAAACTGCTTAGTGTTCTCTTAATTCATCTCACAGAGTTACATCTGAATTTCGTGGATCTCTTTGCTAGCCTTATTTCTGTGGAATCTGAGAACAGATATTTCGGATCCCTTTGAAGGCTATAGGGCCAAAGGAAATATCCTCCGATAACAAAGAGAAAGAAGCTTTCTGAGAAACTTCTTTGTGTTCTGTGAAATCATCTCACAGAGTTACAGCTTTCCCGTCAAGAAGCATTTCGCTAAGACAGTTCTTGTGGAATTGGCAAAGTGATATTTGGAAGCCCATAGAGGGCTATGGTGAAAAAGGAAATATCCTCAGATGAAATCTGGAAAGAAGCTTCCTGAGAAACTGCTTAGTGTTCTCTTAATTCATCTCACAGAGTTACATCTGAATTTCGTGGATCTCTTTGCTAGCCTTATTTCTGTGGAATCTGAGAACAGATATCTCGGATCCCTTTGAAGACTATAGGGCCAAAGGAAATATCCTCCGATAACAAAGAGAAAGAAGCTCTCTGAGAAACTTCTTTGTGTTCTGTGAAATCATCTCACAGAGTTACAGCTTTCCCCTCAAGAAGCCTTTCGCTAAGACAGTTCTTGTGGAATTGGCAAAGTGATATTTGGAAGCCCATAGAGGGCTATGGTGAAAAAGGAAATATCCTCAGATGAAATCTGGAAAGAAGCTTCCTGAGAAACTGCTTAGTGTTCTCTTAATTCATCTCACAGAGTTACATCTGTATTTCGTGGATCTCTTTGCTAGCCTTATTTCTGTGGAATCTGAGAACAGATATTTGGGATCCCTATGAAGACCATAGGGCCAAAGGAAATATCCTCCGATAACAAAGAGAAAGAAGCTTTCTGAGAAACTTCTTTGTGTTCTGTGAAATCATCTCACAGTGTTACAGCTTTCCCCTCAAGAAGCCTTTCACTAAGACAGTTCTTGTGGAATTGGCAAAGTGATATTTGGAAGCCCATAGAGGGCTATGGTGTAAAAGGAAATATCCTCAGATGAAATCTGGAAAGAAACTTCCTGAGAAACTGCTTAGTGTTCTCTTAATTCATCTCACAGAGTTATATCTGTATTTCGTGGATCTCTTTGCTAGCCTTATTTCTGTGGAATCTGAGAACAGATATTTCGGATCCCTTTGAAGACCAGGGGGCCAAAGGAAATATCCTCCGATAACAAAGAGAAAGAAGCTTTCTGAGAAACTTCTTTGTGTCCTGTGAAATCATCTCACAGAGTTACAGCTTTCCCCTCAAGAAGCCATTCACTAAGACAGTTCTTGTGGAATTGGCAAAGTGATATTTGGAAGCCCTTAGAGGGCTATGGTGAAAAAGGAAATATCCTCAGATGAAATCTGGAAAGAAGCTTCCTGAGAAACTGCTTAGTGTTCTCTTAATTCATCTCACAGAGTTATATCTGTATTTCGTGGATCTCTTTGCTAGCCTTATTTCTGTGGAATCTGAGAAGAGATATTTCGGATCCCTTTGAAGACCAGGGGGCCAAAGGAAATACCCTCCGATAACAAAGAGAAAGAAGCTTTCTGAGAAACTTCTTTGTGTTCTGTGAAATCATATCACAGAGTTACAGCTTTCCCCTCAAGAAGCATTTCAATAAGACAGTTCTTGTGGAATTGGCAAAGTGATATTTGGAAGCCCATAGAGGGCTATGGTGAAAAAGGAAATATCCTCAGATGAAATCTGGAAAGGAGCTTCCTGAGAAACTGCTTAGTGTTCTCTTAATTCATCTCACAGAGTTACATCTGTATTTCGTGGATCTCTTTGCTAGCCTTATTTCTGTGGAATCTGAGAACAGATATCTCGGATCCCTTTGAAGGCTATAGGGCCAAAGGAAATATCCTCCGATAACAAAGAGAAAGAAGCTTTCTGAGAAACTTCTTTGTGTTCTGTGAAATCATCTCACAGAGTTACAGCTTTCCCTTCAAGAAGCATTTCGCTAAGACAGTTCTTGTGGAATTGGCAAAGTGATATTTGGAAGCCCATAGAGGGCTATGGTGGAAAAGGAAATATCCTCAGATGAAATATGGAAAGAAGCTTCCTGAGAAACTGCTTAGTGTTCTCTTAATTCATCTCACAGAGTTACATCTGTATTTCGTGGATCTCTTTGCTAGCCTTATTTCTGTGGAATCTGAGAACAGATATCTCGGATCCCTTTGAAGACCATTGGGCCAAAGGAAATATCCTCCGAAAGCAAAGAGAAAGAAGCTTTCAGAGAAACTTCTTTGTGTTCTGTGAAATCATCTCACAGAGTTACAGCTTTCCCCTCAAGAAGCCTTTCGCTAAGACAGTTCTTGTGGAATTGGCAAAGTGATATTTGGAAGCCCATAGAAGGCTATGGTGAAAAAGGAAGTATCCTCAGATGAAATCTGGAAAGAAGCTTCCTGAGAAACTGCTTAGTGTTCTGTTAATCATCTCACAGAGTTACATCTGTATTTCGTGGATCTCTTTGCTAGCCTTATTTCTGTGGAATCTGAGAACAGATATTTCGGATCCCTTTGAAGACCATAGGGCCAAAGGAAATATCCTCCGATAACAAAGAGAAAGAAGCTTTCTGAGAAACTTCTTTGTGTTCTGTGAAATCATCTCACAGAGTTACAGCTTTCCCCTCAAGAAGCCTTTCACTAAGACAGTTCTTGTGGAATTGGCAAAGTGATATTTGGAAGCCCTTAGAGGGCTATGGTGAAAAAGGAAATATCCTCAGATGAAATCTGGAAAGAAGCTTCCTGAGAAACTGCTTAGTGTTCTCTTAATTCATCTCACAGAGTTATATCTGTATTTCGTGGATCTCTTTGCTAGCCTTATTTCTGTGGAATCTGAGAAGAGATATTTCGGATCCCTTTGAAGACCAGGGGGCCAAAGGAAATACCCTCCGATAACAAAGAGAAAGAAGCTTTCTGAGAAACTTCTTTGTGTTCTGTGAAATCATATCACAGAGTTACAGCTTTCCCCTCAAGAAGCATTTCAATAAGACAGTTCTTGTGGAATTGGCAAAGTGATATTTGGAAGCCCATAGAGGGCTATGGTGTAAAAGGAAATATCCTCAGATGAAATCTGTAAAGGAGCTTCCTGAGAAACTGCTTAGTGTTCTCTTAATTCATCTCACAGAGTTACATCTGAATTTCGTGGATCTCTTTGCTAGCCTTATTTCTGTGGAATCTGAGAACAGATATTTCGGATCCCTTTGAAGACCAGGGGGCCAAAGGAAATATCCTCCGATAAGAAAGAGAAAGAAGCTTTCTGAGAAACTTCTTTGTGCTCTGTGAAATCATCTCACAGAGTTACAGCTTTCCCCTCAAGAAGCCTTTCGCTAAGACAGTTCTTGTGGAATTGGCAAAGTGATATTTGGAAGCCCATAGAGGTCTATATTGAAAAAGGAAATATCCTCAGATGAAATCTGGAAAGAAGCTTCCTGAGAAACTGCTTAGTGTTCTGTTAATTCATCTCACAGAGTTACATCTGTATTTCGTGGATCTCTTTGCTGGCCTTATTTCTGTGGAATCTGAGAACAGATACTTCGAATCCCTTTGAAGACTATAGGGCCAAAGGAAATATCCTCCGATAAGAAAGAGAAAGAAGCTTTCTGAGAAACTTCTTTGTGTTCTGTGAAATCATCTCACAGAGTTACAGCTTTCCCTTCAAGAAGCCTTTCACTAAGACAGTTCTTGTGGAATTGGCAAAGTGATATTTGGAAGCCCATAGAGGGCTATGGTGAAAAAGGAAATATCCTCAGATGAAATCTGGAAAGAAGCTTCCTGAGAAACTGCTTAGTGTTCTCTTAATTCATCTCACGGAGTTAAATCTGTATTTCGTGGATCTCTTTGCTAGCCTTATTTCTGTGGAATCTGAAAACAGATGTCTCGGATCCCTTTCAAGACTATAGGGCCAAAGGAAATATCCTCCGATAACAAAGAGAAAGAAGTTTTCTGAGAAACTTTTTTCTGTTCTGTGAAATCATCTCACAGAGTTACAGCTTTCCCCTCAAGAAGCCTTTCGCTAAGACAATTCTTGTGGAATTGGCAAAGTGATATTTGGAAGCCCATAGAGGGCTATGGTGAAAAAGGAAATATCCTCAGATGGAATCTGGAAAGAATCTTCCTGAGAAACTGCTTAGTGTTCCCTTAATTCATCTCACAGAGTTACATCTGTATTTCGTGGATCTCTTTGCTAGCCTTATTTCTGTGGAATCTGAGAACAGATATCTCGGATCCCTTTGAAGGCTATAGGGCCAAAGGAAGTATCCTCCGATAACAAAGAGAAAGAAGCTTTCTGAGAAACTTCTTTGTGTTCTGTGAAATCATCTCACAGAGATACAGCTTCCCCCTCAAGAAGCCTTTCGCTAAGACAGTTCTTGTGGAATTGGCAAAGTGATATTTGGAAGCCCATAGCGGGCTATTGTGAAAAAGGAAATATCCTCAGATGAAATCTGGAAAGAAGCTTCCTGAGAAACTGCTTAGTGTTCTCTTAATTCATCTCACACAGTTACATACGTATTTCGTGGATCTCTTTGCTAGCCTTATTTCTGTGGAATCTGAGAACAGATATTTCGGATCCCTTTGAAGACCATAGGGCAAAAGGAAATATCCTCCGATAACAAAGACAAAGAAGCTTTCTTGGAAACTTCTTTGTGTTCTGTGAAATGATATCACAGTGTTACAGCTTTCCCCTCAAGAAGCCTTTCGCTAAGACAGTTCTTGTGGAATTGGCAAAGTGATATTTGGAAGCCCATAGAGGGCTATGGTGAAAAAGAAAATATCCTCAGATGAAATCTGGAAAGAAGCTTCCTGAGAAACTGCTTAGTGTTCTGTTAATTCATCTCACAGAGTTACATCTGTATTTCGTGGATCTCTTTGCTAGCCTTATTTCTGTGGAATCTGAAAACAGATGTCTCGGATCCCTTTCAAGACTATAGGGCCAAAGGAAATATCCTCCGATAACAAAGAGAAAGAAGTTTTCTGAGAAACTTTTTTCTGTTCTGTGAAATCATCTCACAGAGTTACAGCTTTCCCCTCAAGAAGCCTTTCGCTAAGACAATTCTTGTGGAATTGGCAAAGTGATATTTGGAAGCCCATAGAGGGCTATGGTGAAAAAGGAAATATCCTCAGATGGAATCTGGAAAGAATCTTCCTGAGAAACTGCTTAGTGTTCCCTTAATTCATCTCACAGAGTTACATCTGTATTTCGTGGATCTCTTTGCTAGCCCTATTTCTGTGGAATCTGAGAACAGATATCTCGGATCCCTTTGAAGGCTATAGGGCCAAAGGAAATATCCTCCGATAACAAAGAGAAAGAAGCTTTCTGAGAAACTTCTTTGTGTTCTGTGAAATCATCTCACAGAGATACAGCTTCCCCCTCAAGAAGCCTTTCGCTAAGACAGTTCATGTGGAATTGGCAAAGTGATATTTGGAAGCCCATAGCGGGCTATTGTGAAAAAGGAATTATCCTCAGATGAAATCTGGAAAGAAGCTTCCTGAGAAACTGCTTAGTGTTCTCTTAATTCATCTCACACAGTTACATACGTATTTCGTGGATCTCTTTGCTAGCCTTATTTCTGTGGAATCTGAGAACAGATATTTCGGATCCCTTTGAAGACCATAGGGCAAAAGGAAATATCCTCCGATAACAAAGACAAAGAAGCTTTCTTGGAAACTTCTTTGTGTTCTGTGAAATGATATCACAGTGTTACAGCTTTCCCCTCAAGAAGCCTTTCGCTAAGACAGTTCTTGTGGAATTGGCAAAGTGATATTTGGAAGCCCATAGAGGGCTATGGTGAAAAAGAAAATATCCTCAGATGAAATCTGGAAAGAAGCTTCCTGAGAAACTGCTTAGTGCTCTGTTAATTCATCTCACAGAGTTACATCTGTATTTCGTGGATCTCTTTGCTAGCCTTATTTCTGTGGAATCTGAGAACAGATATCTCGGATCCCTTTGAAGGCTATAGGGCCAAAGGAAATATCCTCCGATAACAAAGAGAAAGAAGCTTTCTGAGAATCTTCTTTGTGTTCTGTGAAATCATCTCACAGAGTTACAGCTTTCCCCTCAAGAAGACTTTCGCTAAGACAGTTCTTGTGGAATTGGCAAAGTGATATTTGGAAGCCCATAGAGGGCTATGGTGAAAAAGGAAATATCCTCAGATGAAATCTGGAAAGAAGCTTCCTGAGAAACTGCTTAGTGTTCTCTTAATTCATCTCACAGAGTTACATCTGAATTTCGTGGATCTCTTTGCTAGCCTTATTTCTGTGGAATCTGAGAACAGATATTTCGGATCCCTTTGAAGGCTATAGGGCCAAAGGAAATATCCTCCGATAACAAAGAGAAAGAAGCTTTCTGAGAAACTTCTTTGTGTTCTGTGAAATCATCTCACAGAGTTACAGCTTTCCCGTCAAGAAGCATTTCGCTAAGACAGTTCTTGTGGAATTGGCAAAGTGATATTTGGAAGCCCATAGAGGGCTATGGTGAAAAAGGAAATATCCTCAGATGAAATCTGGAAAGAAGCTTCCTGAGAAACTGCTTAGTGTTCTCTTAATTCATCTCACAGAGTTACATCTGAATTTCGTGGATCTCTTTGCTAGCCTTATTTCTGTGGAATCTGAGAACAGATATCTCGGATCCCTTTGAAGACTATAGGGCCAAAGGAAATATCCTCCGATAACAAAGAGAAAGAAGCTCTCTGAGAAACTTCTTTGTGTTCTGTGAAATCATCTCACAGAGTTACAGCTTTCCCCTCAAGAAGCCTTTCGCTAAGACAGTTCTTGTGGAATTGGCAAAGTGATATTTGGAAGCCCATAGAGGGCTATGGTGAAAAAGGAAATATCCTCAGATGAAATCTGGAAAGAAGCTTCCTGAGAAACTGCTTAGTGTTCTCTTAATTCATCTCACAGAGTTACATCTGTATTTCGTGGATCTCTTTGCTAGCCTTATTTCTGTGGAATCTGAGAACAGATATTTGGGATCCCTATGAAGACCATAGGGCCAAAGGAAATATCCTCCGATAACAAAGAGAAAGAAGCTTTCTGAGAAACTTCTTTGTGTTCTGTGAAATCATCTCACAGTGTTACAGCTTTCCCCTCAAGAAGCCTTTCACTAAGACAGTTCTTGTGGAATTGGCAAAGTGATATTTGGAAGCCCATAGAGGGCTATGGTGTAAAAGGAAATATCCTCAGATGAAATCTGGAAAGAAACTTCCTGAGAAACTGCTTAGTGTTCTTTTAATTCATCTCACAGAGTTATATCTGTATTTCGTGGATCTCTTTGCTAGCCTTATTTCTGTGGAATCTGAGAACAGATATTTCGGATCCCTTTGAAGACCTGGGGGCCAAAGGAAATATCCTCCGATAACAAAGAGAAAGAAGCTTTCTGAGAAACTTCTTTGTGTCCTGTGAAATCATCTCACAGAGTTACAGCTTTCCCCTCAAGAAGCCATTCACTAAGACAGTTCTTGTGGAATTGGCAAAGTGATATTTGGAAGCCCTTAGAGGGCTATGGTGAAAAAGGAAATATCCTCAGATGAAATCTGGAAAGAAGCTTCCTGAGAAACTGCTTAGTGTTCTCTTAATTCATCTCACAGAGTTATATCTGTATTTCGTGGATCTCTTTGCTAGCCTTATTTCTGTGGAATCTGAGAAGAGATATTTCGGATCCCTTTGAAGACCAGGGGGCCAAAGGAAATACCCTCCGATAACAAAGAGAAAGAAGCTTTCTGAGAAACTTCTTTGTGTTCTGTGAAATCATATCACAGAGTTACAGCTTTCCCCTCAAGAAGCATTTCAATAAGACAGTTCTTGTGGAATTGGCAAAGTGATATTTGGAAGCCCATAGAGGGCTATGGTGAAAAAGGAAATATCCTCAGATGAAATCTGGAAAGGAGCTTCCTGAGAAACTGCTTAGTGTTCTCTTAATTCATCTCACAGAGTTACATCTGTATTTCGTGGATCTCTTTGCTAGCCTTATTTCTGTGGAATCTGAGAACAGATATCTCGGATCCCTTTGAAGGCTATAGGGCCAAAGGAAATATCCTCCGATAACAAAGAGAAAGAAGCTTTCTGAGAAACTTCTTTGTGTTCTGTGAAATCATCTCACAGAGTTACAGCTTTCCCTTCAAGAAGCATTTCGCTAAGACAGTTCTTGTGGAATTGGCAAAGTGATATTTGGAAGCCCATAGAGGGCTATGGTGGAAAAGGAAATATCCTCAGATGAAATCTGGAAAGAAGCTTCCTGAGAAACTGCTTAGTGTTCTCTTAATTCATCTCACAGAGTTACATCTGTATTTCGTGGATCTCTTTGCTAGCCTTATTTCTGTGGAATCTGAGAACAGATATCTCGGATCCCTTTGAAGACCATTGGGCCAAAGGAAATATCCTCCGAAAGCAAAGAGAAAGAAGCTTTCTGAGAAACTTCTTTGGGTTCTGTTAAATCATCTCACAGAGTTACAGCTTTCCCCTCAAGAAGCCTTTCGCTAAGACAGTTCTTGTGGAATTGGCAAAGTGATATTTGGAAGCCCATAGAGGGCTATGGTGAAAAAGTAAATATCCTCAGATGAAATCTGGAAAGAAGCTTCCTGAGAAACTGCTTAGTGTTCTGTTAATTCATCTCACAGAGTTACATCTGTATTTCGTGGATCTCTTTGCTAACCTTATTTCTGTGGAATCTGAGAACAGATATTTGGGATCCCTTTGAAAACCATAGGGCCAAAGGAAATATCCTCCGATAACAAAGAGAAAGAAGCTTTCTGAGAAACTTCTTTGTGTTCTGTGAAATCATCTCACAGAGTTACAGCTTTCCCCTCAAGAAGCCTTTCGCTAAGACAGTTCTTGTGGAATTGGCAAAGTGATATTTGGAAGCCCATAGAGGGCTATGGTGTAAAAGGAAATATCCTCAGATGAAATCTGGAAAGAAGCTTCCTGAGAAACTGCTTAGTGTTCTCTTAATTCATCTCACAGAGTTATATCTGTATTTCGTGGATCTCTTTGCTAGCCTTATTTCTGTGGAATCTGAGAACTGATATTTCGGATCCCTTTGAAGACCAGAGGGCCAAAGGAAATATCCTCCGATAACAAAGAGAAAGAAGCTTTCTGAGAAACTTCTTTGTGTTCTCTGAAATGATATCACTGTGTTACAGCTTTCCCCTCAAGAAGCCTTTCGCTAAGACAGTTCTTGTGGAATTGGCAAAGTGATATTTGAAGCCCATAGAGGGCTATGGTGAAAAAGAAAATATCCTCAGATGAAATCTGGAAAGAAGCTTCCTGAGAAACTGCTTAGTGTTCTGTTAATTCATCTCACAGAGTTACATCTGTATTTCGTGGATCTCTTTGCTAGCCTTATTTCTGTGGAATCTGAGAACAGATATCTCGGATCCCTTTGAAGGCTATAGGGCCAAAGGAAATATCCTCCGATAACAAAGAGAAAGAAGCTTTCTGAGAAACTTCTTTGTGTTCTGTGAAATCATCTCACAGAGTTACAGCTTTCCCGTCAAGAAGCCTTTCGCTAAGACAGTTCTTGTGGAATTGGCAAAGTGATATTTGGAAGCCCATAGAGGGCTATGGTGAAAAAGGAAATATCCTCAGATGAAATCTGGAAAGAAGCTTCCTGAGAAACTGCTTAGTGTTCTCTTAATTCATCTCACAGAGTTACATATGTATTTCGTGGATCTCTTTGCTAGCCTTATTTCTGTGGAATCTGAGAACAGATATTTCGGATCCCTTTGAAGGCTATAGGGCCAAAGGAAATATCCTCCGATAACAAAGAGAAGGAAGCTTTCTGAGAAACTTCTTTGTGTTCTGTGAAATCATCTCACAGTGTTACAGCTTTCCCCTCAAGAAGCCTTTCGCTAAGACAGTTATTGTGGAATTGGCAAAGTGATATTTGGAAGCCCATAGAGGTCTATACTGAAAAAGGAAATATCCTCAGATGAAATCTGGAAAGAAGCTTCCTGAGAAACTGCTTAGTGTTCTGTTAATTCATCTCACAGAGTTACATCTGTATTTCGTGGGTCTCTTTGCTGGCCTTATTTCTGTGGAATCTGAGAACAGATATTTCGGATCCCTTTGAAGACTATAGGGCCAAAGGAAATATCCTCCGATAACAAAGAGAAAGAAGCTTTCTGAGAAACTTCTTTGTGTTCTGTGAAATCATCTCACAGAGTTACAGCTTTTCCCTCAAGAAGCCTTTCGCTAAGACAGTTCTTGTGGAATTGGCAAAGTGATATTTTGAAGCCCATAGAGGGCTATGGTGAAAAAGGAAATATCCTCAGATGAAATCTGGAAAGAAGCTTCCTGAGAAACTGCTTAGTGTTCTCTTAATTCATCTCACGGAGTTACATCTGTATTTCGTGAATCTCTTTGCTAGCCTTATTTCTGTGGAATCTGAAAACAGATATCTCGGATCCCTTTCAAGACCATAGGGCCAAAGGAAATATCCTCCGATAACAAAGAGAAAGAAGTTTTCTGAGAAACTTTTTTCTGTTCTGTGAAATCATCTCACAGAGTTACAGCTTTCCCCTCAAGAAGCCTTTCGCTAAGACAATTCTTGTGGAATTGGCCAAGTGATATTTGGAAGCCCATAGAGGGCTATGGTGAAAAAGGAAATATCCTCAGATGAAATCTGGAAAGAAACTTCCTGAGAAACTGCTTAGTGTTCCCTTAATTCATCTCACAGAGTTACATCTGTATTTCGTGGATCTCTTTGCTAGCCTTATTTCTGTGGAATCTGAGAACAGATATCTCGGATCCCTTTGAAGGCTATAGGGCCAAAGGAAATATCCTCCGATAACAAAGAGAAAGAAGCTTTCTGAGAAACTTCTTTGTGTTCTGTGAAATCATCTCACAGAGATACAGCTTCCCCCTCAAGAAGCCTTTCGCTAAGACAGTTCTTGTGGAATTGGCAAAGTGATATTTGGAAGCCCATAGCGGGTTATTGTGAAAAAGGAAATATCCTCAGATGAAATCTGGAAAGAAGCTTCCTCAGAAACTGCTTAGTGTTCTGTTAATTCATCTCACACAGTTACATACGTATTTCGTGGATCTCTTTGCTAGCCTTATTTCTGTGGAATCTGAGAACAGATATTTCGGATCCCTTTGAAGACCATAGGGCAAAAGGAAATATCCTCCGATAACAAAGAGAAAGAAGCTTTCTGAGAAACTTCTTTGTGTTCTCTGAAATGATATCACAGTGTTACAGCTTTCCCCTCAAGAAGCCTTTCGCTAAGACAGTTCTTGTGGAATTGGCAAAGTGATATTTGAAGCCCATAGAGGGCTATGGTGAAAAAGAAAATATCCTCAGATGAAATCTGGAAAGAAGCTTCCTGAGAAACTGCTTAGTGTTCTGTTAATTCATCTCACAGAGTTACATCTGTATTTCGTGGATCTCTTTGCTAGCCTTATTTCTCTGGAATGTGAGAACAGATATTTCGGATCCCTTTGAAGACTATAGGGCCAAAGGAAATATCCTCCGATAATAAAGAGAAAGAAGCTTTCTGAGAAACTTCTTTGTGTTCTGTGAAATCTTCTCACAGAGTTACAGCTTTCCCCTCAAGAAGCATTTCAATAAGACAGTTCTTGTGGAATTGGCAAAGTGATATTTGGAAGCCCATAGAGGGCTATGGTGAAAAAGGAAATATCCTCAGATGAAATCTGGAAAGAAGCTTCCTGAGAAACTGCTTAGTGTTCTCTTCATTCATCTCACAGAGTTACATCTGTATTTCGTGGATCTCTTTGCTAGCCTTATTTCTGTGGAATCTGAGAACAGATATTTCGGATCCCTTTGAAGACTATAGGTCCAAAGGAAATATCCTCCTATAACAAAGAGAAAGAAGCTTTCTGAGAAACTTCTTTGTGTTCTGTGAAATCATCTCACAGAGTTACAGCTTTCCCCTCAAGAAGCCTTTCGCTAAGACAGTTCTTGTGGAATTGGCAAAGTGATATTTGGAAGCCCATAGAAGGCTATGGTGAAAAAGGAAGTATCCTCAGATGAAATCTGGAAAGAAGCTTCCTGAGAAACTGCTTAGTGTTCTGTTAATCATCTCACAGAGTTACATCTGTATTTCGTGGATCTCTTTGCTAGCCTTATTTCTGTGGAATCTGAGAACAGATATTTCGGATCCCTTTGAAGACCATAGGGCCAAAGGAAATATCCTCCGATAACAAAGAGAAAGAAGCTTTCTGAGAAACTTCTTTGTGTTCTGTGAAATCATCTCACAGAGTTACAGCTTTCCCCTCAAGAAGCCTTTCACTAAGACAGTTCTTGTGGAATTGGCAAAGTGATATTTGGAAGCCCATAGAGGGCTATGTTGTAAAAGGAAATATCCTCAGATGAAATCTGGAAAGAAACTTCCTGAGAAACTGCTTAGTGTTCTCTTAATTCATCTCACAGAGTTATATCTGTATTTCGTGGATCTCTTTGCTAGCCTTATTTCTGTGGAATCTGAGAACAGATATTTCGGATCCCTTTGAAGACCAGGGGGCCAAAGGAAATATCCTCCGATAAGAAAGAGAAAGAAGCTTTCTGAGAAACTTCTTTGTGTTCTGTGAAATCATCTCACAGAGTTACAGCGTTCCCCTCAAGAAGCCTTTCGCTAAGACAGTTCTTGTGGAATTGGCAAAGTGATATTTGGAAGCCCATAGAGGTCTATACTGAAAAAGGAAATATCCTCAGATGAAATCTGGAAAGAAGCTTCCTGAGAAACTGCTTAGTGTTCTGTTACTTCATCTCACACTGTTACATACGTATTTCGTGGATCTCTTTGCTAGCCTTATTTCTGTGGAATCTGAGAACAGATATTTCGGATCCCTTTGAAGACCATAGGGCAAAAGGAAATATCCTCCGATAACAAAGAGAAAGAAGCTTTCTGAGAAACTTCTTTGTGTTCTCTGAAATGATATCACAGTGTTACAGCTTTCCCCTCAAGAAGCCTTTCGCTAAGACAGTTCTTGTGGAATTGGCAAAGTGATATTTGGAAGCCCATAGAGGGCTATGGTGAAAAAGAAAATATCCTCAGATGAAATCTGGAAAGAAGCTTCCTGAGAAACTGCTTAGTGTTCTGTTAATTCATCTCACAGAGTTACATCTGTATTTCGTGGATCTCTTTGCTAGCCTTATTTCTGTGGAATCTGAGAACAGATATCTCGGATCCCTTTGAAGACTATAGGGCCAAAGGAAATATCCTCCGATAACAAAGAGAAAGAAGCTTTCTGAGAAACTTCTTTGTGTTCTGTGAAATCATCTCACAGAGTTACAGCTTTCCCGTCAAGAAGCCTTTCGCTAAGACAGTTCTTGTGGAATTGGCAAAGTGATATTTGGAAGCCCATAGAGGGCTATGGTGAAAAAGGAAATATCCTCAGATGAAATCTGGAAAGAAGCTTCCTGAGAAACTGCTTAGTGTTCTCTTAATTCATCTCACAGAGTTACATATGTATTTCGTGGATCTCTTTGCTAGGCTTATTTCTGTGGAATCTGAGAACAGATATCTCGGATCCCTTTGAAGGCTATAGGGCCAAAGGAAATATCCTCCGATAACAAAGAGAAAGAAGCTTTCTGAGAAACTTCTTTGTGTTCTGTGAAATCATCTCACAGAGTTACAGCTTTCCCCTCAAGAAGCCTTTCGCTAAGACAGTTCTTGTGGAATTGGCAAAGTGATATTTGGAAGCCCATAGAGGGCTATGGTGAAAAAGGAAATATCCTCCGATGAAATCTGGAAAGAAGCTTCCTGAGAAACTGCTTAGTGTTCTCTTAATTCATCTCACGGAGTTAAATCTGTATTTCGTGGATCTCTTTGCTAGCCTTATTTCTGTGGAATCTGAAAACAGATATCTCGGATCCCTTTCAAGACTATAGGGCCAAAGGAAATATCCTCCGATAACAAAGAGAAAGAAGTTTTCTGAGAAACTTTTTTCTGTTCTGTGAAATCATCTCACAGAGTTACAGCTTTCCCCTCAAGAAGCCTTTCGCTAAGACAATTCTTGTGGAATTGGCAAAGTGATATTTGGAAGCCCATAGCGGGCTATTGTGAAAAAGGAAATATCCTCAGATGAAATCTGGAAAGAAGCTTCCTGAGAAACTGCTTAGTGTTCTGTTAATTCATCTCACACAGTTACATACGTATTTCGTGGATCTCTTTGCTAGCCTTATTTCTGTGGAATCTGAGAACAGATATTTCGGATCCCTTTGAAGACCATAGGGCAAAAGGAAATATCCTCCGATAACAAAGAGAAAGAAGCTTTCTGAGAAACTTCTTTGTGTTCTGTGAAATGATATCACAGTGTTACAGCTTTCCCCTCAAGAAGCCTTTCGCTAAGACAGTTCTTGTGGAATTTGCAAAGTGATATTTGGAAGCCCATAGAGGGCTATGTTGAAAAAGAAAATATCCTCAGATGAAATCTGGAAAGGAGCTTCCTGAGAAACTGCTTAGTGTTCTGTTAATTCATCTCACAGAGTTACATCTGTATTTCGTGGATCTCTTTGCTAGCCTTATTTCTGTGGAATCTGAGAACAGATATCTCGGATCCCTTTGAAGGCTATAGGGCCAAAGGAAATATCCTCCGATAACAAAGAGAAAGAAGCTTTCTGAGAAACTTCTTTGTATTCTGTGAAATCATCTCACAGAGTTACAGCTTTCCCGTCAAGAAGCATTTCGCTAAGACAGTTCTTGTGGAATTGGCAAAGTGATATTTGGAAGCCCATAGAGGGCTATGGTGAAAAAGGAAATATCCTCAGATGAAATCTGGAAAGAAGCTTCCTGAGAAACTGCTAAGTGATCTCTTAATTCATCTCACAGAGTTACATCTGAATTTCGTGGATCTCTTTGCTAGCCTTATTTCTGTGGAATCTGAGAACAGATATCTCGGATCCCTTTGAAGACTATAGGGCCAAAGGAAATATCCTCCGATAACAAAGAGAAAGAAGCTCTCTGAGAAACTTCTTTGTGTTCTGTGAAATCATCTCACAGAGTTACAGCTTTCCCCTCAAGAAGCCTTTCGCTAAGACAGTTCTTGTGGAATTGGCAAAGTGATATTTGGAAGCCCATAGAGGGCTATGGTGAAAAAGGAAATATCCTCAGATGAAATCTGGAAAGAAGCTTCCTGAGAAACTGCTTAGTGTTCTCTTAATTCATCTCACAGAGTTACATCTGTATTTCGTGGATCTCTTTGCTAGCCTTACTTCTGTGGAATCTGAGAACAGATATTTGGGATCCCTATGAAGACCATAGGGCCAAAGGAAATATCCTCCGATAACAAAGAGAAAGAAGCTTTCTGAGAAACTTCTTTGTGTTCTGTGAAATCATCTCACAGAGTTACAGCTTTCCCCTCAAGAAGCCTTTCACTAAGACAGTTCTTGTGGAATTGGCAAAGTGATATTTGGAAGCCCATAGAGGGCTATGGTGTAAAAGGAAATATCCTCAGATGAAATCTGGAAAGAATCTTCCTGAGAAACTGCTTAGTGTTCTCTTAATTCATCTCACAGGGTTATATCTGTATTTCGTGGATCTCTTTGCTAGCCTTATTTCTGTGGAATCTGAGAACAGATATTTCGGATCCCTTTGAAGACCAGGGGGCCAAAGGAAATATCCTCCGATAAGAAAGAGAAAGAAGCTTTCTGAGAAACTTCTTTGTGTTCTGTGAAATCATCTCACAGAGTTACAGCTTTCCCCTCAAGAAGCCTTTCGCTAAGACAGTTCTTGTGGAATTGGCAAAGTGATATTTGGAAGCCCATAGAGGTCTATATTGAAAAAGGAAATATCCTCAGATGAAATCTGGAAAGAAGCTTCCTGAGAAACTGCTTAGTGTTCTGTTAATTCATCTCACAGAGTTACATCTGTATTTCGTGGATCTCTTTGCTGGCCTTATTTCTGTGGAATCTGAGAACAGATACTTACAATCCCTTTGAAGACTATAGGGCCAAAGGAAATATCCTCCGATAACAAAGAGAAAGAAGCTTTCTGAGAAACTTCTTTGTGTTCTGTGAAAACATCTCACAGAGTTACAGCTTTCCCCTCAAGAAGCCTTTCGCTAAGACAGTTCTTGTGGAATTGGCAAAGTGATATTTGGAAGCCCATAGAGGGCTATGGTGAAAAAGGAAATATCCTCAGATGAAATCTGGAAAGAAGCTTCCTGAGAAACTGCTTAGTGTTCTGTTAATTCATCTCACAGAGTTACATCTGTATTTCGTGGATCTCTTTGCTAGCCTTATTTCTGTGGAATCTGAGAACAGATATTTGGGATCCCTTTGAAGACCATAGGGCCAAAGGAAATATCCTCCGATAAGAAAGAGAAAGAAGCTTTCTGAGAAACTTCTTTGTGTTCTGTGAAATCATCTCACAGAGTTACAGATTTCCCCTCAAGAAGCCTATCACTAAGACAGTTCTTGTGGAATTGGCAAAGTGATATTTGGAAGCCCATAGAGTGCTATTGTGAAAAAGGAAACATCCTCAGATGAAATCTGGAAAGAAGCTTCCTGAGAAACTGCTTAGTGTTCTGTTAATTCATCCGACAGAGTTACATATGTATTTCGTGGATCTCTTTGCTAGCCTTATTTCTGTGGAATCTGAGTACACATATCTCGGATCCCTTTGAAGACTATAGGGCCAAAGGAAGTATCCTCCGATAACAAAGAGAAAGAAGCTTTTTGAGAAACTTCTTTGTGTTCTGTGAAATCATCTCACAGAGTTACAGCTTTCCCCTCAAGAAGCATTTCGCTAAGACAGTTCTTGTGGAATTGGCAAAGTGATATTTGGAAGCCCATAGAGGGCTATGGTGAAAAAGGAAATATCCTCAGATGAAATCTGGAAAGAAGCTTCCTGAGAAACTGCTTAGTGTTCTGTTAATTCATCTCACAGAGTTACATCGGTATTTCGTGGATCTCTTTGCTAGCCTTATTTCTGTGGAATCTGAGAACAGATATTTCGGATCCCTTGGAACACCATAGGGCCAAAGGAAATATCCTCCGATAACAAAGAGAAAGAAGCTTTCTGAGAAACTTCTTTGTGTTCTGTGAAATCATCTCACAGAGTTACAGCTTTCCCCTCAAGAAGTCTTTCGCTAGGACAGTTTTTGTGGAATTGGCAAAGTGATATTTGGAAGCCCATAGAGGGCTATGGTGAGATAGGAAATATCCTCAGATGAAATCTGGAAAGAAGCTTCTTGAGAAACTGCTTAGTGTTCTGTTAATTCATCTCACAGAGTTACATCTGTATTTCGTGGATCTCTTTGCTAGCCTTATTTCTGTGGAATCTGAGAACAGATATCTCGGATTCCTTTGAAGGCTATAGGGCCAAAGGAAATATCCTCCGATAACAAAGAGAAAGAAGCATTCTGAGAAACTTCTTTTTGTTCTGTGACATCATCTCACAGAGTTACAGCTTTCCCCTCAAGAAGCCTTTCGCTAAGACAGTTCTTGTGGAATTGGCAAAGTGATATTTGGAAGCCCATAGAGGGCAATGGTGAAAAAGGAAATATCCTCAGATGAAATCTGGAAAGAAGCTTCCTGAGAAACTGCTTAGTGTTCTGTTAATTCATCCGACAGAGTTACATATGTATTTCGTGGATCTCTTTGCTAGCCTTTTTTCTGTGGAATCTGAGTACACATATCTCGGATCCCTTTGAAGACTATAGGGCCAAAGGAAGTATCCTCCGATAACAAAGAGAAAGAAGCTTTTTGAGAAACTTCTTTGTGTTCTGTGAAATCATCTCACAGAGTTACAGCTTTCCCCTCAAGAAGCATTTCGCTAAGACAGTTCTTGTGGAATTGGCAAGGTGATATTTGGAAGCCCATAGAGGGCTATTGTGAAAAAGGAAATATCCTCAGATGAAATCTGGAAAGAAGCTTCCTGAGAAACTGCTTAGTGTTCTGTTAATTCATCTCACAGAATTACATCTGTATTTCGTGGATCTCTTTGCTAGTCTTATTTCTGTGGAATCTGAGAACAGATATTTCGGATCCCTTTGAAGACTATACGGCCATAGGAAATATCCTCCGATAACAAAGAGAAAGAAGCTTTCTGAGAAACTTCTTTGTGTTCTGTGAAATCATCTCACATAGTTACAGCTTTCCCCTCAAGAAGCCTTTCGCTAAGACAGTTCTTGTGGAATTGGCAAAGTGATATTTGGAAGCCATAGGGGGCTATGCTGAAAAAGGAAATATCCTCAGATGAAATCTGGAAAGAAGCTTCCTGAGAAACTGCTTAGTGTTCTGTTAATTCATCTCACAGAGTTACATATGTATTTCGTGGATCTCTTTGCTAGCCTTATTTCTGGGGAATCTGAGAAGAGATATTTCGGATCCCTTTGAAGACCATAGGGACAAAGGAAATATCCTCCGATAACAAAGAGAAAGAAGCTTTCTGAGAAACTTCTTTGTGTTCTGTGAAATCATCTCACAGAGTTACACCTTTCCCCTCAAGAAGCATTTCGCTAAGACAGTTCTTGTGGAATTGGCAAAGTGATATTTGGAAGCCCATAGAGGGCTATGGTGAAAAAGGAAATATCCTCAGATGAAATCTGGAAAGAAGTTTCCTGAGAAACTGCTTAGTGTTCTCTTAATTCATCTCACAGAGTTACATCTGTATTTCGTGGATCTCTTTGCTAGCCTTATTTCTGTGGAATCTGAGAACAGATATCTCGGATCCCTTTGAAGACTATAGGACCAAAGGAAATATCCTCCGATAACAAAGAGAAAGAAGCTTTCTGAGAAACTTCTTTGTGATCTGTGAAATCATCTCACAGAGTTACAGCTTTCCCCTCAAGAAGCCTTTCGCTAGGACAGTTCTTGTGGAATTGGCAAAGTGATATTTGGAAGCCCATAGAGGGCTATGGTGAAAAAGGAAATATCCTCAGATGAAATCTGGAAAGAAGCTTCCTGAGAAACTGCTTAGTGTTCTGTTAATTCATCTCACAGAGTTACATGTGTATTTCGTGGATCTCTTTGCTAGCCTATTTCTGTGGAATCTGAGAACAGATATCTCGGATTCCTTTGAAGGCTATAGGGCCAAAGGAAATATCCTCCGATAACAAAGAGAAAGAAGCTTTCTGAGAAACTTCTTTGTGTTCTGTGAAATCATCTCACAGAGTTACAGCTTTCCCCTCAAGAAGCCTTTCGCTAAGACAGTTCTTGTGGAATTGGCAAAGTGATATTTGGAAGCCCATAGAGGGCTATCGTGAAAAAGGAAATATCCTCAGATGAAATCAGGAAAGAAGCTTCCTGAGAAACTGCTTAGTGTTCTGTTAATTCATCTGACAGAGTTACATATGTATTTCGTGGATCTCTTTGCTAGCCTTATTTCTGTGGAATCTGAGAACACATATCTCGGATCCCTTTGAAGACTATAGGGCCAAAGGAAATATCCTCCGATAACAAAGAGAAAGAAGCTTTTTGAGAAACTTCTTTGTGTTCTGTGAAATCATCTCACAGAGTTACAGCTTTCCCCTCCAGAAGCATTTCGCTAAGACAGTTCTTGTGGAATTGGCAAAGTGATATTTGGAAGCCCATAGAGGGCTATAGTGAAAAAGGAAATATCCTCAGATGAAATCTGGAGAGAAGCTTCCTGAGAAACTGCTTAGTGTTCTGTTAATTCATCTCACAGAGTTACATCTGTATTTCGTGGATCTCTTTGCTAGCCTTATTTCTGTGGAATCTGAGAACAGATATTTCGGATCCCTTTGAAGACCATAGGGCCAAAGGAATTTTCCTCCGATAACAAAGAGAAAGAAGCTTTCTGAGAAACTTCTTTGTGTTCTGTGAAATCATCTCACAGAGTTACAGATTTCCCCTCAAGAAGCCTTTCACTAAGACAGTTCCTGTGGAATTTGCAAAGTGATATTTGGAAGCCCATAGAGGGCTATGGTGAGATAGGAAATATCCTCAGATGAAATCTGGAAAGAAGCTTCTTGAGAAACTGCTTAGTGTTCTGTTAATTCATCTCACAGAGTTACATCTGTATTTCGTGGATCTCTTTGCTAGCCTTATTTCTGTGGAATCTGAGAACAGATATCTCGGATTCCTTTGAAGGCTATAGGGCCAAAGGAAATATCCTCCGATAACAAAGAGAAAGAAGCTTTCTGAGAAACTTCTTTTTGTTCTGTGACATCATCTCACAGAGTTACAGCTTTCCCCTCAAGAAGCCTTTCGCTAAGACAGTTCTTGTGGAATTGGCAAAGTGATATTTGGAAGCCCATAGAGGGCTATGGTGAAAAAGGAAATATCCTCAGATGAAATCTGGAAAGAAGCTTCCTGAGAAACTGCTTAGTGTTCTGTTAATTCATCCGACAGAGTTACATATGTATTTCGTGGATCTCTTTGCTAGCCTTATTTCTGTGGAATCTGAGTACACATATCTCGGATCCCTTTGAAGACTATAGGGCCAAAGGAAGTATCCTCCGATAACAAAGAGAAAGAAGCTTTTTGAGAAACTTCTTTGTGTTCTGTGAAATCATCTCACAGAGTTACAGCTTTCCCCTCAAGAAGCTATTCGCTAAGACAGTTCTTGTGGAATTGGCAAAGTGATATTTGGAAGCCCATAGAGGGCTATGGTGAAAAAGGAAATATCCTCAGATGAAATCTGGAAAGAAGCTTCCTGAGAAACTGCTTAGTGTTCTCTTAATTCATCTCACAGAGTTACATCTGTATTTCGTGGATCTCTTTGCTAGCCTTATTTCTGTGGAATCTGAGAACAGATATTTCGGATCCATTTGAAGACCATAGGGCCAAAGGAAATATCCTCCGATAACAAAGAGAAAGAAGCTTTCTGAGAAACTTCTTAGTGTTCTGTGAAATCATCTCACAGAGTTACAGCTTTCCCCTCAAGAAGCCTTTCGTTAAGACAGTTCTTGTGGAATTGGCAAAGTGATATTTGGAAGCCCATAGAAGGCTATGGTGAAAAAGGAAATATCCTCAGATGAAATCTGGAAAGAAGCTTCCTGAGAAACTGCTTAGTGTTCTCTTAATTCATCTCACAGAGTTACATCTCTATTTCGTGGATCTCTTTGCTAGCCTTATTTCTGTGGAATCTGAGAACAGATATTTCGGATCCCTTTGAAGACTATAGGGCCAAAGGAAATATCCTCCGATAACAAAGAGAAGGAAGCTTTCTGAGAAACTTCTTTGTGTTCTGTGAAATCATCTTCCAGAGTTACAGCTTTCCCCTCAAGAAGTCTTTCGCTAAGACAGTTCTTGTGGAATTGGCAAAGTGATATTTGGAAGCCCATAGAGGGCTATGGTGAAAAAGGAAATATCCTCAGATGAAATCTGGAAAGAAGCTTCCTGAGAAACTGCTTAGTGTTCTGTTAATTCATCTCACAGAGTTACATCTCTATTTCGTGGATCTCTTTTCTAGCCTTTTTTCTGTGGAATCTGAGAACAGATATTTCGGATCCCTTTGAAGACTATAGGGCCAAAGGAAATATCCTCCGATAACAAAGAGAAGGAAGCTTTCTGAGAAACTTCTTTGTGTTCTGTGAAATCATCTTCCAGAGTTACAGCTTTCCCCTCAAGAAGTCTTTCGCTAAGACAGTTCTTGTGGAATTGGCAAAGTGATATTTGGAAGCCCATAGAGGGCTATGGTGAAAAAGGGAATATCCTCAGATGAAATCTGGAAAGAAGCTTCCTGAGAAACTGCTTAGTGTTCTGTTAATTCATCTCACAGAGTTACATCTCTATTTCGTGGATCTCTTTTCTAGCCTTTTTTCTGTGGAATCTGAGAACAGATATTTCGGATCCCTTGGAACACCATAGGGCCAAAGGAAATATCCTCCGATAACAAAGAGAAAGAAGCTTTCTGAGAAACTTCTTTGTGTTCTGTGAAATCATCTCACAGTGTTACAGCTTTCCCCTAAAGAAGCCTTTCGCTAAGACAGTTCTTGTGGAATTGGCAAAGTGATATTTGGAAGCCCATAGAGGGCTATGGTGAAAAAGGAAATATCCTCCGATGAAATCTGGAAAGAAGCTTCCTGAGAAACTGCTTAGTGTTCTGTTAATTCATCTCACAGAGTTACATCTGTATTTCGTGAATCTCTTTGCTAGCCTTATTTCTGTGGAATCTGAGAACAGATATTTTGGATCCCTTTGAATTCCATAAGGCCAAAGGAAATATCCTTCGATAACAAAGAGAAAGAAGCTTTCTGAGAAACTTCTTTGTGTTCTGTGAAATCATCTCACATTGTCACAGCTTTCCCCTCAAGAAGCCTTTCGCTAAGATAGTTCTCGTGGAATTGGCAAAGTGATATTTGGAAGCCCATAGAGGGCTATGGTGTAAAAGGAAATATCCTCAGATGAAATCTGGAAAGAAGCTTCCTGAGAAACTGCTTAGTGTTCAGTTATTTCATCTCACAGAATTACATCTGTATTTCCTGGATCTCTTTGCTAGTCTTATTTCTGTGGAATCTGAGAATAGATATTTCGGATCCCTTTGAAGACTATACGGCCATAGGAAATATCCTCCGATAACAAAGAGAAAGAAACTTTCTGAGAAACTTCTTTGTGTTCTGTGAAATCATCTCACATAGTTACAGCTTTCCCCTCAAGAAGCCTTTCGCTAAGACAGTTCTTGTGGAATTGGCAAAGTGATATTTGGAAGCCATAGGGGGCTATGGTGAAAAAGGAAATATCCTCAGATGAAATCTGGAAAGAAGCTTCCTGAGAAACTGCTTAGTGTTCTGTTAATTCATCTCACAGAGTTACATATGTATTTCGTGGATCTCTTTGCTAGCCTTATTTCTGGGGAATCTGAGAAGAGATATTTCGGATCCCTTTGAAGACCATAGGGACAAAGGAAATATCCTCCGATAACAAAGAGAAAGAAGCTTTCTGAGAAACTTCTTTGTGTTTTGTGAAATCATCTCACAGAGTTACACCTTTCCCCTCAAGAAGCATTTCGCTAAGACAGTTCTTGTGGAATTGGCAAAGTGATATTTGGAAGCCCATAGAGGGCTATGGTGAAAAAGGAAATATCCTCAGATGAAATCTGGAAAGAAGTTTCCTGAGAAACTGCTTAGTGTTCTCTTAATTCATCTCACAGAGTTACATCTGTATTTCGTGGATCTCTTTGCTAGCCTTATTTCTGTGGAATCTGAGAACAGATATCTCGGATCCCTTTGAAGACTATAGGGCCAAAGGAAATATCCTCCGATAACAAAGAGAAAGAAGCTTTCTGAGAAACTTCTTTGTGATCTGTGAAATCATCTCACAGAGTTACAGCTTTCCACTCAAGAAGCCTTTCGCTAGGACAGTTCTTGTGGAATTGGCAAAGTGATATTTGGAAGCCCATAGAGGGCTATGGTGAAAAAGGAAATATCCTCAGATGAAATCTGGAAAGAAGCTTCCTGAGAAACTGCTTAGTGTTCTGTTAATTCATCTCACAGAGTTACATGTGTATTTCGTGTATATCTTTGCTAGCCTATTTCTATGGAATCTGAGAACAGATATCTCGGATTCCTTTGAAGGCTATAGGGCCAAAGGAAATATCCTCCGATAACAAAGAGAAAGAAGCTTTCTGAGAAACTTCTTTGTGTTCTGTGAAATCATCTCACAGAGTTACAGCTTTCCCCTCAAGAAGCCTTTCGCTAAGACAGTTCTTGTGGAATTGGCAAAGTGATATTTGGAAGCCCATAGAGGGCTATCGTGAAAAAGGAAATATCCTCAGATGAAATCAGGAAAGAAGCTTCCTGAGAAACTGCTTAGTGTTCTGTTAATTCATCTGACAGTGTTACATATGTATTTCGTGGATCTCTTTGCTAGCCTTATTTCTGTGGAATCTGAGAACACATATCTCGGATCCCTTTGAAGACTATAGGGCCAAAGGAAATATCCTCCGATAACAAAGAGAAAGAAGCTTTTTGAGAAACTTCTTTGTGTTCTGTGAAATCATCTCACAGAGTTACAGCTTTCCCCTCAAGAAGCATTTCGCTAAGACAGTTCTTGTGGAATTGGCAAAGTGATATTTGGAAGCCCATAGAGGGCTATAGTGAAAAAGGAAATATCCTCAGATGAAATCTGGAGAGAAGCTTCCTGAGAAACTGCTTAGTGTTCTGTTAATTCATCTCACAGTGTTACATCTGTATTTCGTGGATCTCTTTGCTAGCCTTATTTCTGTGGAATCTGAGTACACATATCTCGGATCCCTTTGAAGACTATAGGGCCAAAGGAAGTATCCTCCGATAACAAAGAGAAAGAAGCTTTTTGAGAAACTTCTTTGTGTTCTGTGAAATCATCTCACAGAGTTACAGCTTTCCCCTCAAGAAGCATTTCGCTAAGACAGTTCTTGTGGAATTGGCAAAGTGATATTTGGAAGCCATAGGGGGCTATGGTGAAAAAGGAAATATCCTCAGATGAAATCTGGAAAGAAGCTTCCTGAGAAACTGCTTAGTGTTCTGTTAATTCATCTCACAGAGTTACATCTCTATTTCGTGGATCTCTTTTCTAGCCTTTTTTCTGTGGAATCTGAGAACAGATATTTCGGATCCCTTGGAACACCATAGGGCCAAAGGAAATATCCTCCGGTAACAAAGAGAAAGAAGCTTTCTGAGAAACTTCTTTGTGTTCTGTGAAATCATCTCACAGTGTTACAGCTTTCCCCTAAAGAAGCCATTCGCTAAGACAGTTCTTGTGGAATTGGCAAAGTGATATTTGGAAGCCCATAGAGGGCTATGGTGAAAAAGGAAATATCCTCCGATGAAATCTGGAAAGAAGCTTCCTGAGAAACTGCTTAGTGTTCTGTTAATTCATCTCACAGAGTTACATCTGTATTTCGTGAATCTCTTTGCTAGCCTTATTTCTGTGGAATCTGAGAACAGATATTTTGGATCCCTTTGAATTCCATAAGGCCAAAGGAAATATCCTTCGATAACAAAGAGAAAGAAGCTTTCTGAGAAACTTCTTTGTGTTCTGTGAAATCATCTCACATTGTTACAGCTTTCCCCTCAAGAAGCCTTTCGCTAAGATAGTTCTCGTGGAATTGGCAAAGTGATATTTGGAAGCCCATAGAGGGCTATGGTGTAAAAGGAAATATCCTCAGATGAAATCTGGAAAGAAGCTTCCTGAGAAACTGCTTAGTGTTCAGTTATTTCATCTCACAGAATTACATCTGTATTTCCTGGATCTCTTTGCTAGTCTTATTTCTGTGGAATCTGAGAATAGATATTTCGGATCCCTTTGAAGACTATACGGCCATAGGAAATATCCTCCGATAACAAAGAGAAAGAAACTTTCTGAGAAACTTCTTTGTGTTCTGTGAAATCATCTCACATAGTTACAGCTTTCCCCTCAAGAAGCCTTTCGCTAAGACAGTTCTTGTGGAATTGGCAAAGTGATATTTGGAAGCCATAGGGGGCTATGGTGAAAAAGGAAATATCCTCAGATGAAATCTGGAAAGAAGCTTCCTGAGAAACTGCTTAGTGTTCTGTTAATTCATCTCACAGAGTTACATATGTATTTCGTGGATCTCTTTGCTAGCCTTATTTCTGGGGAATCTGAGAAGAGATATTTCGGATCCCTTTGAAGACCATAGGGACAAAGGAAATATCCTCCGATAACAAAGAGAAAGAAGCTTTCTGAGAAACTTCTTTGTGTTTTGTGAAATCATCTCACAGAGTTACACCTTTCCCCTCAAGAAGCATTTCGCTAAGACAGTTCTTGTGGAATTGGCAAAGTGATATTTGGAAGCCCATAGAGGGCTATGGTGAAAAAGGAAATATCCTCAGATGAAATCTGGAAAGAAGTTTCCTGAGAAACTGCTTAGTGTTCTCTTAATTCATCTCACAGAGTTACATCTGTATTTCGTGGATCTCTTTGCTAGCCTTATTTCTGTGGAATCTGAGAACAGATATCTCGGATCCCTTTGAAGACTATAGGGCCAAAGGAAATATCCTCCGATAACAAAGAGAAAGAAGCTTTCTGAGAAACTTCTTTGTGATCTGTGAAATCATCTCACAAAGTTACAGCTTTCCACTCAAGAAGCCTTTCGCTAGGACAGTTCTTGTGGAATTGGCAAAGTGATATTTGGAAGCCCATAGAGGGCTATGGTGAAAAAGGAAATATCCTCAGATGAAATCTGGAAAGAAGCTTCCTGAGAAACTGCTTAGTGTTCTGTTAATTCATCTCACAGAGTTACATGTGTATTTCGTGTATATCTTTGCTAGCCTATTTCTATGGAATCTGAGAACAGATATCTCGGATTCCTTTGAAGGCTATAGGGCCAAAGGAAATATCCTCCGATAACAAAGAGAAGGAAGCTTTCTGAGAAACTTCTTTGTGTTCTGTGAAATCATCTCACAGAGTTACAGCTTTCCCCTCAAGAAGCCTTTCGCTAAGACAGTTCTTGTGGAATTGGCAAAGTGATATTTGGAAGCCCATAGAGGGCTATCGTGAAAAAGGAAATATCCTCAGATGAAATCAGGAAAGAAGCTTCCTGAGAAACTGCTTAGTGTTCTGTTAATTCATCTGACAGTGTTACATATGTATTTCGTGGATCTCTTTGCTAGCCTTATTTCTGTGGAATCTGAGAACACATATCTCGGATCCCTTTGAAGACTATAGGGCCAAAGGAAATATCCTCCGATAACAAAGAGAAAGAAGCTTTTTGAGAAACTTCTTTGTGTTCTGTGAAATCATCTCACAGAGTTACAGCTTTCCCCTCAAGAAGCATTTCGCTAAGACAGTTCTTGTGGAATTGGCAAAGTGATATTTGGAAGCCCATAGAGGGCTATAGTGAAAAAGGAAATATCCTCAGATGAAATCTGGAGAGAAGCTTCCTGAGAAACTGCTTAGTGTTCTGTTAATTCATCTCACAGTGTTACATCTGTATTTCGTGGATCTCTTTGCTAGCCTTATTTCTGTGGAATCTGAGAACAGATATTTCGGATCCCTTTGAAGACCATAGGGCCAAAGGAATTTTCCTCCGATAACAAAGAGAAAGAAGCTTTCTGAGAAACTTCTTTGTGTTCTGTGAAATCATCTCACAGAGTTACAGATTTCCCCTCAAGAAGCCTTTCACTAAGACAGTTCTTGTGGAATTGGCAAAGTGATATTTGGAAGCCCATAGAGTGCTATTGTGAAAAAGGAAACATCCTCAGATGAAATCTGGAAAGAAGCTTCCTGAGAAACTGCTTAGTGTTCTGTTAATTCATCTCACAGAGTTACATCTGTATTTCATAGATCTCTTAGCTAGCCTTTTTTCTGTGAAATCTGAGAACAGATATTTCGGATCCCTTTGAAGACTATAGGGCCAAAGGAAATATACTCCGATAACAAAGAGAAAGAAGCATTCTGAGAAACTTCTTTGTGTTCTGTGAAATCATCTCACAGAGTTACAGCTTTCCCCTCAAGAATCCTTTCGCTAAGACAGTTCTTGTGGAATTTGCAAAGTGATATTTGGAAGCTCATAGAGAGCTATGCTGAAAAAGGAAATATCCTCAGATGAAATCTGGAAAGAAGCTTCCTGAGAAACTGCTTAGTGTTCTGTTAATTCATATCATAGAGTTACATCTGAATTTCTTGGATCTCTTTGCTAGCCTTATTTCTGTGGAATCTGAGAACAGATATTTCGGATCCCTTTGAAGATTATAGGGCCAAAGGAAATATCCTCCGATAACAAAGAGAAGGAAGCTTTCAGAGAAACTTCTTTGTGTTCTGTGAAATCATCTTCCAGAGTTACAGCTTTCCCCTCAAGAAGTCTTTCGCTAAGACAGTTCTTGTGGAATTGGCAAAGTGATATTTGGAAGCCCATAGAGGGCAATGGTGAAAAAGGAAATATCCTCAGATGAAATCTGGAAAGAAGCTTCCTGAGAAACTGCTTAGTGTTCTGTTAATTCATCTCACAGAGTTACATCTCTATTTCGTGGATCTCTTTGCTAGCCTTTTTTCTGTGGAATCTGAGAACAGATATTTCGGATCCCTTGGAACACCATAGGGCCAAAGGAAATATCCTCCGATAACAAAGAGAAAGAAGCTTTCTGAGAAACTTCTTTGTGTTCTGTGAAATCATCTCACAGTGTTACAGCTTTCCCCTCAAGAAGCCTTTCGCTAAGACAGTTCTTGTGGAATTGGCAAAGTGATATTTGGAAGCCCATAGAGGGCTATGGTGAGAAAGGAAATATCTTCAGATGAAATCTGGAAAGAAGCTTCCTGAGAAACTGCTTAGTGTTCTGTTAATTCATCTCACAGAGTTACATCTGTATTTCCTGAATCTCTTTGCTAGCCTTATTTCTGTGGAATCTGAGAACAGATATTTTGGATCCCTTTGAATTCCATAAGGCCAAAGGAAATATCCTTCGATAACAAAGAGAAAGAAGATTTCTGAGAAACTTCTTTGTGTTCTGTGAAATCATCTCACATTGTTACAGCTTTTACCTCAAGAAGCCTTTCGCTAAGACAGTTCTCGTGGAATTGGCAAAGTGATATTTGGAAGCCCATAGAGGGCTATGGTGAAAAAGGAAATATCCTCAGATGAAATCTGGAAAGAAGCTTCCTGAGAAACTGCTTAGTGTTCTCTTAATTCATCTCACAGAGTTACATCTGTATCTCGTGGATCTCTTTGCTAGCCTTATTTCTGTGGAATCTGAGAACAGATATTTCGGATCCCTTTGAAGACTATAGGGACAAAGGAAATATCCTCCGATAACAAAGAGAAAGAAGCTATCTGAGAAACTTCTTTGTGTTCTGTGAAATCATCTCACAGAGTTACAGCTTTCCCCTCAAGAAGCCTTTCGCTAGGACAGTTCTTCTGGAATTGGCAAAGTGATATTTGGAAGCCCATAGAGGGCTATGGTGAAAAAGGAAATATCCTCAGATGAAATCTGGAAAGAAGCTTCCTGAGAAACTGCTTAGTGTTCTGTTAATTCATCTCACAGAGTTACATCCGTATTTCGTGGATCTCTTTGCTAGCCTATTTCTGTGGAATCTGAGAACAGATATCTCGGATTACTTTGAAGGCTATAGGTCCAAAGGAAATATCCTCCGATAACAAAGAGAAAGAAGCTTTCTGAGAAACTTCTTTTTGTTCTGTGAAATCATCTCACAGAGTTACAGCTTTCCCCTCAAGAAGCCTTTCGCTAAGACAGTTCTTGTGGAATTGGCAAAGTGATATTTGGAAGCCCATAGAGGGCTATCGTGAAAAAGGAAATATCCTCAGATGAAATCTGGAAAGAAGCTTTCTGAGAAACTGCTTAGTGTTCTGTTAATTCATCTGACAGAGTTACATATGTATTTCGTGGATCTCTTTGCAAGCCTTATTTCTGTGGAATCTGAGAACACATATCTCGGATCCCTTTGAAGACTATAGGGCCAAAGGAAATATCCTCCGATAACAAAGAGAAAGAAGCTTTCTGAGAAACTTCTTTGTGTTCTGTGAAATCATCTCACAGAGTTACAGCTTTCCCATCAAGAAGCCTTTCGCGAAGACAGTTATTGTGGAATTGGCAAAGTGATATTTGGAAGCACATAGAGGGCTATGGTGTAAAAGAAAATATCTTCAGATGAAATCTGGAAAGAAGCTTCCTGAGAAACTGCTTAGTGTTCTGTTAATTCATCTCACAGAGTTACATCTGTATTTCGTGAATCTCTTTGCTAGCCTTATTTCTGTGGAATCTGAGAACAGATATTTTGGATCCCTTTGAATTCCATAAGGCCAAAGGAAATATCCTTCGATAACAAAGAGAAAGAAGCTTTCTGAGAAACTTCTTTGTGTTCTGTGAAATCATCTCACATTGTTACAGCTTTTCCCTCAAGAAGCCTTTCGCTAAGACAGTTCTCGTGGAATTGGCAAAGTGATATTTGGAAGCCCATTGAGGGCTATGGTGTAAAAGGAAATATCCTCAGATGAAATCTGGAAAGAAGCTTCCTGAGAAACTGCTTAGTGTTCAGTTATTTCATCTCACAGAATTACATCTGTATTTCCTGGATCTCTTTGCTACTCTTATTTCTGTGGAATCTGAGAATAGATATTTCGGATCCCTTTGAAGACTATACGGCCATAGGAAATATCCTCCGATAACAAAGAGAAAGAAACTTTCTGAGAAACTTCTTTGTGTTCTGTGAAATCATCTCACATAGTTACAGCTTTCCCCTCAAGAAGCCTTTCGCTAAGACAGTTCTTTTGGAATTGGCAAAGTGATATTTGGAAGCCATAGGGGGCTATGTGAAAAAGGAAATATCCTCTGATGAAATCTGGAAAGAAGCTTCCTGAGAAACTGCTTAGTGTTCTGTTAATTCATCTCACAGAGTTACATATGTATTTCGTGGATCTCTTTGCTAGCCTTATTTCTGTGGAATCTGAGAACAGATATTTCGGATCCCTTTGAAGACTATAGGGACAAAGGAAATATCCTCCGATAACAAAGAGAAAGAAGCTTTCTGAGAAACTTCTTTGTGTTCTGTGAAATCGTCTCACAGAGTTACACCTTTCCCCTCAAGAAGCATTTCGCTAAGACAGTTCTTGTGGAATTTGCAAACTGATATTTGGAAGCCCATAGAGGGCTATGGTGAAAAAGGAAATATCCTCAGATGAAATCTGGAAAGAAGTTTCCTGAGAAACTGCTTAGTGTTCTCTTAATTCATCTCACAGAGTTACATCTGTATTTCGTGGATCTCTTTGCTAGCCTTATTTCTGTGGAATCTGAGAACAGATATCTCGGATCCCTTTGAAGACTATAGGGCCAAAGGAAATATCCTCCGATAACAAAGAGAAAGAAGCTTTCTGAGAAACTTCTTTGTGTTCTGTGAAATCATCTCACAGAGTTACAGCTTTCCCCTCAAGAAGCCTTTCGCTAGGATAGTTCTTGTGGAATTGGCAAAGTGATATTTGGAAGCCCATAGAGGGCTATGGTGAAAAAGGAAATATCCTCAGATGAAATCTGGAAAGAAGCTTCCTGAGAAACTGCTTAGTGTTCTGTTAATTCATCTCACAGAGTTACATGTGTATTTCGTGGATCTCTTTGCTAGCCTATTTCTGTGGAATCTGAGAACAGATATCTCGGATTACTTTGAAGGCTATAGGTCCAAAGGAAATATCCTCCGATAACAAAGAGAAAGAAGCTTTCTGAGAAACTTCTTTTTGTTCTGTGAAATCATCTCACAGAGTTACAGCTTTCCCCTCAAGAAGCCTTTCGCTAAGACAGTTCTTGTGGAATTGGCAAAGTGATATTTGGAAGCCCGTAGAGGGCTATCGTGAAAAAGGAAATATCCTCAGATGAAATCTGGAAAGAAGCTTCCTGAGAAACTGCTTAGTGTTCTGTTAATTCATCCGACAGAGTTACATATGTATTTCGTGGATCTCTTTGCTAGCCTTATTTCTGTGGAATCTGAGTACACATATCTCGGATCCCTTTGAAGACTATAGGGCCAAAGGAAGTATCCTCCGATAACAAAGAGAAAGAAGCTTTTTGAGAAACTTCTTTGTGTTCTGTGAAATCATCTCACAGAGTTACAGCTTTCCCCTCAAGAAGCATTTCGCTAAGACAGTTCTTGTGGAATTGGCAAAGTGATATTTGGAAGCCCATAGAGGGCTATGGTGAAAAAGGAAATATCCTCAGATGAAATCTGGAAAGAAGCTTCCTGAGAAACTGCTTAGTGTTCTCTTAATTCATCTCACAGAGTTACATCTCTATTTCGTGGATCTCTTTGCTAGCCTTATTTCTGTGGAATCTGAGAACAGATATTTCGGATCCCTTTGAAGACTATAGGGCCAAAGGAAATATCCTCCGATAACAAAGAGAAGGAAGCTTTCTGAGAAACTTCTTTGTGTTCTGTGAAATCATCTTCCAGAGTTACAGCTTTCCCCTCAAGAAGTCTTTCGCTAAGACAGTTCTTGTGGAATTGGCAAAGTGATATTTGGAAGCCCATAGAGGGCTATGGTGAAAAAGGAAATATCCTCAGATGAAATCTGGAAAGAAGCTTCCTGAGAAACTGCTTAGTGTTCTGTTAATTCATCTCACAGAGTTACATCTCTATTTCGTGGATCTCTTTTCTAGCCTTTTTTCTGTGGAATCTGAGAACAGATATTTCGGATCCCTTGGAACACCATAGGGCCAAAGGAAATATCCTCCGATAACAAAGAGAAAGAAGCTTTCTGAGAAACTTCTTTGTGTTCTGTGAAATCATCTCACAGTGTTACAGCTTTCCCCTCAAGAAACCTTTCGCTAAGACAGTTCTTGTGGAATTGGCAAAGTGATATTTGGAAGCCCATAGAGGGCTATGGTGAAAAAGGAAATATCCTCCGATGAAATCTGGAAAGAAGCTTCCTGAGAAACTGCTTAGTGTTCTGTTAATTCATCTCACAGAGTTACATCTGTATTTCGTGAATCTCTTTGCTAGCCTTATTTCTGTGGAATCTGAGAACAGATATTTGGGATCCCTTTGAAGACCATAGGGCCAAAGGAAATATCCTCCGATAAGAAAGAGAAAGAAGCTTTCGGAGAAACTTCTTTGTGTTCTGTGAAATCATCTCACAGAGTTACAGATTTCACCTCAAGAAGCCTATCACTAAGACAGTTCTTCTGGAATTGGCAAAGTGATATTTGGAAGCCCATAGAGTGCTATTGTGAAAAAGGAAACATCCTCAGATGAAATCTGGAAAGAAGCTTCCTGAGAAACTGCTTAGTGTTCTGTTAATTCATCTCACAGAGTTACATCTGTATTTCGTGGATCTCTTAGCTCGCCTTATTTCTGTGAAATCTGAGAACAGATATTTCGGATCTCTTTGAACACTATAGGGCCAAAGGAAATATACTCCGATAACAAAGAGAAAGAAGCATTCTGAGAAACTTCTTTGTGTTCTGTGAAATCATCTCACAGTGTTACACCTTTCCCCTCAAGAAGTCTTTCGCTAAGACAGTTCTTGTGGAATTGGCAAAGTGATATCTGGAAGCCCATAGAGGGCTATGGTGAAAAAGGAAATATCCTCAGATGAAATCTGGAAAGAAGCTTCCTGAGAAACTGCTTAGTGTTCTGTTAATTCATCTCACAGAGTTACATCGGTATTTCGTGGATCTCTTTGCTAGCCTTATTTCTGTGGAATCTGAGAACAGATATTTCGGATCCCTTGGAACACCATAGGGCCAAAGGAAATATCCTCCGATAACAAAGAGAAAGAAGCTTTCTGAGAAACTTCTTTGTGTTCTGTGAAATCATCTCACAGAGTTACAGCTTTCCCCTCAAGAAGTCTTTCGCTAGGACAGTTCTTGTGGAATTGGCAAAGTGATATTTGGAAGCCCATAGAGGGCTATGGTGAGATAGGAAATATCCTCAGATGAAATCTGGAAAGAAGCTTCTTGAGAAACTGCTTAGTGTTCTGTTAATTCATCTCACAGAGTTACATCTGTATTTCGTGGATCTCTTTGCTAGCCTTATTTCTGTGGAATCTGAGAACAGATATCTCGGATTCCTTTGAAGGCTATAGGGCCAAAGGAAATATCCTCCGATAACAAGAAGCTTTCTGAGAAACTTCTTTTTGTTCTGTGACATCATCTCACAGAGTTACAGCTTTCCCCTCAAGAAGCCTTTCGCTAAGACAGTTCTTGTGGAATTGGCAAAGTGATATTTGGAAGCCCATAGAGGGCTATGGTGAAAAAGGCAATATCCTCAGATGAAATATGGAAAGAAGCTTCCTGAGAAACTGCTTAGTGTTCTGTTAATTCATCCGACAGAGTTACATATGTATTTCGTGGATCTCTTTGCTAGCCTTTTTTCTGTGGAATCTGAGTACACATATCTCGGATCCCTTTGAAGACTATAGGGCCAAAGGAAGTATCCTCCGATAACAAAGAGAAAGAAGCTTTTTGAGAAACTTCTTTGTGTTCTGTGAAATCATCTCACAGAGTTACAGCTTTCCCCTCAAGAAGCATTTCGCTAAGACAGTTCTTGTGGAATTGGCAAAGTGATATTTGGAAGCCCATAGAGGGCTATGGTGAAAAAGGAAATACCCTCAGATGAAATCTGGAAAGAAGCTTCCTGAGAAACTGCTTAGTGTTCTGTTAATTCATCTCACAGAGTTACATCTCTATTTCGTGGATCTCTTTTCTAGCCTTTTTTCTGTGGAATCTGAGAACAGATATTTCGGATCCCTTGGAACACCATAGGGCCAAAGGAAATATCCTCCGATAACAAAGAGAAAGAAGCTTTCTGAGAAACTTCTTTGTGTTCTGTGAAATCATCTCACAGTGTTACAGCTTTCCCCTCAAGAAACCTTTTGCTAAGACAGTTCTTGTGGAATTGGCAAAGTGATATTTGGAAGCCCATAGAGGGCTATGGTGAAAAAGGAAATATCCTCCGATGAAATCTGGAAAGAAGCTTCCTGAGAAACTGCTTAGTGTTCTGTTAATTCATCTCACAGAGTTACATCTGTATTTCGTGAATCTCTTTGCTAGCCTTATTTCTGTGGAATCTGAGAACAGATATTTTGGATCCCTTTGAATTCCATAAGGCCAAAGGAAATATCCTTCGATAACAAAGAGAAAGAAGCTTTCTGAGAAACTTCTTTGTGTTCTGTGAAATCATCTCACATTGTTACAGCTTTCCCCTCAAGAAGCCTTTCGCTAAGGCAGTTCTCGTGGAATTGGCAAAGTGATATTTGGAAGCCCAAAGAGGGCTATGGTGTAAAAGGAAATATCCTCAGATGAAATCTGGAAAGAAGCTTCCTGAGAAACTGCTTAGTGTTCAGTTATTTCATCTCACAGAATTACATCTGTATTTCCTGGATCTCTTTGCTAGTCTTATTTCTGTGGAATCTGAGAATAGATATTTCGGATCCCTTTGAAGACTATACGGCCATAGGAAATATCCTCCGATAACAAAGAGAAAGAAACTTTCTGAGAAACTTCTTTGTGTTCTGTGAAATCATCTCACATAGTTACAGCTTTCCCCTCAAGAAGCCTTTCGCTAAGACAGTTCTTGTGGAATTGGCAAAGTGATATTTGGAAGCCATAGGGGGCTATGGTGAAAAAGGAAATATCCTCAGATGAAATCTGGAAAGAAGCTTCCTGAGAAACTGCTTAGTGTTCTGTTAATTCATCTCACAGAGTTACATATGTATTTCGTGGATCTCTTTGCTAGCCTTATTTCTGGGGAATCTGAGAAGAGATATTTCGGATCCCTTTGAAGACCATAGGGACAAAGGAAATATCCTCCGATAACAAAGAGAAAGAAGCTTTCTGAGAAACTTCTTTGTGTTCTGTGAAATCATCTCACAGAGTTACACCTTTCCCCTCAAGAAGCATTTCGCTAAGACAGTTCTTGTGGAATTGGCAAAGTGATATTTGGAAGCCCATAGAGGGCTATGGTGAAAAAGGAAATATCCTCAGATGAAATCTGGAAAGAAGTTTCCTGAGAAACTGCTTAGTGTTCTCTTAATTCATCTCACAGAGTTACATCTGTATTTCGTGGATCTCTTTGCTAGCCTTATTTCTGTGGAATCTGAGAACAGATATCTCGGATCCCTTTGAAGACTATAGGGCCAAAGGAAATATCCTCCGATAACAAAGAGAAAGAAGCTTTCTGAGAAACTTCTTTGTGATCTGTGAAATCATCTCACAGAGTTACAGCTTTCCCCTCAAGAAGCCTTTCGCTAGGACAGTTCTTGTGGAATTGGCAAAGTGATATTTGGAAGCCCATAGAGGGCTATGGTGAAAAAGGAAATATCCTCAGATGAAATCTGGAAAGAAGCTTCCTGAGAAACTGCTTAGTGTTCTGTTAATTCATCTCACAGAGTTACATGTGTATTTCGTGGATCTCTTTGCTAGCCTATTTCTGTGGAATCTGAGAACAGATATCTCGGATTCCTTTGAAGGCTATAGGGCCAAAGGAAATATCCTCCGATAACAAAGAGAAAGAAGCTTTCTGAGAAACTTCTTTGTGTTCTGTGAAATCATCTCACAGAGTTACAGCTTTCCCCTCAAGAAGCCTTTCGCTAAGACAGTTCTTGTGGAATTGGCAAAGTGATATTTGGAAGCCCATAGAGGGCTATCGTGAAAAAGGAAATATCCTCAGATGAAATCAGGAAAGAAGCTTCCTGAGAAACTGCTTAGTGTTCTGTTAATTCATCTGACAGAGTTACATATGTATTTCGTGGATCTCTTTGCTAGCCTTATTTCTGTGGAATCTGAGAACACATATCTCGGATCCCTTTGAAGACTATAGGGCCAAAGGAAATATCCTCCGATAACAAAGAGAAAGAAGCTTTTTGAGAAACTTCTTTGTGTTCTGTGAAATCATCTCACAGAGTTACAGCTTTCCCCTCAAGAAGCATTTCGCTAAGACAGTTCTTGTGGAATTGGCAAAGTGATATTTGGAAGCCCATAGAGGGCTATAGTGAAAAAGGAAATATCCTCAGATGAAATCTGGAGAGAAGCTTCCTGAGAAACTGCTTAGTGTTCTGTTAATTCATCTCACAGAGTTACATCTGTATTTCGTGGATCTCTTTGCTAGCCTTATTTCTGTGGAATCTGAGAACAGATATTTCGGATCCCTTTGAAGACCATAGGGCCAAAGGAATTTTCCTCCGATAACAAAGAGAAAGAAGCTTTCTGAGAAACTTCTTTGTGTTCTGTGAAATCATCTCACAGAGTTACAGATTTCCCCTCAAGAAGCCTTTCACTAAGACAGTTCCTGTGGAATTGGCAAAGTGATATTTGGAAGCCCATAGAGGGCTATGGTGAGATAGGAAATATCCTCAGATGAAATCTGGAAAGAAGCTTCTTGAGAAACTGCTTAGTGTTCTGTTAATTCATCTCACAGAGTTACATCTGTATTTCGTGGATCTCTTTGCTAGCCTTATTTCTGTGGAATCTGAGAACACATATCTCGGATCCCTTTGAAGACTATAGGGCCAAAGGAAATATCCTCCGATAACAAAGAGAAAGAAGCTTTTTGAGAAACTTCTTTGTGTTCTGTGAAATCATCTCACAGAGTTACAGCTTTCCCCTCAAGAAGCAATTCGCTAAGACAGTTCTTGTGGAATTGGCAAAGTGATATTTGGAAGCCCATAGAGGGCTATAGTGAAAAAGGAAATATCCTCAGATGAAATCTGGAGAGAAGCTTCCTGAGAAACTGCTTAGTGTTCTGTTAATTCATCTCACAGAGTTACATCTGTATTTCGTGGATCTCTTTGCTAGCCTTATTTCTGTGGAATCTGAGAACAGATATTTCGGATCCCTTTGAAGACCATAGGGCCAAAGGAATTTTCCTCCGATAACAAAGAGAAAGAAGCTTTCTGAGAAACTTCTTTGTGTTCTGTGAAATCATCTCACAGAGTTACAGATTTCCCCTCAAGAAGCCTTTCACTAAGACAGTTCTTGTGGAATTGGCAAAGTGATATTTGGAAGCCCATAGAGTGCTATTGTGAAAAAGGAAACATCCTCAGATGAAATCTGGAAAGAAGCTTCCTGAGAAACTGCTTAGTGTTCTGTTAATTCATCTCACAGAGTTACATCTGTATTTCATAGATCTCTTAGCTAGCCTTTTTTCTGTGAAATCTGAGAACAGATATTTCGGATCCCTTTGAAGACTATAGGGCCAAAGGAAATATACTCCGATAACAAAGAGAAAGAAGCATTCTGAGAAACTTCTTTGTGTTCTGTGAAATCATCTCACAGAGTTACAGCTTACCCCTCAAGAAGCCTTTCGCTAAGACAGTTCTTGTGGAATTTGCAAAGTGATATTTGGAAGCTCATAGAGAGCTATGCTGAAAAAGGAAATATCCTCAGATGAAATCTGGAAAGAAGCTTCCTGAGAAACTGCTTAGTGTTCTGTTAATTCATATCATAGAGTTACATCTGAATTTCTTGGATCTCTTTGCTAGCCTTATTTCTGTGGAATCTGAGAACAGATATTTCGGATCCCTTTGAAGATTATAGGGCCAAAGGAAATATCCTCCGATAACAAAGAGAAGGAAGCTTTCAGAGAAACTTCTTTGTGTTCTGTGAAATCATCTTCCAGAGTTACAGCTTTCCCCTCAAGAAGTCTTTCGCTAAGACAGTTCTTGTGGAATTGGCAAAGTGATATTTGGAAGCCCATAGAGGGCAATGGTGAAAAAGGAAATATCCTCAGATGAAATCTGGAAAGAAGCTTCCTGAGAAACTGCTTAGTGTTCTGTTAATTCATCTCACAGAGTTACATATCTATTTCGTGGATCTCTTTGCTAGCCTTTTTTCTGTGGAATCTGAGAACAGATATTTCGGATCCCTTGGAACACCATAGGGCCAAAGGAAATATCCTCCGATAACAAAGAGAAAGAAGCTTTCTGAGAAACTTCTTTGTGTTCTGTGAAATCATCTCACAGTGTTACAGCTTTCCCCTCAAGAAGCCTTTCGCTAAGACAGTTCTTGTGGAATTGGCAAAGTGATATTTGGAAGCCCATAGAGGGCTATGGTGAGAAAGGAAATATCTTCAGATGAAATCTGGAAAGAAGCTTCCTGAGAAACTGCTTAGTGTTCTGTTAATTCATCTCACAGAGTTACATCTGTATTTCCTGAATCTCTTTGCTAGCCTTATTTCTGTGGAATCTGAGAACAGATATTTTGGATCCCTTTGAATTCCATAAGGCCAAAGGAAATATCCTTCGATAACAAAGAGAAAGAAGATTTCTGAGAAACTTCTTTGTGTTCTGTGAAATCATCTCACATTGTTACAGCTTTTCCCTCAAGAAGCCTTTCGCTAAGACAGTTCTCGTGGAATTGGCAAAGTGATATTTGGAAGCCCATAGAGGGCTATGGTGAAAAAGGAAATATCCTCAGATGAAATCTGGAAAGAAGTTTCCTGAGAAACTGCTTAGTGTTCTCTTAATTCATCTCACAGAGTTACATCTGTATTTCGTGGATCTCTTTGCTAGCCTTATTTCTGTGGAATCTGAGAACAGATATCTCGGATCCCTTTGAAGACTATAGGGCCAAAGGAAATATCCTCCGATAACAAAGAGAAAGAAGCTTTCTGAGAAACTTCTTTGTGATCTGTGAAATCATCTCACAGAGTTACAGCTTTCCACTCAAGAAGCCTTTCGCTAGGACAGTTCTTGTGGAATTGGCAAAGTGATATTTGGAAGCCCATAGAGGGCTATGGTGAAAAAGGAAATATCCTCAGATGAAATCTGGAAAGAAGCTTCCTGAGAAACTGCTTAGTGTTCTGTTAATTCATCTCACAGAGTTACATGTGTATTTCGTGTATATCTTTGCTAGCCTATTTCTATGGAATCTGAGAACAGATATCTCGGATTCCTTTGAAGGCTATAGGGCCAAAGGAAATATCCTCCGATAACAAAGAGAAAGAAGCTTTCTGAGAAACTTCTTTGTGTTCTGTGAAATCATCTCACAGAGTTACAGCTTTCCCCTCAAGAAGCCTTTCGCTAAGACAGTTCTTGTGGAATTGGCAAAGTGATATTTGGAAGCCCATAGAGGGCTATCGTGAAAAAGGAAATATCCTCAGATGAAATCAGGAAAGAAGCTTCCTGAGAAACTGCTTAGTGTTCTGTTAATTCATCTGACAGTGTTACATATGTATTTCGTGGATCTCTTTGCTAGCCTTATTTCTGTGGAATCTGAGAACACATATCTCGGATCCCTTTGAAGACTATAGGGCCAAAGGAAATATCCTCCGATAACAAAGAGAAAGAAGCTTTTTGAGAAACTTCTTTGTGTTCTGTGAAATCATCTCACAGAGTTACAGCTTTCCCCTCAAGAAGCAATTCGCTAAGACAGTTCTTGTGGAATTGGCAAAGTGATATTTGGAAGCCCATAGAGGGCTATAGTGAAAAAGGAAATATCCTCAGATGAAATCTGGAGAGAAGCTTCCTGAGAAACTGCTTAGTGTTCTGTTAATTCATCTCACAGAGTTACATCTGTATTTCGTGGATCTCTTTGCTAGCCTTATTTCTGTGGAATCTGAGAACAGATATTTCGGATCCCTTTGAAGACCATAGGGCCAAAGGAATTTTCCTCCGATAACAAAGAGAAAGAAGCTTTCTGAGAAACTTCTTTGTGTTCTGTGAAATCATCTCACAGAGTTACAGATTTCCCCTCAAGAAGCCTTTCACTAAGACAGTTCTTGTGGAATTGGCAAAGTGATATTTGGAAGCCCATAGAGTGCTATTGTGAAAAAGGAAACATCCTCAGATGAAATCTGGAAAGAAGCTTCCTGAGAAACTGCTTAGTGTTCTGTTAATTCATCTCACAGAGTTACATCTGTATTTCATAGATCTCTTAGCTAGCCTTTTTTCTGTGAAATCTGAGAACAGATATTTCGGATCCCTTTGAAGACTATAGGGCCAAAGGAAATATACTCCGATAACAAAGAGAAAGAAGCATTCTGAGAAACTTCTTTGTGTTCTGTGAAATCATCTCACAGAGTTACAGCTTACCCCTCAAGAAGCCTTTCGCTAAGACAGTTCTTGTGGAATTTGCAAAGTGATATTTGGAAGCTCATAGAGAGCTATGCTGAAAAAGGAAATATCCTCAGATGAAATCTGGAAAGAAGCTTCCTGAGAAACTGCTTAGTGTTCTGTTAATTCATATCATAGAGTTACATCTGAATTTCTTGGATCTCTTTGCTAGCCTTATTTCTGTGGAATCTGAGAACAGATATTTCGGATCCCTTTGAAGATTATAGGGCCAAAGGAAATATCCTCCGATAACAAAGAGAAGGAAGCTTTCAGAGAAACTTCTTTGTGTTCTGTGAAATCATCTTCCAGAGTTACAGCTTTCCCCTCAAGAAGTCTTTCGCTAAGACAGTTCTTGTGGAATTGGCAAAGTGATATTTGGAAGCCCATAGAGGGCAATGGTGAAAAAGGAAATATCCTCAGATGAAATCTGGAAAGAAGCTTCCTGAGAAACTGCTTAGTGTTCTGTTAATTCATCTCACAGAGTTACATCTCTATTTCGTGGATCTCTTTGCTAGCCTTTTTTCTGTGGAATCTGAGAACAGATATTTCGGATCCCTTGGAACACCATAGGGCCAAAGGAAATATCCTCCGATAACAAAGAGAAAGAAGCTTTCTGAGAAACTTCTTTGTGTTCTGTGAAATCATCTCACAGAGTTACAGCTTTCCCCTCAAGAAGCCTTTCGCTAAGACAGTTCTTGTGGAATTGGCAAAGTGATATTTGGAAGCCCATAGAGGGCTATGGTGAGAAAGGAAATATCTTCAGATGAAATCTGGAAAGAAGCTTCCTGAGAAACTGCTTAGTGTTCTGTTAATTCACCTCACAGAGTTACATCTGTATTTCCTGAATCTCTTTGCTAGCCTTATTTCTGGGGAATCTGAGAACAGATATTTTGGATCCCTTTGAATTCCATAAGGCCAAAGGAAATATCCTTCGATAACAAAGAGAAAGAAGATTTCTGAGAAACTTCTTTGTGTTCTGTGAAATCATCTCACATTGTTACAGCTTTTCCCTCAAGAAGCCTTTCGCTAAGACAGTTCTCGTGGAATTGGCAAAGTGATATTTGGAAGCCCATAGAGGGCTATGGTGAAAAAGGAAATATCCTCAGATGAAATCTGGAAAGAAGCTTCCTGAGAAACTGCTTAGTGTTCTCTTAATTCATCTCACAGAGTTACATCTGTATTTCGTGGATCTCTTTGCTAGCCTTATTTCTGTGGAATCTGAGAACAGATATTTCGGATCCCTTTGAAGACTATAGGGACAAAGGAAATATCCTCCGATAACAAAGAGAAAGAAGCTATCTGAGAAACTTCTTTGTGTTCTGTGAAATCATCTCACAGAGTTACAGCTTTCCCCTCAAGAAGCCTTTCGCTAGGACAGTTCTTCTGGAATTGGCAAAGTGATATTTGGAAGCCCACAGAGGGCTATGGTGAAAAAGGAAATATCCTCAGATGAAATCTGGAAAGAAGCTTCCTGAGAAACTGCTTAGTGTTCTGTTAATTCATCTCACAGAGTTACATCCGTATTTCGTGGATCTCTTTGCTAGCCTATTTCTGTGGAATCTGAGAACAGATATCTCGGATTACTTTGAAGGCTATAGGTCCAAAGGAAATATCCTCCGATAACAAAGAGAAAGAAGCTTTCTGAGAAACTTCTTTTTGTTCTGTGAAATCATCTCACAGAGTTACAGCTTTCCCCTCAAGAAGCCTTTCGCTAAGACAGTTCTTGTGGAATTGGCAAAGTGATATTTGGAAGCCCATAGAGGGCTATCGTGAAAAAGGAAATATCCTCAGATGAAATCTGGAAAGAAGCTTTCTGAGAAACTGCTTAGTGTTCTGTTAATTCATCTGACAGAGTTACATATGTATTTCGTGGATCTCTTTGCAAGCCTTATTTCTGTGGAATCTGAGAACACATATCTCGGATCCCTTTGAAGACTATAGGGCCAAAGGAAATATCCTCCGATAACAAAGAGAAAGAAGCTTTCTGAGAAACTTCTTTGTGTTCTGTGAAATCATCTCACAGAGTTACAGCTTTCCCATCAAGAAGCCTTTCGCGAAGACAGTTATTGTGGAATTGGCAAAGTGATATTTGGAAGCACATAGAGGGCTATGGTGTAAAAGAAAATATCTTCAGATGAAATCTGGAAAGAAGCTTCCTGAGAAACTGCTTAGTGTTCTGTTAACTCATCTCACAGAGTTACATCTGTATTTCGTGAATCTCTTTGCTAGCCTTATTTCTGTGGAATCTGAGAACAGATATTTTGGATCCCTTTGAATTCCATAAGGCCAAAGGAAATATCCTTCGATAACAAAGAGAAAGAAGCTTTCTGAGAAACTTCTTTGTGTTCTGTGAAATCATCTCACATTGTTACAGCTTTTCCCTCAAGAAGCCTTTCGCTAAGACAGTTCTCGTGGAATTGGCAAAGTGATATTTGGAAGCCCATTGAGGGCTATGGTGTAAAAGGAAATATCCTCAGATGAAATCTGGAAAGAAGCTTCCTGAGAAACTGCTTAGTGTTCAGTTATTTCATCTCACAGAATTACATCTGTATTTCCTGGATCTCTTTGCTACTCTTATTTCTGTGGAATCTGAGAATAGATATTTCGGATCTCTTTGAAGACTATACGGCCATAGGAAATATCCTCCGATAACAAAGAGAAAGAAACTTTCTGAGAAACTTCTTTGTGTTCTGTGAAATCATCTCACATAGTTACAGCTTTCCCCTCAAGAAGCCTTTCGCTAAGACAGTTCTTTTGGAATTGGCAAAGTGATATTTGGAAGCCATAGGGGGCTATGTGAAAAAGGAAATATCCTCTGATGAAATCTGGAAAGAAGCTTCCTGAGAAACTGCTTAGTGTTCTGTTAATTCATCTCACAGAGTTACATATGTATTTCGTGGATCTCTTTGCTAGCCTTATTTCTGTGGAATCTGAGAACAGATATTTCGGATCCCTTTGAAGACTATAGGGACAAAGGAAATATCCTCCGATAACAAAGAGAAAGAAGCTTTCTGAGAAACTTCTTTGTGTTCTGTGAAATCATCTCACAGAGTTACACCTTTCCCCTCAAGAAGCATTTCGCTAAGACAGTTCTTGTGGAATTTGCAAACTGATATTTGGAAGCCCATAGAGGGCTATGGTGAAAAAGGAAATATCCTCAGATGAAATCTGGAAAGAAGTTTCCTGAGAAACTGCTTAGTGTTCTCTTAATTCATCTCACAGAGTTACATCTGTATTTCGTGGATCTCTTTGCTAGCCTTATTTCTGTGGAATCTGAGAACAGATATCTCGGATCCCTTTGAAGACTATAGGGCCAAAGGAAATATCCTCCGATAACAAAGAGAAAGAAGCTTTCTGAGAAACTTCTTTGTGTTCTGTGAAATCATCTCACAGAGTTACAGCTTTCCCCTCAAGAAGCCTTTCGCTAGGATAGTTCTTGTGGAATTGGCAAAGTGATATTTGGAAGCCCATAGAGGGCTATGGTGAAAAAGGAAATATCCTCAGATGAAATCTGGAAAGAAGCTTCCTGAGAAACTGCTTAGTGTTCTGTTAATTCATCTCACAGAGTTACATGTGTATTTCGTGGATCTCTTTGCTAGCCTATTTCTGTGGAATCTGAGAACAGATATCTCGGATTACTTTGAAGGCTATAGGTCCAAAGGAAATATCCTCCGATAACAAAGAGAAAGAAGCTTTCTGAGAAACTTCTTTTTGTTCTGTGAAATCATCTCACAGAGTTACAGCTTTCCCCTCAAGAAGCCTTTCGCTAAGACAGTTCTTGTGGAATTGGCAAAGTGATATTTGGAAGCCCATAGAGGGCTATCGTGAAAAAGGAAATATCCTCAGATGAAATCTGGAAAGAAGCTTTCTGAGAAACTGCTTAGTGTTCTGTTAATTCATCTGACAGAGTTACATATGTATTTCGTGGATCTCTTTGCTAGCCTTATTTCTGTGGAATCTGAGAACACATATCTCGGATCCCTTTGAAGACTATAGGGCCAAAGGAAATATCCTCCGATAACAAAGAGAAAGAAGCTTTCTGAGAAACTTCATTGTGTTCTGTGAAATCATCTCACAGAGTTACAGCTTTCCCCTCAAGAAGCCTTTCGCTAAGACAGTTCTTGTGGAATTGGCAAAGTGATATTTGGAAGCCCATAGAAGGCTATGGTGAAAAAGGAAATATCCTCAGATGAAATCTGGAAAGAAGCTTCCTGAGAAACTGCTTAGTGTTCTGTTAATTCATCTCACAGAGTTACATCTGTATTTCGTGGATCTCTTTGCTAGCCTTATTTCTGTGGAATCTGAGAACAGATATTTCGGTTCCCTTTGAAGACCATTGGGCCAAAGGAAATATCCTCCGAAAGCAAAGAGAAAGAAGCTTTCTGAGAAACTTCTTTGTGTTCTGTGAAATCATCTCACAGAGTTACAGCTTTCCCCTCAAGAAGCCTTTCGCTAAGACAGTTCTTGTGGAATTGGCAAAGTGATATTTGGAAGCCCATAGAGGGCTATGGTGAAAAAGGAAATATCCTCAGATGAAATCTGGAAAGAAGTTTCCTGAGAAACTGCTTAGTGTTCTGTTAATTCATCTCACAGAGTTACATCTGTATTTCGTGGATCTCTTTGCTAGCCTTATTTCTGAGAATCTGAGAGCAGATATCTCGGATCCCTTTGAAGACTATAGGGCCAAAGGAAATATCCTCCGATAACAAAGAGAAAGAAGCTTTCTGAGAAACTTCTTTGTGTTCTGTGAAATCATCTCACAGAGTTACAGCTTTCCCCTCAAGAAGCCTTTCGTTAAGACAGTTCTTGTGGAATTGGCAAAGTGATATTTGGAAGGCCATAGAGGGCTATGGTGAAAAAGGAAATATCCTCAGATGAAATCTGGAAAGAAGCTTCCTGAGAAACTGCTTAGTGTTCTCTTAATTCATCTCACAGAGTTACATCTGTATTTCGTGGATCTCTTTGCTAGCCTTATTTCTGTGGAATCTGAGAACAGATATCTCGGATCCCTTTGAAGACTATAGGGCCAAAGGAAATATCCTCCGATAAAAAAGAGAAAGAAGCTTTCTGAGAAACGTCTTTGTGTTCTGTGAAATCATCTCACAGAGTTACAGCTTTCCCCTCAAGAAGCCTTTCGTTAAGACAGTTCTTGTGGAATTGGCAAAGTGATATTTGGAAGCCCATAGAGGGCTATAGTGAAAAAGGAAATATCCTCAGATGAAATCTGGAGAGAAGCTTCCTGAGAAACTGCTTAGTGTTCTGTTAATTCATCTCACAGAGTTACATCTGTATTTCGTGGATCTCTTTGCTAGCCTTATTTCTGTGGAATCTGAGAACAGATATTTCGGATCCCTTTGAAGACCATAGGGCCAAAGGAAATATCCTCCGATAACAAAGAGAAAGAAGCTTTCTGAGAAACTTCTTTGTGTTCTGTGAAATCATCTCACAGAGTTACAGCTTTCCCCTCAAGAAGCCTTTCGCTAAGACAGTTCTTGTGGAATTGGCAAAGTGATATTTGGAAGCCCATAGAGGGCTATAGTGAAAAAGGAAATATCCTCAGATGAAATCTGGAAAGAAGCTTCCTGAGAAACTGGTTAGTGTTCTGTTAATTCACTTCACAGAGTTACATCTGTATTTCGTGGATCTCTTTGCTAGCCTTATTTCTGTGGAATCTGAGAACAGATATTTCGGATCCCTTTGAAGACCATAGGGCCAAAGGAAATATCCTCCGATAAAAAAGAGAAAGAAGCTTTCTGAGAAACTTCTTTGTGTTCTGTGAAATCATCTCACAGAGTTACAGCTTTCCCCTCAAGAAGCCTTTCACTAAGACAGTTCTTGTGGCATTGGCAAAGTGATATTTGGAAGCCCATAGAGGGCTATGGTGTAAAAGGAAATATCCTTAGATGAAATCTGGAAAGAAGCTTCCTGAGAAACTGCTTAATGTTCTCTTAATTCATCTCACAGAGTTATATCTGTATTTCGTGGATCTCTTTGCTAGCGTTATTTCTGTGGAATCTGAGAAGAGATATTTCGGATCCCTTTGAAGACCAGGGGGCCAAAGGAAATATCCTCCGATAACAAAGAGAAAGAAGCTTTCTGAGATTCTTCTTTGTGTTCTGTGAAATCATCTCACAGAGTTACAGCTTTCCCCTCAAGGAGCCTTTCGCTAAGACAGTTCTTGTGGAATTGGAAAAGTGATATTTGGAACCCCTAGATGGCTCTAGTGAAAAAGGAAATATCCTCAGATGAAATCTGGAAAGAAGCTTCCTGAGAAACTGCTTAGTGTTCTGTTAATTCATCTCACAGAGTTACATATGTATTTCGTGGATCTCTTTGCTGGTCTTATTTCTGTGGAATCTGAGAACAGATATTTCGGATCCCTTTGAAGACTATAGGGCCAAAGGAAATATCCTCCGATAACAAAGAGAAAGAAGCTTTCTGAGAAACTTCTTTGTGTTCTGTGAAATCATCTCACAGAGTTACAGCTTTCCCCTCAAGAAGCCTTTCACTAAGACAGTTCTTGTGGAATTGGCAAAGTGATATTTGGAAGCCCATAGAGGGCTATGCTGAAAAAGGAAATATCCTCAGATGAAATCTGGAAAGAAGCTTCCTGAGAAACTGCTTAGTGTTCTGTTAATTCATCTCACAGAGTTACATCTGTATTTCGTGGATCTCTTTGCTAGCCTTATTTCTGTGGAATCTGAGAACAGATATTTCGGATCCCTTTGAAGACCATAGGGCCAAAGGAAATATCCTCCGATAACAAAGAGAAAGAAGCTTTCTGAGAAACTTCTTTGTGTTCTGTGAAATCATCTCACAGAGTTACAGCTTTCCCCTCAAGAAGCCTTTCACTACGACAGTTCTTGTGGAATTGGCAAAGTGATATTTGGAAGCCCATAGAGGGCTATGGTGTAAAAGGAAATATCCTTAGATGAAATCTGGAAAGAAGCTTCCTGAGAAACTGCTTAATGTTCTCTTAATTCATCTCAGAGAGTTATATCTGTATTTCGTGGATCTCTTTGCTAGCCTTATTTCTGTGGAATCTGAGAAGAGATATTTCGGATTACTTTGAAGACCAGGGGGCCAAAGGAAATATCCTCCGATAACAAAGAGAAAGAAGCTTTCTGAGATTCTTCTTTGTGTTCTGTGAAATCATCTCACAGAGTTACAGCTTTCCCCTCAAGGAGCCTTTCGCTAAGACAGTTCTTGTGGAATTGGAAAAGTGATATTTGGAACCCCTAGATGGCTATGGTGAAAAAGGAAATATCCTCAGATGAAATCTGGAAAGAAGCTTCCTGAGAAACTGCTTAGTGTTCTGTTAATTCATCTCACAGAGTTACATATGTATTTCGTGGATCTCTTTGCTGGTCTTATTTCTGTGGAATCTGAGAACAGATATTTCGGATCCCTTTGAAGACTATAGGGCCAAAGGAAATATCCTCCGATAACAAAGAGAAAGAAGCTTTCTGAGAAACTTCTTTGTGTTCTGTGAAATCATCTCACAGAGTTACAGCTTTCCCCTCAAGAAGCCTTTCACTAAGACAGTTCTTGTGGAATTGGCAAAGTGATATTTGGAAGCCCATAGAGGGCTATGCTGAAAAAGGAAATATCCTCAGATGAAATCTGGAAAGAAGCTTCCTGAGAAACTGCTTAGTGTTCTGTTAATTCATCTCACAGAGTTACATCTGTATTTCGTGGATCTCTTTGCTAGCCTTATTTCTGTGGAATCTGAGAACAGATATTTCGGATCCTTTTGAAGACCATAGGGCCAAAGGAAATATCCTCCGATAACAAAGAGAAAGAAGCTTTCTGAGAAACTTCTTTGTGTTCTGTGAAATCATCTCACAGAGTTACAGCTTTCCCCTCAAGAAGCCTTTCACTACGACAGTTCTTGTGGAATTGGCAAAGTGATATTTGGAAGCCCATAGAGGGCTATGGTGTAAAAGGAAATATCCTTAGATGAAATCTGGAAAGAAGCTTCCTGAGAAACTGCTTAATGTTCTCTTAATTCATCTCACAGAGTTATATCTGTATTTCGTGGATCTCTTTGCTAGCCTTATTTCTGTGGAATCTGAGAACAGATATTTCGGATCCCTTTGAAGACCAGGGGGCCAAAGGAAATATCCTCCGATAACAAAGAGAAAGAAGCTTTCTGAGATTCTTCTTTGTGTTCTGTGAAATCATCTCACAGAGTTACAGCTTTCCCCTTAAGGAGCCTTTCGCTAAGACAGTTCTTGTGGAATTGGAAAAGTGATATTTGGAACCCCTAGATGGCTATGGTGAAAAAGGAAATATCCTCAGATGAAATCTGGAAAGAAGCTTCCTGAGAAACTGCTTAGTGTTCTGTTAATTCATCTCACGGAGTTACATATGTATTTCGTGGATCTCTTTGCTGGTCTTATTTCTGTGGAATCTGAGAACAGATATTTCGGATCCCTTTGAAGACTATAGGGCCAAAGGAAATATCCTCCGATAACAAAGAGAAAGAAGCTTTCTGAGAAACTTCTTTGTGTTCTGTGAAATCATCTCACAGAGTTACAGCTTTCCCCTCAAGAAGCCTTTCACTAAGACAGTTCTTGTGGAATTGGCAAAGTGATATTTGGAAGCTCATAGAGGGCTATGCTGAAAAAGGAAATATCCTCAGATGAAATCTGGAAAGAAGCTTCCTGAGAAACTGCTTAGTGTTCTGTTAATTCATCTCACAGAGTTACATCTGTATTTCGTGGATCTCTTTGCTAGCCTTATTTCTGTGGAATCTGAGAACAGATATTTCGGATCCCTTTGAAGACCTTAGGGCCAAAGGAAATATCCTCCGAAAGCAAAGAGAAAGAAGCTTTCTGAGAAACTTCTTTGTGTTCTGTGAAATCATCTCACAGAGTTACAGCTTTCCCCTCAAGAAGCCTTTCACTAAGACAGTTCTTGTGGAATTGGCAAAGTGATATTTGGAAGCCCATAGAGTGCTATTGTGAAAAAGGAAACATCCTCAGATGAAATCTGGAAAGAAGCTTCCTGAGAAACTGCTTAGTGTTCTGTTAATTCATCTCACAGCGTTACATCTGTATTTCATGGATCTCTTAGCTAGCCTTATTTCTGTGAAATCTGAGAACAGATATTTCGGATCCCTTTGAAGACTATAGGGCCAAAGGAAATATACTCCGATAACAAAGAGAAAGAAGCATTCTGAGAAACTTCTTTGTGTTCTGTGAAATCATCTCACAGAGTTACAGCTTTCCCCTCAAGAAGCCTTTCGCTAAGACAGTTCTTGTGGAATTGGCAAAGTGATATTTGGAAGCTCATAGAGAGCTATGCTGAAAAAGGAAATATCCTCAGATGAAATCTGGAAAGAAGCTTCCTGAGAAACTGCTTAGTGTTCTGTTAATTCATCTCATAGAGTTACATCTGAATTTCGTGGATCTATTTGCTAGCCTTATTTCTGTGGAATCTGAGAACAGATATTTCGGATACCTTTGAAGACTATAGGGCCAAAGGAAATATCCTCCGATAACAAAGAGAAGGAAGCTTTCTGAGAAACTTCTTTGTGTTCTGTGAAATCATCTTCCAGAGTTACAGCTTTCCCCTCAAGAAGTCTTTCGCTAAGACCGTTCTTGTGTAATTGGCAAAGTGATATTTGGAAGCCCATAGAGGGCTATGGTGAAAAAGGAAATATCCTCAGATGAAATCTGGAAAGAAGCTTCCTGAGAAACTGCTTAGTGTTCTGTTAATTCATCTCACAGAGTTACATCTGTATTTCGTGGATCTCTTTGCTAGCCTTTTTTCTGTGGAATCTGAGAACAGATATTTCGGATCCCTTTGAAGACCATGGGGCCAAAGGAAATATCCTCCGATAACAAAGAGAAAGAAGCTTTCTGAGATTCTTCTTTGTGTTCTGTGAAATCATCTCACAGAGTTACAGCTTTCCCCTCAAGGAGCCTTTCGCTAAGACAGTTCTTGTGGAATTGGAAAAGTGATATTTGGAACCCCTAGATGGCTATGGTGAAAAAGGAAATATCCTCAGATGAAATCTGGAAAGAAGCTTCCTGAGAAACTGCTTAGTGTTCTGTTAATTCATCTCACAGAGTTACATATGTATTTCGTGGATCTCTTTGCTGGTCTTATTTCTCTGGAATCTGAGAACAGATATTTCGGATCCCTTTGAAGACTATAGGGCCAAAGGAAATATCCTCCGATAACAAAGAGAAAGAAGCTTTCTGAGAAACTTCTTTGTGTTCTGTGAAATCATCTCACAGAGTTACAGCTTTCCCCTCAAGAAGCCTTTCACTAAGACAGTTCTTGTGGAATTGGCAAAGTGATATTTGGAAGCTCATAGAGGGCTATGCTGAAAAAGGAAATATCCTCAGATGAAATCTGGAAAGAAGCTTCCTGAGAAACTGCTTAGTGTTCTGTTAATTCATCTCACAGAGTTACATCTGTATTTCGTGGATCTCTTTGCTAGCCTTATTTCTGTGGAATCTGAGAACAGATATTTCGGATCCCTTTGAAGACCTTAGGGCCAAAGGAAATATCCTCCGAAAGCAAAGAGAAAGAAGCTTTCTGAGAAACTTCTTTGTGTTCTGTGAAATCATCTCACAGAGTTACAGCTTTCCCCTCAAGAAGCCTTTCACTAAGACAGTTCTTGTGGAATTGGCAAAGTGATATTTGGAAGCCCATAGAGTGCTATTGTGAAAAAGGAAACATCCTCAGATGAAATCTGGAAAGAAGCTTCCTGAGAAACTGCTTAGTGTTCTGTTAATTCATCTCACAGCGTTACATCTGTATTTCATGGATCTCTTAGCTAGCCTTATTTCCGTGAAATCTGAGAACAGATATTTCGGATCCCTTTGAAGACTATAGGGCCAAAGGAAATATACTCCGATAACAAAGAGAAAGAAGCATTCTGAGAAACTTCTTTGTGTTCTGTGAAATCATCTCACAGAGTTACAGCTTTCCCCTCAAGAAGCCTTTCGCTAAGACAGTTCTTGTGGAATTGGCAAAGTGATATTTGGAAGCTCATAGAGAGCTATGCTGAAAAAGGAAATATCCTCAGATGAAATCTGAAAGAAGCTTCCTGAGAAACTGCTTAGTGTTCTGTTAATTCATCTCATAGAGTTACATCTGAATTTCGTGGATCTCTTTGCTAGCCTTATTTCTGTGGAATCTGAGAACAGATATTTCGGATACCTTTGAAGACTATAGGGCCAAAGGAAATATCCTCCGATAACAAAGAGAAGGAAGCTTTCTGAGAAACTTCTTTGTGTTCTGTGAAATCATCTTCCAGAGTTACAGCTTTCCCCTCAAGAAGTCTTTCGCTAAGACAGTTCTTGTGGAATTGGCAAAGTGATATTTGGAAGCCCATAGAGGGCTATGGTGAAAAAGGAAATATCCTCAGATGAAATCTGGAAAGAAGCTTCCTGAGAAACTGCTTAGTGTTCTGTTAATTCATCTCACAGAGTTACATCTCTATTTCGTGGATCTCTTTGCTAGCCTTTTTTCTGTGGAATCTGAGAACAGATATTTCGGATCCCTTGGAACACCATAGGGCCAAAGGAAATATCCTCCGATAACAAAGAGAAAGAAGCTTTCTGAGAAAGTTCTTTGTGTTCTGTGAAATCATCTCACAGTGTTACAGCTTTCCCCTCAAGAAGCCTTTCGCTAAGACAGTTCTTGTGGAATTGGCAAAGTGATATTTGGAAGCCCATAGAGGGCTATGGTGAGAAAGGAAATATCCTCAGATGAAATCTGGAAAGAAGCTTCCTGAGAAACTGCTTAGTGTTCTCTTAATTCATCTCACAGAGTTACATCTGTATTTCGTGGATCTCTTAGCTAGCCTTATTTCTGTGGAATCTGAGAACAGATATTTCGGATCCCTTTGAAGACAATTGGGCCAAAGGAAATATCCTCCGATAACAAAGAGAAAGAAGCTTTCTGAGAAACTTCTTTGTGTTCTGTGAAATCATCTCACATTGTTACAGCTTTCCCCTCAAGAAGCCTTTCGCTAAGACAGTTCTCGTGGAATTGGCAAAGTGATATTTGGAAGTCCATAGAGGGCTATGGTGTAAAAGGAAATATCCTCAGATGAAATCTGGAAAGAAGCTTCCTGAGAAACTGCTTAGTGTTCAGTTATTTCATCTCACAGAATTACATCTCTATTTCCTGGATCTCTTTCCTAGTCTTATTTCTGTGGAATCTGAGAATAGATATTTCGGATCCCTTTGAAGACTGTACGGCCATAGGAAATATCCTCCGATAACAAAGAGAAAGAAACTTTCTGAGAAACTTCTTTGTGTTCTGTGAAATCATCTCACATAGTTACAGCTTTCCCCTCAAGAAGCCTTTCGCTAAGACTGTTCTTGCGGAATTGGCAAAGTGATATTTGGAAGCCATAGGGGGCTATGGTGAAAAAGGAAATATCCTCAGATGAAATCTGGAAAGAAGCTTCCTGAGAAACTGCTTAGTGTTCTGTTAATTCATCTCACAGAGTTACATATGTATTTCGTGGATCTCTTTGCTAGCCTTATTTCTGTGGAAAATGAGAACAGATATTTCGGATCCCTTTGAAGACTATAGGGACAAAGGAAATATCCTCCGATAACAAAGAGAAAGAAGCTTTCTGAGAAACTTCTTTGTGTTCTGTGAAATCATCTCACAGAGTTACACCTTTCCCCTCAAGAAGCATTTCGCTAATTCAGTTCTTGTGGAATTGGCAAAGTGATATTTGGAAGCCCATAGAGGGCTATGGTGAAAAAGGAAATATCCTCAGATGAAATCTGGAAAGAAGTTTCCTGAGAAACTGCTTAGTGTTCTCTTAATTCATCTCACAGAGTTACATCTGTATTTCGTGGATCTCTTTGCTAGCCTTATTTCTGTGGAATCTGAGAACAGATATCTCGGATCCCTTTGAAGACTATAGGGCCAAAGGAAATATCCTCCGATAACAAAGAGAAAGAAGCTTTCTGAGAAACTTCTTTGTGTTCTGTGAAATCATCTCACAGAGTTACAGCTTTCCCCTCAAGAAGCCTTTCGCTAGGACAGTTCTTGTGGAATTGGCAAAGTGATATTTGGAAGCCCATAGAGGGCTATGGTGAAAAAGGAAATATCCTCAGAAAAATCTGGAAAGAAGCTTCCTGAGAAACTGCTTAGTGTTCTGTTAATTCATCTCACAGAGTTACATCTGTATTTCGTGGATCTCTTTGCTAGCCTATTTCTGTGGAAGCTGAGAACAGATATCTCGGATTCCTTTGAAGGCTATAGGGCCAAAGGAAATATCCTCCGATAACAAAGAGAAAGAAGTTTTCTGAGAAACTTCTTTTTGTTCTGTGAAATCATCTCACAGAGTTACAGCTTTCCCCTCAAGAAGCCTTTCGCTAAGACAGTTCTTGTGGAATTGGCAAAGTGATATTTGGAAGCCCATAGAGGGCTATCGTGAAAAAGGAAATATCCTCAGATGAAATCTGGAAAGAAGCTTCCTGAGAAACTGCTTAGTGTTCTGTTAATTCATCTGACAGAGTTACATATGTATTTCGTGGATCTCCTTGCTAGCCTTATTTCTGTGGAATCTGAGAACACATATCTCGGATCCCTTTGAAGACTATAGGGCCAAAGGAAATATCCTCCGATAACAAAGAGAAAGAAGCTTTTTGAGAAACTTCTTTGTGTTCTGTGAAATCATCTCACAGAGTTACAGCTTTCCCCTCAAGAAGCATTTCGCTAAGACAGTTCTTGTGGAATTGGCAAAGTGATATTTGGAAGCCCAAAGAGGGCTGTTGTGAAAAAGGAAATATCCTCAGATGAAATCTGGAAAGAAGCTTCCTGAGAAACTGCTTAGTGTTCTGTTAATTCATCTCACAGAGTTACATCTGTATTTCGTGGATCTCTTTGCTAGCCTTATTTCTGTGGAATCTGAGAACAGATATTTCGGATCCCTTTGAAGACCATTGGGCCAAAGGAAATATCCTCCGAAAGCAAAGAGAAAGAAGCTTTCTGAGAAACTTCTTTGTGTTCTGTGAAATCATCTCACAGAGTTACAGCTTTCCCCTCAAGAAGCCTTTCGCTAAGACAGTTCTTGTGGAATGGGCAAAGTGATATTTGGAAGCCCATAGAGGGCTATGGTGAAAAAGGAAATATCCTCAGATGAAATCTGGAAAGAAGCTTCCTGAGAAACTGCTTAGTGTACTGTTAATTCATCTCACAGAGTTACATCTGTATTTCGTGGATCTCTTTGCTAGCCCTATTTCTGTGGAATCTGAGAACAGATATCTCGGATCCCTTTGAAGACTATAGGGCCAAAGGAAATATCCTCCGATAACAAAGAGAAAGAAGCTTTCTGAGAAACTTCTTTGTGTTCTGTTAAATCATCTCACAGAGTTACAGCTTTCCCCTCCAGAAGCCTTTCGTTAAGACAGTTCTTGTGGAATTGGCAAAGTGATATTTGGAAGGCCATAGAGGGCTATGGTGAAAAAGGAAATATCCTCAGATGAAATCTGGAAAGAAGCTTCCTGAGAAACTGCTTAGTGTTCTCTTAATTCATCTCACAGAGTTACATCTGTATTTCGTGGATCTCTTTGCTAGCCTTATTTCTGTGGAATCTGAGAACAGATATCTCGGATCCCTTTGAAGACTATAGGGCCAAAGGAAATATCCTCCGATAACAAAGAGAAAGAAGCTTTCTGAGAAACGTCTTTCTGTTCTGTGAAATCATCTCACAGAGTTACAGCTTTCCCCTCAAGAAGCCTTTCGTTAAGACAGTTCTTGTGGAATTGGCAAAGTGATATTTGGAAGCCCATAGAGGGCTATAGTGAAAAAGGAAATATCCTCAGATGAAATCTGGAGAGAGGCTTCCAGAGAAACTGCTTAGTGTTCTGTTAATTCATCTCACAGAGTTACATCTGTATTTCGTGGATCTCTTTGCTAGCCTTATTTCTGTGGAATCTGAGAACAGATATTTCGGATCCCTTTGAAGGCTATAGGGCCAAAGGAAATATCCTCCGATAACAAAGAGAAAGAAGCTTTCTGAGAAACTTCTTTGTGTTCTGTGAAATCATCTCACAGAGTTACAGCTTTCCCCTCAAGAAGCCTTTCGCTAAGACAGTTCTTGTGGAATTGGCAAAGTGATATTTGGAAGCCCATAGAGGGCTATAGTGAAAAAGGAAATATCCTCAGATGAAATCTGGAGAGAAGCTTCCTGAGAAACTGCTTAGTGTTCTGTTAATTCATCTCACAGAGTTACATCTGTATTTCGTGGATCTCTTTGCTAGCCTTATTTCTGTGGAATCTGAGAACAGATATTTCGGATCCCTTTGAAGACCATAGGGCCAAAGGAAATATCCTCCGATAACAAAGAGAAAGAAGCTTTCTGAGAAACTTCTTTGTGTTCTGTGAAATCATCTCACAGAGTTACAGCTTTCCCCTCAAGAAGCCTTTCGCTAAGACAGTTCTTGTGGAATTGGCAAAGTGATATTTGGAAGCCCATAGAGGGCTATAGTGAAAAAGGAAATATCCTCAGATGAAATCTGGAGAGAAGATTCCTGAGAAACTGCTTAGTGTTCTGTTAATTCATCTCACAGAGTTACATCTGTATTTCGTGGATCTCTTTGCTAGCCTTATTTCTGTGGAATCTGAGAACAGATATTTCGGATCCCTTTGAAGACCATAGGGCCAAAGGAAATATCCTCCGATAACAAAGAGAAAGAAGCTTTCTGAGAAACTTCTTTGTGTTCTGTGAAATCATCTCACAGAGTTACAGCTTTCCCCTCAAGAAGCCTTTCACTAAGACAGTTCTTGTGGAATTGGCAAAGTGATATTTGGAAGCCCATAGAGGGCTATGGTGTAAAAGGAAATATCCTTAGATGAAATCTGGAAACAAGCTTCCTGAGAAACTGCTTAATGTTCTCTTCATTCATCTCACAGTGTTATATCTGTATTTCGTGGATCTCTTTGCTAGCCTTATTTCTGTGGAATCTGAGAAGAGATATTTCGGATCCCTTTGAAGACCAGGGGTCCAAAGGAAATATCCTCCGATAACAAAGAGAAAGAAGCTTTCTGAGAAACTTCTTTGTGTTCTGTGAAATCATCTCACAGAGTTACAGCTTTCCCCTCAAGGAGCCTTTCGCTAAGACAATTCTTGTGGAATTGGAAAAGTGATATTTGGAACCCCTAGATGGCTATGGTGAAAAAGGAAATATCCTCAGATGAAATCTGGAAAGAAGCTTCCTGAGAAACTGCTTAGTGTTCTGTTAATTCATCTCACAGAGTTACATATGTATTTCGTGGATCTCTTTGCTGGTCTTATTTCTGTGAAATCTGAGAACAGATATTTCGGATCCCTTTGAAGACTATAGGGCGAAAGGAAATATCCTCCGATAACAAAGAGAAAGAAGCTTTCTGAGAAACTTCTTTGTGTTCTGTGAAATCATCTCACAGAGTTACAGCTTTCCCCTCAAGAAGCCTTTCACTAAGACAGTTCTTGTGGAATTGGCAAAGTGATATTTGGAAGCCCATAGAGGGCTATGCTGAAAAAGGAAATATCCTCAGATGAAATCTGGAAAGAAACATCCTGAGAAACTGCTTAGTGTTCTTTTAAATCATCTCACAGAGTTACATCTGTATTTCGTGGATCTCATTGCTAGCCTTATTTCTGTGGAATCTGAGAACAGATATTTCGGATCCCTTTGAAGACCATAGGGCCAAAGGAAATATCCTCCGATAACAAAGAGAAAGAAGCTTTCTGAGAAACTTCTTTGTGTTCTGTGAAATCATCTCACAGAGTTACAGCTTTCCCCTCAAGAACCCTTTCGCTAAGACAGTTCTTGTGGAATTGGCAAAGTGATATTTGGAAACCCATAGAGGGCTATGGTGAAAAAGGAAATATCCTCAGATGAAATCTTGAAGGAAGCTTTCTGAGAAACTCCTTAGTGTTCTGTTAATTCATCTCACAGAGGTACATCTGTATTTCGTGGATCTCTTTGCTAGCCTTATTTCTGTGGAATCAGAGAACAGATGTTTCGGATCCATATGAAGACAATAGGGCCAAAGGAAATATCCGCCGATAACAAAGAGAAAGAATGTGTCTGAGAAACTTCTTTGTGTTCTGTTAAATCATCTCACAGAGTTACAGCTTTCCCCTCAAGAAGACTTTCGCTAAGACAGTTCTTGTGGAATTGGCAAAGTGATATTTGGAAGCCCATAGAGGGCTATGGTGAAAAAGGAAATATCCCCAGAGGAAATCTGGAAAGAAGCTTTCTGAGAAACTGCTTAGTGTTCTGTTAATTCATCTCACTGAGTTACATCTGTATTTCGTGGATCTCTTTTCTAGCCTTATTTCTGTGGAATCTGAGAACAAATATTTCGGATCCCTTTGAAGACTATAGGGCCAAAGGAAATATCCTCCGATAACAAAGAGAAAGAAGATTTCTGAGAAACTTCGTTGTGTTCTGTGAAATCACCTCACAGAGTTACAGCTTTCCCCACAGGAAGGCTTTCGCTAAGACTGTTCTTGTGGAATTGGCAAAGTGATATTTGGAAACCCATAGAAGGCTATGGTGAAAAGGAAATATCCTCAGAGGAAATCTGGAAAGAAGCTTTCTGAGAAACTGCTTAGTGTTCTGTTAATTCATCTCACAGAATTACATCTTTATTTAGTGGATCTCTTTGCTAGCCTTATTTCTGTGGAATCTGAAAACAGATATTTCGGATCCCTTTGAAGACTATAGGGCCAAAGGAAATATCCTCCCATAACAAAGAGAAAGAAGCTTTCTGAGAAACTTCGTTGTGTTCTGTGAAATCATCTGACAGAGTTACAGCTTTCCCCTCAAGAAGCCTTTCGCTAAGACAGTTCTTGTGGAATTGGCAAAGTGATATTTGGAAACCCGTAGAGGGCTATGGTGAAAAAGGAAATATCCTCAGATGAAATCTGGAAAGAAGCTTTCTGAGAAACTGCTTAGTGTTCTGTTACTTCATCTACAGAGTTACATCTGTATTTCGTGGATCTCTTTGCTAGCCTTATTTCTGTGGAATCTGAGAACAGATATATCGGATTCCTTTGAAGGCTATAGGACCAAAGGAATTATTTTCCGGTAACAAAGAGAAAGAAGTTTTCTGAGAAACTTCGTTGTGTTCTGTGAAATCATCTCACAGAGTTACAGCTTTACCTTCAAGAAGCCTTTCGCTAAGAGTTCTTGTGGAATTGGCAAAGTGATATTTGGAAGCCCATAGAGGGCTATGGTGAAAAAGGAAATATCCTCAGATGAAATCTGGAAAGAAGCTTTCTGAGAAACTGCTTAGTGTTCTGTTAATTCATCTCACAGAGTTACATCTGTATTTCGTGGATCTCTTTGCTAGCCTTATTTCTGTGGAATCTGAGAACAGATATTTCGGATCCCTATGAAGACTATAGGGCCAAAGTTAATATCCTCCGATAACAAAGAGAAAGAAACTTTCTGAGAAACTTCTTTGTGTTCTGTTAAATCATCTCACAGAGTTACAGCTTTCCCCTCAAGAAGCCTTTCGCTAAGACAGTTCTTGTGGAAATGGCAAAGTGATATTTGGAAGCCCATAGAGGGCTAAGGTGAAAAAGGAAATATCCCCAGATGAAAACTGGAAAGAAGCTTTCTGAGAAACTGCTTAGTGTTCTGTTAATTCATCTCACAGAGTTACATCTGTATTTCGTGTTTCTCTTTAATAGCCTTATTTCTGTGGAATCTGAGAACAGATATTTCGGATCCCTTTGAAGACTATAGGGCCAAAGAAAATATCCTCCGATAACAAAGAGAAAGAAGCTTTCTGAGAAACTTCGTTGTGTTCTGTGAAATCATCTCACAGAGTTACAGCTTTCCCCTCAAGAAGCCTTTCGCTAAGACAGTTCTTGTGGAATTGGCAAAGTGAAATTTGGAAGCCCATAGAGGTCTATGGTGTAAAAGGAAATATCCTCAGATGAAATCTGGAAAGAAGCTTTCTGAGAAACTGCTTAGTGTTCTGTTAATTCGTCTCACAGAGTTACATCTTTATTTCGTGGATCTCTTTGCTAGCCTTATTTCTGTGGAATCTGAGAACAGATATTTCGGATCCCTTTGAAGACTATAGGGCCAAAGGAAATATCCTCCGATAACAAAGAGAAGGAAGCTTTCTGAGAAACTTCGTTGTGTTCTGTGAAATCATCTCACAGAGTTACAGCTTTCCCCTCAAGAAGCCTTTCGCTAAGACAGTTCTTGTGGAATAGGCAAAGTGATATTTGGAAGCCCATAGAGGGCTATGGTGAAAAAGGAAATATCCTCAGATGAAATCTGGAAGGAAGCTTTCTGAGAAACTGCTTATTGTTCTGTTAATTTATCTCACTGAGTTACATCTGTATTTCGTGGATCTCTTTTCTAGCCTTATTTCTGTGGAATCTGAGAACAGATATTTCAGATCCCTTTGAAGACTATATGGCCAAAGGAAATATCCTCCGATAACAATGAGAAAGAAGCTTTCTGAGAAAGTTCTTTGTGTTCTGTGAAGTCATCTCACAGAGTTACAGCTTTCCCCTCAAGAAGACTTTCGCTAAGACAGTTCTTGTGGAATTGGCAAAGTGATATTTGGAAGCCCATAGAGGGCTATGGTGAAAAAGGAAATATCCCCAGAGGAAAACTGGAAAGAAGCTTTCTGAAAAACTGCTTAGTGTTCTGTTAATTCATCTCACAGAGTTACATCTGTATTTCGTGGATCTCTTTGCTACCCTTATTTCTGTGGAATCTGACAACAAATATTTCGGATCCCTTTGAAGACTATAGGGCCAAAGGAAATATCTTCCGATAACAAAGAGAAAGAAGCTTTCTGAGAAACTTCGCTGTGTTCTGTGAAATCATCTCACAGAGTTATAACTTTCCCCACAAGAAGCCTTTCGCTAAGACAGTTCTTGTGGAATTGGCAAAGTGATATTTGGAAACCCATAGAGGGCTATGGTGAAAAAGGAAATATCCTCAGAGGAAATCTGGAAAGAAGCTTTCTGAGAAACTGCTTAGTGTTCTGTTAATTCATCTCACAGAATTACATCTTTGTTTCGTGGATCTCTTTGCTAGCCTTATTTCTGTGGAATCTGAGAACAAATATTTCGGATCCGTTTGAAGACTACAGGGCCAAAGGAAATATCCTCCGATAACAAAGAGAAAGAAGCTTTCTGAGAAACTTCGTTGTGTTCTGTGAAATCATCTCACAGAGTTACAGCCTTCCCCACAAGAAGCCTTTCGCTAAGACAGTTCTTGTGGAATTGGCAAAGTGATATTTGGAAGCCCATAGAGGGCTATGGTGAAAAAGGAAATATCCTCAGATGAAATCTGGAAAGAAGCTTCCTGAGAAACTGCTTAGTGTTCTGTTAATTCATCTCACAGAGTTACATCTGTATTTCGTGGATCTCTTTGCTAGCCTTATTTCTGTGGAATCTGAGAACACATATTTCGGATCCCTTTGAAGACTATAGGGCCAAAGGAAATATCCTCCGATAACCAAGAGAAAGAAGCTTTCTGAGAAATTCGTTGTGTTCTGTGAAATCATCTCACAGAGTTACAGCTTTCCCCTCAAGAAGCCTTTCGCTAAGACAGTTCTTTTGGAATTGGCAAAGTGATATTTGGAAACCCTTAGAGGTCTACGCTGTAAAAGGAAATCTCCTCAGATGAAATCTTTAAAGAAGCTATCTGAGAAACTGCTTAGTGTTCTCTTAATTCATCTCACAGAGTTACATCTTTATTTCGTGGATATCTTCGCTAGCCTTATTTCTGTGGAATCTGAGAACAGATATTTCGGATCCCATTGAAGACTATAGGGCCAAAGGAAATATCCTCCGATAACAAAGAGAAACAAGCTTTCTGAGAAACTTCGTTGTGTTCTGTAAAATCATCTCACAGAGTTACAACATTCCCGTCAAGAAGCCTTTCGCTAAGACAGTTCTTGTGGAATTGGCAAACTGATATTTGGAAGCCCATAGAGGGCTATGGAAAAAAGGAAATATCCTCAGATGAAATCTGGACAGAAGCTTTCTGAGAAACTGCTTAGTGTTCTGTTAATTCATCTCATAGAGTTACATCTTTATTTCGTGGATCTCTTTGCTAGCCTTTTTTCTGTGGAATGTGAGAACAGATATTTCGGATCCCTTTGAAGACTATAGGGTCAAAGGAAATATCCTCCGATAACAAAGAGAAAGAAGCTTTCTGTGAAACTTCTTTGTGTTCTGTGAAATCATCTCACAGAGTTACAGCTTTCCCCTCAAGAAGCCTTTCGCTAAGACAGTTCTTGTGGAATTGGCAAAGTGATATTTCGAAGCCCATAGAGGGCTATGGTGAAAAAGGAAATATCCTCAGATGAAATCTGGAAGGAAGCTTTCTGAGAAACTGCTTAGTGTTCTGTTAATTTGTCTCACTGAGTTACATCTGTATTTCGTGGATCTCTTTGCTAGCCTTATTTCTGTGGAATCAGAGAACAGATATTTCGGATCCTTTGAAGACTTAGGGCCAAAGGAAATATCCTCCGATAACAAAGAGAAAGAAGCTTTCTGAGAAACTTCTTTGTGTTCTGTGAAATCATCTCACAGAGTTACAGCTTTCCCGTCAAGAAGCCTTTCGCTAAGACAGTTCTTGTGGAATTGGCAAAGTGATATTTGGAAGCCCATAGAGGGCTATGGTAAAAAAGGAAATATCCCCAGAGGAAATCTGGAAAGAAGCTTTCTGAGTAACAGCTTAGTGTTCTGTTAATTCATCTCACAGAGTTACATCTGTATTTCGTGGATCTCTTTGCTAGCCTTTTTTCTGTGGAATCTGAGAACAAATATTTCGGATCCCTTTGAAGACTATAGGGCCAAAGGAAATATCCTCCGATAACAAAGAGAAAGAAGCTTTCTGAGAAACTTCGTTGTGTTCTGTGAAATCATCTAACAGAGTTACAGCTTTCCCCACAAGAAGCCTTTCGCTAAGACAGTTCTTGTGGAATTGGCAAAGTGATATTTGGAAACCCATAGAGGGCTATGATGAAAAAGGAAATATCCTCAGAGGAAATCTGGAAAGAAGCTTTCTGAGAAACTGCTTAGTGTTCTGTTAATTCATCTCACAGAATTACATCTTTATTTCGTGGATCTCTTTGCTAGCCTTATTTCTGTGGAATCTGAGAACAGATATTTCGGATCCCTTTGAAGACTATAGGGCCAAAGGAAATATCCTCCGATAACAAAGAGAAAGAAGCTTTCTGAGAAACTTCGTTGTGTTCTGTGAAATCATCTCACAGAGTTACAGCTTTCCCCTCAAGAAGCCTTTCGCTAAGACAGTTCTTGTGGAATTGGCAAAGTGATATTTGGAAACCCATAGAGGGCTATGGCGAAAAAGGAAATATCCACAGATGAAATCTGGAAAGAAGCTTTCTGAGAAACTGCTTAGTGTTCTGTTACTTCATCTACAGAGTTACATCTGTATTTCGTGTATCTCTTTGCTAGCCTTATTTCTGTGGAATCTGAGAACAGATATATCGGATTCCGTTGAAGACTATAGGACCAAAGGAAATATTTTCCGGTAACAAAGAGAAAGTAGTTTTCTGAGAAATTCGTTGTGTTCTGTGAAATCATCTCACAGAGTTACAGCTTTCCCCTCAAGAAGCCTTTCGCTAAGAGTTCTTGTGGAATTGGCAAAGTGATATTTGGAAGCCCATAGAGGGCTATGGTGAAAAAGGAAATATCCTCAGATGAAATCTGGAAAGAAGCTTTCTGAGAAACTGCTTAGTGTTCTGTTAATTCATCTCACAGAGTTACATCTGTATTTCGTGGATCTCTTTGCTAGCCTTATTTCTGTGGAATCTGAGAACAGATATTTCGGATCCCTATGAAGACTATAGGGCCAAAAGAAATATCCTCCGATAACAAAGAGAAAGAAACTTTCTGAGAAACTTCTTTGTGTTCTGTGAAATCATCTCACAGAGTTACAGCTTTCCCCTCAAGAAGCCTTTCGCTAAGACAGTTCTTGTGGAATTGGAAAAGTGATATTTGGAAGCCCATAGAGGGCTAAGGTGAAAAAGGAAATATCCCCAGAGGAAATCTGGAAAGAAGCTTTCTGAGAAACTGCTTAGTGTTCTGTTAATTCATCTCACTGAGTTACATCTGTATTTCGTGGATCTCTTTTCTAGCCTTATTTCTGTGGTATCTGAGAACAAATATTTCGGATCCCTTTGAAGACTATAGGGCCAAAGGAAATATCCTCCGATAACAAAGAGAAAGAAGATTTCTGAGAAACTTCTTTGTGTTCTGTGAAATCATCTCACAGAGTTACATCTTTAGCCACAAGAAGCCTTTCGCTAAGACTGTTCTTGTGAAATTGGCAAAGTGATATTTGGAAACCCATAGAGGGCTATGGTGAAAAGGAAATATCCTCAGATGAAATCTGGAAAGAAGCTTTCTGAGAAACTGCTTAGTGTTCTGTTAATTCATCTCACAGAGTTACATCTGTATTTCGTGGATCTCTTTGCTAGCCTTATTTCTGTGGAATCTGAGAACACATATTTCGGATCCCTTTGAAGACTATAGGGCCAAAGGGAATATCCTCCGATAACCAAGAGAAAGAAGCTTTCTGAGAAACTTCGTTGCGTTCTGTGAAATCATCTCACAGAGTTACATCTTTCCCCTCAAGAAGCCTTTCGCTAAGACAGTTCTTTTGGAATTGGCAAAGTGATATTTGGAAGCCCTTAGAGGTCTACGCTGTAAAAGGAAATCTCCTCAGATGAAATCTGGAAAGAAGCTATCTGAGAAACTGCTTAGTGTTCTGTTAATTCATTTCACAGAGTTACATCTTTATTTCGTGGATATCTTCGCTAGCCTTATTTCTGTGGAATCTGAGAACAGATATTTCGGATCCCATTGAAGACTATAGGGCCAAAGGAAATATCCTCCGATAACAAAGAGAAACAAGCTTTCTGAGAAACTTCGTTGTGTTCTGTAAAATCATCTCACAGAGTTACAACATTCCCGTCAAGAAGCCTTTCGCTAAGACAGTTCTTGTGGAATTGGCAAACTGATATTTGGAAGCCCATAGAGGGCTATGGAAAAAAGGAAATATCCTCAGATGAAATCTGGACAGAAGCTTTCTGAGAAACTGCTTAGTGTTCTGTTAATTCATCTCATAGAGTTACATCTTTATTTCGTGGATCTCTTTGCTAGCCTTTTTTCTGTGGAATCTGAGAACAGATATTTCGGATCCCTTTGAAGACTATAGGGTCAAAGGAAATATCCTCCGATAACAAAGAGAAAGAAGCTTTCTGAGAAACTTCTTTGTGTTCTGTGAAATCATCTCACAGAGTTACAGCTTTCCCCTCAAGAAGCCTTTCGCTAAGACAGTTCTTGTGGAATTGGCAAAGTGATATTTCGAAGCCCATAGAGGGCTATGGTGAAAAAGGAAATATCCTCAGATGAAATCTGGAAGGAAGCTTTCTGAGAAACTGCTTAGTGTTCTGTTAATTTGTCTCACTGAGTTACATCTGTATTTCGTGGATCTCTTTGCTAGCCTTATTTCTGTGGAATCAGAGAACAGATATTTCGGATCCCTTTGAAGACTTTAGGGCCAAAGGAAATATCCTCCGATAACAAAGAGAAAGAATGTTTCTGAGGAACTTCTTTGTATTCTGTTAAATCATCTCACAGAGTTACAGCTTTCCCGTCAAGAAGCCTTTCGCTAAGACAGTTCTTGTGGAATTGGCAAAGTGATATTTGGAAGCCCATAGAGGGCTATGGTGAAAAAGGAAGTATCCCCAGAGGAAATCTGGAAAGAAGCTTTCTGAGAAACTGCTTAGTGTACTGTTATTTCATCTCACAGAGTTACATCTTTATTTCGTGGATCTCTTTGCTAGCCTTATTTCTGTGGAATCTGAGAACAGATATTTCGGATCCCTTTGAAGACTATAGGGCCAAAGGAAATATCCTCCGATAACAAAGAGAAAGAAGCTTTCTGAGAAACTTCTTTGTGTTCTGTGAAATCATCTCACAGAGTTACAGCTTTCCCGTCAAGAAGCCTTTCGCTAAGACAGTTCTTGTGGAATTGGCAAAGTTATATTTGGAAGCCCATAGAGGGCTATGGTAAAAAAGGAAATATCCCCAGAGGAAATCTGGAAAGAAGCTTTCTGAGTAACAGCTTAGTGTTCTGTTAATTCATCTCACAGAGTTACATCTGTATTTCGTGGATCTCTTTGCTAGCCTTTTTTCTGTGGAATCTGAGAACAAATATTTCGGATCCCTTTGAAGACTATAGGGCCAAAGGAAATATCCTCCGATAACAAAGAGAAAGAAGCTTTCTGAGAAACTTCGTTGTGTTCTGTGAAATCATCTCACAGAGTTACAGCTTTCCCCACAAGAAGCCTTTCGCTAAGACAGTTCTTGTGGAATTGGCAAAGTGATATTTGGAAACCCATAGAGGGCTATGATGAAAAAGGAAATATCCTCAGAGGAAATCTGGAAAGAAGCTTTCTGAGAAACTGCTTAGTGTTCTGTTAATTCATCTCACAGAATTACATCTTTATTTCGTGGATCTCTTTGCTAGCCTTATTTCTGTGGAATCTGAGAACAGATAGTTCGGATCCCTTTGAAGACTATAGGGCCAAAGGAAATATCCTCCGATAACAAAGAGAAAGAAGCTTTCTGAGAAACTTCGTTGTGTTCTGTGAAATCATCTCACAGAGTTACAGCTTTCCCCTCAAGAAGGCTATCGCTAAGACAGTTCTTGTGGAATTGGCAAAGTGATATTTGGAAACCCATAGAGGGCTATGGCGAAAAAGGAAATATCCTCAGATGAAATCTGGAAAGAAGCTTTCTGAGAAACTGCTTAGTGTTCTGTTACTTCATCTACAGAGTTACATCTGTACTTCGTGGATCTCTTTGCTAGCCTTATTTCTGTGGAATCTGAGAACAGATATATCGGATTCCTTTGAAGACTATAGGACCAAAGGAAATATTTTCCGGTAACAAAGAGAAAGTAGTTTTCTGAGAAATTCGTTGTGTTCTGTGAAATCATCTCACAGAGTTACAGCTTTCCCCTCAAGAAGCCTTTCGCTAAGAGTTCTTGTGGAATTGGCAAAGTGATATTTGGAAGCCCATAGAGGGCTATGGTGAAAAAGGAAATATCCTCAGAGGAAATCTGGAAAGAAGCTTTCTGAAAAACTGCTTAGTGTTCTGTTAATTCATCTCACAGAGTTACATCTGTATTTCGTGGATCTCTTTGCTAGCCTTATTTCTGTGGAATCTGAGAACAGATATTTCGGATCCCTACGAAGACTATAGGGCCAAAAGAAATATCCTCCGATAACAAAGAGAAAGAAACTTTCTGAGAAACATCTTTGTGTTCTGTGAAATCATCTCACAGAGTTACAGCTTTTCCCTCAAGAAGCCTTTCGCTAAGACAGTTCTTGTGGAATTGGCAAAGTGATATTTGGAAGCCCATAGAGGGCTAAGGTGAAAAAGGAAATATCATCAGAGGAAATCTGGAAAGAAGCTTTCTGAGAAACTGCTTAGTGTTCTGTTAACTCATCTCACTGGGTTACATCTGTATTTCGTGGATCACTTTTCTAGCCTTATTTCTGTGGAATCTGAGAACAAATATTTCAGATCCCTTTGAAGACTATAGGGCCAAAGGAAATATCCTCCGATAACAAAGAGAAAGAAGATTTCTGAGAAACTTCGTTGTGTTCTGTGAAATCATCTCACAGAGTTACATCTTTCCCCAGAAGAAGCCTTTCGCTAAGACTGTTCTTGTGGAATTGGCAAAGTGATATTTGGAAACCCATAGAGGGCTATGGTGAAAAGGAAATATCCTCAGAGGAAATCTGGAAAGAAGCTTTCTGAGAAACTGCTTAGTGTTCTGTTAATTCATCTCACAGAGTTACATCTCTATTTCGTGGATCTCTTTGCTAGCCTTATTTCTGTGGAATCTGAAAACAGATATTTCGGATCCCTTTGAAGACTATAGGGCCAAAGGAAATATCCTCCGATAACAAAGAGAAAGAAGCTTTCTGAGAAACTTCGTTGTGTTCTGTGAAATCATCTCACAGAGTTACAGCTTTCCCCACAAGAAGCCTTTCGCTAAGACAGTTCTTGTGGAATTGGCAAAGTGATATTTGGAAACCCATAGAGGGCTATGGTGAAAAAGGAAATATCCTCAGAGGAAATCTGGAAAGAAGCTTTCTCAGAAACTGCTTAGTGTTCTGTTAATTCATCTCACAGAGTTACATCTGTATTTCGTGGATCTCTTTGCTAGCCTTATTTCTGTGGAATCTGAGAACAGATATTTCGGATTCCTTTGAAGACTATAGGGCCAAAGGAAATATCCTCCGATAAAAAAGAGAAAGAAGCTTTCTGAGAAACTACTTTGTGTTCTGTGAAATCATCTCACAGAGTTATAGCTTTCCCCTCAAGAAGCCTTTCGCTAAGACAGTTCTTGTGGAATTGGCAAAGTGATATTTGGAAACCCATAGAGGGCTATGGTGAAAAAGGAAATATCCTCAGATGAAATCTTGAAGGAAGCTTTCTGAGAAACTGCTTAGTGTTCTGTTAATTCATCTCACAGAGTTACATCTGTATTTCGTGGATCTCTTTGCTAGCCTTATTTCTGTGGAATCAGAGAACAGATGTTTCGGATCCCTATGAAGACAATAGGGCCAAAGGAAATATCCGCCGATAACAAAGAGAAAGAATGTGTCTGAGAAACTTCTTTGTGTTCTCTTAAATCATCTCACAGAGTTACAGCTTTCCCCTCAAGAAGCCTTTCGCTAAGACAGTTCTTGTGGAATTGGCAAAGTGATATTTGGAAGCCCATAGAGGGCTAAGGTGAAAAAGGAAATATCCCCAGAGGAAATCTGGAAAGAAGCTTTCTGAGAAACTGCTTAGTGTTCTGTTAATTCATCTCACTGAGTTACATCTGTATTTCGTGGATCTCTTTTCTAGCCTTATTTCTGTGGAATCTGAGAACAAATATTTCGGATCCCTTTGAAGACTATAGGGCCAAAGGAAATATCCTCCGATAACAAACAGAAAGAAGATTTCTGAGAAACTTCGTTGTGTTCTGTAAAATCATCTCACAGAGTTACAGCTTTCCCCACAAGAAGCCTTTCGCTAAGACTGTTCTTGTGGAATTGGCAAAGTGATATTTGGAAACCCATAGAGGGCTATGGTGAAAAGGAAATATCCTCAGAGGAATTCTGGAAAGAAGCTTTCTGAGAAACTGCTTAGTGTTCTGTTAATTCATCTCACTGAATTACATCTTTATTTAGTGGATCTCTTTGCTAGCCTTATTTCTGTGGAATCTGAGAACAGATATTTCGGATCCCTTTGAAGACTATAGGGCCAAAGGAAATATCCTCCGATAACAAAGAGAAAGAAGCTTTCTGAGAAACTTCGTTGTGTTCTGTGAAATCATCTCACAGAGTTACAGCTTTCCCCTCAAGAAGCCTTTCGCTAAGACAGTTCTTGTGGAATTGGCAAAGTGATATTTGGAAACCCGTAGAGGGCTATGGTGAAAAAGGAAATATCCTCAGATTAAATCTGGAAAGAAGCTTTCTGAGAAACTGCTTAGTGTTCTGTTACTTCATCTACAGAGTTACATCTGTATTTCGTGGATCTCTTTGCTAGCCTTATTTCTGTGGAATCTGAGAACAGATATATCGGATTCCTATGAAGGCTATAGGACCAAAGGAATTATTTTCCGGTAACAAAGAGAAAGAAGTTTTCTGAGAAATTCGTTGTGTTCTGTGAAATCATCTCACAGAGTTACAGCTTTCCCCTCAAGAAGCCTTTCGCTAACAGTTCTTGTGGAATTGGCAAAGTGATATTTGGAAGCCCATAGAGGGCTAAGGCGAAAAAGGAAATATCCTCACATGAAATCTGGAAAGAAGCTTTCTGAGAAACTGCTTAGTGTTCTGTTAATTCATCTCACAGAGTTACATCTGTATTTCGTGGATCTCTTTGCTAGCCTTATTTCTGTGGAATCTGAGAACAGATATTTCGGATCCCTTTGAAGACTATAGGGCCAAAGGAAATATCCTCCGATAACAAAGAGAAAGAAGCTTTCTGAGAAACTTCGTTCCGTTCTTTGAAATCATCTCACAGAGTTACAGCTTTCCCCACAAGAAGCCTTTCGCTAAGACAGTTCTTGTGGAATTTGCAAAGTCATATTTGGAAGCCCATAGAGGGCTTTGTTGAAAAAGGAAATATCCTCAGAGGAAATCTGGAAAGAAGCTTTCTGAGAAACTGCTTAGTGTTCTGTTAATTCATCTCACAGAATTACATCTTTATTTCGTGGATCTCTTTGCTAGCCTTATTTCTGTGGAATCTGAGAACAGATATTTCGGATCCCTTTGAAGACTAGAGGGCCAAAGGAAATATCCTCCGATAACAAAGAGAAAGAAGCTGTCTGAGAAACTTCGTTGTGTTCTGTGAAATCATCTCACAGAGTTACAGCTTTCCCCTCAAGAAGCCTTTCACTAAGACAGTTCTTGTGGAATTGGCAAAGTGATATTTGGAAGCCCTTTGAGGTCTAAGGTGTGAAAGGAAATATCCTCAGATGAAATCTGGAAAGAAGCTTTCGGAGTACTGCTTAGTGTTCTGTTAATTCATCTCACCGAGTTACATCTTTATTTCGTGGATCTCTTTGCTAGCCTTATTTCTGTGGAATCTGAGAACAGATATTTCGGATCCCTTTGAAGACTATAGGGCCATAGGAAATATCCTCCGATAACAAAGAGAAAGAAGCTTTCTGAGAAACTTCGTTGTGCTCTGTGAAATCATCTCACAGAGTTACAGCTTTCCCCTCAAGAAGCCTTTCGCAAAGAAAGTTCTTGTGGAATCGGCAAAGTGATATTTGGAAACCCATAGAGGGCTATGGTGAAAAAGGAAATATCCTCAGGTGAAATCTGGAAAGAAGCTTTCTGAGAAACTGCTTAGTGTTCTGTTAATTCATCTCACTGAGTTACATCTGTATTTCGTGGATCTCTTTGCTAGCCTTATTTCTGTGGAATCTGAGAACAGATATTTCGGATCCCTTTGAAGACTATAGGGCCAAAGGAAATATCCTCCGATAACAAAGAGAAAGAAGCTTTCTGAGAAACTTCGTTGTGTTCTGTGAAATCATCTGACAGACTTACAGCTTTCCCCTCAAGAAGCCTTTCGCTAAGACAGTTCTTGTGGAATTGGCAAAGTGATACTTGGAAGCCCATAGAGATCTGTGGTGTAAAAGGAAATATCCTCAGATGAAATCTGGAAAGAAGCTTTCTGAGAAACTGCTTAGTGTTCTGTTAATTCATCTCACAGAGTTACATCTGTATTTCGTGGATCTCTTTGCTAGCCTTATTTCTGTGGAATCTGAGAACAGATATTTCGGATTCCTTTGAAGACTATAGGGCCAAAGGAAATATCCTCCGATAACAAAGAGAAAGAAGCTTTCTGAGAAACTTCGTTGTGTTGTGTGAAATCATCTCACAGAGTTACAGCTTTCCCCTCAAGAAGCCTTTCGCTAAGACAGTTCTTGTGGAATTGGCAAAGTGATATTTGGAAACCCATAGAGGGCTATGGTGAAAAAGGAAATATCCTCAGATGAAATCTTGAAAGAAGCTTTCTGAGAAACTGCTTAGTGTTCTGTTAATTCATCTCACAGAGTTACATCTGTATTTCGTGGATCTCTTTGCTAGCCTTATTTCTGTGGAATCAGAGAACAGATGTTTCGGATCCCTATGAAGACAATAGGGCCAAAGGAAATATCCTCCGATAACAAAGAGAAAGAATGTGTCTGAGAAACTTCTTTGTGTTCTGTTAAATCATCTCACAGAGTTACAGCTTTCCCCCCAAGAAGCCTTTCGCTAAGACAGTTCTTGTGGAATTGGCAAAGTGATATTTGGAAGCCCATAGAGGGCTAAGGTGAAAAAGGAAATATCATCAGAGGAAATCTGGAAAGAAGCTTTCTGAGAAACTGCTTAGTGTTCTGTTAATTCATCTCACAGAGTTACATCTGTATTTCGTGGATCTCTTTGCTAGCCTTATTTCTGTGGAATCTGAGAACAGATATTTCGGATCCCTTTGAAGACTATATTGCCAAAGGAAATATCCTCCGATAACAAAGAGAAAGAAGCTTTCTGAGAAACTTCGCTGTGTTCTGTGAAATCATCTCACAAAGTTACAGCTTTCCCCACAAGAAGCCTTTCGCTAAGACAGTTCTTGTGGAATTGGCAAAGTGATATTTGGACGCCCATAGAGGGCTATGGTGAAAAAGGAAATATCCTCAGAGGAAATCTGGAAAGAAGCTTTCTGAGAAACTGCTTAGTGTTCTGTTAATTCGTCTCACAGAATTACATCTTTGTTTCGTGGATCTCTTTGCTAGCCTTATTTCTGTGGAATCTGAGAACAGATATTTCGGATCCCTTTGAAGACTAGAGGGCCAAAGGAAATATCCTCCGATAACAAAGAGAAAGAAGCTTTCTGAGAAACTTCGTTGTGTTCTGTGAAATTATCTCACAGAGTTACAGCTTTCCCCTCAAGAAGCCTTTCGCTAAGACAGTTCTTGTGGAATTGGCAAAGTGATATTTGGAAGCCCATAGAGGTTTATGGTGTAAAAGGAAATATCCTCAGAGGAAATCTGGAAAGAAGCTTTCTGAGAAACTGCTTAATGTTCTGTTAATTCATCTCACAGAGTTACATCTTTATTTCGTGGATCTCTTTGCTAGCCTTATTTCTGTGGAATCTGAGAACAGATATTTCGGATCCCTTTGAAGACTAGAGGGCCAAAGGAAATATCCTCCGATAACAAAGAGAAAGAAGCTTTCTGAGAAACTTCTTTGTGTTCTGTGAAATCATCTCACAGAGTTACAGCTTTCCCCTCAAGAAGGCTATCGCTAGGACAGTTCTTGTGGAATTGGCAAAGTGATATTTCGAAGCCCATAGAGGGCTATGGTGAAAAAGGAAATATCCCCAGATGAAATCTGGAAGGAAGCTTTCTGAGAAACTGCTTAGTGTTCTGTTAATTCATCTCACTGAGTTACATCTGTATTTCGTGGATCTCTTTGATAGCCTTATTTCTGTGGAATCTGAGAACAGATATTTCGGATCCCTTTGAAGACTATAGGGCCAAAGGAAATATCCTCCGATAACAAAGAGAAAGAAGCTTTCTGAGGAACTTCGTTGTGTTCTGTGAAATCATCTCACAGAGTTACAGCTTTCCCCTCAAGAAGCCTTTCGCCAAGACAGTTCTTGTGGAATTGGCAAAGTGATATTTGGAAACCCATAGTGGGCTATGGTGAAAAAGGAAATATCCTGAGATGAAATCTGGAAGGAAGCTTTCTGAGAAACTGCTTAGTGTTCTGTTAATTCATCTCACAGAGTTACATCTGTATTTCGTGGATCTCTTTGCTAGCCTTATTTCTGTGGAATCAGAGAACAGATGTTTCGGATCCCTATGAAGACAATAGGGCCAAAGGAAATATCCGCCGATAACAAAGAGAAAGAATGTGTCTGAGAAACTTCTTTGTGTTCTCTTAAATCATCTCACAGAGTTACAGCTTTCCCCTCAAGAAGCCTTTCGCTAAGACAGTTCTTGTGGAATGGCAAAGTGATATTTGGAAGCCCATAGAGGGCTAAGGTAAAAAGGGAAATATCCCCAGAGGAAATCTGGAAAGAAGCTTTCTGAGAAACTGCTTAGTGTTCTGTTAATTCATCTCACTGAGTTACATCTGTATTTCGTGGATCTCTTTGCTAGCCTTATTTCTGTGGAATCTGAGAACCGATATTTCGGATCCCTTTGAAGACTATAGGGCCATAGGAAATATCCTCCGATAACAAAGAGAAAGAAGCTTTCTGAGAAACATCGTTGTGCTCTGTGAAATCATCTCACAGAGTTACAGCTTTCCCCTCAAGAAGCCTTTCGCAAAGAAAGTTCTTGTGGAATCGGCAAAGTGATATTTGGAAACCCATAGAGGGCTATGGTGAAAAAGGAAATATCCTCAGGTGAAATCTGGAAAGAAGCTTTCTGAGAAACTGCTTAGTGTTCTGTTAATTCATCTCACTGAGTTACATCTGTATTTCGTGGATCTCTTTGCTAGCCTTATTTCTGTGGAATCTGAGAACAGATATTTTGGATCCCTTTGAAGACTGTAGGGCCAAAGGAAATATCCTCCGATAACAAAGAGAAAGAAGCTTTCTGAGAAACTTCGTTGTGTTCTGTGAAATCATCTGACAGAGTTACAGCTTTCCCCTCAAGAAGCCTTTCGCTAAGACAGTTCTTGTGGAATTGGCAAAGTGATACTTGGAAGCCCATAGAGGTCTGTGGTGTAAAAGGAAATATCCTCAGATGAAATCTGGAAAGAAGCTTTCTGAGAAACTGCTTAGTGTTCTGTTAATTCATCTCACAGAGTTACATCTGTATTTCGTGGATCTCTTTGCTAGCCTTATTTCTGTGGAATCTGAGAACAGATATTTCGGATTCCTTTGAAGACTATAGGGCCAAAGGAAATATCCTCCGATAACAAAGAGAAAGAAGCTTTCTGAGAAACTTCGTTGTGTTCTGTGAAATCATCTCACAGAGTTACAGCTTTCCCCTCAAGAAGCCTTTCGCTAAGACAGTTCTTGTGGAATTGGCAAAGTGATATTTGGAAACCCATAGAGGGCTATGGTGAAAAAGGAAATATCCTCAGATGAAATCTTGAAAGAAGCTTTCTGAGAAACTGCTTAGTGTTCTGTTAATTCATCTCACAGAGTTACATCTGTATTTCGTGGATCTCTTTGCTAGCCTTATTTCTGTGGAATCAGAGAACAGATGTTTCGGATCCCTATGAAGACAATAGGGCCAAAGGAAATATCCTCCGATAACAAAGAGAAAGAATGTGTCTGAGAAACTTCTTTGTGTTCTGTTAAATCATCTCACAGAGTTACAGCTTTCCCCTCAAGAAGCCTTTCGCTAAGACAGTTCTTGTGGAATTGGCAAAGTGATATTTGGAAGCCCATAGAGGGCTAAGGTGAAAAAGGAAATATCATCAGAGGAAATCTGGAAAGAAGCTTTCTGAGAAACTGCTTAGTGTTCTGTTAATTCATCTCACAGAGTTACATCTGTATTTCGTGGATCTCTTTGCTAGCCTTATTTCTGTGGAATCTGAGAACAAATATTTCGGATCCCTTTGAAGACTATATTGCCAAAGGAAATATCCTCCGATAACAAAGAGAAAGAAGCTTTCTGAGAAACTTCGCTGTGTTCTGTGGAATCATCTCACAAAGTTACAGCTTTCCCCACAAGAAGCCTTTCGCTAAGACAGTTCTTGTGGAATTGGCAAAGTGATATTTGGACGCCCATAGAGGGCTATGGTGAAAAAGGAAATATCCTCAGAGGAAATCTGGAAAGAAGCTTTCTGAGAAACTGCTTAGTGTTCTGTTAATTCATCTCACAGAATTAAATCTTTGTTTCGTGGATCTCTTTGCTAGCCTTATTTCTGTGGAATCTGAGAACAGATATTTCGGATCCCTTTGAAGACTAGAGGGCCAAAGGAAATATCCTCCGATAACAAAGAGAAAGAAGCTTTCTGAGAAACTTCTTTGTGTTCTGTGAAATCATCTCACAGAGTTACAGCTTTCCCCTCAAGAAGGCTATCGCTAAGACAGTTCTTGTGGAATTGGCAAAGTGATATTTCGAAGCCCATAGAGGGCTATGGTGAAAAAGGAAATATCCCCAGATGAAATCTGGAAGGAAGCTTTCTGAGAAACTGCTTAGTGTTCTGTTAATTCATCTCACTGAGTTACATCTGTATTTCGTGGATCTCTTTGCTAGTCTTATTTCTGTGGAATCTGAGAACAGATATTTCGGATCCCTTTGAAGACTATAGGGCCAAAGGAAATATCCTCCGATAACAAAGAGAAAGAAGCTTTCTGAGGAACTTCGTAGTGTTCTGTGAAATCATCTCACAGAGTTACAGCTTTCCCCTCAAGAAGCCTTTCGCTAAGACAGTTCTTGTGGAATTGGCAAAGTGATATTTGGAAACCCATAGTGGGCTATGGTGAAAAAGGAAATATCCTCAGATGAAATCTGGAAGGAAGCTTTCTGAGAAACTGCTTAGTGTTCTGTTAATTCATCTCACAGAGTTACATCTGTATTTCGTAGATCTCTTTGCTAGCCTTATTTCTGTGGAATCAGAGAACAGATGTTTCGGATCCCTATGAAGACAATAGGGCCAAAGGAAATATCCGCCGATAACAAAGAGAAAGAATGTGTCTGAGAAACTTCTTTGTGTTCTCTTAAATCATCTCACAGAGTTACAGCATTCCCCTCAAGAAGCCTTTCGCTAAGACAGTTCTTGTGGAATTGGCAAAGTGATATTTGGAAGCCCATAGAGGGCTAAGTAAAAAGGGAAATATCCCCAGAGGAAATCTGGAAAGAAGCTTTCTGAGAAACTGCTTAGTGTTCTGTTAATTCATCTCACTGAGTTACATCTGTATTTCGTGGATCTCTTTTCTACCCTTATTTCTGTGGAATCTGAGAACAAATATTTCGGATCCCTTTGAAGACTATAGGGCCAAAGGAAATATCCTCCGATAACAAAGAGAAAGAAGATTTCTGAGAAACTTCGCTGTGTTCTGTGAAATCATCTCACAGAGTTACAGCTTTCCCCACAAGAAGCCTTTCGCTAAGACTGTTCTTGTGGAATTGGCAAAGTGATATTTGGAAACCCATAGAGGGCTATGGTGAAAAGGAAATATCCTCAGAGGAATTCTGGAAAGAAGCTTTCTGAGAAACTGCTTAGTGTTCTGTTAATTCATCTCACAGAATTACATCTTTATTTAGTGGATCTCTTTGCTAGCCTTATTTCTGTGGAATCTGAGAACAGATATTTCGGATCCCTTTGAAGACTATAGGGCCAAAGGAAATATCCTCCGATAACAAAGAGAAAGAAGCTTTCTGAGAAACTTCGTTGTGTTCTGTGAAATCATCTCACAGAGTTACAGCTTTCCCCTCAAGAAGCCTTTGGCTAAGACAGTTCTTGTGGAATTGGCAAAGTGATATTTGGAAACCCGTAGAGGGCTATGGTGAAAAAGGAAATATCCTCAGATGAAATCTGGAAAGAAGCTTTCTGAGAAACTGCTTAGTGTTCTGTTACTTCATCTACAGAGTTACATCTGTATTTCGTGGATCTCTTTGCTAGCCTTATTTCTGTGGAATCTGAGAACAGATATATCGGATTCCTCTTGAAGGCTATAGGACCAAAGAAATTATTTTCCGGTAACAAAGAGAAAGAAGTTTTCTGAGAAATTCGTTGTGTTCTGTGAAATCATCTCACAGAGTTACAGCTTTCCCCTCAAGAAGCCTTTCGCTAAGAGTTCTTGTGGAATTGGCAAAGTGATATTTGGAAGCCCATAGAGGGCTATGGTGAAAAAGGAAATATCCTCACATGAAATCTGGAAAGAAGCTTACTGAGAAACTGATTAGTGTTCTGTTAATTCATCTCACAGAGTTACATCTGTATTTCGTGGATCTCTTTGCTAGCCTTATTTCTGTGGAATCTGAGAACAGATATTTCAGATCCCTATGAAGACTATATGGCCAAAGGAAATATCCTCCGATAACAAAGAGAAAGAAACTTTCTGAGAAACTTCTTTGTGTTCTGTTAAATCATCTCACAGAGTTACAGCTTTCCCCTCAAGAAGCCTTTCGCTAAGTCAGTTCTTGTGGAATTGGCAAAGTGATATTTGGAAGCCCATAGAGGGCTAAGGTGAAAAAGGAAATATCCTCAGAGGAAATCTGGAAAGAAGCTTTCTGAGAAACTGCTTAGTGTTCTGTTAATTCATCTCACAGAGTTACATCTGTATTTCGTGGATCTCTTTGCTAGCCTTATTTCTGTGGAATCTGAGAACAGATATTTCGGATCCCTTTGAAGACTATAGGGCCAAAGGAAATATCCTCCGATAACAAAGAGAAAGAAGCTTTCTGAGAAACTTCGTTTCGTTCTTTGAAATCATCTCACAGAGTTACAGCTTTCCCCACAAGAAGCCTTTCGCTAAGACAGTTCTTGTGGAATTTGCAAAGTCATATTTGGAAGCCCATAGAGGGCTTTGTTGAAAAAGGAAATATCCTCAGAGGAAATCTGGAAAGAAGCTTTCTGAGAAACTGCTTAGTGTTCTGTTAATTCATCTCACAGAATTACATCTTTATTTCGTGGATTTCTTTGCTAGCCTTATTTCTGTGGAATCTGAGAACAGATATTTCGGATCCCTTGAAGACTATAGGGCCAAAGGAAATATCCTCCGATAACAAAGAGAAAGAAGCCGTCTGAGAAACTTCGTTGTGTTCTGTGAAATCATCTCACAGAGTTACAGCTTTCCCCTCAAGAAGCCTTTCGCTAAGACAGTTCTTGTGGAATTGGCAAAGTGATATTTGGAAGCCCTTTGAGGTCTATGGTGTGAAAGGAAGTATCCTCAGATGAAATCTGGAAAGAAGCTTTCTGAGTACTGCTTAGTGTTCTGTTAATTCATCTCACCGAGTTACATCTTTATTTCGTGGATCTCTTTGCTAGCCTTTTTTCTGTGGAATCTGAGAACAGATATTTCGGATCCCTTTGAAGACTATAGGGCCATAGGAAATATCCTCCGATAACAAAGAGAAAGAAGCTTTCTGAGAAACTTCGTTGTGCTCTGTGAAATCATCTCACAGAGTTACAGCTTTCCCCTCAAGAAGCCTTTCGCTAAGACAGTTCTTGTGGAATCGGCAAAGTGATATTTCGAAGCCCATAGAGGGCTATGGTGAAAAAGGAAATATCCCCAGATGAAATCTGGAAGGAAGCTTTCTGAGAAACTGCTTAGTGTTCTGTTAATTCATCTCACTGAGTTACATCTGTATTTCGTGGATCTCTTTGCTAGCCTTATTTCTGTGGAATCTGAGAACAGATATTTCGGATCCCTTTGAAGACTATAGGGCCAAAGGAAATATCCTCCGATAACAAAGAGAAAGAAGCTTTCTGAGGAACTTCGTAGTGTTCTGTGAAATCATCTCACAGAGTTACAGCTTTCCCCTCAAGAAGCCTTTCGCTAAGACAGTTCTTGTGGAATTGGCAAAGTGATATTTGGAAACCCATAGTGGGCTATGGTGAAAAAGGAAATATCCTCAGATGAAATCTGGAAGGAAGCTTTCTGAGAAACTGCTTAGTGTTCTGTTAATTCATCTCACAGAGTTACATCTGTATTTCGTGGATCTCTTTGCTAGCCTTATTTCTGTGGAATCAGAGAACAGATGTTTCGGATCCCTATGAAGACAATAGGGCCAAAGGAAATATCCGCCGATAACAAAGAGAAAGAATGTGTCTGAGAAACTTCTTTGTGTTCTCTTAAATCATCTCACAGAGTTACAGCATTCCCCTCAAGAAGCCTTTCGCTAAGACAGTTCTTGTGGAATTGGCAAAGTGATATTTGGAAACCCATAGAGGGCTATGGTGAAAAAGGAAATATCCTCAGATGAAATCTTGAAAGAAGCTTTCTGAGAAACTGCTTAGTGTTCTGTTAATTCATCTCACAGAGTTACATCTGTATTTCGTGGATCTCTTTGCTAGCCTTATTTCTGTGGAATCAGAGAACAGATGTTTCAGATCCCTATGAAGACAATAGGGCCAAAGGAAATATCCTCCGATAACAAAGAGAAAGAATGTGTCTGAGAAACTTCTTTGTGTTCTGTTAAATCATCTCACAGAGTTACAGCTTTCCCCTCAAGAAGCCTTTCGCTAAGACAGTTCTTGTGGAATTGGCAAAGTGATATTTGGAAGCCCATAGAGGGCTAAGGTGAAAAAGGAAATATCATCAGAGGAAATCTGGAAAGAAGCTTTCTGAGAAACTGCTTAGTGTTCTGTTAATTCATCTCACAGAGTTACATCTGTATTTCGTGGATCTCTTTGCTAGCCTTATTTCTGAGGAATCTGAGAACAAATATTTCGGATCCCTTTGAAGACTATATTGCCAAAGGAAATATCCTCCGATAACAAAGAGAAAGAAGCTTTCTGAGAAACTTCGCTGTGTTCTGTGAAAACACCTCACAAAGTTACAGCTTTCCCCACAAGAAGCCTTTCGCTAAGACAGTTCTTGTGGAATTGGCAAAGTGATATTTGGACGCCCGTAGAGGGCTATGGTGAAAAAGGAAATATCCTCAGAGGAAATCTGGAAAGAAGCTTTCTGAGAAACTGCTTAGTGTTCTGTTAATTCATCTCACAGAATTACATCTTTGTTTCGTGGATCTCTTTGCTAGCCTTATTTCTGTGGAATCTGAGAACTGATATTTCGGATCCCTTTGAAGACTATAGGGCCAAAGGAAATATCCTCCGATAACAAAGAGAAAGAAGCTGTCTGAGAAACTTCGTTGTGTTCTGTGAAATCATCTCACAGAGTTACAGCTTTCCCCTCAAGAAGCCTTTCGCTAAGACAGTTCTTGTGGAATTGGCAAAGTGATATTTGGAAGCCCTTTGAGGTCTATGGTGTGAAAGGAAATATCCTCAGATGAAATCTGGAAAGAAGCTTTCTGAGTACTGCTTAGTGTTCTGTTAATTCATCTCACCGAGTTACATCTTTATTTCGTGGATCTCTTTGCTAGCCTTATTTCTGTGGAATCTGAGAACAAATATTTCGGATCCTTTGAAGACTATAGGGCCAAAGGAAATATCTTCCGATAACAAAGAGAAAGAAGCTTTCTGGGAAACTTCGCTGTGTTCTGTGACATCATCTCACAGAGTTATAGCTTTCCCCACAAGAAGCCTTTCGCTAAGACAGTTCTTGTGCAATTGGCAAAGTGATATTTGGAAACCCATAGAGGGCTATGGTGAAAAAGGAAATATCCTCAGAGGAAATCTGGAAAGAAGCTTTCTGAGAAACTGCTCAGTGTTCTGTTAATTCATCTCACACAATTACATCTTTGTTTCGTGGATCTCTTTGCTAGCCTTATTTCTGTGGAATCTGAGAACAGATATTTCGGATCCCTTTGAAGACTATAGGGCCAAAGAAAATATCCTCCGATAACAAAGAGAAAGAAGCTTTCTGAAAAACTTCGTTGTGTTCTGTGAAATCATCTCACAGAGTTACAGCTTTCCCCTCAAGAATCCTTTCGCTAAGACAGTTCTTGTGGAATTGGCAAAGTGATATTTGGAAGCCCATAGAGGGCTACGGTGAAAAAGGAAATATCCTCAGATGAAATCTGGAAGGAAGCTTTCTGAGAAACTGCTTAGTGTTCTGTTAATTCATCTCACTGAGTTACACCTGTATTTCGTGGATCTCTTTGCTAGCCTTATTACTGTGGAATCAGAAAACAGATATTTCGGATCCCTATGAAGACTATAGGGCCAAAGGAAATATCCTCCGATAACAAAGAGAAAGAATGTTTCTGAGAAACTTCTTTGTGTTCTGTGAAATCATCTCACAGAGTTACAGCTTTCCCCTCAAGAAGCCTTTCGCTAAGACAGTTCTTGTGGAATTGGCAAAGTGATATTTGGAAGCCCATAGAGGGCTATGGTGAAAAAGGAAATATCCCCAGAGGAAATCTGGAAAGAAGCTTTCTGAGAAACTGCTTAGTGTTCTGTTAATTCACCTCACTGAGTTACATCTGTATTTCGTGGATCTCTTTGCTAGCCTTATTTCTGTGGAATCTGAGAACAGATATTTCGGATCCCTTTGAAGAGTATAGGGCCAAAGGAAATATCCTCCGATAAAAAAGAGAAAGAAGCTTTCTGAGAAACTTCGTTGTGTTCTGTGAAATCATCTCACAGAGTTACAGCTTTCCCCTCAAGAAGTCTTTCGCTAAGACAGTTCTTGTGGAATTGGCAAAGTGATGTTTGGAAGCACATAGAGGTCTATGGTGTAAAAGGAAATATCCTCAGATGAAATCTGGAAAGAAGCTTTCTGAGAAACTGCTTAATGTTCTGTTAATTCATCTCACGGAGTTACATCTTTATTTCGTGGATCTCTTTGCTAGCCTTATTTCTGTGGAATCTGAGAACAGATATTTCGGATCCCTTTGAAGACTAGAGGGCCAAAGGAAATATCCTCCGATAACAAAGAGAAAGAAGCTTTCTGAGAAACTTCTTTGTGTCCTGTGAAATCATCTCACAGAGTTACAGCTTTCCCCTCAAGAAGGCTATCGCTAAGACAGTTCTTGTGGAATTGGCAAAGTGATATTTCGAAGCCCATAGAGGGCTATGGTGAAAAAGGAAATATCCCCAGATGAAATCTGGAAGGAAGCTTTCTGAGAAACTGCTTAGTGTTCTGTTAATTCATCTCACTGAGTTACATCTGTATTTCGTGGATCTCTTTGCTAGCCTTATTTCTCTGGAATCTGAGAACAGATATTTCGGATCCCTATGAAGACTACAGGGCGAAAGGAAATATCCTCCGATAACAAAGAGAAAGAATGTTTCTGAGAAACTTCTTTGGGTTCTGTTAAATCATCTCATAGAGTTACAGCTTTCCCCTCAAGAAGCCTTTCGCTAAGACAGTTCTTGTGGAATTGGCAAAGTGATATTTGGAAGCCCATAGAGGTCTCTGGTGAAAAAGGAAATATCCTCAGAGGAAATCTGGAAAGAAGCTTTCTGAGAAACTGCTTAGTGTTCTGTTAATTCATCTCACAGAGTTACATCTGTATTTCGTGGATCTCTTTGCTAGCCTTATTTCTGTGGAATCTGAGAACAGATATTTCGGATCCCTTTGAAGACTATAGGGCCAAAGGAAATATCCTCCGATAACAAAGAGAAAGAAGCTTTCTGAGAAACTTCGTTTCGTTCTTTGAAATCAACTCACAGAGTTACAGCTTTCCCCACAAGAAGCCTTTCGCTAAGACAGTTCTTGTGGAATTTGCAAAGTCATATTTGGAAGCCCATAGAGGGCTATGGTGAAAAAGGAAATATCCTCAGAGGAAATCTGGAAAGAAGCTTTCTGAGAAACTGCTTAGTGTTCTGTTAATTCATCTCACAGAATTACATCTTTATTTCGTGGATCTCTTTGCTAGCCTTATTTCTGTGGAATCTGAGAACTGATATTTCGGATCCCTTTGAAGACTATAGGGCCAAAGGAAATATCCTCCGATAACCAAGAGAAAGAAGCTGTCTGAGAAACTTCGTTGTGTTCTGTGAAATCATCTCACAGAGTTACAGCTTTCCCCTCAAGAAGCCTTTCGTTAAGACAGTTCTTGTGGAATTGGCAAAGTGATATTTGGAAGCCCTTTGAGGTCTATGGTGTGAAAGGAAATATCCTCAGATGAAATCTGGAAAGAAGCTTTCTGAGTACTGCTTAGTGTTCTGTTAATTCATCTCACCGAGTTACATCTTTATTTCGTGGATCTCTTTGCTAGCCTTATTTCTGTGGAATCTGAGAACAGATATTTCGGATCCCTTTGAAGACTATAGGGCCAAAGGAAATATCCTCCGATAACAAAGAGAAAGAAGCTTTCTGAGAAACTTCGTTGTGCTCTGTGAAATCATCTCACAGAGTTACAGCTTTCCCCTCAAGAAGCCTTTCTCTAAGACAGTTCTTGTGGAATCGGCAAAGTGATATTTGGAAACCCATAGAGGGCTATGGTGAAAAAGGAAATATCCTCAGGTGAAATCTGGAAAGAAGCTTTCTGGGAAACTGCTTAGTGTTCTGTTAATTCATCTCACTGAGTTACATCTGTATTTCGTGGATCTCTTTGCTAGCCTTATTTCTGTGGAATCTGAGAACAGATATTTCGGATCCCTTTGAAGACTATAGGGCCAAAGGAAATATCCTCCGATAACAAAGAGAAAGAATGTTTCTGAGAAACTTCTTTGTGTTCTGTTAAATCATCTCACAGAGTTACAGCTTTCCCGTCAAGAAGCCTTTCGCTAAGACAGTTCTTTTGGAATTGGCAAAGTGATATTTGGAAGCCCATAGAGGGCTATGGTGAAAAAGGAAATATCCTCAGATGAAATCTGGAAGGAAGCTTTCTGAGAAACTGCTTAGTGTTCTGTTAATTCATCTCACAGAGTTACATCTGTGTTTCTTGGATCTCTTTGCTAGCCTTATTTCTGTGGAATCTGAGAACAGATATTTCGGATCCCTTTGAAGACTATAGGGCCAAAGGAATTATCCTCCGATAACAAAGAGAAAGAAGCTTTCTGAGAAACTTCTTTGTGTTCGGTGAAATCATCTCACAGAGTTACAGCTTTCCCCTCAAGAAGCCTTTCGCTAAGACATTTCTTGTGGAATTGGCAAAGTGATATTTGGAAGCCCATAGAGGGCTATGGTGAAAAAGGAAATATCCTCAGATGAAATCTGGAAGGAAGCTTTCTGAGAAACTGCTTAGTGTTCTGTTAATTCATCTCACTGAGTTACATCTGTATTTCGTGGATCTCTTTGCTAGAATTATTTCTGTGGAATCAGAGAACAGATATTTCGGATCCCTATGAAGACTATAGGGCCTAAGGAAATATCCTCCGATAACAAAGAGAAAGAAGCTTTCTGAGAAACTTCTTTGTGTTCTGTGAAATCATCTCACAGAGTTACAGCTTTCCCCTCAAGAAGCCTTTCGCTAAGACAGTTCTTGTGGAATTGGCAAAGTGATATTTGGAAGCCCATAGAGGGCTATGGTGAAAAAGGAAATATCCCCAGAGGAAATCTGGAAAGAAGCTTTCTGAGAAACTGCTTAGTGTTCTGTTAATTCATCTCACAGAGTTACATCTTTATTTCGTGGATCTCTTTGCTAGCCTTATTTCTGTGGAATCTGAGAACAGATATTTCGGATCCCTTTGAAGACTATAGGGCCAAAGGAAATATCCTCCGATAGCAAAGAGAAAGAAGCTTTCTGAGAAACTTCTTTGTTTTCTGTGAAATCATCTCACAGAGTTACAGCTTTCCCCTCAAGAAGCCTTTCGCTAAGACAGTTCTTGTGGAATTGGCATAGTGATATTTCGAAGCCCATAGAGGGCTATGGTGAAAAAGGAAATATCCTCAGATGAAATCTGGAAGGAAGCTTTCTGAGAAACTGCTTAGTGTTCTGTTAATTCATCTCACTGAGTTACATCTGTATTTCGTGGATCTCTTTGCTGGCCTTATTTCTGTGGAATCTGAGAACAAATATTTCGGATGCCTTTGAAGACTATAGGGCCAAAGGAAATATCCTCCGATAACAAAGAGAAAGAAGCTTTCTGAGAAACTTCGTTGTGTTCTGTAAAATCATCTCACAGAGTTACAGCTTTCCCGTCAAGAAGCCTTTCGCTAAGACAGTTCTTGTGGAATTGGCAAACTGATATTTGGAAGCCCATAGAGGGCTATGGTGAAAAAGGAAATATCCTCAGATGAAATCTGGACAGAAGCTTTCTGAGAAACTGCTTAGTGTTCTGTTAATTCATCTCATAGAGTTACATCTTTATTTCGTGGATCTCTTTGCTAGCCTTATTTCTGTGGAATCTGAGAACAGATATTTCGGATCCCTTTGAAGACCATAGGGTCAAAGGAAATATCCTCCGATAACAAAGAGAAAGAAGCTTTCTGAGAAACTTCTTTGTGTTCTGTGAAATCATCTCACAGAGTTACAGCTTTCACCTCAAGAAGCCTTTCGCTAAGACAGTTCTTGTGGAATTGGCAAAGTGATATTTGGAAGCCCATAGAGGGCTATGGTGAAAAAGGAAATATCCTCAGATGAAATCTGGAAGGAAGCTTTCTGAGAAACTGCTTAGTGTTCTGTTAATTCGTCTCACTGAGTTACATCTGTATTTCGTGGATCTCTTTGCTAGCCTTATTTCTGTGGAATCAGAGAACAGATATTTCGGATCCCTTTGAAGACTATAGGGCCAAACGAAATATCCTCCGATAACAAAGAGAAAGAATGTTTCTGAGGAACTTCTTTGTGTTCTGTTAAATCATCTCACAGAGTTACAGCTTTCCCCTCAAGAAGCCTTTCGCTAAGACAGTTCTTGTGGAATTGGCAAACTGATATTTGGAAGCCCATAGAGGGCTATGTTGAAAAAGGAAATATCCTCAGAGGAAATCTGGAAAGAAGCTTTCTGAGAAACTGCTTAGTGTTCTGTTAATTCATCTCACAGAGTTACATCTTTATTTCGTGGATCTCTTTGCTAGCTTTATTTCTGTGGAATCTGAGAACAGATATTTCGGATCCATTTGAAGACTATAGGGCCAAAGGAAATATCCTCCGATAACAAAGAGAAAGAAGCTTTCTGAGAAACTTCTTTGTGTTCTGTGAAATCATCTCACAGAGTTACAGCTTTCCCCTCAAGAAGCCTTTCGCTAAGACAGTTCTTGTGGAATTGGCATAGTGATATTTGGAAGCCCATAGAGGGCTATGGTGAAAAAGGAAATATCCTCAGATGAAATCTGGAAGGAAGCTTTCTGAGAAACTGCTTAGTGTTCTGTTAATTCATCTCACTGAGTTACATCTGTATTTCGTGGATCTCTTTGCTAGCCTTATTACTGTGGAATCAGAAAACAGATATTTCGGATCCCTATGAAGACTATAGGGCCAAAGGAAATATCCTCCGATAACAAAGAGAAAGAATGTTTCTGAGAAACTTCTTTGTGTTCTGTTAAATCATCTCACAGAGTTACAGCTTTCCCCTCAAGAAGCCTTTCGCTAAGACAGATCTTGTGGAATTGGCAAAGTGATATTTGGAAGCCCATAGAAGGCTGTAGTGAAAAAGGAAATATCCCCAGAGGAAATCTGGAAAGAAGCTTTCTGAGAAACTGCTTAGTGTTCTGTTAATTCACCTCACTGAGTTACATCTGTATTTCGTGGATCTCTTTGCTAGCCTTATTTCTGTGGAATCTGAGAACAGATATTTCGGATCCCTTTGAAGACTATAGGGCCAAAGGAAATATCCTCCGATAAAAAAGAGAAAGAAGCTTTCTGAGAAACTTCGTTGTGTTCTGTGAAATCATCTCACAGAGTTACAGCTTTCCCCTCCAGAAGCCTTTCGCTAAGACAGTTCTTGTGGAATTGGCAAAGTGATATTTGGAAGCCCATAGAGGTCTATGGTGTAAAAGGAAATATCCTCAGATGAAATCTGGAAAGAAGCTTTCTGAGAAACTGCTTAGTGTTCTGTTAATTCATCTCACAGAGTTACATCTGTATTTCGTGGATCTCTTTGCTAGCCTTATTTCTGTGGAATCTGAGAACAAATATTTCGGATCCCTTTGAAGACTATAGGGCCAAAGGAAATATCTTCCGATAACAAAGAGAAAGAAGCTTTCTGGGAAACTTCGCTGTGTTCTGTGACATCATCTCACAGAGTTATAGCTTTCCCCACAAGAAGCCTTTAGCTAAGACAGTTCTTGTGGAATTGGCAAAGTGATATTTGGAAACCCGTAGAGGGCTATGGTGAAAAAGGAAATATCCTCAGAGGAAATCTGGAAAGAAGCTTTCTGAGAAACTGCTCAGTGTTCTGTTAATTCATCTCACAGAATTACATCTTTGTTTCGTGGATCTCTTTGCTAGCCTTATTTCTGTGGAATCTGAGAACAGATATTTCGGATCCCTTTGAAGACTATAGGGCCAAAGAAAATATCCTCCGATAACAAAGAGAAAGAAGCTTTCTGAAAAACTTCGTTGTGTTCTGTGAAATCATCTCACAGAGTTACAGCTTTCCCCTCAAGAATCCTTTCGCTAAGACAGTTCTTGTGGAATTGGCAAAGTGATATTTGGAAGCCCATAGAAGGCTACGGTGAAAAAGGAAATATCCTCAGATGAAATCTGGAGGGAAGCTTTCTGAGAAACTGCTTAGTGTTCTGTTAATTCATCTCGCTGAGTTACATCTGTATTTCGTGGATCTCTTTGCTAGCCTTATTACTGTGGAATCAGAGAACAGATATTTCGGATCCCTATGAAGTCTATAGGGCCAAAGGAAATATCCTCCGATAACAAAGAGAAAGAATGTTTCTGAGAAACTTCTTTGTGTTCTGTTAAATCATCTCACAGAGTTACACCTTTCCCCTCAAGAAGCCTTTCGCTAAGACAGTTCTTGTGGAATTGGCAAAGTGATATTTGGAAGCCCATAGAGGGCTATGGTGAAAAAGGAAATATCCCCAGAGGAAATCTGGAAAGAAGCTTTCTGAGAAACTGCTTGGTGTTCTGCTAATTCATCTCACAGAGTTACATCTTTATTTCGTGGATCTGTTTGCTAGCCTTATTTCTGTGGAATCTGAGAACAGATATTTCGGATCCCTTTGAAGACTATAGGGCCAAAGGAAATATCCTCCGATAACAAAGAGAAAGAAGCTTTCTGAGAAACTTCTTTGTGTTCTGTGAAATCATCTCACAGAGTTACAGCTTTCCCCTCAAGAAGCCTTTCGCTAAGACAGTTCTTGTGGAATTGGCATAGTGATATTTGGAAGCACATAGAGGTCTATGGTGTAAAAGGAAATATCCTCAGATGAAATCTGGAAAGAAGCTTTCTGAGAAACTGCTTAGTGTTCTGTTAATTCATCTCACAGAGTTGCATCTGTATTTTGTGGATCTCTTTGCTAGCCTTATTTCTGTGGAATCTGAAAACAGATATTTCGGATCCCTTTGAAGACTATAGGGCCAAAGGAAATATCCTCCGATAACAAAGAGAAAGAAGCTTTCTGAGAAACTTCGTTGTGTTCTGTGAAATCATCTCACAGAGTTACAGCTTTCCCCACAAGAAGCCTTTCGCTAAGACAGTTCTTGTGGAATTGGCAAAGTGATATTTGGAAACCCATAGAGGGCTATGGTGAAAAAGGAAATATCCCCAGATGAAATCTGGAAAGAAGCTTTCTGAGAAACTGCTTAGTGTTCTGTTAATTCATGTCACACAGTTACATCTGTATTTCGTGGATCTCTTTGCTAGCCTTATTTCTGTGGAATCTGAGAACAGATATTTCGGATCCCTTTGAAGACTAGAGGGCCAAAGGAAATATCCTCCGATAACAAAGAGAAAGAAGCTTTCTGAGAAACTTCTTTGTGTTCTGTGAAATCATCTCACAGAGTTACAGCTTTCTCCTCAAGAAGCCTTTCGCTAAGACAGTTCTTGTGGAATTGGCAAAGTTATATTTGGAAGCCCCTAGAGGGCTATGGTGAAAAAGGAAATATCCTCAGATGAAAACTGGAAGGAAGCTTTCTGAGAAACTGCTTAGTGTTCTGTTAATTCATCTCACTGAGTTACATCTGTATTTCGTGGATCTCTTTAGTAGCCTTATTTCTGTGGAATCAGAGAACAGATATTTCGGATCCCTTTGAAGACTATAGGGCCAAACGAAATATCCTCCGATAACAAAGAGAAAGAATGTTTCTGAGGAACTTCTTTGTGTTCTGTTAAATCATCTCACAGAGTTACAGCTTTCCCCTCAAGAAGCCTTTCGCTAAGACAGTTCTTGTGGAATTGGCAAACTGATATTTGGAAGCCCATAGAGGGCTATGTTGAAAAAGGAAATATCCTCAGAGGAAATCTGGAAAGAAGCTTTCTGAGAAACTGCTTAGTGTTCTGTTAATTCATCTCACAGAGTTACATCTTTATTTCGTGGATCTCTTTGCTAGCTTTATTTCTGTGGAATCTGAGAACAGATATTTCGGATCCATTTGAAGACTATAGGGCCAAAGGAAATATCCTCCGATAACAAAGAGAAAGAAGCTTTCTGAGAAACTTCTTTGTGTTCTGTGAAATCATCTCACAGAGTTACAGCTTTCCCCTCAAGAAGCCTTTCGCTAAGACAGTTCTTGTGGAATTGGCATAGTGATATTTGGAAGCCCATAGAGGGCTATGGTGAAAAAGGAAATATCCTCAGATGAAATCTGGAAGGAAGCTTTCTGAGAAACTGCTTAGTGTTCTGTTAATTCATCTCACTGAGTTACATCTGTATTTCGTGGATCTCTTTGCTAGCCTTATTACTGTGGAATCAGAAAACAGATATTTCGGATCCCTATGAAGACTATAGGGCCAAAGGAAATATCCTCCGATAACAAAGAGAAAGAATGTTTCTGAGAAACTTCTTTGTGTTCTGTTAAATCATCTCACAGAGTTACAGCTTTCCCCTCAAGAAGCCTTTCGCTAAGACAGATCTTGTGGAATTGGCAAAGTGATATTTGGAAGCCCATAGAAGGCTGTAGTGAAAAAGGAAATATCCCCAGAGGAAATCTGGAAAGAAGCTTTCTGAGAAACTGCTTAGTGTTCTGTTAATTCACCTCACTGAGTTACATCTGTATTTCGTGGATCTCTTTGCTAGCCTTATTTCTGTGGAATCTGAGAACAGATATTTCGGATCCCTTTGAAGACTATAGGGCCAAAGGAAATATCCTCCGATAAAAAAGAGAAAGAAGCTTTCTGAGAAACTTCGTTGTGTTCTGTGAAATCATCTCACAGAGTTACAGCTTTCCCCTCCAGAAGCCTTTCGCTAAGACAGTTCTTGTGGAATTGGCAAAGTGATATTTGGAAGCCCATAGAGGTCTATGGTGTAAAAGGAAATATCCTCAGATGAAATCTGGAAAGAAGCTTTCTGAGAAACTGCTTAGTGTTCTGTTAATTCATCTCACAGAGTTACATCTGTATTTCGTGGATCTCTTTGCTAGCCTTATTTCTGTGGAATCTGAGAACAAATATTTCGGATCCCTTTGAAGACTATAGGGCCAAAGGAAATATCTTCCGATAACAAAGAGAAAGAAGCTTTCTGGGAAACTTCGCTGTGTTCTGTGACATCATCTCACAGAGTTATAGCTTTCCCCACAAGAAGCCTTTAGCTAAGACAGTTCTTGTGGAATTGGCAAAGTGATATTTGGAAACCCGTAGAGGGCTATGGTGAAAAAGGAAATATCCTCAGAGGAAATCTGGAAAGAAGCTTTCTGAGAAACTGCTCAGTGTTCTGTTAATTCATCTCACAGAATTACATCTTTGTTTCGTGGATCTCTTTGCTAGCCTTATTTCTGTGGAATCTGAGAACAGATATTTCGGATCCCTTTGAAGACTATAGGGCCAAAGAAAATATCCTCCGATAACAAAGAGAAAGAAGCTTTCTGAAAAACTTCGTTGTGTTCTGTGAAATCATCTCACAGAGTTACAGCTTTCCCCTCAAGAATCCTTTCGCTAAGACAGTTCTTGTGGAATTGGCAAAGTGATATTTGGAAGCCCATAGAAGGCTACGGTGAAAAAGGAAATATCCTCAGATGAAATCTGGAGGGAAGCTTTCTGAGAAACTGCTTAGTGTTCTGTTAATTCATCTCGCTGAGTTACATCTGTATTTCGTGGATCTCTTTGCTAGCCTTATTACTGTGGAATCAGAGAACAGATATTTCGGATCCCTATGAAGTCTATAGGGCCAAAGGAAATATCCTCCGATAACAAAGAGAAAGAATGTTTCTGAGAAACTTCTTTGTGTTCTGTTAAATCATCTCACAGAGTTACACCTTTCCCCTCAAGAAGCCTTTCGCTAAGACAGTTCTTGTGGAATTGGCAAAGTGATATTTGGAAGCCCATAGAGGGCTATGGTGAAAAAGGAAATATCCCCAGAGGAAATCTGGAAAGAAGCTTTCTGAGAAACTGCTTGGTGTTCTGCTAATTCATCTCACAGAGTTACATCTTTATTTCGTGGATCTGTTTGCTAGCCTTATTTCTGTGGAATCTGAGAACAGATATTTCGGATCCCTTTGAAGACTATAGGGCCAAAGGAAATATCCTCCGATAACAAAGAGAAAGAAGCTTTCTGAGAAACTTCTTTGTGTTCTGTGAAATCATCTCACAGAGTTACAGCTTTCCCCTCAAGAAGCCTTTCGCTAAGACAGTTCTTGTGGAATTGGCATAGTGATATTTGGAAGCACATAGAGGTCTATGGTGTAAAAGGAAATATCCTCAGATGAAATCTGGAAAGAAGCTTTCTGAGAAACTGCTTAGTGTTCTGTTAATTCATCTCACAGAGTTGCATCTGTATTTTGTGGATCTCTTTGCTAGCCTTATTTCTGTGGAATCTGAAAACAGATATTTCGGATCCCTTTGAAGACTATAGGGCCAAAGGAAATATCCTCCGATAACAAAGAGAAAGAAGCTTTCTGAGAAACTTCGTTGTGTTCTGTGAAATCATCTCACAGAGTTACAGCTTTCCCCACAAGAAGCCTTTCGCTAAGACAGTTCTTGTGGAATTGGCAAAGTGATATTTGGAAACCCATAGAGGGCTATGGTGAAAAAGGAAATATCCCCAGATGAAATCTGGAAAGAAGCTTTCTGAGAAACTGCTTAGTGTTCTGTTAATTCATGTCACACAGTTACATCTGTATTTCGTGGATCTCTTTGCTAGCCTTATTTCTGTGGAATCTGAGAACAGATATTTCGGATCCCTTTGAAGACTAGAGGGCCAAAGGAAATATCCTCCGATAACAAAGAGAAAGAAGCTTTCTGAGAAACTTCTTTGTGTTCTGTGAAATCATCTCACAGAGTTACAGCTTTCTCCTCAAGAAGCCTTTCGCTAAGACAGTTCTTGTGGAATTGGCAAAGTTATATTTGGAAGCCCCTAGAGGGCTATGGTGAAAAAGGAAATATCCTCAGATGAAAACTGGAAGGAAGCTTTCTGAGAAACTGCTTAGTGTTCTGTTAATTCATCTCACTGAGTTACATCTGTATTTCGTGGATCTCTTTAGTAGCCTTATTTCTGTGGAATCAGAGAACAGATATTTCGGATCCCTATGAAGACTATAGGGCCAAATGAAATATCCTCCGATAACAAAGAGAAAGAATGTGTCTGAGAAACTTCTTTGTGTTCTGTTAAATCATCTCACAGAGTTACAGCTTTCCCCTCAAGAAGCCTTTCGCTAAGACAGTTCTTGTGGAATTGGCAAAGTGATATTTGGAAGCCCATAGAGGGCTATGGTGAAAAAGGAAATATCCTGAGAGGAAAACTGGAAAGAAGCTTTTGAGAAACTGCTTAGTGTTCTGTTAATTCATCTCACAGAGTTACATCTGTATTTCGTGGATCTCTTTGCTAGCCTTATTTCTGTGGAATCTGCGAACAAATATTTCGGATCCCTTTGAAGACTATATTGCCAAAGGAAATATCCTCCGATAACAAAGAGAAAGAAGCTTTCTGAGAAACTTCGCTGTGTTCTGTGAAATCATCTCACAGAGTTACGGCTTTCCCCACAAGAAGCCTTTCGCTAAGACAATTCTTGTGGAATTGGCAAAGTGATATTTGGAAGCCCATAGAGGGCTATGGTGAAAAAGGAAATATCCTCAGAGGAAATCAGGAAAGAAGCTTTCTGAGAAACTGCTTAGTGTTCTGTTAATTCATCTCACAGAATTACATCTTTGTTTCGTGGATCTCTTTTCTAGCCTTATTTCTGTGGAATCTGAGAACAGATATTTCGGATCCGTTTGAAGACTATAGGGCCAAAGGAAATATCCTCCGATAACAAAGAGAAAGAAGGTTTCTGAGAAACTTCGTTGTGTTCTGTGAAATCATCTCACAGATTTACAGCTTTCCCCTCAAGAAGCCTTTCGCTAAACAGTTCTTGTGGAATTGGCAAAGTGATATTTGGAAGCCCTTAGAGGTTTATGGTGTAAAAGGAAATATCCTCAGATGAAATCTGGAAAGAAGCTTTCTGAGAAACTGCTTAATGTTCTGTTAATTCATCTCACAGAGTTACGTCTTTATTTCGTGGATCTCTTTGCTAGCCTTATTTCTGTGGAATCTGAGAACAGATATTTCGGATCCCTTTGAAGACTATAGGGCCAAAGGAAATATCCTCCCATAACAAAGAGAAAGAAGCTTTTTGAGAAACTTCGTTGTGTTCTGTGAAATCATCTCACAGAGTTACAGCTTTCCCCTCAAGAAGCCTTTCGCTAAGACAGTTCGTGTGGAATTGGCAAAGTGATATTTGGAAACCCATAGAGGGCTATGGTGAAAAAGGAAATATCTTCCGATGAAATCTGGAAAGAAGCTTTCTGAGAAACTGCTTAGTGTTCTGTTAATTCATCTCACCGAGTTACATCTGTATTTCGTGGATCTCTTTGCTAGCCTTATTTCTGTGGAATCTGAGAACAGATATTTCGGATCCCTTTGAAGACTATAGGGCCAAAGGAAATATCCTCCGATAACAAAGAGAAAGAACCTTTCTGAGAAACTTCGTTGTGTTCTGTGAAATCATCTCACAGAGTTACAGCTTTCCCGTAAAGAAGCCTTTCGCTAAGACAGTTCTTGTGGAAATGGCAAAGTGATATTTGGTAGCCCATAGAGGGCTATAGTGATAAAGGAAATATCCTCAGATGAAATCTGGAAAGAAGCTTTCTGAGAAACTGCTTAGTGTTCTGTTAATTCATCTCACAGAGTTACATCTGTATTTCGTGGATCTCTTTGCTAGCCTTATTTCTGTGGAATCTGAGAACAGATATTTCGGATCCCTTTGAAGACTATAGGGCCAAAGGAAATATCCTCCGATAACAAAGAGAAAGAAGCTTTCGGAGAAACTTCGTTGTGTTCTGTGAAATCATCTCACAGAGTTACAGCTTTCCCCTCAAGAAGCCTTTCGCTAAGATAGTTCTTGTGGAATCGGCAAAGTGATATTTGGAAACCCATAGAGGGTATGGTGAAAAAGGAAATATCCTCAGGTGAAATCTGGAAAGAAGCTTTCTGAGAAAGTGCTTAGTGTTCTGTTAATTCATCTCACAGAGTTACATCTGTATTTCGTGGATCTCTTTGCTAGCCTTACTTCTGTGGAATCTGAGAACAGATATTTCGGATCCCTTTGAGGACTATAGGGCCAAAGGAAATATCCTCCGATAACAAAGAGAAAGAAGCTTTCTGAGAAACTTCGTTTTGTTCTGTGAAATCATCTCACAGAGTTACAGCTTTCCCGTCAAGAAGCCTTTCGCTAAGACAGTTCTTGTGGAATTGGCAAAGTGATATTTGGAAGCCCATAGAGGGCTATGGTGAAAAAGGAAATATCCTCAGATGAAATCTGGAAGGAAGCTTTCTGAGAAACTGCTTAGTGTTCTGTTAATTCATCTCACTGAGTTACATCTGTATTTCGTCGATCTCTTTGCTAGCCTTATTTCTGTGGAATCTGAGAACAGATATTTCGGATCCCTTTGAAGACTATAGGGCCAAAGGAAATATCCTCCGATAACAAAGAGAAAGAATGTTTCTGAGAAACTTCTTTGTGTTCTGTTAAATCATCTCACAGAGTTACAGCTTTCCCGTCAAGAAGCCTTTCGCTAAGACAGTTCTTGTGGAATTGGCAAAGTGATATTTGGAAGCCCATAGAGGGCTATGGTGAAAAAGGAAATATCCTCAGATGAAATCTAGAAAGAAGCTTTCTGAGAAACTGCTTAGTGTCTGTTAATTCACCTCACAGAGTTACATCTGTATTTCGTGGATCTCTTTGGTAACCTTATTTCTGTGGAATCTGAGAACAGATATTTCGGATCCCTTTGAAGACTATAGGGCCAAAGGAAATATCCTCAGATAACAAAGAGAAAGAAGCTTTCTGAGAAACTTCGTTGTGTTCTGTGAAATCATCTCACAGAGTTACAGCTTTCCCCTCAAGAAGCCTTTCGCTAAGACAGTTCTTGTGGATTTGGCAAAGTGATATTTGGAAGCCCTTAGAGGGCTATGGTGAAAAAGGAAATATCCCCAGATGAAAACTGGAAAGAAGCTTTCTGGGAAACTGCTTAGTGTTCTGTTAATTCATCTCACAGAGTTACATCTGTATTTCGTGTTTCTCTTTGATAGCCTTATTTCTGTGGAATCTGAGAACAGATATTTCGGATCCCTTTGAAGACTATAGGGCCAAAGGAAATACCCTCCGATAACAAAGAGAAAGAAGCTTTCTGAGAAACTTCGTTGTGTTCTGTGAAATCATCTCACAGAGTTACAGCTTTCCCCTCAAGAAGCCTTTCGCTGAGACAGTTCTTGTGGAATTTGCAAAGTGATATTTGGAAGCCCATAGAGGGCTATGGTGAAAAAGGAAATATCCTCAGATGAAATCTGGAAGGAGGTTTTCTGAGAAACTGCTTAGTGATCTGTTAATTCATCTCACTGAGTTACATCTGTATTTCGTGGATCTCTTTGCTAGCCTTATTTCTGTGGAATCTGAGAACAGATATTTCGGATCCCTTTGAAGGCTATAGGGCCAAAGGAAATATCCTCCGATAACAAAGAGAAAGAATGTTTCTGAGGAACTTCTTTGTGTTCTGTTTAATCATCTCACAGAGTTACAGCTTTCCCCTCAAGAAGCCTTTCGCTAAGACAGTTCTTGTGGAATTGGCAAAGTGATATTTGGAAGCCCATAGAGGGCTATGGTGAAAAAGGAAATATCACGAGAGGAAAGCTGTAAAGAAGCTTTCTGAGAAACTGCTTAGTGTTCTGTTAATTCGTCTCACAGAGTTACATCTTTATTTCGTGGATCTCTTTGTTAGAATTATTTCTGTGGAATCTGAGAACAGATATTTCGGATCCCTTTGAAGACTATAGGGCCAAAGGAAATATCCTCCGATAAAAAAGAGAAAGAAGCTTTCTGAGAAACTTCTTTGTGTTCTGTGAAATCATCTCACAGAGTTACAGCTTTCCCCTCAAGAAGCCTTTCGCTAAGACAGTTCTTGTGGAATTAGCAAAGTGATATTTGGAAACCCATAGAGGGCTATGGTGAAAAAGGAAATATCCTCAGATGAAATCTGGAAAGAAGCTTTCTGAGAAACTGCTTAGTGTTCTGTTAATTCATCTCACTGAGTTACATCTGTATTTCGTGGATCTCTTTGCTAGCCTTATTACTGTGGAATCAGAGAACAGATATTTCGGATCCCTATGAAGACTATAGGGCCAAAGGAAATATCCTCCGATAACAAAGAGAAAGAATGTTTCTGAGAAACTTCTTTGTGTTCTGTTAAATCATCTCTGAGAGTTACAGCTTTCCCCTCAAGAAGCCTTTCGCTAAGACAGTTCTTGTGGAATTGGCAAAGTGATATTTGGAAGCCCATAGAGGGCTATGATGAAAAAGGAAATATCCCCAGAGGAAATCTGGAAAGAAGCTTCCTGAGAAACTGCTTAGTGTTCTGTTAATTCATCTCACACAGTTACATCTGTATTTCGTGGATCTCTTTGCTAGCCTTATTTCTGTTGAATCTGAGAACAGATATTTCGTATCCCTTTGAAGACTATAGGGCCAAAGGAAATATCCTCCGATAACAAAGAGAAAGAAGCTTTCTGAGAAACTTCGTTGTGTTCTGTGAAATCATCTCACAGAGTTACAGCTTTCCCCTCAAGAAGCCTTTCGCTACGACAGTTCTTGTGGAATAGGCAAAGTGATATTTGGAAGCCCATAGAGGGCTATAGTGAAAAAGGAAATATCCTCAGATGAAATCTGGAAGGAAGTTTTCTGAGAAACTGCTTAGTGTTCTGTTAATTCATCTCACTGAGTTACATCTGTATTTCGTGGATCTCTTTCCTAGCCTTATTTCTGTGGAATCTGAGAACAGATATTTCGGATCCCTTTGAAGACTATAGGGCCAAAGGAAATATACTCCGATAACAAAGAGAAAGAATTTTTCTGAGAAACTTCTTAGGGTTCTGTTAAATCATCTCACAGAGTTACAGCTTTCCCCTCAAGAAGCCTTTCGCTAAGACAGTTCTTGTGGAATTGGCTAAGTGATATTTGGAAACCCATAGAGGGCTACGGTGAAAAAGGAAATATCCTCAGAGGAAATCTGGAAAGAAGCTTTCTGAGAAACTGCTTAGTGTTCTGTTAATTCATTTCACAGAATTACATCTTTATTTCGTGGATCTCTTTGCCAGCCTTATTTCTGTGGAATCTGAGAACAGATATTTCGGATCCCTTTGAAGACTATAGGGCCAAAGGAAATATCCTCCGATAACAAAGAGAAAGAAGCTGTCTGAGAAACTTCGTTGTGTTCTGTGAAATCATCTCACAGAGTTACAGCTTTCCCCTCAAGAAGCCTTTCGCTGAGACAGTTCTTGAGGAATTGGCAAAGTGATATTTGGAAGCCCTTTGAGGTCTATGGTGTAAAAGGAAATATCCTCACATGAAATCTGGAAAGAAGCTTTCTGAGTACTGCTTAGTGTTCTGTTAATTCATCTCACCGAGTTACATCTTTATTTCGTGGATCTCTTTGCTAGCCTTATTTCTGTGGAATCTGAGAACAGATATTTCGGATCCCTTTGAAGACTATAGGGCCAAAGGAAATATCTTCCGATAACAAAGAGAAAGAAGCTTTCTGAGAAACTTCGTTGTGTTCTGTGAAATCATCTCACAGAGTTACAGCTTTCAACTCAAGAAGCCTTTCGCTAAGACAGTTCTTGTGGATTCGGCAAAGTGATATTTGTAAACCCATAGAGGGCTATGGTGAAAAAGGAAATATCCCCGGAGGAAATCTGGAAAGAAGCTTTCTGAGAAACTGCTTAGTGTTCTGTTAATTCATCTCACAGAGTTACATCTGTATTTCGTGGATCTCTTTGCTAGCCTTATTTCTGTGGAATCTGAGAACAGATAATTCAGATCCCTTTGAAGACTATGGGGCCAAAGGAAATATCCTCCGATAACAAAGAGAAAGAAGCTTTCTGAGAAACTTCGTTGTGTTCTGTGAAATCATCTCACAGAGTTACAGCTTTCCCGTCAAGAAGCCTTTCGCTAATACTGTTCTTGAGGAATTGGCAAAGTGATATTTGGAAGCCCTTACAGGGCTATGGTGAAAAAGGAAATATCCTCAGATGAAATCTGGAAGGAAGCTTTCTGAGAAACTGCTTAGTGTTCTGTTAATTCATCTCACTGAGTTACATCTGTATTTCGTGGATCTCTTTGCTAGCCTTATTTCTCTGGAATCTGAGAACAGATATTTCGGATCCCTTTGAAGACTATAGGGCCAAAGAAAATATCCTCCGATAACAAAGAGAAAGAATGTTTCTGAGAAACTTCTTTGGGTTCTGTTAAATCATCTCACAGAGTTACAGCTTTCCCGTCAAGAAGCCTTTCACTAAGACAGTTCTTTTGGAATTGGCAAAGTGATATTTGGAAGCCCATAGAGGGCTATGGTGAAAAAGGAAATATCCTCAGATGAAATCTGGAAAGAAGCTTTCTGAGAAACTGCTTAGTGTTCTCTTAATTCATCTCACTGAGTTACATCTGTATGTCGTGGATCTCTTTGCTAGCCTTATTTCTGTGGAATCTGAGAACAGATATTTCGGATCCTTTTGAAGTCTATAGGGCCAAAGGAAATATCCTCCGATAACAAAGAGAAAGAAGCTTTCTGAGAAACTTCGTTGTGTTCTGTGAAATCATCTCACAGAGTTACAGCTTTCCCCTCAAGAAGCCTTTCGCTAAAACAGTTCTTGTGGAATTGGCAAAGTGATATTTGGAAGCCCTTAGAGGGCTATGGTGAAAAAGGAAATATCCCCAGATGAAAACTGGAAAGAAGCTTTCTGAGAAACTGCTTAGTGTTCTGTTAATTCATCTCACAGAGTTACATCTGTATTTCGTGTTTCTCTTTTATACCCATATTTCAGTGGAATCTGAGAACACATATTTCGGATCCCTTTGAAGACTATAGGGCCAAAGGAAATATCCTCCGATAACAAAGAGAAAGAAGCTTTCTGAGAAACTTCGTTGTGTTCTGTGAAATCATCTCACAGAGTTACAGCTTTCCCCTCAAGAAGCCTTTCGCTAAGACAGTTCTTGTGGAATTAGCAAAGTGATATTTGGAAGCCCATAGAGGTCTACGTTGTAAAAGGAAATATCCTCAGATGAAATCTGGAAGGAAGCTTTCTGAGAAACTGCTTAGTGTTCTGTTAATTCATCTCACTGAGTTTCAACTGTATTTCGTGGATCTCTTTGCTAGCCTTATTTCTGTGGAATCTGAGAACAGATATTTCGGATCCCTTTGAAGAGTATAGGGCCAAAGGAAATATCCTCCGATAACAAAGAGAACGAAGGTTTCTGAGAAACTTCGTTGTGTTCTGTGAAATCATCCCACAGAGTTACAGCTTTTCCCTCAAGAAGACTTTCGCTAAGACAGTTCTTGTGGAATTGGCAAAGTGATATTTGCAAACCCTTAGAGGGCTATGGTGAAAATGGAAATATCCTCAGATGAAATCTGGAAAGAAGCTTTCTGAGAAACTGCTTAGTGTTCTGTTAATTCATCTCACAGAGTTACATCTGTATTTCGTGGATCTCTTTGCTAGCCTTATTTCTGTGGAATCTGAGAACAGATATTTCGGATTCCTTTGAACACTATAGGGCCAAAGGAAATATCCTCCGATAACAAAGACAAAGAAGCTTTCTGGGAAACTTCTTTGTGTTCTGTGAAATCATCTCACAGAGTTACAGCTTTCCCCTCAAGAAGCCTTTCGCTAAGACAGTTCTTGTGGAATTGGCAGAGTGGTATTTGGAATCCCATAGAGGGCTATGGTGAAAAAGGAAATATCCTAGATGAAATATGGAAAGAAGCTTTCTGAGAAACTGCTTAGTGTTCTCTTAATTCATCTCACAGAGTTACATCTGTATTTCGTGGATCTCTTTGCTAGCCTTATTTCCGTGGAATCTGAGAACAGATATTTCGGATCCCTTTGAAGACTCTAGGGCCAAAGTAAATATCCTCCTATAACAAAGAGAAAGAAGATTTCTGAGAAATCGTTGTGTTCCGTGAAATCATCTCACAGAGTTACAGCTTTCCCCTCAAGAAGCTTTTCGCTAAGACAGTTCTTGTGGAATTGGCAAAGTGATATTTGGAAGCCCATAGAGAGCTATGGTGAAAAAGGAAATATCCTCAGATGAAATCTTGAAAGAAGATTTCTGACAAACTGCTTAGTGTTCTGTTAATTCATCTCACAGAGTTACATCTTTATTTCGTGGATCTCTTTGCAAGCCGTATTTATCTGGAATCTGAGAACAGATTTTTCGGATCCATTTGAAGGGTATAGGGCCAAAGGAAATATCCTCCGATAACAAAGAGAACTAAGCTTTCTGAGAGACTTCTTTGTGTTCTGTGAAATCATCTCACAGAGTTACAGCTTTCCCCTCAAGAAGCCTTTCGCTAAGACCGTTCTTGTGGAATTGGCAAAGTGATATTTGGAATCACATAGAGGGATATTGTGAAAAAGGAAATATCCTCAGATGAAATCGGGAAAGAAGGTGTCTGAGAAACTGCTTAGTGTTCTGTTAATTCATCTCACAGAGTTTCATCTGTATTTCGTGCATATGTTTGCTAGCCTTATTTCTCCGGAATCTGAGAACAGATATTTCGGATCCCTTTGACGTCTATAGGGCCAAAGGAAATATCCTCCGATAACAAAGAGAAAGAAGCTTTCTGAGAAACTGCTTTGTGTTCTGTGAAATCATCTCAAAGAGTTACAGCTTTCCCCTCAAGAAGCCTTTCGCTAAGACAGTTCTTGTGGAATTGGCAAAGTGATATTTGGAAGCCCATAGAGGGCTATGGTGAAAAAGGAAATATCCTCAGAGGAAATCTGGAAAGAAGCTTTCTGAGAAAGTGCTTAGTGTTCTGTTAATTCATTTCACAGAGTTACATCTGTATTTCGTGGATCTCTTTGTTAGCCCTATTTCTGTGGAATCTGAGAACAGATATTTCGGATCCCTTTGAAGATTATAGGGCCAAGTAAATATCCTCCGATAACAAAGAGAAAGAAGCTTTCCTAGAAACTTCTTTGTATTCTGTGAAATCATCTCACAGAGTTACAGCTTTCCCCTCAAGAAGCCTTTCTCTAAGACAGTTCTTGTGGAATTGGCAAAGTGATATTTGGAAGCCCATAGAGTGCTATGGTGAAAAAGGAAATATCCTCCGATGAAATCTGGAAAGAAGCTTTCTGAGTAACTGCTTAGTTTTCTGTTAATTCATCTCACAGAGTTACATCTGTATTTCGTGGATCTCTTTGCTACCCTTATTTCTGAGGAATCTGAGAACAGATATTTCGGATCCCTTTGAGGACTATAGGGCCAAAGGAAATTTCCTCCGATAACAAAGAGAAAGAAGCTTTCTGAGAAACTTCTTTGCGTTCTGTCAAATCATCTCACAGAGTTACAGCTTTCCCCTCAAGAAGCCTTTCGCCAACACAGTTCTTGTGGAATTGGCAACGTGATATATGGAAGCCCATAGAGGGCGATGGTGAAAAAGGAAATATCCCCAGATGAAATCTGGAAAGAAGCTTTCTGAGAAACTGCTGAGTGTTCTGTTAATTCATCTCACAGAGTTACATCTGTATTTCGTGGATCTCTTTGCTAGCCTTATTTCTGTGGAATCTGAGAACAGATATTTCGGATCCCTTTGAAGACTATAGGGCCAAAGGAAATATCCTCCGATAAAAGAGAGAAAGAAGTTTTCTGAGAAACTTCTTTGTGTTCTCTGAAATCATCTCACAGGGTTACAGCTTTCCCCACAAGAAGCCTTTAGCTAAGACAGTTCTTGTGGAATTGGCAAAGTGATATTTGGAAGCCCATAGAGGGATATGGTGAAAAAGGAAATATCCTCAGATGAAATCTGGAAAGAAGCTTTCTGAGAAACTGCTTAGTGTTCTGTTGATTCATCTCACAGAGTTACATCTGTATTTCGTGGATCTCTTTGCTAGCCTTATTTCTGTTGAATCTGAGAACAGATATTTCGGATCCCTTTGAAGACTATACGGCTAAAGGAAATATCCTCCGAAAACAAAGAGAAAGAAGCTTTCTGAGAAACTTCTTTGTGTTCTGTGAAATCATCTCACAGAGTTACAGCTTTCCTCTCAAGAAGCCTTTCGCTAAGAAAGTTCTTTTTGGAACTGGCAAGGTGATATTTGGAAGCCCATAGAGGACAATGGTGAAAAAGGAAATAACCTCAGATGAAATCTGGAAAGAAGTTTTCTGAGAAACTGCTCTGTGGTGTGTGACTTCCACTCACAGAGTTACATGTATATTTCGAGGATCTCTTTGCTAGCCTTATTTCTGTGGAATCTGAGAACAGATATTTCGGATCCCTTTGAAGACTATAGGGCCAAAGGAAATAACCTCCGATAACAAAGAGAAAGAAGCTTTCTGAGAAACTTCTTTGTGTTCTGTGAAATCATCTCACAGAGTTACAGCTTTCCCCTCAAGAAGCCTTTGGCTAAGAGAGTTCTTGTGGAATTGGCCAAGTGATATTTGGAAGCCCGTAGAGGGCTATGGTGAAAAAGGAAATATCCTCTGATGAAATCTGGAAAGAAGATTCCTGAGAAAGTACTCAGTGTTCTGGTAATTCATCTCACAGAGTTACATCTGTATTTCGTGGATCTCTTTGCTAGCCTTATTTCTGTGGGATCTGAGAACAGATATTTCGTGTCCTTCTGAGGACTATGGGGCCAAAGGAAATATCCTCCGATAACAAAGAGAAAGAAGCTTTCTGAGAAACTTCGTTGTGTTCTGTGAAATCATCTCACAGAGTTACAGCTATCCCCTCAAGAAGCCTTTCGCTAAGACAGTTCTTGTGGAATTGGCAAAGTGATATTTGCAAACCCTTAGAGGGCTATGGTGAAAATGGAAATATCCTCAGATGAAATCTGGAAAGAAGCTTTCTGAGAAACTGCTTAGTGTTCTGTTAATTCATCTCACAGAGTTACATCTGTATTTCGTGGATCTCTTTGCTAGCCTTATTTCTGTGGAATCTCAGAAGAGATACTTCGGATCCCTTTGAAGACTATAGGTTCAAAGGAAATATCCTCCGATAACAAAGAGAAAGAAGCTTTCTGAGAAACTTCGTTGTGTTCTGTGAAATCATCTCACAGAGTTACAGCTTTCCCCTCAAGAAGCCTTTCGCTAAGACAGTTCTTGTGGAATTGGCAAAGTGATATTTGGAAGCCCATAGAGGGCTATGGTGAAAAATGAAATATCCTCAGATGAAATCTGGAAAGAAGCTTTCTGAGAAACTGCCTAGTGTTCTGTTAATTCATCTCACAGAGTTACATCTGTATTTCGTGGATCTCTTTGCTAGCCTTATTTCTGTGGAATCTGAGAACAGATATTTCGGATTCCTTTGAAGACTATAGGACCAAAGGAAATATCCTCCGGTAACAAAGAGAAAGAAACTTTCTGAGAAATTTGTTGTGTTCTGTGAAATCATCTCACAGAGTTACAGCTTTCCCCTCAAGAAGCCTTTCGCTAAGAATTCTCGTGGAATTGGCAAAGTGATATTTGGAAGCCCATAGAGGGCTATGGTGAAAAAGGAAATATCCTCAGATGAAATCTGGAAAGAAGCTTTCTGAGAAACTGCTTAGTGTTCTGTTAATTCATCTCACAGAGTTACATCTTTATTTGTGGATCTCTTTGCTAGCCTTATTTCTGTGGAATCTGAGAACAGATATTTCGGATCCCTTTGAAGACTATAGGGCCAAAGGAAATATCCTCCGATAACAAAGAGAAAGAAGCTTTCTGAGAAACTTCGTTGTGTTCTGTGAAATCATCTCACAGAGTTACAGCTTTCCCCTCAAGAAGCCTTTCGCTAAGACAGTTCTTGTGGAATTGGCAAAGTGATATTTGGAAGCCCATAGAGGGCTTTGGTGAAAAAGGAAATATCGCCAGATGAAATCTGGAAAGAAGCTTTCTGAGAAACTGCTTAGTGTTCTGTTAATTCATCTCACAGAGTTACATCTTTATTTCGTGGATCTCTTTCCTAGCCTTATTTCTCTGGAATCTGAGAACAGATATTTCGAATCCCTTTGAAGACTATAGGGCCAAAGGATATATCCTCCGATAACAAAGAGAAAGAAGCTTTCTGAGAAACTTCTTTGTGTTCTGTGAAATCATCTTACAGAGTTACAGCTTTCCCCTCAAGAAGACTTTCGCTACGACAGTTCTTGTGGAATTGGCAAAGTGATATTTGGAAGCTCATAAAGGGCTATGGTGAAAAAGGAAATATCCTCAGATGAAATCTGGAAAGAAGCTTTCTGAGAAACTGCTTAGTGTTCTGTTAATTCATCTCACAGAGCTACATCTTTATTTCGTGGATCTCTTTGCTAGCCTTATTTCTGTGGAATCTGAGAACAGATATTTCGGATGCCTTTGAAGACTATAGGGCCAAAGGAAATATCCTCCGATAACAAAGAGAAAGAAGCTTTCTGAGAAACTTCGTTGTGTTCTGTGAAATCATCTCACAGAGTTACAGCTTTCCCCTCAAGAAGCCTTTCGCTAAGACAGTTCTTGTGGAATTGGCAGAGTGATATTTGGAAGCCCATAGAGGGCTATGGTGAAAAAGGAAATATCCCTAGATGAAATCTGGAAAGAAGCTTTCTGAGAAACTGCTTAGTGTTCTGTTAATTCATCTCACAGAGTTACATCTTTATTTCGTGGATCTCTTTCCTAGCCTTATTTCTGTGGAATCTGAGAACAGATATTTCGGATCCCTTTGAAGACTATAGGGCCAAAGGATATATCCTCCGATAACAAAGAGAAAGAAGCTTTCGTAGAAACTTCTTTGTGTTCTGTGAAATCATCTCACAGAGTTACAGCTTTCCCCTCAAGAGGCCTTTCGCTAAGACAGTTCTTGTGGAATTGGCAAAGTGATATTTGGAAGCCCATAGAGGGCTATGGTGAAAAAGGAAATATCTTCAGATGAAATCTGGAAAGAAGCTTTCTGAGAAACTGCTTAGTGTTCTGTTAATTCATCTCACAGAGTTACATCTGTATTTCGTGGATCTCTTTGCTAGCCTTATTTCTGTGGAATCTGAGAACAGATATTTCGGATCCCTTTGTGGACTATAGGGCCTAAGGAAATATCCTCCGATAACAAAGAGAAAGAAGCTTTCTGAGAAACTTCTTTGTGTTCTGTGAAATCATCTCACAGAGTTACAGCTTTCCCCACAAGAAGCCTTTCGCTAAGACAGTTCTTGTGGAATTGGCAAAGTGATATTTGGAGACCCATAGGGGGCTATGGTGAAAAAGGAAATATCCTCAGAGGAAATCTGGAAAGAAGCTTTCTGAGAAACTGCTTAGTGTTCTGTTAATTCATCTCACAGAATTATGTCTGTATTTAGTGGATCTCTTTGCTAGCCTTATTTCTGTGGAATCTGAGAACAGATATTTCGGATCCCTTTGAAGCCTATAGGGCCAAAGGAAATATCCTCCGATAACAAAGAGAAAGAAGATTTCTGAGAAACTTCGTTGTGTTCTGAGAAATCATCTCACAGAGTTACAGCATTCCCCTCAAGAAGCCGTTCGCTACGACAGTTCTTGTGGATTTGGCAAAGTGATATTTGGAAGCCCATACAGGGCTACGGTGAAAAAGGAAATATCCTCAGATGAAACCTTGAAAGAAGCTTTCTGAGAAACTGTTTAGTGTTCTGTTAATTCATCTCACAGAGTTACATCTGTATTTCGTGGATATGTTTGCTAGCCTTATTTCTCCGGAATCTGAGAACAGATATTTCGGATCCCTTTGACGTCTATAGGGCCAAAGGAAATATCCTCCGATAACAAAGAGAAAGAAGCTTTCTGAGAAACTTCTTTGTGTTCTGTGAAATCATCTCACAGAGTTACAGCTTTCCCCTCAAGAAGCCTTTCGCTAAGACAGTTCTTGTTTAATTGGCAAAGTGATATTTGGAAGCCCATAGAGGGCTGTGGTGAAAAAGGAAATATCCTCAGATGAAATCTGGAAAGATGCTTTCTGAAAAACTGCTTAGTGTTCTTTTAATTCATCTCACAGTGTTAATCTGTATTTCATGGATCTCTTTGCTAGCCTGATTTCTCTGGAATCTGAAAACAGATATTTCGGATCCCTTTGACGTCTATAGGGCCAAAGGAAATACGCTCCGATAACGAAGAGAAAGAAGCTTTCTGAGAAACATCTTTGTGTTCTATGAAATCATCAGACAGGGTTACAGCTTTCCCCTCAAGAAGCCTTTCTCTAAGACAGTTCGTGTAGAATTGGAAAAGTGATATTTGGAAGTCCATAGAGGGCTACGGTGAAAAAGGAAATATCCTCAGATGTAATCTGGAAAGAAGTTTTCTGAGAAACTGCTTAGTGTTCTGTTAATTCATCTCACAGAATTACGTCTGTATTTCGTGGATCTCTTTGCTAGCCTTATTTCTGTGGAATCTGAGAACAGATATTTCGGATTCCTTTGAACACTATAGGGCCAAAGGAAATATCCTCCGATAACAAAGACAAAGAAGCTTTCTGGGAAACTTCTTTGTGTTCTGTGAAATCATCTCACAGAGTTACAGCTTTCCCCTCAAGAAGCCTTTCGCTAAGACAGTTCTTGTGGAATTGGCATAGTGATATTTGGAATCCCATAGAGGGCTATGGTGAAAAAGGAAATATCCTAGATGAAATATGGAAAGAAGCTTTCTGAGAAACTGCTTAGTGTTCTCTTAATTCATCTCACAGAGTTACATCTGTATTTCGTGGATCTCTTTGCTAGCCTTATTTCCGTGGAATCTGAGAACAGATATTTCGGATCCCTTTGCGGACTATAGGGCCTAAGGAAATATCCTCCGATAACAAAGAGAAAGAAGCTTTCTGAGAAACTTCTTTGTGTTCTGTGAAATCATCTCACAGAGTTACAGCTTTCCCGTCAAGAAGCCTTTCGCTAAGACAGTTCTTGTGGAATTGGCAAAGTGATATTTGGAGACCCATACGGGGCTATGGTGAAAAAGGAAATATCCTCAGAGGAAATCTGGAAAGAAGCTTTCTGAGAACCTGCTTAGTGTTCTGTTAATTCATCTCACAGAATTACGTCTGTATTTCGTGGATCTCTTTGCTAGCCTTATTTCTGTCTAATCTGAGAACAGATATTTCAGATCCCTTTGAAGACTATAGGGCCAAAGGAAATATCCTCCGATAACAAAGAGAAAGAAGCTTTCTGAAAACTTCGTTGTGTTCTGTGAAATCATCTCACAGCGTTACAGCTTTCCCCCAAGCAGCCTTTCGCTAAGACAGTTCTTGTGGAATTGGCAAACTGATATTTGGAAGCCGATACGGGGCTGTTGTGAAAAAGGAAATATCCCCAGATGAAATCTGGAAAGAAGCTTTCTGAGAAACTGCTTAGTGTTCTCTTAATTCATCTCACAGTGTTATATCTGTATTTCGTGTATCTCTTTGCAACCTTATTTCTGTGGAATCTTAGAACAGATATTTTGGATCCCTTTGAAGCCTATAGGGCCAAAGAAAATATCCTCCGATAACAAAGAGAAAGAAGATTTCTGAGAAACTTCGTTGTGTTCTGAGAAATCATCTCACAGAGTTACAGCTTTCCCCTCAAGAAGCCTTTTGCTACGACAGTTCTTGTGGATTTGGCAAAGTGATATTTGGAAGCCCATACAGGGCTATGGTGAAAAAGGAAATATCCTCAGATGAAACCTTGAAAGAAGCTTTCTGAGAAACTGTTTAGTGTTCTGTTAATTCATCTCACAGAGTTACATCTGTATTTCGTGTATCTCTTTGCTAGCCTTATTTCTGTGGAATCTGAGAACAGATATTTCGGATCCCTTTGAAGTCTATAGGGCCAAAGGAAATATCCTCCGATAACAAAGAGAAAGAAGCTTTCTGAGAAACTTCATGGTGTTCTGTGAAATCATCTCACAGAGTTACAGCTTTCCCCTCAAGAAGCCTTTCGCTAAGACAGTTCTTGTGGAATTGGCAAAGTGATATTTGGAAGCCCATAGGGGGCTGTGGTGAAAAAGGAAATATCCTCAGATGAAATCTGGAAAGAAGCTTTCTGAGAAACTGCTTAGTGTTCTGTTAATTCATCTCACAGAGTTATACCTCTATTTCGTGTATCTCTTTGCAACCTTACTTCTGTGGAATCTTAGAACGGATATTACGGATCCTTTTGAAACCTATAGGGCCAAAGGAAATATCCTCCGATAACAAAGAGAAAGAAGATTTCTGAGAAACTTCGTTGTGTTCTGAGAAATCATCTCACAGAGTTACAGCTTTCCCCTCAAGAAGCCTTTCGCTAAGACAGTTCTTGTGGATTTGGCAAAGTGATATTTGGAAGCACATACAGGGCTATGGTGAAAAAGGAAATATCCTCAGATGAAATCTAGAAAGAAGCTTTCTGAGAAACTGCTTAGTGTTCTGTTAATTCATCTCACAGAGTTATATCTGTATTTCGTGGATCTCTTTGCTAGCCTTATTTCTCTGGAATCTGAGAACAGATATTTCGGATCCCTTTGAAGTGTATAGGCGAAAGGAAATATCCTCCGATAACAAAGAGAAAGAAGCTTTCTGAGAAACTTCTTTGTGTTCTGTGAAATCATCTCACAGAGTTACAGCTTCCCCTCAAGAAGCCTTTCGCTAAGACCGTTCTTGTGGAATTGGCAAAGTGATATTTGGAATCCCATAGAGGGATATGGTGAAAAAGGAAATATCCTCAGATGAAATCGGGAAAGAAGCTGTCTGAGAAACTGCTTAGTGTTCTGTTAATTCATCTCACAGAGTTTCATCTGTATTTCGTGGATATGTTTGCTAGCCTTATTTCTCCGGAATCTGAGAACAGATATTTCGGATCCCTTTGACGTCTATAGGGCCAAAGGAAATATCCTCCGATAACAAAGAGAAAGAAGCTTTCTGAGAAACTGCTTTGTGTTCTGTGAAATCATCTTAAAGAGTTACAGCTTTCCCCTCAAGAAGCCTTTCGCTAAGACAGTTCTTGTGGAATTGGCAAAGTGATATTTGGAAGCCCATAGAGGGCTATGGTGAAAAAGGAAATATCCTCAGATGAAATCTGGAAAGAAGCTTTCTGAGATACTGCTTAGTGTTCTTTTAATTCATCTCACAGTGTTAATCTGTATTTCGTGGATCTCTTTGCTAGCCTGATTTCTCTGGAATCTGAGAACAGATATTTCGGATCCCTTTGACGTCTATAGGGCCAAAGGAAATACGCTCCGATAACGAAGAGAAAGAAGCTTTCTGAGAAACATCTTTGTGTTCTGTGAAATCATCAGACAGGGTTACAGCTTTCCCCTCAAGAACCCTTTCGATAAGACAGTTCGTGTAGAATTGGAAAAGTGATATTTGGAAGTCCATAGAGGGCTACGGTGAAAAAGGAAATATCCGCAGATGAAATCTGGAAAGAAGCTTTCTGAGAAAATGCTTAGTGTTCTGTTAATTCATCTCACAGAGTTACATCTGTATTTCGTGGATCTCTTTGCTAGCCGTATTTCTCTTGAATCTGAGAACAGATATTTCGGATCCCTTTGAGGAATATAGGGCCAAAGGAAATATCCTCCGATAACAAAGAGAAAGAAGCTTTCTGAGAAACTTCTTTGTGTTCTGTGAAATCATCACACAGAGTTACAGCTTTCCCCTCAAGAAGCCTTTGGCTTAGACAGTTCTTGTGGAATTGGCAAAGTGATATTTGGAAGCCCATAGAGGGCTATGGTGAAAAAGGAAATATCCTCTGATGAAATCTTGAAAGAAGCTTCCTGAGAAACTGCTTACTGTTCTCTTAATTCATCTCACAGAGTTACATCTGTATTTACTGGATCTCTTTGCTAGCCTTATTTCTGTGGAATCTGAGAACAGATATTTCGGATCCCTTTGAAGTATGTAGCGCCAAAGGAAATATCCTCCGATAACAAAGAGAAAGAGCTTTCTGAGAAACTTCTTTGTGTTCTGTGAAATCATCTCACAGAGTTACAGCTTTCCCCTCAAGAAGCATTTCGCTAAGACAGTTCTTGTGGAATTTTCAAACTGATATTTGGTAGCCCTTAGAGGGCTATGGTGAAAAAGGAAATATCCTCAGCTGAAATCTGGAAAGAAGCTTTCTGAGAAAGTGCTTAGTGTTCTGTTAATTCATTTCACAGAGTTACATCTGTATTTCGTGGATCTCTTTGTTAGCCCTATTTCTGTGGAATCTGAGAACAGATATTTCGGATCCCTTTGAAGATTATAGGGCCAAGTAAATATCCTCCGATAACAAAGAGAAAGAAGCTTTCCTAGAAACTTCTTTGTATTCTGTGAAATCATCTCACAGAGTTACAGCTTTCCCCTCAAGAAGCCTTTCTCTAAGACAGTTCTTGTGGAATTGGCAAAGTGATATTTGGAAGCCCATAGAGGGCTATGGTGAAAAAGGAAATATCCTCCGATGAAATCTGGAAAGAAGCTTTCTGAGTAACTGCTTAGTTTTCTGTTAATTCATCTCACAGATTTACATCTGTATTTCGTGGATCTCTTTGCTACCCTTATTTCTGTGGAATCTGAGAACAGATATTTCGGATCCCTTTGAGGACTATAGGGCCAAAGGAAATATCCTCCGATAACAAAGAGAAAGAAGCTTTCTGAGAAACTTCTTTGTGTTCTCTGAAATCACCGCACCGAGTTACAGCTTTCCCCTCAAGAAGCCTTTGGCTAAGACAGTTCTTGTGGAATTGGCCAAGTGATATTTGGAAGCCCATAGAGGGCGATGGTGAAAAAGGAAATATCCTCTGATGAAATCTGGAAAGAAGCTTCCTGAGAAACTACTTAGTGTTCTGGTAATTCATCTCACAGAGTTACATCTGTATTTCGTGGATCTCTTTGCTAGCCTTATTTCTGTGGAATCTGAGAACAGATATTTCGTGTCCTTCTGAGGACTATGGGGCCAAAGGAATTATCCTCCGATAACAAAGAGAAAGAAGTTTTCTGAGAAACTTCGTTGTGTTCTGTGAAATCATCTCACAGAGTTACAGCTATCCCCTGAAGAAGCCTTTCGCTAAGACAGTTCTTGTGGAATGGGCAAAGTGATATTTGGAAGCCCATAGAGGGCTATGGTGATAAGGGAAATATCCCCAGATGAAATCTGGAAAGAATCTATCTGATAAACTGCTTAGTGTTCTGTTAATTCATCTCACAGAGTTACATCTGTATTTCGTGGATCTCTTTGCTAGCCTTATTTCTCTGGAATCTGAGAACAGATAATTCGGATCCCTTTGAATACTATAGGGCTAAAGGAAATATTCTCCGATAACAAAGAGAAAGAAACTTTATGAGAAACTTCGTTGTGTTCTGTGAAATCATCTCACAGAGTTACAGCTTCCCCCTCAAGAAGCCTTTCGCTAAGACAGTTCTTGTGGAATTGTCAAAGTGATATTTGGAAGCCCATAGAGGGCTATGGTGAAAAAGGAAATATCCTCAGATGAAATCGGGAAAGAAGCTTTCTGAGAAACTGCTTAGTGTTCTGTTATTTCATCTCACAGAGTTACATCTGTATTTCGTGGATCTCTTTGCTAGCCTTATTTCTGTGGAATCTGAGAACAGATATTTCGGATCCCTTTGAAGACTTGAGGGCCAAAGGAAATATCCTCCGATAACAAAGAGAAAGAAGCTTTCTGAGAAACTTCTTTGTGTTCTGTGAAAACATATCACTGAGTTACAGCTTTCCCCTCAAGAAGCCTTTGGCTAAGACAGTTCTTGTGGAATTGGCAAAGTGATATTTGGAAGCCCATAGAGGACTATGGTGAAAAGGGAAATATTCTCAGATGAAATCTTGAAAGAAGCTTCCTGAGAAACTGCTTAGTGTTCTCTTAATTCATCTCACAGAGTTACATCTGTATTTACTGGATCTCTTTGCTAGCCTTATTTCTGTGTAATCTGAGAAGAGATATTTCGGATCCCTTTGAAGTCTATAGGGCCAAAGGAAATATCCTCCGATAACAAAGAGAAAGAGCTTTCTGAGAAACTTCTTTGTGTTCTGTGAAATCATCTCACAGAGTTACAGCTATTCCCTCACGAAGCCTTTCGCTAAGACAGTTCTTGTGGAATTGGCAACGTGATATTTGCAAGCCCATAGAGGGCTATGGTGATAAAGGAAATATCCTCACATGAAATCTGGAAAGAATCTTTCTGATAAACTGCTTAGTGTTCTGTTAATTTATCTAACAGAGTTACATCTGTATTTCGTGGATCTCTTTGCTAGCCTTATTTCTGTGGAATCTGAGAACAGATATTTCGGATCCCTTTGAAGACTACAGGGCCAAAGGATATATCCTCCAATCACTGAGAGAAAGAATCTTTCTGAGAAACTTCTTTGTGTCTGTGAAATCATCTCACAGAGTTACAGCTTTCCCCACAAGAAGCCTTTCGCTAAGACAGTTCTTGTGGAATTGGCAAAGTGATATTTGGAAGCCCATAGAGGGCTATGGTGAAAAAGGAAATATCCTCCGATGTAATGTGGAAAGAAGCTTTCTGAGAAACTGCTTAGTGTTCTGTTAATTCATCTCACAGAGTTACATCTTTATTTCGTGGATCTCTTTGCTGGCCTTATTTCTGTGGAATCTGAGAACAGATATTTCGGATCCCTTTGAAGACTGTAGGGCCAAAGGAAATATCCTCCGATACCAAAGAGAAAGAAGCTTTCTGAGAAACTTCTTTGTGTTCTGTGAAATCATCTCACAGAGTTACAGCTTTCCCCTCAAGAAGCCTTTCGCTAAGACAGTTCTTGTGGAATTGGCAAAGTGATATTTGGAAGCCCGTAGAGGGCTACGGTGAAAAAGGAAATAACCTCAGATGAAATCTGGAAAGAAACTTTCTGAGAAACTGCTTAGTGTTCTGTTAATTCATCTCACAGAGTTACATCTGTATTTCGTGGATCTCTTAGCTAGCCTTGTTTCTGTGGAATCTGAGAACAGATATTTCGGATCCCCTTGAAGACTATAGGGCCAAAGAAAATATCCTCCGATAACAAAGAGAAAGAAGCTTTCTGAGAAACTTCTCTGTGTTCTGTGAAATCATCTCACAGAGTTACAGCTTTCCCCTCAAGAAACCTTTCGCTAAGACAGTTCTTGTGGAATTGGCAAAGTGATATTTTGAAGCCCATAGAGGCCTATGTTGAAAAAGGAAATATCCTCAGATGTAATGTGGAAAGAAGCTTTCTGAGTAACTGCTTAGTGTTCTGTTAACTCATCTCACAGAGTTACATCTGTATTTCGTGGATCTCTTTGCTAGCCTTATTTCTGTGGAATCTGAGAAGAGATATTTCGGATCCCTTTGAAGACTATAGGGCCATAGGAAATATCCTCCAATCACAAAGGGAAAGAAGCTTTCTGAGAAACTTCGTGGTGTTCTCTGAAATCATCTCAGAGAGTTACAGCTTTCCCCTCAAGAAGCCTTTCGCTAAGACAGTTCTTGTGGAATTGGCAAAGTGATATTTGGAAGCCCATAGAGGTCTATGGTGAAAAAGAAAATATCCTCAGATGAAATCTGGAAAGAATCTTTCTGATAAACTGCTTAGTGTTCTGTTAATTCATCTCACAGAGTTACATCTGTATTTCGTGGATCTTTTGCTAGCCTTATTTCTGTGGAATCTGAGAACAGATTTTTCGGATCCCTTTGAAGACTATAGCGCCAAAGAAATATCCTCCAATCACAAAGAGAAAGAATCTTTCTGAGAAATTTCTTTGTGTCTGTGAAATCATCTCACAGAGTTACAGCTTTCCCCTCAAGAAACCTTTGTCTAAGACTGTTCTTGTGCAATTGGCAAAGTGATATTTGGAAGCCCATAGAGGGCTATGGTGAAAAAGGAAATATCCTCAGATGAAATCTGGAAAGAAGCTTTCTAAGTAACTGCTTAGTTTTCTGTAAATTTATCTCACAGAGTTACATCTGTATTTCGTGGATCTCTTTCCTATCCTTATTTCTGTGGAATGTGAGAACAGATATTTCAGATCCCTTTGAAGACTATAGGGCCAAAGGAAATATCCTCTGATAACAAAGAGAAAGAAGCTTTCTGAGAAACTTCTTTGTGTTCTGTGAAGTCATCTCACAGAGTTACAGCATTCCCCTCAAGAAGCCTTTCGCTAACACAGTTCTTGTGCAATTGGCAACGTAATATTTGGAAGCCCATAGAGGGCTATGGCGAAAAAGGAAATATCCTCAGATGAAGTCTGGAAAGAAGCTTTCTGAGATATGCTTAGTGTTCTGTTAATTCATCTCACAGAGTTACATTTGTATTTCGTGGATCTCTTTGCTTGCCTTATTTCTGTGGAATTTGAGAACAGATATTTCGGAACCCTTTGAAGACTATAGGGCCAAAGGAAATATCCTCCATTAACAAAGAGAAAGAAGCTTTCTGAGAAACTTCTTTGTGTTCTGTGAAATCATCTCACAGAGTTACAGCTTTCCCCTCAAGAAGCCTTTCGCTAAGACAGTTCTTGTGGAATTGGCAACTTGATATTTGGAAGCCCATAGAGGGCTACGATGAAAAAGGAAATATCCGCAGATGAAATCTGGAAAGAAACTTTCTGAGAAACTGCTTAGTGTTCTGTTAATTCATTTCACAGAGTTACATCTGTATTCCGTGGATCTCTTTGCTATCATTATTTCTGTGGAATCTGAGAACTCATATTTCGGATCCCTTTGAAGACTATAGGGCCGAAGGAAATATCCCCCGATAACAAAGAGAAAGAAGCTTTCTGAGGATCTTCTTTGTGTTCTGTGAAATCATCACACAGATTTACAGCTTTCCCCTCAAGAAGCCTTTCGCTAAGACAGTTCTTGTGGAATTGGCAAAGTGGTATTTGTAAGCCCATAGAGGGCTATGTTGAAAACGGAAATATCCTCAGACGAAATAGTCTTCAAAGGGATCCGAAATATCTGTTCTCAGTTTCCACAGAAATAAGGCTAGCAAAGAGATCCACGAAATAAAGGTGTAACTCCGTGAGATGAATTAACAGAACACTAAGCAGTTTCTCACAAAGCTTCTTAACAGATTTCATCTGTGGATATTTCCTTTTTCACCACAGCCCTCTATGGGCTTCCAAATATCACTTTGCCAAATCCACAAGAACTGTCTTAGCGAAAGTCTTCTTGTGGGGAAAGCTGTAACTCTGTGAGATGGTTTCACCAAACACAAAGAAATTTCTCAGAAAGCTTCTTTCTCTTTGTTATCGGAGGATATTTCCTTTGGCCCTCCAGTCTTCAAAGGGATCCGAAATATCTGTTCTCAGATTCCACAGAAATAAGGCTAGCAAAGAGATCCAAGAAATACAGATGTAACTCTGTGAGATGAATTAACAGAACACTAAGCAGTTTCTCAGAAAGCTTCTTTCCAGATTTCCTCTGAGGATATTTCCTTTTTCACCATAGCCCTCTAAGGGCTTCCAAATATCACTTTGCCAATTCCACAAGAACTGTCTTAGCGAAAGGTTTCTTGAGGGGAAAGCTGTAACTCTGTGAGATGATTTCACAGAACACAAAGAAGCTTCTCAGAAAGCTTCTTTCTCTTTGTTATCGGAGGATATTTCCTTTGGCCCTATAGTCTTCAAAGGGATCCGAAATATCTGATCTCAGATTCCACAGAAATAAGGCTAGCAAAGAGATCCACGAAATACAGATGGAACTCTGTGAGATGAATTAACAGAACACAGAGCAGTTTCTCAGAAAGCTTCTTTCCAGATTTCATCTGAGGATATTTCCTTTTTTAACCATAGCCCTTTGGGGCTTCCAAATATCACTTTGCCAATTCCACAAGAACTGTCTTAGCGAAAGGCTTCTTGAGAGGAAAGCTGTAACTCTGTGAGATGATTTCACCAAACACAAAGAAGTTTCTCAGAAAGCTTCTTTCTCTTTGTTATCGGAGGATATTTCCTTTGGCCCTCTAGTCTTCAAAGGGATCCGAAATATCTGTTCTCAGATTCCACAGAAATAAGGCTAGCAAAGAGATCCACGAAATACAGATATAACCCTGTGAGATGAATTAACAGAACACTAAGCAGTTTCTCAGAAAGCTTCTTTCCAGATTTCATCTTAGGATATTTCCTTTTACACCATAGCCCTCTATGGGCTTCCAAATATCACTTTGCCAATTCCACAAGAACTGTCTTAGCGAAAGGCTTCTTGAGGGGAAAGCTGTAACTCTGTGAGATGATTTCACAGAACATAACGAAGTTTCTCAGAAAGCTTCTTTCTCTTTGTTATCGGAGGATATTTCCTTTGGCCCTATAGTCTTCAAAGGGATCCGAAATATCTGTTCTCAGATTCCACAGAAATAAGGCTAGCAAAGAGATCCACTAATACAGATATAACTCTGTGAGATGAATTAACAGAACACTAAGAAGTTTCTCAGAAAGCTTCTTTCCAGATTTCATCGGAGGATATTTCCTTTTTCAACTTAGCCCTCTATGGGCTTCCAAATATCACTTTGCCAATTCCACAATAACTGTCTTAGGGAAAGGCTTCTTGAGGGGAAAGCTGTAACTCTGAGAGATGATTTCACAGAACACCAAGAAGTTTCTCATAAATCTTCTTTCTCTTTGTTATCGGATGATATTTCCTTTGACCCTATAGTCTTCAAAGGGATCCGAATTATCAGTTCTCAGATTCCACAGAAATAAGGCTAGCAAAGAGATCCACGAAATAAAGATGTAATTCTGTGAGATGAATTAACAGAACACTAAGCAGTTTCTCTGAATTCTTCTTTCCAGATTTCATCTTAGGATATTTCCTTTTCCCCATAGCCCTCTATGGGCTTCCAAATATCACTTTGCCAATTCCACAAGAACTCTTAGCGAAAGGCTTCTTGAGGGGAAAGCTGTAACTCTGTGAGATGATTTCACAGAACACAACGAATTTCTCAGAAAGCTTCTTTCTCTTTGTTACCAGAGGATATTTCATTTGGTCCTATAGTCTTCAAAGGAATCCGAAATATCTGTTCTCAGATTCCAGAGAAATAAGGCTAGCAAAGAGATCCACGAAATACAGATGTAACTCTGTGAGATGAATTAACAGAACACTTAACAGTTTCTCAGAAAGCTTCTTTCCAGATTTCATCTGAGGATATTTCCTTTTTCACCATAGCCCTCTATGGGCTTCCAAATATCACTTTGCCAATTCCACAAGAACTGTCTTAGCGAAAGGCTTCTTCAGGGGAACGCTGTAACTCTGTGAGATGATTTCACAGAACACAACGAAGTTTCTCAGAAAGCTTCCTTCTCTTTGTTATCGGAGGATATTTCCTTTGGCCCTATAGTCTTCAAAGGGATCCGAAATATCTGTTCTCAGATTCAACAGAAATAAGGCTAGCAAAGAGATCCACGAAATAAAGATGTAATACAGTGAGATGAATTAACAGAACACTAAGCAGTTTCTCAGAAAGCTTCTTTCCAGATTTCCTCTGAGGATATTTCCTTTTTCACCATAGCCCTCTATGGGCTTCCAAATATCACTTTGCCAATTCCACAAAAACTGTCTTAGTGAAAGGCTTCTTGAGGGGAAAGCTGTAACTCTGTGAGATGATTTCAAAGAACACAAAGAAGTTTCTCAGAAAGCTTCTTTCTCTTTGTTATCGGAGGATATTTCCTTTGGCCCTATAGTCTTCAAAGGGATCCGAAATATCTGATCTCAGATTCCACAGAAATAAGGCTAGCAAAGAGATCCACGAAATACAGATTGAACTCTGTGAGATGAATTAACAGAACTCTAAGCAGTTTCTCAGAAAGCTTCTTTTCAGATTTCATCTGAGGATATTTCCTTTTTCACCATAGCCCTCTACGGGCTTCCAAATATCACTTTGCCAATTCCACAAGAACTGTCTTAGCGAAAGGCTTCTTGAGAGGAAAGCTGTAACTCTGAGAGATGATTTCACCAAACACAAAGAAGTTTCTCAGAAAGCTTCTTTCTCTTTGTTACCGAGGATATTTCCTTTGGCCCTATAGTCTTCAAAGGGATCCGAAATATCTGTTCTCAGATTCCACAGAAATAAGGCTAGCAAAGAGATCCCCGAAATACAGATATAACTCTGTGAGATGAATTAACAGAACACTAAGCAGTTTCTCAGAAAGCTTCTTTCCAGATTTCTTCTGAGGATATTTCCTTTTTCACCATAGCCCTCTATGGGCTTCCAAATATCACTTTGCCAATTCCACAAGAACGTCCTTAGCGAAAGGCTTCTTGAGGGGAAAGCTGTAACTCTGTGAGATGATTTCACAGAACACAACGAAGTTTCTCAGAAAGCTTCTTTCTCTTTGTTATCGGAGGATATTTCCTTTGGCCCTATAGTCTTCAAAGGGATCCGAAATATCTGTTCTCAGATTCCAAAGAAATAAGGCTAGCAAAGAGATCCACGAAATAAAGATGTAACTCTGTGAGATGAATTAACAGAACACTAAGCAATTTCTCAGAAAGCTTCTTTCCAGATTTCATCTGAGGATATTTCCATTTACACCATAGCCCTCTATGGGCTTCCAAATATCACTTTGCCAATTCCACAAGAACTGTCTTAGGGAAAGGCTTCTTGAGGGGAAAGCTGTAACTCTAAGAGATGATTTAACAGAACACCAAGAAGTTTCTCAGAAATCTTCTTTCTCTTTGTTATCGGAGGATATTTCCTTTGACCCTATAGTCTTCAAAGGGATCCGAAATATCAGTTCTCAGATTCCACAGAAATAAGGCTAGCAAAGAGATCCACGAATTAAAGATGTAATTCTGTGAGATGAATTAACAGAACACTAAGCAGTTTGTCTGAATTCTTCTTTCCAGATTTCATCTTAGGATATTTCCTTTTCCCCTTAGCCCTCTATGGGCTTCCAAATATCACTTTGCCAATTCCACAAGAACTCTTAGCGAAAGGCTTCTTGAGGGGAAAGCTGTAACTCTGTGAGATGATTTCACAGAACACAACGAATTTCTCAGAAAGCTTCTTTCTCTTTGTTACCTGAGGATATTTCATTTGGTCCTATAGTCTTCAAAGGAATCCGAAATATCTGTTCTCAGATTCCAGAGAAGTAAGGCTAGCAAAGAGATCCACGAAATACAGATGTAACTCTGTGAGATGAATTAACAGAACACTAAGCAGTTTCTCAGAAAGCTTCTTTCCAGATTTCATCTGAGGATATTTCCTTTTTCACCATAGCCCTCTATGGGCTTCCAAATATCACTTTGCCAATTCCACAAGAACTGTCTTAGCGAAAGGCTTCTTGAGGGGAAAGCTGTAACTCTGTGAGATGATTTCACAGAACACAACGAAGTTTCTCAGAAAGCTTCCTTCTCTTTGTTATCGGAGGATATTTCCTTTGGCCCTATAGTCTTCAAAGGGATCCGAAATATCTGTTCTCAGATTCAACAGAAATAAGGCTAGCAAAGAGATCCACGAAATAAAGATGTAATTCAGTGAGATGAATTAACAGAACACTAGGCAGTTTCTCAGAAAGCTTCTTTCCAGATTTCATCGGAGGATATTTCCTTTTTCAACTTAGCCCTCTATGGGCTTCCAAATATCACTTTGCCAATTCCACAATAACTGTCTTAGGGAAAGGCTTCTTGAGGGGAAAGCTGTAACTCTGAGAGATGATTTCACAGAACACCAAGAAGTTTCTCATAAATCTTCTTTCTCTTTGTTATCGGATGATATTTCCTTTGACCCTATAGTCTTCAAAGGGATCCGAATTATCAGTTCTCAGATTCCACAGAAATAAGGCTAGCAAAGAGATCCACGAAATAAAGATGTAATTCTGTGAGATGAATTAACAGAACACTAAGCAGTTTCTCTGAATTCTTCTTTCCAGATTTCATCTTAGGATATTTCCTTTTCCCCATAGCCCTCTATGGGCTTCCAAATATCACTTTGCCAATTCCACAAGAACTCTTAGCGAAAGGCTTCTTGAGGGGAAAGCTGTAACTCTGTGAGATGATTTCACAGAACACAACGAATTTCTCAGAAAGCTTCTTTCTCTTTGTTACCAGAGGATATTTCATTTGGTCCTATAGTCTTCAAAGGAATCCGAAATATCTGTTCTCAGATTCCAGAGAAATAAGGCTAGCAAAGAGATCCACGAAATACAGATGTAACTCTGTGAGATGAATTAACAGAACACTTAACAGTTTCTCAGAAACCTTCTTTCCAGATTTCATCTGAGGATATTTCCTTTTTCACCATAGCCCTCTATGGGCTTCCAAATATCACTTTGCCAATTCCACAAGAACTGTCTTAGCGAAAGGCTTATTGAGGGGAAAGCTGTAACTCTGTGAGATGATTTCACAGAACACAACGAAGTTTCTCAGAAAGCTTCCTTCTCTTTGTTATCGGAGGATATTTCCTTTGGCCCTATAGTCTTCAAAGGGATCCGAAATATCTGTTCTCAGATTCAACAGAAATAAGGCTAGCAAAGAGATCCACGAAATAAAGATGTAATACAGTGAGATGAATTAACAGAACACTAAGCAGTTTCTCAGAAAGCTTCTTTCCAGATTTCCTCTGAGGATATTTCCTTTATCACCATAGCCCTCTATGGGCTTCCAAATATCACTTTGCCAATTCCACAAGAACTGTCTTAGTGAAAGGCTTCTTGAGGGGAAAGCTGTAACTCTGTGAGATGATTTCAAAGAAAACAAAGAAGTTTCTCAGAAAGCTTCTTTCTCTTTGTTATCGGAGGATATTTCCTTTGGCCCTATAGTCTTCAAAGGGATCCGAAATATCTGATCTCAGATTCCACAGAAATAAGGCTAGCAAAGAGATCCACGAAATACAGATTGAACTCTGTGAGATGAATTAACAGAACTCTAAGCAGTTTCTCAGAAAGCTTCTTTTCAGATTTCATCTGAGGATATTTCCTTTTTCACCATAGCCCTCTACGGGCTTCCAAATATCATTTTGCCAATTCCACAAGAACTGTCTTAGCGAAAGGCTTCTTGAGAGGAAAGCTGTAACTCTGAGAGATGATTTCACCAAACACAAAGAAGTTTCTCAGAAAGCTTCTTTCTCTTTGTTACCGAGGATATTTCCTTTGGCCCTATAGTCTTCAAAGGGATCCGAAATATCTGTTCTCAGATTCCACAGAAATAAGGCTAGCAAAGAGATCCCCGAAATACAGATATAACTCTGTGAGATGAATTAACAGAACACTAAGCAGTTTCTCAGAAAGGTTCTTTCCAGATTTCTTCTGAGGATATTTCCTTTTTCACCATAGCCCTCTATGGGCTTCCAAATATCACTTTGCCAATTCCACAAGAACTGTCTTAGCGAAAGGCTTCTTGAGGGGAAAGCTGTAACTCTGTGAGATGATTTCACAGAACACAACGAAGTTTCTCAGAAAGCTTCCTTCTCTTTGTTATCGGAGGATATTTCCTTTGGCCCTATAGTCTTCAAAGGGATCCGAAATATCTGTTCTCAGATTCAACAGAAATAAGGCTAGCAAAGAGATCCACGAAATAAAGATGTAATTCAGTGAGATGAATTAACAGAACACTAGGTAGTTTCTCAGAAAGCTTCTTTCCAGATTTCATCGGAGGATATTTCCTTTTTCAACTTAGCCCTCTATGGGCTTCCAAATATCACTTTGCCAATTCCACAATAACTGTCTTAGGGAAAGGCTTCTTGAGGGGAAAGCTGTAACTCTGAGAGATGATATCACAGAACACCAAGAAGTTTCTCATAAATCTTCTTTCTCTTTGTTATCGGATGATATTTCCTTTGACCCTATAGTCTTCAAAGGGATCCGAATTATCAGTTCTCAGATTCCACAGAAATAAGGCTAGCAAAGAGATCCATGAAATAAAGATGTAATTCTGTGAGATGAATTAACAGAACACTAAGCAGTTTCTCTGAATTCTTCTTTCCAGATTTCATCTTAGGATATTTCCTTTTCCCCATAGCCCTCTATGGGCTTCCAAATATCACTTTGCCAATTCCACAAGAACTCTTAGCGAAAGGCTTCTTGAGGGGAAAGCTGTAACTCTGTGAGATGATTTCACAGAACACAACGAATTTCTCAGAAAGCTTCTTTCTCTTTGTTACCAGAGGATATTTCATTTGGTCCTATAGTCTTCAAAGGAATCCGAAATATCTGTTCTCAGATTCCAGAGAAATAAGGCTAGCAAAGAGATCCACGAAATACAGATGTAACTCTGTGAGATGAATTAACAGAACACTTAACAGTTTCTCAGAAAGCTTCTTTCCAGATTTCATCTGAGGATATTTCCTTTTTCACCATAGCCCTCTATGGGCTTCCAAATATCACTTTGCCAATTCCACAAGAACTGTCTTAGCGAAAGGCTTCTTGAGGGGAAAGCTGTAACTCTGTGAGATGATTTCACAGAACACAACGAAGTTTCTCAGAAAGCTTCCTTCTCTTTGTTATCGGAGGATATTTCCTTTGGCCCTATAGTCTTCAAAGGGATCCGAAATATCTGTTCTCAGATTCAACAGAAATAAGGCTAGCAAAGAGATCCACGAAATAAAGATGTAATACAGTGAGATGAATTAACAGAACACTAAGCAGTTTCTCAGAAAGCTTCTTTCCAGATTTCCTCTGAGGATATTTCCTTTTTCACCATAGCCCTCTATGGGCTTCCAAATATCACTTTGCCAATTCCACAAGAACTGTCTTAGTGAAAGGCTTCTTGAGGGGAAAGCTGTAACTCTGTGAGATGATTTCAAAGAAAACAAAGAAGTTTCTCAGAAAGCTTCTTTCTCTTTGTTATCGGAGGATATTTCCTTTGGCCCTATAGTCTTCAAAGGGAACCGAAATATCTGATCTCAGATTCCACAGAAATAAGGCTAGCAAAGAGATCCACGAAATACAGATTGAACTCTGTGAGATGAATTAACAGAACTCTAAGCAGTTTCTCAGAAAGCTTCTTTTCAGATTTCATCTGAGGATATTTCCTTTTTCACCATAGCCCTCTACGGGCTTCCAAATATCACTTTGCCAATTCCACAAGAACTGTCTTAGCGAAAGGCTTCTTGAGAGGAAAGCTGTAACTCTGAGAGATGATTTCACCAAACACAAAGAAGTTTCTCAGAAAGCTTCTTTCTCTTTGTTACCGAGGATATTTCCTTTTGCCCTATAGTCTTCAAAGGGATCCGAAATATCTGTTCTCAGATTCCACAGAAATAAGGCTAGCAAAGAGATCCCCGAAATACAGATATAACTCTGTGAGATGAATTAACAGAACACTAAGCAGTTTCTCAGAAAGGTTCTTTCCAGATTTCTTCTGAGGATATTTCCTTTTTCACCATAGCCCTCTATGGGCTTCCAAATATCACTTTGCCAATTCCACAAGAACTGTCTTAGCGAAAGGCTTCTTGAGGGGAAAGCTGTAACTCTGTGAGATGATTTCACAGAACACAACGAAGTTTCTCAGAAAGCTTCCTTCTCTTTGTTATCGGAGGATATTTCCTTTGGCCCTATAGTCTTCAAAGGGATCCGAAATATCTGTTCTCAGATTCAACAGAAATAAGGCTAGCAAAGAGATCCACGAAATAAAGATGTAATTCAGTGAGATGAATTAACAGAACACTAGGCAGTTTCTCAGAAAGCTTCTTTCCAGATTTCATCGGAGGATATTTCCTTTTTCAACTTAGCCCTCTATGGGCTTCCAAATATCACTTTGCCAATTCCACAATAACTGTCTTAGGGAAAGGCTTCTTGAGGGGAAAGCTGTAACTCTGAGAGATGATTTCACAGAACACCAAGAAGTTTCTCATAAATCTTCTTTCTCTTTGTTATCGGATGATATTTCCTTTGACCCTATAGTCTTCAAAGGGATCCGAATTATCAGTTCTCAGATTCCACAGAAATAAGGCTAGCAAAGAGATCCACGAAATAAAGATGTAATTCTGTGAGATGAATTAACAGAACACTAAGCAGTTTCTCTGAATTCTTCTTTCCAGATTTCATCTTAGGATATTTCCTTTTCCCCATAGCCCTCTATGGGCTTCCAAATATCACTTTGCCAATTCCACAAGAACTCTTAGCGAAAGGCTTCTTGAGGGGAAAGCTGTAACTCTGTGAGATGATTTCACAGAACACAACGAATTTCTCAGAAAGCTTCTTTCTCTTTGTTACCAGAGGATATTTCATTTGGTCCTATAGTCTTCAAAGGAATCCGAAATATCTGTTCTCAGATACCAGAGAAATAAGGCTAGGAAAGAGATCCACGAAATACAGATGTAACTCTGTGAGATGAATTAACAGAACACTTAACAGTTTCTCAGAAAGCTTCTTTCCAGATTTCATCTGAGGATATTTCCTTTTTCACCATAGCCCTCTATGGGCTTCCAAATATCACTTTGCTAATTCCACAAGAACTGTCTTAGCGAAAGGCTTATTGAGGGGAAAGCTGTAACTCTGTGAGATGATTTCACAGAACACAACGAAGTTTCTCAGAAAGCTTCCTTCTCTTTGTTATCGGAGGATATTTCCTTTGGCCCTATAGTCTTCAAAGGGATCCGAAATATCTGTTCTCAGATTCAACAGAAATAAGGCTAGCAAAGAGATCCACGAAATAAAGATGTAATACAGAGAGATGAATTAACAGAACACTAAGCAGTTTCTCAGAAAGCTTCTTTCCAGATTTCCTCTGAGGATATTTCCTTTTTCACCATAGCCCTCTATGGGCTTCCAAATATCACTTTGCCAATTCCACAAGAACTGTCTTAGTGAAAGGCTTCTTGAGGGGAAAGCTGTAACTCTGTGAGATGATTTCACAGAACACAAAGAAGTTTCTCAGAAAGCTTCTTTCTCTTTGTTATCGGAGGATATTTCCTTTGGCCCTATAGTCTTCAAAGGGATCCGAAATATCTGATCTCAGATTCCACAGAAATAAGGCTAGCAAAGAGATCCACGAAATACAGATTGAACTCTGTGAGATGAATTAACAGAACTCTAAGCAGTTTCTCAGAAAGCTTCTTTTCAGATTTCATCTGAGGATATTTCCTTTTTCACCATAGCCCTCTACGGGCTTCCAAATATCACTTTGCCAATTCCACAAGAACTGTCTTAGCGAAAGGCTTCTTGAGAGGAAAGCTGTAACTCTGAGAGATGATTTCACCAAACACAAAGAAGTTTCTCAGAAAGCTTCTTTCTCTTTGTTACCGAGGATATTTCCTTTGGCCCTATAGTCTTCAAAGGGATCCGAAATATCTGTTCTCAGATTCCACAGAAATAAGGCTAGCAAACAGATCCCCGAAATACAGATATAACTCTGTGAGATGAATTAACAGAACACTAAGCAGTTTCTCAGAAAGCTTCTTTCCAGATTTCTTCTGAGGATATTTCCTTTTTCACCATAGCCCTCTATGGGCTTCCAAATATCACTTTGCCAGTTCCACAAGAACGTCCTTAGCGAAAGGCTTCTTGAGGGGAAAGCTGTAACTCTGTGAGATGATTTCACAGAACACAACGAAGTTTCTCAGAAAGCTTCTTTCTCTTTGTTATCGGAGGATATTTCCTTTGGCCCTATAATCTTCAAAGGGATCCGAAATATCTGTTCTCAGATTCCAAAGAAATAAGGCTAGCAAAGAGATCCACGAAATACAGATGTAACTCTGTGAGATGAATTAACAGAACACTAAGCAATTTCTCAGAAAGCTTCTTTCCAGATTTCATCTGAGGATATTTCCATTTACACCATAGCCGTCTATGGGCTTCCAAATATCACTTTGCCAATTCCACAAGAACTGTCTTAGGGAAAGGCTTCTTGAGGGGAAAGCTGTAACTCTGAGAGATGATTTAACAGAACACCAAGAAGTTTCTCAGAAATCTTCTTTCTCTTTGTTATCGGAGGATATTTCCTTTGACCCTATAGTCTTCAAAGGGATCCGAAATATCAGTTCTCAGATTCCACAGAAATAAGGCTAGCAAAGAGATCCACGAATTAAAGATGTAATTCTGTGAGATGAATTAACAGAACACTAAGCAGTTTCTCTGAATTCTTCTTTCCAGATTTCATCTTAGGATATTTACTTTTCCCCTTAGCCCTCTATGGGCTTCCAAATATCACTTTGCCAATTCCACAAGAACTCTTAGCGAAAGGCTTCTTGAGGGGAAAGCTGTAACTCTGTGAGATGATTTCACAGAACACAACGAATTTCTCAGAAAGCTTCTTTCTCTTTGTTACCGGAGGATATTTCATTTGGTCCTATAGTCTTCAAAGGAATCCGAAATATCTGTTCTCAGATTCCAGAGAAGTAAGGCTAGCAAAGAGATCCACGAAATACAGATGTAACTCTGTGAGATGAATTAACAGAACACTAAGCAGTTTCTCAGAAAGCTTCTTTCCAGATTTCATCTGAGGATATTTCCTTTTTCACCATAGCCCTCTATGGGCTTCCAAATATCACTTTGCCAATTCCACAAGAACTGTCTTAGCGAAAGGCTTCTTGAGGGGAAAGCTGTAACTCTGTGAGATGATTTCACAGAACACAACGAAGTTTCTCAGAAAGCTTCCTTCTCTTTGTTATCGGAGGATATTTCCTTTGGCCCTATAGTCTTCAAAGGGATCCGAAATATCTGTTCTCAGATTCCACAGAAATAAGGCTAGCAAAGAGATCCACGAAATAAAGATGTAATTCAGTGAGATGAATTAACAGAACACTAGGCAGTTTCTCAGAAAGCTTCTTTCCAGATTTCATCGGAGGATATTTCCTTTTTCAACTTAGCCCTCTATGGGCTTCCAAATATCACTTTGCCAATTCCACAATAACTGTCTTAGGGAAAGGCTTCTTGAGGGGAAAGCTGTAACTCTGAGAGATGATTTCACAGAACACCAAGAAGTTTCTCATAAATCTTCTTTCTCTTTGTTATCGGATGATATTTCCTTTGACCCTATAGTCTTCAAAGGGATCCGAATTATCAGTTCTCAGATTCCACAGAAATAAGGCTAGCAAAGAGATCCACGAAATACAGATATAACTCTGTGAGATGAATTAACAGAACACTAAGCAGTTTCTCATAAAGCTTCTTTCCAGATTTCATCTGAGGATATGTCCTTTTTCACCATAGCCCTCTATGGGCTTCCAAATATCACTTTGCCAATTCCAGAAGAACTGTCTTAGCGAAAGGCTTCTTGAGGGGAAAGCTGTAACTCTGTGACATGATTTCACAGAACACAACGAAGTTTCTCAGAAAGCTTCTTTCTCTTTGTTATCGGAGGATATTTCCTTTGGCCCTATAGTCTTCAAAGGGATCCGAAATATCTGTTCTCAGATTCCACAGAAATAAGGCTAGCAAAGAGATCCACGAAATACAGATGTAACTCTGTGAGATGAATTAACAGAACACTAAGCAGTTTCTCAGAAAGCTTCTTTCCAGATTTCATCTGAGGATATTTCCTTTTTCACCATAGCCCTCTATGGGCTTCCAAATATCACTTTGCCAATTCCACAAGAACTGTCTTAGCGAAAGGCTTCTTGAGGGGAAAGCTGTAACTCTGTGAGATGATTTCACAGAACACAACGAAGTTTCTCAGAAAGCTTCCTTCTCTTTGTTATCGGAGGATATTTCCTTTGGCCCTATAGTCTTCAAAGGGATCCGAAATATCTGTTCTCAGATTCAACAGAAATAAGGCTAGCAAAGAGATCCACGAAATAAAGATGTAATTCAGTGAGATGAATTAACAGAACACTAGGCAGTTTCTCAGAAAGCTTCTTTCCAGATTTCATCGGAGGATATTTCCTTTTTCAACTTAGCCCTCTATGGGCTTCCAAATATCACTTTGCCAATTCCACAATAACTGTCTTAGGGAAAGGCTTCTTGAGGGGAAAGCTGTAACTCTGAGAGATGATTTCACAGAACACCAAGAAGTTTCTCATAAATCTTCTTTCTCTTTGTTATCGGATGATATTTCCTTTGACCCTATAGTCTTCAAAGGGATCCGAATTATCAGTTCTCAGATTCCACAGAAATAAGGCTAGCAAAGAGATCCACGAAATACAGATATAACTCTGTGAGATGAATTAACAGAACACTAAGCAGTTTCTCATAAAGCTTCTTTCCAGATTTCATCTGAGGATATGTCCTTTTTCACCATAGCCCTCTATGGGCTTCCAAATATCACTTTGCCAATTCCAGAAGAACTGTCTTAGCGAAAGGCTTCTTGAGGGGAAAGCTGTAACTCTGTGACATGATTTCACAGAACACAACGAAGTTTCTCAGAAAGCTTCTTTCTCTTTGTTATCGGAGGATATTTCCTTTGGCCCTGTAGTCTTCAAAGGGATCCGAAATATCTGTTCTCAGATTCCACAGAAATAAGGCTAGCAAAGAGATACACGAAATAAAGATGTAATTCAGTGAGATGAATTAACAGAACACTAAGCAGATTCTCAGAAAGTTTCTTTCCAGATTTCCTCTGAGGATATTTCCTTTTTCACCATAGCCCTCTATGGGCTTCCAAATATTACTTTGCCATTTCCACAAGAACTGTCTTAGCGAAAGGCTTCTTGTGGGGAACGCTGTAATTCTGTGAGATGATTTCACAGAACACAACGAAGTTTCTCAGAAAGCTTCTTTCTCTTTGTTATCGGAGGATATTTCCTTTGGCCCTATAGTCTTCAAAGGGATACGAAATATCTGTTCTCAGATTCCACAGAAATAAGGCTAGCAAAGAGATCCCCGAAATACAGATATAACTCTGTGAGATGAATTAACAGAACACTAAGCAGTTTCTCAGAAAGCTTCTTTCCAGATTTCCTCTGAGGATATTTCCTTTTTCACCATAGCCCTCTATGGGCTTCCAAATATCACTTTGCCAATTCCACAAGAACGTCCTTAGCGAAAGGCTTCTTGAGGGGAAAGCTGTAACTCTGTGAGATGATTTCACAGAACACAACGAAGTTTCTCAGAAAGCTTCTTTCTCTTTGTTATCGGAGGGTATTTCCTTTGGCCCTATAGTCTTCAAAGGGATCCGAAATATCTGTTCTCAGATTCCACAGTAATAAGGCTAGCAAAGAGATCCACGAAATAAAGATGTAACTCTGTGAGATGAATTAACAGAACACTAAGCAATTTCTCAGAAAGCTTCTTTCCAGATTTCATCTGAGGATATTTCCTTTTACACCATAGCCCTCTATGGGCTTCCAAATATCACTTTGCCAATTCCACAAGAACTGTCTTAGGGAAAGGCTTCTTGAGGGGAAAGCTGTAACTCTGAGAGATGATTTAACAGAACACCAAGTAGTTTCTCAGAAATCTTCTTTCTCTTTGTTATCGGAGGATATTTCCTTTGACCCTATAGTCTTCAAAGGGATCCGAAATATCAGTTCTCAGATTCCACAGAAATAAGGCTAGCAAAGAGATCCACGAATTAAAGATGTAATTCTGTGAGATGAATTAACAGAACACTAAGCAGTTTCTCTGAATTCTTCTTTCCAGATTTCATCTTAGGATATTTCCTTTTCCCCTTAGCCCTCTATGGGCTTCCAAATATCACTTTGCCAATTCCACAAGAACTCTTAGCGAAAGGCTTCTTGAGGGGAAAGCTGTAACTCTGTGAGATGATTTCACAGAACACAACGAATTTCTCAGAAAGCTTCTTTCTCTTTGTTACCGGAGGATATTTCATTTGGTCCTATAGTCTTCAAAGGAATCCGAAATATCTGTTCTCAGATTCCAGAGAAGTAAGGCTAGCAAAGAGATCCACGAAATACAGATGTAACTCTGTGAGATGAATTAACAGAACACTAAGCAGTTTCTCAGAAAGCTTCTTTCCAGATTTCATCTGAGGATATTTCCTTTTTCACCATAGCCCTCTATGGGCTTCCAAATATCACTTTGCCAATTCCACAAGAACTGTCTTAGCGAAAGGCTTCTTGAGGGGAAAGCTGTAACTCTGTGAGATGATTTCACAGAACACAACGAAGTTTCTCAGAAAGCTTCCTTCTCTTTGTTATCGGAGGATATTTCCTTTGGCCCTATAGTCTTCAAAGGGATCCGAAATATCTGTTCTCTGATTCAACAGAAATAAGGCTAGCAAAGAGATCCACGAAATAAAGATGTAATTCAGTGAGATGAATTAACAGAACACTAAGCAGTTTCTCAGAAAGCTTCTTTCCAGATTTCCTCTGAGGATATTTCCTTTTTCACCATAGCCCTCTATGGGCTTCCAAATATCACTTTGCCAATTCCACAAGAACTGTCTTAGTGAAAGGCTTCTTGAGGGGAAAGCTGTAACTCTGTGAAATGATTTCACCAAACACAAAGAAGTTTCTCAGAAAGCTTCTTTCTCTTTGTTATTGGAGGATATTTCCTTTGGCCCTCTAGTCTTCAAAGGGATCCGAAATATCTGTTCTCAGATTCCACAGAAAAAAGGCTAGCAAAGAGATCCACGAAATACACACGTAACTCCGTGAGATGAATTAACAGAACACTAAGCAGTTTCTCAGAAAGCTTCTTTCCAGATTTCATGTGAGGATATTTCCTTTTTCACCATAGCCCTCTAGGGGCTTCCAAATATCACTTTGCCAATTCCACAAGAACTGTCTTAGCGAAAGGCTTCTTGTGGGGAAAGCTGTAACTCTGTGAGATGATTTCACAGAACACAACGAAATTTCTCAGAAAGATTTTTTCTCTTTGTTATCGGAGGATATTTCCTATGGCCCTATAGTCTTCAAAGGGATCGGAAATATCTGTTCTCAGATTCCACAGAAATAAGGTTAGCAAAGAGATCCACGAAATAAAGATGTAACTGTGTGCGATGAATTAACAGAACACTAAGCAGTTTCTCAGAAAGCTTCTTTCCAGATTTCATCTGGGGATATTTCCTTTTTCACCGTAGCCTTCTATGGGCTTCCAAATATCACTTTGCCAATTCCACAAGAACTGTCTTAGCGAAAGGCTTCTTGAGGGGAAAGCTGTAACTCTGTGAGATGATTTCACAGAACACAACGAAGTTTCTCAGAAAGCTTCTTTCTCTTTGTTATCGGAGGATATTTCCTTTGGCCCTATAGTCTTCAAAGGGATCCGAAATATCTGTTCTCAGATTCCACAGAAATAAGGCTAGCAAAGAGATCCACGAAATACAGATATAACTCTGTGAGATGAATTAACAGAACACTAAGCAGTTTCTCAGAAAGCTTCTTTCCAGATTTCATCTGAGGATATGTCCTTTTTCACCATAGCCCTCTATGGGCTTCCAAATATCACTTTGCCAATTCCAGAAGAACTGTCTTAGCGAAAGGCTTCTTGAGGGGAAAGCTGTAACTCTGTGACATGATTTCACAGAACACAACGAAGTTTCTCAGAAAGCTTCTTTCTCTTTGTTATCGGAGGATATTTCCTTTGGCCCTATAGTCTTCAAAGGGATCCGAAATATCTGTTCTCAGATTCCACAGAAATAAGGCCAGCAAAGAGATCCACGAATTACAGATGTAACTCTGTGAGATGAATTAAGAGAACACTAAGCAGTTTCTCAGAAAGATTCTTTCCAGATTTCATCTGAGGATATTTCCTTTTTCACGATAGCCCTTTATGGGCTTCCAAATATCGCTTTGCCAATTCCACAAGAACTGTCTTAGCGAAAGGCTTCTTGAGGGGAAAGCTGTAACTCTGTGAGATGATTTCACAGAACACAAAGACGTTCCTCAGAAAGCTTCTTTCTCTTTGTTATCGAAGGATATTTCCTTTGGCCCTATAGTCTTCAAACGGATCCGAAATATCTGTTCTCAGATTCCACAGAAATAAGGCTAGCAAAGAGATACACGAAATAAAGATGTAATTCAGTGAGATGAATTAACAGAACACTAAGCAGATTCTCAGAAAGTTTCTTTCCAGATTTCCTCTGAGGATATTTCCTTTTTCACCATAGCCCTCTATGGGCTTCCAAATATTACTTTGCCATTTCCACAAGAACTGTCTTAGCGAAAGGCTTCTTGTGGGGAACGCTGTAATTCTGTGAGATGATTTCACAGAACACAACGAAGTTTCTCAGAAAGCTTCTTTCTCTTTGTTATCGGAGGATATTTCCTTTGGCCCTATAGTCTTCAAAGGGATCCGAAATATCTGTTCTCAGATTCCACAGAAATAAGGCTAGCAAAGAGATCCACGAAATACAGATGTAACTCTGTGAGATGAATTAACAGAACACTAAGCAGTTTCTCAGAAAGATTCTTTCCAGATTTCATCTGAGGATATTTCCTTTTTCACGATAGCCCTTTGTGGGCTTCCAAATATCACTTTACCAATTCCACAAGAACTTTCTTAGCGAAAGGCTTCTTGAGGGGAAAGCTGTAACTCTGTGAGATGATTTCACAGAACACAAAGAAGTTTCTCAGAAAGCTTCTTTCTCTTTGTTATCGGAGGATATTTCCTTTGGCCCTATAGTCTTCAAAGGGATCCGAAATATCTGTTCTCAGATTCCACAGAAATAAGGCTAGCAAAGAGATCCATGAAATAAAGATGTAATTCTGTTAGATGAATTAACAGAACATTAAGCAGTTTCTCAAAAAACTTCTTTCCAGATTTCATCTGAGGATATTTCCTTTTTCACCATAGCCCTCTATGGGCTTCCAAATATCACTTTGCCAATTCCACAAGAACTGTCTTAGCGAAAGGCTTCTTGTGGGGAAAGCTGTAACTCTGTGAGATGATTTCACAGAACACAAAGAAGTTTCTCAGAAAGCTTCTTTCTCTTTGTTATCGGAGGATATTTCCTTTGGCCCTATAGTCTTCAAAGGGATCCGAAATATCTGTTCTCAGATTCAACAGAAATAAGGCTAGCAAAGAGATCCACGAAATACAGATGGAACTCTGTGAGATGAATTAACAGAACACTAAGCTGTTTCTCAGAAAGCTTCTTTCCAGATTTCATATGAGGATATTTCCTTTTTCACCCTAGCCCTCTATGGGCTTCCAAATATCACTTTGCCAATTCCACAAGAACTGTCTTAGCGAAAGGCTTCTTGAGGGGAAAGCTGTAACTCTGTGAGATGATTTCACCAAACACAAAGAAGTTTCTCAGAAAGCTTCTTTCTCTTTGTTATCGGAGGATATTTCCTTTGGCCCTCTAGTCTTCAAAGGGATCCGAAATATCTGTTCTCAGATTCCACAGAAATAAGGCTAGCAAAGAGATCCACGAAATACACTTGTAACTCTGTGAGATGAATTAACAGAACACTAAGCAGTTTCTCTGAATTCTTCTTTCCAGATTTCATCTTAGGATATTTCCTTTACCCCTTAGCCCTCTATGGGCTTCCAAATATCACTTGGCCAATTCCACAAGAACTCTTAGCGAAAGGCTTCTTGAGGGGAAAGCTGTAACTCTGTGAGATGATTTCACAGAACACAACGAATTTCTCAGAAAGCTTCTTTCTCTTTGTTACCGGAGGATATTTCATTTGGTCCTATAGTCTTCAAAGGAATCCGAAATATCTGTTCTCTGATTCCAGAGAAATAACTCTAGCAAAGAGATCCACGAAATACAGATGTACTCTGTGAGATGAATTAACAGAACACTAAGCAGTTTCTCAGAAAGCTTCCTTCCAGATTTCATCTTAGGATATTTCCTTTTTCACGATAGCCCTTTATGGGCTTCCAAATATCACTTTGCTAATTCCACAAGAACTGTCTTAGCGAAAGGCTTCTTGAGGGGAAAGCTGTAACTCTGTGAGATGATTTCACAGAACACAAAGAAGTTTCTCAGAAAGCTTCTTTCTCTTTGTTATCGGAGGATATTTCCTTTGGCCCTATAGTCTTCAAAGGGATCCGAAATATCTGTTCTCAGATTCCACAGAAATAAGGCTAGCATAGAGATCCACGAAATAAAGATGTAATTCTGTGAGATGAATTAACAGAACACTAAGCAGTTTCTCAGAAAGTTTCTTTCCAGATTTCCTCTGAGGATATTTCCTTTTTCACCATAGCCCTCTATGGGTTTCCAAATATCACTTTGCCAATTCCACAAGAACTGTCTGAGCGAAAGGCTTCTTGTGGGGAAAGCTGTAACTTTGTGAGATGATTTCACAGAACACAACGAAGTTTCTCAGAAAGCTTCTTTCTCTTTGTTATCGGAGGATATTTCCTTTGGCCCTATAGTCTTCAAAGGGATCCGAAATATCTGTTCTCAGATTCAACAGAAATAAGGCTAGCAAAGAGATCCAAGAAATACACTTGTAACTCAGTGAGATGAATTAACCGAACACTAAGCAGTTTCTCTGAATTCTTCTTTCCAGATTTCATCTTAGGATATTTCCTTTTCCCCTTAGCCCTCTATGGGCTTCCAAATATCACTTGGCCAATTCCACAAGAACTCTTAGCGAAAGGCTTCTTGGGGGGAAAGCTGTAACTCTGTGAGATGATTTCACAGAACACAATGAATTTCTCAGAAAGCTTCTTTCTCTTTGTTACCGGAGGATATTTCATTTGGTCCTAGAGTCTTCAAAGGAATCTGAAATATCTGTTCTCTGATTCCAGAGAAATAACTCTAGCAAAGAGATCCACGAAATACAGATGTAACTCTGAGATGAATTAACAGAACACCAAGCTGTTTCTCAGAAAGCTTCTTTCCAGATTTCATATGAGGATATTTCCTTTTTCACCCTAGCCCTCTATGGGCTTCCAAATATCACTTTGCCAATTCCACAAGAACTGTCTTAGCGAAAGGCTTCTTGAGGGGAAAGCTGTAACTCTGTGAGATGATTTCACCAAACACAAAGAAGTTTCTCAGAAAGCTTCTTTCTCTTTGTTAGCCGAGGATATTTCCTTTGGCCCTCTAGTCTTCAAAGGGATCCGAAATATCTGTTCTCATATTCCACAGAAATAAGGCTATCAAAGAGATCCACGAAATACAGATGTAACTCTGTGAGATGAATTACCAGAACACTAAGCAGTTTCTCAGAAAGCTTCTTTCCAGATTTCATCTGGTGATATTTCCTATTTCACCATAGACGTCTATGGGCTTCCCAATATCACTTTGCCAATTCCACAAGAACTGTCTTAGCGAAAGGCTTCTTGAGGGGAAAGCTGTAACTCTGTGAGGTGATTTCACAGAACACAAAGAAGTTTCTCAGAAAGCTTCTTTCTCTTTGTTATCGGAGGATATTTCCATTGGCCCTATAGTCTTCAAAGGGATCCGAAATATCTGTTCTCAGATTCCACAGAAATAAGGCTAGCAAAGAGATCCACGAAATACAGATGTAACTCCGTGAGATGAATTAACAGAACACTAAGCAGTTTCTCAGAAAGCTTCTTTCCAGATTTCATCTGAGGATATTTCCTTTTTCACCATAGCCCTCTACGGGCATCCAAATATCACTTTGCCAATTCCACAAGAACTGTCTTAGCGAAAGGCTTCTTGAAGGGAAAGCTGTAACTCTGTGAGATGATTTAACAGGACACAAAGAAGTTTCTCATAAAGTTTCTTTCTCTTTGTTATCGGAGGATATTTCCTTTGGCCCTATAGTCTTCAAAGGGATCCGAAATATCTGTTCTCAGATTCCACAGAAATAAGGCTAGCAAAGAGATCCACGAAATACAGATGTAACTCTGTGAGATGAATTAACAGAACACTAAGCACTTTCTCAGAAAGCTTCTTTCCAGATTTCATCTTAGGATATTTCCTTTTACCCTTAGCCCTCTATGGGCTTCCAAATATCACTTGGCCAATTCCACAAGAACTCTTAGCGAAAGGCTTCTTGAGGGGAAAGCTGTAACTCTGTGAGATGATTTCACAGAACACAACGAATTTCTCAGAAAGCTTCTTTCTCTTTGTTACCGGAGGATATTTCATTTGGTCTTATAGTCTTCAAAGGGATCCGAAATATCTGTTCTCAGATTCCACAGAAATAAGGCTAGCAAAGAGATCCATGAAATAAAGATGTAACTCAGTGAGATGAATTAACAGAACACTAAGCAGTTTCTCAGAAAACTTCCTTCCAGATTTCATCTGAGGATATTTCCATTTTCACCATAGCCCTCTATGGGCTTCCAAACATCACTTTGCCAATTCCACAAGAACTGTCTTGGGGAAAGGCTTCTTGAGGGGAAAGCTGTAATTCTGTGAGATGATTTCACAGAACACAACGAAGTTTCTCAGAAATCTTCTTTCTCTTTGTTATCGGAGGATATTTCCTTTGACCCTATAGTCTTCAAAGGGATCCGAAATATCTGTTCTGAGATTCCACAGAAATAAGGCTAGCAAAGAGATCCACGAAATAAAGATGTAATTCTGTGAGATGAATTAACAGAACACTAAGCAGTTCCTCTGAATTCTTCTTTCCAGATTTCATCTTAGGATATTTCCTTTTCCCCATAGCCCTCTAGGGCTTCCAAATATCACTTTGCCAATTCCACTAGAACTCTTAGCGAAAGGCTTCTTGAGGGGAAAGCTGTAACTCGGTGAGATGATTTCACAGAACACAACGAATTTCTCAGAAAGCTTCTTTCTCTTTGTTACCGGAGGATATTTCATTTGGTCCTATAGTCTTCAAAGGGATCCGCAATATCTGTTCTCAGATTCCACAGAAATAAGGCTAGCAAAGAGATCCACGAAATAAAGATGTAATTCTGTGAGATGAATTAACAGAACACTAAGCAGTTTCTCAGAGAGCTTCTTTCCCGATTTCATCTGGGGATATTTCCTTTTTCACCATAGCCCTCTATGGGCTTCCAAATATCACTTTGCCAATTCCACAAGAACTGTCTTAGCGAAAGGCTTCTTGATGGGAAAGCTGTAACTCTGTGAGATGATTTCACCAAACACAAAGAAGTTTCTCAGAAAGCTTCTTTCTCTTTGTTATCGGAGGATATTTCCTTTGGCCCTCTAGTCTTCAAAGGGATCCGAAATATCTGTTCTCAGATTCCACAGAAATAAGGCTAGCAAAGAGATCCACGAAATACACATGTAACTCTGTGAGATGAATTAACAGAACACTAAGCAGTTTCTCTGAATTCTTCTTTCCAGATTTCATCTTACGATATTTAATTTTCCCCACAGCCCTCTATGGGCTTCCAAATATCACTTGGCCAATTCCACAAGAACTCTTAGCGAAAGGCTTCTTGAGGGGAAAGCTGTAACTCTGTGAGATGATTTCACAGAACACAACGAATTTCTCAGAAAGCTTCTTTCTCTTTGTTACCGGAGGATATTTCATTTGGTCTTATAGTCTTCAAAGGAATCCGAAATATCTGTTCTCTGATTCCAGAGAAATAAGTCTAGCAAAGAGATCCACGAAATACAGATGTAAATCTGTGAGATGAATTAACAGAACACTAAGCAGTTTCTCAGAAAGCTTCTTTCCAGATTTCATCTGAGGATATTTCCTTTTTCACGATAGCCCTTTGTGGGCTTCCAAATATCACTTTACCAATTCCACAAGAACTTTCTTAGCGAAAGGCTTCTTGAGGGGAAAGCTGTAACTCTGTGAGATGATTTCACAGAACACAAAGAAGTTTCTCAGAAAGCTTCTTTCTCTTTGTTATCGGAGGATATTTCCTTTGGCCCTATAGTCTTCAAAGGGATCCGAAATATCTGTTCTCAGATTCCACAGAAATAAGGCTAGCAAAGAGATCCACGAAATACAGATGTAACTCTGTGAGATGAATTAACAGAACACTAAGCAGTTTCTCAGAAAGCTTCTTTCCTGATTTCATCTGGTGATATTTCCTTTTTCACCATAGCCTTCTATGGGCTTCCAAATATCACTTTGCCAGTTCCACAAGAACTGTCTTAGCGAAAGGCTTCTTGCGGGGAAAGCTGTAACTCTGTGAGATGATTTCACAGAACACAACGAAGTTTCTCAGAAAGCTTCTTTCTCTTTGTTATCGGAGGATATTTCCTTTGGCCCTATAGTCTTCAAAGGGATCCGAAATATCTGTTCTCAGATTCCACAGAAATAAGGCTAGCAAAGCGATCCACGAAATACAGATATAACTCTGTGAGATGAATTAACAGAACACTAAGCAGTTTCTCAGAAAGCTTCTTTCCAGATTTCATCTGAGGATATGTCCTTTTTCACCACAGCCCTCTATGGGCTTCCAAATATCACTTTGCCAATTCCACAAGAACGTCCTTAGCGAAAGGCTTCTTGAGGGGAAAGCTGTAACTCTGTGAGATGATTTCACAGAACACAACGAAGTTTCTCAGAAAGCTTCTTTCTCTTTGTTATCGGAGGATATTTCCTTTGGCCCTATAGTCTTCAAAGGGATCCGAAATATCTGTTCTCAGATTCCACAGAAATAAGGCCAGCAAAGAGATCCACGAATTACAGATGTAACTCTGAGAGATGAAGTAACAGAACACTAAGCAGTTTCTCAGAAAGCTTCTTTCCAGATTTCATCTGAGGATATTTCCTTTTTCACGATAGCCCTTTATGGGCTTCCAAATATCGCTTTGCCAATTCCACAAGAACTGTCTTAGCGAAAGGCTTCTTGAGGGGAATGCTGTAACTCTGTGAGATGATTTCACAGAACACAAAGACGTTCCTCAGAAAGCTTCTTTCTCTTTGTTATCGGAGGATATTTCCTTTGGCCCTATAGTCTTCAAACGGATCCGAAATATCTGTTCTCAGATTCCACAGAAATAAGGCTAGCAAAAAGATCCAGGAAATAAAGATGTAACTCTGTGACATGAATTAACAGAACACTAAGCAGTTTCTCAGAAAGCTTCTTTCCAGATTTCATCTGAGGATATTTCCTTTTTCACCATAGCCCTCTATGGGCTTCCAAATATCACTTTGCCAATTCCACAAGAACTCATAGCGAAAGGCTTCTTGAGGGGAAAGGTGTAACTCTGTGAGATGATTTCACAGAACACAACGAATTTCTCAGAAAGCTTCTTTCTCTTTGTACCGGAAGATATTTCCTTTGGTCCTATAGTCTTCAAAGGAATACGAAATATCTCTTCTCAGATTCCACAGAAATAAGGCTAGCAAAGAGATCCACGAAATACAGATGTAACTCTGTGAGATGAAGTAACAGAACACTAAGCAGTTTCTCAGAAAGCTTCTTTTCAGATTTCATCTGATGATTTTTCCTTTTTCACGATAGCCCTCTGTGGGCTTCCAAATATCACTTTGCCAATTCCACAAGAACTGTCTTAGCGAAAGGCTTCTTGAGGGGAAAGCTGTAACTCTGTGAGATGATATCACAGAACACAACGAAGTTTCTCAGAAAGCTTCTTTCTCTTTGTTATCGGAGGATATTTCCTTTCGCCCTATATTCTTCAAACGGATCCGAAATATCTGTTCTCAGATTCCACAGAAGTAAGGCTAGCAAAGAGATCCACGAAATAAAGATGTAATTCTGTGAGACGAATTAACAGAACATTAAGCAGTTTCTCAGAAAACTTCTTTCCAGATTTCATCTGAGGATATTTCCTTTTTCACCATAGCCCTCTATGGGCTTCCAAATATCACTTTGCCAATTCCACAAGAACTGTCTTAGCGAAAGGCTTCTTGTGGGGAAAGCTGTAACTCTGTGTGATGATTTCACAGAACACAACGAAGTTTCTCAGAAAGCTTCTTTCTCTTTGTTATCGGAGGATATTTCCTTTGGCCCTATAGTCTTGAAAGGGATCCGAAATATCTGTTCTCATATTCCACAGAAATAAGGCTATCAAAGAGATCCACGAAATACAGATGTAACTCTGTGAGATGAATTACCAGAACACTAAGCAGTTTCTCAGAAAGCTTCTTTCCAGATTTCATCTGGTGATATTTCCTATTTCACCATAGACGTCTATGGGCTTCCAAATATCACTTTGCCAATTCCACAAGAACTGTCTTAGCGAAAGGCTTCTTGAGGGTAAAGCTGTAACTCTGTGAGGTGATTTCACAGAACACAAAGAAGTTTCTCAGAAAGCTTCTTTCTCTTTGTTATCGGAGGATATTTCCATTGGCCCTATAGTCTTCAAAGGGATCCGAAATATCTGTTCTCAGATTCCACAGAAATAAGGCTAGCAAAGAGATCCACGAAATACAGATGTAACTCCGTGAGATGAATTAACAGAACACTAAGCAGTTTCTCAGAAAGCTTCTTTCCAGATTTCATCTGAGGATATTTCCTTTTTCACCATAGCCCTCTATGGGCATCCAAATATCACTTTGCCAATTCCACAAGAACTGTCTTAGCGAAAGGCTTCTTGATGGGAAAGCTGTAACTCTGTGAGATGATTTAACAGGACACAAAGAACTTTCTCATAAAGTTTCTTTCTCTTTGTTATCGGAGGATATTTCCTTTGGCCCTATAGTCTTCAAAGGGATCCGAAATATCTGTTCTCAGATTCCACAGAAATAAGGCTAGCAAAGAGATCCACGAAATACAGATGTAACTCTGTGAGATGAATTAACAGAACACTAAGCACTTTCTCAGAAAGCTTCTTTCCAGATTTCATCTTAGGATATTTCCTTTTACCCTTAGCCCTCTATGGGCTTCCAAATATCACTTGGCCAATTCCACAAGAACTCTTAGCGAAAGGCTTCTTGAGGGGAAAGCTGTAACTCTGTGAGATGATTTCACAGAACACAACGAATTTCTCAGAAAGCTTCTTTCTCTTTGTTACCTGAGGATATTTCATTTGGTCTTATAGTCTTCAAAGGGATCCGAAATATCTGTTCTCAGATTCCAGAGAAATAAGGCTAGCAAAGAGATCCATGAAATAAAGATGTAACTCAGTGAGATGAATTAACAGAACACTAAGCAGTTTCTCAGAAAACTTCCTTACAGATTTCATCTGAGGATATTTCCATTTTCACCATAGCCCTCTATGGGCTTCCAAACATCACTTTGCCAATTCCACAAGAACTGTCTTGGGGAAAGGCTTCTTGAGGGGAAAGCTGTAATTCTGTGAGATGATTTCACAGAACACAACGAAGTTTCTCAGAAAGCTTCTTTCTCTTTGTTATCGGAGGATATTTCCTTTGGCCCTCTAGTCTTCAAAGGGATCCGAAATATCTGTTCTCAGATTCCACAGAAATAAGGCTAGCAAAGAGATCCACGAAATAAAGATGTAATTCTGTGAGATGAATTAACAGAACACTAAGCAGTTCCTCTGAATTCTTCTTTCCAGATTTCATCTTAGGATATTTCCTTTTCCCCATAGCCCTCTAGGGCTTCCAAATATCACTTTGCCAATTCCACTAGAACTCTTAGCGAAAGGCTTCTTGAGGGGAAAGCTGTAACTCGGTGAGATGATTTCACAGAACACAACGAATTTCTCAGAAAGCTTCTTTCTCTTTGTTACCGGAGGATATTTCATTTGGTCCTATAGTCTTCAAAGGGATCCGAAATATCTGTTCTCAGATTCCACAGAAATAAGGCTAGCAAAGAGATCCACGAAATACAGATGTAACTCTGTGAGATGAAGTAACAGAACACTAAGCAGTTTCTCAGAAAGCTTCTTTTCAGATTTCATCTGATGATTTTTCCTTTTTCACGATAGCCCTCTGTGGGCTTCCAAATATCACTTTGCCAATTCCACAAGAACTGTCTTAGCGAAAGGCTTCTTGAGGGGAAAGCTGTAACTCTGTGAGATGATATCACAGAACACAACGAAGTTTCTCAGAAAGCTTCTTTCTCTTTGTTATCGGAGGATATTTCCTTTCGCCCTATATTCTTCAAACGGATCCGAAATATCTGTTCTCAGATTCCACAGAAGTAAGGCTAGCAAAGAGATCCACGAAATAAAGATGTAATTCTGTGAGACGAATTAACAGAACATTAAGCAGTTTCTCAGAAAACTTCTTTCCAGATTTCATCTGAGGATATTTCCTTTTTCACCATAGCCCTCTATGGGCTTCCAAATATCACTTTGCCAATTCCACAAGAACTGTCTTAGCGAAAGGCTTCTTGTGGGGAAAGCTGTAACTCTGTGTGATGATTTCACAGAACACAACGAAGTTTCTCAGAAAGCTTCTTTCTCTTTGTTATCGGAGGATATTTCCTTTGGCCCTATAGTCTTGAAAGGGATCCGAAATATCTGTTCTCATATTCCACAGAAATAAGGCTATCAAAGAGATCCACGAAATACAGATGTAACTCTGTGAGATGAATTACCAGAACACTAAGCAGTTTCTCAGAAAGCTTCTTTCCAGATTTCATCTGGTGATATTTCCTATTTCACCATAGACGTCTATGGGCTTCCAAATATCACTTTGCCAATTCCACAAGAACTGTCTTAGCGAAAGGCTTCTTGAGGGTAAAGCTGTAACTCTGTGAGGTGATTTCACAGAACACAAAGAAGTTTCTCAGAAAGCTTCTTTCTCTTTGTTATCGGAGGATATTTCCATTGGCCCTATAGTCTTCAAAGGGATCCGAAATATCTGTTCTCAGATTCCACAGAAATAAGGCTAGCAAAGAGATCCACGAAATACAGATGTAACTCCGTGAGATGAATTAACAGAACACTAAGCAGTTTCTCAGAAAGCTTCTTTCCAGATTTCATCTGAGGATATTTCCTTTTTCACCATAGCCCTCTATGGGCATCCAAATATCACTTTGCCAATTCCACAAGAACTGTCTTAGCGAAAGGCTTCTTGATGGGAAAGCTGTAACTCTGTGAGATGATTTAACAGGACACAAAGAACTTTCTCATAAAGTTTCTTTCTCTTTGTTATCGGAGGATATTTCCTTTGGCCCTATAGTCTTCAAAGGGATCCGAAATATCTGTTCTCAGATTCCACAGAAATAAGGCTAGCAAAGAGATCCACGAAATACAGATGTAACTCTGTGAGATGAATTAACAGAACACTAAGCACTTTCTCAGAAAGCTTCTTTCCAGATTTCATCTTAGGATATTTCCTTTTACCCTTAGCCCTCTATGGGCTTCCAAATATCACTTGGCCAATTCCACAAGAACTCTTAGCGAAAGGCTTCTTGAGGGGAAAGCTGTAACTCTGTGAGATGATTTCACAGAACACAACGAATTTCTCAGAAAGCTTCTTTCTCTTTGTTACCTGAGGATATTTCATTTGGTCTTATAGTCTTCAAAGGGATCCGAAATATCTGTTCTCAGATTCCAGAGAAATAAGGCTAGCAAAGAGATCCATGAAATAAAGATGTAACTCAGTGAGATGAATTAACAGAACACTAAGCAGTTTCTCAGAAAACTTCCTTACAGATTTCATCTGAGGATATTTCCATTTTCACCATAGCCCTCTATGGGCTTCCAAACATCACTTTGCCAATTCCACAAGAACTGTCTTGGGGAAAGGCTTCTTGAGGGGAAAGCTGTAATTCTGTGAGATGATTTCACAGAACACAACGAAGTTTCTCAGAAAGCTTCTTTCTCTTTGTTATCGGAGGATATTTCCTTTGGCCCTCTAGTCTTCAAAGGGATCCGAAATATCTGTTCTCAGATTCCACAGAAATAAGGCTAGCAAAGAGATCCACGAAATAAAGATGTAATTCTGTGAGATGAATTAACAGAACACTAAGCAGTTCCTCTGAATTCTTCTTTCCAGATTTCATCTTAGGATATTTCCTTTTCCCCATAGCCCTCTAGGGCTTCCAAATATCACTTTGCCAATTCCACTAGAACTCTTAGCGAAAGGCTTCTTGAGGGGAAAGCTGTAACTCGGTGAGATGATTTCACAGAACACAACGAATTTCTCAGAAAGCTTCTTTCTCTTTGTTACCGGAGGATATTTCATTTGGTCCTATAGTCTTCAAAGGGATCCGAAATATCTGTTCTCAGATTCCACAGAAATAAGGCTAGCAAAGAGATCCACGAAATAAAGATGTAATTCTGTGAGATGAATTAACAGAACACTAAGCAGTTTCTCAGAGAGCTTCTTTCCCGATTTCATCTGGGGATATTTCCTTTTTCACCATAGCCCTCTATGGGCTTCCAAATATCACTTTGCCAATTCCACAAGAACTGTCTTAGCGAAAGGCTTCTTGATGGGAAAGCTGTAACTCTGTGAGATGATTTCACCAAACACAAAGAAGTTTCTCAGAAAGCTTCTTTCTCTTTGTTATCGGAGGATATTTCCTTTGGCCCTCTAGTCTTCAAAGGGATCCGAAATATCTGTTCTCAGATTCCACAGAAATAAGGCTAGCAAAGAGATCCACGAAATACACATGTAACTCTGTGAGATGAATTAACAGAACACTAAGCAGTTTCTCTGAATTCTTCTTTCCAGATTTCATCTTACGATATTTAATTTTCCCCACAGCCCTCTATGGGCTTCCAAATATCACTTGGCCAATTCCACAAGAACTCTTAGCGAAAGGCTTCTTGAGGGGAAACTGTCACTCTGTGGGATGATTTCACAGAACACAACGAATTTCTCAGAAAGCTTCTTTCTCTTTGTTACCGGAGGATATTTCATTTGGTCTTATAGTCTTCAAAGGAATCCGAAATATCTGTTCTCTGATTCCAGAGAAATAAGTCTAGCAAAGAGATCCACGAAATACAGATGTAAATCTGTGAGATGAATTAACAGAACACTAAGCAGTTTCTCAGAAAGCTTCTTTCCAGATTTCATCTGAGGATATTTCCTTTTTCACGATAGCCCTTTGTGGGCTTCCAAATATCACTTTACCAATTCCACAAGAACTTTCTTAGCGAAAGGCTTCTTGAGGGGAAAGCTGTAACTCTGTGAGATGATTTCACAGAACACAAAGAAGTTTCTCAGAAAGCTTCTTTCTCTTTGTTATCGGAGGATATTTCCTTTGGCCCTATAGTCTTCAAAGGGATCCGAAATATCTGTTCTCAGATTCCACAGAAATAAGGCTAGCAAAGAGATCCATGAAATAAAGATGTAATTCTGTTAGATGAATTAACAGAACATTAAGCAGTTTCTCAAAAAACTTCTTTCCAGATTTCATCTGAGGATATTTCCTTTTTCACCATAGCCCTCTATGGGCTTCCAAATATCACTTTGCCAATTCCACAAGAACTGTCTTAGCGAAAGGCTTCTTGTGGGGAAAGCTGTAACTCTGTGAGATGATTTCACAGAACACAAAGAAGTTTCTCAGAAAGCTTCTTTCTCTTTGTTATCGGAGGATATTTCCTTTGGCCCTATAGTCTTCAAAGGGATCCGAAATATCTGTTCTCAGATTCAACAGAAATAAGGCTAGCAAAGAGATCCACGAAATACAGATGGAACTCTGTGAGATGAATTAACAGAACACTAAGCTGTTTCTCAGAAAGCTTCTTTCCAGATTTCATATGAGGATATTTCCTTTTTCACCCTAGCCCTCTATGGGCTTCCAAATATCACTTTGCCAATTCCACAAGAACTGTCTTAGCGAAAGGCTTCTTGAGGGGAAAGCTGTAACTCTGTGAGATGATTTCACCAAACACAAAGAAGTTTCTCAGAAAGCTTCTTTCTCTTTGTTATCGGAGGATATTTCCTTTGGCCCTCTAGTCTTCAAAGGGATCCGAAATATCTGTTCTCAGATTCCACAGAAATAAGGCTAGCAAAGAGATCCACGAAATACACTTGTAACTCTGTGAGATGAATTAACAGAACACTAAGCAGTTTCTCTGAATTCTTCTTTCCAGATTTCATCTTAGGATATTTCCTTTACCCCTTAGCCCTCTATGGGCTTCCAAATATCACTTGGCCAATTCCACAAGAACTCTTAGCGAAAGGCTTCTTGAGGGGAAAGCTGTAACTCTGTGAGATGATTTCACAGAACACAACGAATTTCTCAGAAAGCTTCTTTCTCTTTGTTACCGGAGGATATTTCATTTGGTCCTATAGTCTTCAAAGGAATCCGAAATATCTGTTCTCTGATTCCAGAGAAATAACTCTAGCAAAGAGATCCACGAAATACAGATGTACTCTGTGAGATGAATTAACAGAACACTAAGCAGTTTCTCAGAAAGCTTCCTTCCAGATTTCATCTTAGGATATTTCCTTTTTCACGATAGCCCTTTATGGGCTTCCAAATATCACTTTGCTAATTCCACAAGAACTGTCTTAGCGAAAGGCTTCTTGAGGGGAAAGCTGTAACTCTGTGAGATGATTTCACAGAACACAAAGAAGTTTCTCAGAAAGCTTCTTTCTCTTTGTTATCGGAGGATATTTCCTTTGGCCCTATAGTCTTCAAAGGGATCCGAAATATCTGTTCTCAGATTCCACAGAAATAAGGCTAGCATAGAGATCCACGAAATAAAGATGTAATTCTGTGAGATGAATTAACAGAACACTAAGCAGTTTCTCAGAAAGTTTCTTTCCAGATTTCCTCTGAGGATATTTCCTTTTTCACCATAGCCCTCTATGGGTTTCCAAATATCACTTTGCCAATTCCACAAGAACTGTCTGAGCGAAAGGCTTCTTGTGGGGAAAGCTGTAACTTTGTGAGATGATTTCACAGAACACAACGAAGTTTCTCAGAAAGCTTCTTTCTCTTTGTTATCGGAGGATATTTCCTTTGGCCCTATAGTCTTCAAAGGGATCCGAAATATCTGTTCTCAGATTCAACAGAAATAAGGCTAGCAAAGAGATCCAAGAAATACACTTGTAACTCAGTGAGATGAATTAACCGAACACTAAGCAGTTTCTCTGAATTCTTCTTTCCAGATTTCATCTTAGGATATTTCCTTTTCCCCTTAGCCCTCTATGGGCTTCCAAATATCACTTGGCCAATTCCACAAGAACTCTTAGCGAAAGGCTTCTTGGGGGGAAAGCTGTAACTCTGTGAGATGATTTCACAGAACACAATGAATTTCTCAGAAAGCTTCTTTCTCTTTGTTACCGGAGGATATTTCATTTGGTCCTAGAGTCTTCAAAGGAATCTGAAATATCTGTTCTCTGATTCCAGAGAAATAACTCTAGCAAAGAGATCCACGAAATACAGATGTAACTCTGAGATGAATTAACAGAACACCAAGCTGTTTCTCAGAAAGCTTCTTTCCAGATTTCATATGAGGATATTTCCTTTTTCACCCTAGCCCTCTATGGGCTTCCAAATATCACTTTGCCAATTCCACAAGAACTGTCTTAGCGAAAGGCTTCTTGAGGGGAAAGCTGTAACTCTGTGAGATGATTTCACCAAACACAAAGAAGTTTCTCAGAAAGCTTCTTTCTCTTTGTTAGCCGAGGATATTTCCTTTGGCCCTCTAGTCTTCAAAGGGATCCGAAATATCTGTTCTCAGATTCCACAGAAATAAGGCTAGCAAGGAGATCCACTAATACAGATATAACTCTGTGAGGTGAATTAACAGAACACTAAGCAGTTTCTCAGAAAGCTTCTTTCCAGATTTCATCTGAGGATATTTCCTTTTTCACCATAGCCCTCTATGGGCTTCCAAATATCACTTTGCCAATTCCACAAGAACGTCCTTAGCGAAAGGCTTCTTGAGGGGAAAGCTGTAACTCTGTGAGATGATTTCAAAGAACACAACGAAGTTTCTCAGAAAGTTCTTTCTCTTTGTTATCGGAGGATATTTCCTTTGGCCCTATAGTCTAAAAAGGGATCCCAAATATCTGTTCTCAGATTCCAGAGAAATGAGTCTAGCAAAGAGATCCACGAAATAAAGATGTAACTCTGTGAGATGAATTAACAAAACACTAAGCAGTTTCTCAGAAAGCTTCTTTCCAGATTTCATCTGAGGATATTTCCTTTTTCACGATAGCCTTTTATGGGCTTCCAAATATCGCTTTGCCAATTCCACAAGAACTGTCTTAGCGAAAGGCTTCTTGAGGGGAAAGCTGTAACTCTGTGAGATGATTTCACAGAACACAAAGAAGTTTCTCAGAAAGCTTCTTTCTCTTTGTTATCGGAGGATATTTCCTTTGGCCCTATAGTCTTCAAAGGGATCCGAAATATCTGTTCTCAGATTCCACAGAAATAAGGCTAGCAAAGAGATCCACGAAATACAGATGTAACTCTGTGAGATGAATTAACAGAACACTAAGCAGTTTCTCAGAAAGCTTCTTTCCAGATTTCATCTGAGGATATTTCCTTTTACACCATAGCCCTCTATGGGCTTCCAAATATCACTTTGCCAATTCCACAAGAACTGTCTTAGCGAAAGGCTTCTTGAAGGGAAATCTGTAACTCTGTGAGATGATTTCACAGAACACAACGAAGTTTCTCAGAAAGCTTCTTTCTCTTTGTTATCGGAGGATATTTCCTTGGGCCTATAGTCTTCAACCGGATCCGAAATATCTGTTCTCAGATTCCACAGAAATAAGGCTAGCAAAGAGATCCACGAAATAAAGATGTAGCTCTGTGAGATGAATTAACAGAACACTAAGCAGTTTCTCAGAAAGCTTCTTTCCAGATTTCCTCTGAGGATATTTCCTTTTTCACCATAGCCCTCTATGGGCTTCCAAATATCACTTTGCCAATTCCACAAGAACTGTCTTAGCGAAAGGCTTCTTGTGGGGAAAGCTGTAACTCTGTGAGATGATTTCACAGAACACAACGAAGTTTCTCAGAAAGCTTATTTATCTTTGTTATCGGAGGATATTTCCTTTGGCCCTATAGTCTTCAAAGGGATCCGAAATATCTGTTCTCAGATTCAACAGAAATAAGGCTAGCAAAGAGATCCACGAAATACAGATGTAACTCTGTGAGATGAATTAACAGAACACTAAGCACTTTCTCAGAAAGCTTCTTTCCAGATTTCATCTTAGGATGTTTCCTTTTACCCTTAGCCCTCTATGGGCTTCCAAATATCACTTGGCCAATTCCACAAGAACTCTTAGCGAAAGGCTTCTTGAGGGGAAAGCTGTAACTCTGTGAGATGATTTCACAGAACACAACGAATTTCTCAGAAAGCTTCTTTCTCTTTGTTACCGGAGGATATTTCATTTGGTCTTATAGTCTTCAAAGGAATCCGAAATATCTGTTCTCTGATTCCAGAGAAATAAGTCTAGCAAAGAGATCCACGAAATACAGATGTAAATCTGTGAGATGAATTAACAGAACACTAAGCAGTTTCTCAGAAAGCTTCTTTCCAGATTTCATCTGAGGATATTTCCATTTTCACGATAGCCCTTTGTGGGCTTCCAAATATCACTTTACCAATTCCACAAGAACTTTCTTAGCGAAAGGCTTCTTGAGGGGAAAGCTGTAACTCTGTGAGATGATTTCACAGAACACAAAGAAGTTTCTCAGAAAGCTTCTTTCTCTTTGTTATCGGAGGATATTTCCTTTGGCCCTATAGTCTTCAAAGGGATCCGAAATATCTGTTCTCAGATTCCACAGAAATAAGGCTAGCAAAGAGATCCACGAAATAAAGATGTAATTCTGTGAGATGAATTAACAGAACACTAAGCAGTTTCTCAGAAAGTTTCTTTCCAGATTTCCTCTGAGGATATTTCCTTTTTCACCATAGCCCTCTATGGGCTTCCAAATATCACTTTGCCAATTCCACAAGAACTGTCTTAGCGAAAGGCTTCTTGTGGGGAAAGCTGTAACTCTGTGAGATGATTTCACAGAACACAAAGAAGTTTCTCATAAAGCTTCTTTCTCTTTGTTATCGGAGGATATTTCCTTTGGCCCTATAGTCTTCAAAGGGATCCGAAATATCTGTTCTCAGATTCAACAGAAATAAGGCTAGCAAAGAGATCCACGAAATACAGATGGAACTCTGTGAGATGAATTAACAGAACACTAAGCTGTTTCTCAGAAAGCTTCTTTCCAGATTTCATATGAGGATATTTCCTTTTTCACCCTAGCCCTCTATGGGCTTCCAAATATCACTTTGCCAATTCCACAAGAACTGTCTTAGCGAAAGGCTTCTTGAGGGGAAAGCTGTAACTCTGTGAGATGATTTCACCAAACACAAAGAAGTTTCTCAGAAAGCTTCTTTCTCTTTGTTATCGGAGGATATTTCCTTTGGCCCTATAGTCTTCAAAGGGATCCGAAATATCTGTTCTCAGATTCCACAGAAATAAGGCTAGCAAAGAGATCCACGAAATACACTTGTAACTCTGTGAGATGAATTAACAGAACACTAAGCAGTTTCTCTGAATTCTTCTTTCCAGATTTCATCTTAGGATATTTCCTTTTCCCCTTAGCCCTCTATGGGCTTCCAAATATCACTTGGCCAATTCCACAAGAACTCTTAGCGAAAGGCTTCTTGAGGGGAAAGCTGTAACTCTGTGAGATGATTTCACAGACACAACGAATTTCTCAGAAAGCTTCTTTCTCTTTGTTACCGGAGGATATTTCATTTGGTCCTATAGTCTTCAAAGGAATCCGAAATATCTGTTCTCTGATTCCAGAGAAATAACTCTAGCAAAGAGATCCACGAAATACAGATGTACTCTGTGAGATGAATTAACAGAACACTAAGCAGTTTCTCAGAAAGCTTCCTTCCAGATTTCATCTTAGGATATTTCCTTTTTCACGATAGCCCTTTATGGGCTTCCAAATATCACTTTGCTAATTCCACAAGAACTGTCTTAGCGAAAGGCTTCTTGAGAGGAAAGCTGTAACTCTGTGAGATGATTTCACAGAATACAAAGAAGTTTCTCAGAAAGCTTCTTTCTCTTTGTTATCGGAGGATATTTCCTTTGGCCCTATAGTCTTCAAAGGGATCCGAAATATCTGTTCTCAGATTCCACAGAAATAAGGCTAGCATAGAGATCCACGAAATAAAGATGTAATTCTGTGAGATGAATTAACAGAACACTAAGCAGTTTCTCAGAAAGTTTCTTTCCAGATTTCCTCTGAGGATATTTCCTTTTTCACCATAGCCCTCTATCTGTTTCCAAATATCACTTTGCCAATTCCACAAGAACTGTCTGAGCGAAAGGCTTCTTGTGGAGAAAGCTGTAACTTTGTGAGATGATTTCACAGAACACAACGAAGTTTCCCAGAAAGCTTCTTTCTCTTTGTTATCGGAGGATATTTCCTTTGGCCCTATAGTCTTCAAAAGGATCCGAAATATCTGTTCTCAGATTCAACAGAAATAAGGCTAGCAAAGAGATCCAAGAAATACACTTGTAACTCAGTGAGATGAATTAACAGAACACTAAGCAGTTTCTCTGAATTCTTCTTTCCAGATTTCATCTTAGGATATTTCCTTTTCCCCTTAGCCCTCTATGGGCTTCCAAATATCACTTGGCCAATTCCACAAGAACTCTTAGCGAAAGGCTTCTTGGGGGGAAAGCGGTAACTCTATGAGATGATTTCACAGAACACAATGAATTTCTCAGAAAGCTTCTTTCTCTTTGTTACCGGAGGATATTTCATTTGGTCCTATAGTCTTCAAAGGAATCCGAAATATCTGTTCTCTGATTCCAGAGAAATAACTCTAGCAAAGAGATCCACGAAATACAGATGTAACTCTGAGATGAATTAACAGAACACTAAGCTGTTTCTCAGAAAGCTTCTTTCCAGATTTCATATGAGGATATTTCCTTTTTCACCCTAGCCCTCTATGGGCTTCCAAATATCACTTTGCCAATTCCACAAGAACTGTCTTAGCGAAAGGCTTCTTGAGGGGAAAGCTGTAACTCTGTGAGATGATTTCACCAAACACAAAGAAGTTTCTCAGAAAGCTTCTTTCTCTTTGTTAGCCGAGGATATTTCCTTTGGCCCTCTAGTGTTCAAAGGGATCCGAAATATCTGTTCTCAGATTCCACAGAAATAAGGCTAGCAAGGAGATCCACTAATACAGATATAACTCTGTGAGGTGAATTAACAGAACACTAAGCAGTTTCTCAGAAAGCTTCTTTCCAGATTTCATCTGAGGATATTTCCTTTTTCACCATAGCCCTCTATGGGCTTCCAAATATCACTTTGCCAATTCCACAAGAACGTCCTTAGCGAAAGGCTTCTTGAGGGGAAAGCTGTAACTCTGTGAGATGATTTCAAAGAACACAACGAAGTTTCTCAGAAAGTTCTTTCTCTTTGTTATAGGAGGATATTTCCTTTGGCCCTATAGTCTTCAAAGGGATCCCAAATATCTGTTCTCAGATTCCACAAAAATGAGTCTAGCAAAGAGATCCACGAAATAAAGATGTAACTCTGTGAGATGAATTAACAAAACACTAAGCAGTTTCTCAGAAAGCTTCTTTCCAGATTTCATCTGAGGATATTTCCTTTTTCACGATAGCCTTTTATGGGCTTCCAAATATCGCTTTGCCAATTCCACAAGAACTGTCTTAGCGAAAGGCTTCTTGAGGGGAAAGCTGTAACTCTGTGAGATGATTTCACAGAACACAAAGAAGTTTCTCAGAAAGCTTCTTTCTCTTTGTTATCGGAGGATATTTCCTTTGGCCCTCTAGTCTTCAAAGGGATCCGAAATATCTGTTCTCAGATTCCACAGAAATAAGGCTAGCAAAGAGATCCACGAAATACAGATGTAACTCTGTGAGATGAATTAACAGAACACTAAGCAGTTTCTCAGAAAGCTTCTTTCCAGATTTCATCTGAGGATATTTCCTTTTACACCATAGCCCTCTATGGGCTTCCAAATATCACTTTGCCAATTCCACAAGAACTGTCTTAGCGAAAGGCTTCTTGAAGGGAAATCTGTAACTCTGTGAGATGATTTCACAGAACACAACGAAGTTTCTCAGAAAGCTTCTTTCTCTTTGTTATCGGAGGATATTTCCTTGGGCCTATAGTCTTCAAACGGATCCGAAATATCTGTTCTCAGATTCCACAGAAATAAGGCTAGCAAAGAGATCCACGAAATAAAGATGTAGCTCTGTGAGATGAATTAACAGAACACTAAGCAGTTTCTCAGAAAGCTTCTTTCCAGATTTCCTCTGAGGATATTTCCTTTTTCACCATAGCCCTCTATGGGCTTCCAAATATCACTTTGCCAATTCCACAAGAACTGTCTTAGCGAAAGGCTTCTTGTGGGGAAAGCTGTAACTCTGTGAGATGATTTCACAGGACACAACGAAGTTTCTCAGAAAGCTTATTTATCTTTGTTATCGGAGGATATTTCCTTTGGCCCTATAGTCTTCAAAGGGATCCGAAATATCTGTTCTCAGATTCCACAGAAATAAGGCTAGCAAAGAGATCCACGAAATACAGATGTAACTCTGTGAGATGAATATACAGAACACTAAGCAGTTTCTCAGGAAGCTTATTTCCAGATTTCATCTGGGGATATTTCCTTTTTCACCATAGCCCTCTATGGGCTTCCAAATATCACTTTGCCAATTCCACAAGAACTGTCTTAGCGAAAGGCTTCTTGAGGGGAAAGCTGTAACTCTGTGAGATGATTTCACAGAACACAACGAATTTCTCAGAAAGCTTCTTTCTCTTTGTTACCGGAGCATATTTCCTTTGGCCCTATAGTCTTCAAAGGGATCCGAAATATCTGTTCTCAGATTCCACAGAAATAAAGCTAGCAAAGAGATCCACGAAATACAGATATAACTCTGTGAGATGAATTAACAGAACACTAAGCAGTATCTCAGAAAACTTCTTTCCTGATTTCATCTGAGGATATTTCCTTTTTCACCATAGCCCTCTAAGGGCTTCCAAATATCACTTTGCCAATTCCACTAGAACTCTTAGCGAAAGGCTTCTTGAGGGGAAAGCTGTAACTCGGTGAGATGATTTCACAGAACACAACGAATTTCTCAGAAAGCTTCTTTCTCTTTGTTACCGGAGGATATTTCATTTGGTCCTATAGTCTTCAAAGGGATCCGAAATATCTGTTCTCAGATTCCACAGAAATAAGGCTAGCAAAGAGATCCACGAAATAAAGATGTAATTCTGTGAGATGAATTAACAGAACACTAAGCAGTTTCTCAGAGAGCTTCTTTCCCGATTTCATCTGGGGATATTTCCTTTTTCACCATAGCCCTCTATGGGCTTCCAAATATCACTTTGCCAATTCCACAAGAACTGTCTTAGCGAAAGGCTTCTTGATGGGAAAGCTGTAACTCTGTGAGATGATTTCACCAAACACAAAGAAGTTTCTCAGAAAGCTTCTTTCTCTTTGTTATCGGAGGATATTTCCTTTGGCCCTCTAGTCTTCAAAGGGATCCGAAATATCTGTTCTCAGATTCCACAGAAATAAGGCTAGCAAAGAGATCCACGAAATACACATGTAACTCTGTGAGATGAATTAACAGAACACTAAGCAGTTTCTCTGAATTCTTCTTTCCAGATTTCATCTTACGATATTTAATTTTCCCCACAGCCCTCTATGGGCTTCCAAATATCACTTGGCCAATTCCACAAGAACTCTTAGCGAAAGGCTTCTTGAGGGGAAACTGTCACTCTGTGGGATGATTTCACAGAACACAACGAATTTCTCAGAAAGCTTCTTTCTCTTTGTTACCGGAGGATATTTCATTTGGTCTTATAGTCTTCAAAGGAATCCGAAATATTTGTTCTCTGATTCCAGAGAAATAAGTCTAGCAAAGAGATCCACGAAATACAGATGTAAATCTGTGAGATGAATTAACAGAACACTAAGCAGTTTCTCAGAAAGCTTCTTTCCAGATTTCATCTGAGGATATTTCCTTTTTCACGATAGCCCTTTGTGGGCTTCCAAATATCACTTTACCAATTCCACAAGAACTTTCTTAGCGAAAGGCTTCTTGAGGGGAAAGCTGTAACTCTGTGAGATGATTTCACAGAACACAAAGAAGTTTCTCAGAAAGCTTCTTTCTCTTTGTTATCGGAGGATATTTCCTTTGGCCCTATAATCTTCAAAGGGATCCGAAATATCTGTTCTCAGATTCCACAGAAATAAGGCTAGCAAAGAGATCCATGAAATAAAGATGTAATTCTGTTAGATGAATTAACAGAACATTAAGCAGTTTCTCAAAAAACTTCTTTCCAGATTTCATCTGAGGATATTTCCTTTTTCACCATAGCCCTCTATGGGCTTCCAAATATCACTTTGCCAATTCCACAAGAACTGTCTTAGCGAAAGGCTTCTTGTGGGGAAAGCTGTAACTCTGTGAGATGATTTCACAGAACACAAAGAAGTTTCTCAGAAAGCTTCTTTCTCTTTGTTATCGGAGGATATTTCCTTTGGCCCTATAGTCTTCAAAGGGATCCGAAATATCTGTTCTCAGATTCAACAGAAATAAGGCTAGCAAAGAGATCCACGAAATACAGATGGAACTCTGTGAGATGAATTAACAGAACACTAAGCTGTTTCTCAGAAAGCTTCTTTCCAGATTTCATATGAGGATATTTCCTTTTTCACCCTAGCCCTCTATGGGCTTCCAAATATCACTTTGCCAATTCCACAAGAACTGTCTTAGCGAAAGGCTTCTTGAGGGGAAAGCTGTAACTCTGTGAGATGATTTCACCAAACACAAAGAAGTTTCTCAGAAAGCTTCTTTCTCTTTGTTATCGGAGGATATTTCCTTTGGCCCTCTAGTCTTCAAAGGGATCCGAAATATCTGTTCTCAGATTCCACAGAAATAAGGCTAGCAAAGAGATCCACGAAATACACTTGTAACTCTGTGAGATGAATTAACAGAACACTAAGCAGTTTCTCTGAATTCTTCTTTCCAGATTTCATCTTAGGATATTTCCTTTACCCCTTAGCCCTCTATGGGCTTCCAAATATCACTTGGCCAATTCCACAAGAACTCTTAGCGAAAGGCTTCTTGAGGGGAAAGCTGTAACTCTGTGAGATGATTTCACAGAACACAACGAATTTCTCAGAAAGCTTCTTTCTCTTTGTTACCGGAGGATATTTCATTTGGTCCTATAGTCTTCAAAGGAATCCGAAATATCTGTTCTCTGATTCCAGAGAAATAACTCTAGCAAAGAGATCCACGAAATACAGATGTACTCTGTGAGATGAATTAACAGAACACTAAGCAGTTTCTCAGAAAGCTTCCTTCCAGATTTCATCTTAGGATATTTCCTTTTTCACGATAGCCGTTTATGGGCTTCCAAATATCACTTTGCTAATTCCACAAGAACTGTCTTAGCGAAAGGCTTCTTGAGGGGAAAGCTGTAACTCTGTGAGATGATTTCACAGAACACAAAGAAGTTTCTCAGAAAGCTTCTTTCTCTTTGTTATCGGAGGATATTTCCTTTGGCCCTATAGTCTTCAAAGGGATCCGAAATATCTGTTCTCAGATTCCACAGAAATAAGGCTAGCATAGAGATCCACGAAATAAAGATGTAATTCTGTGAGATGAATTAACAGAACACTAAGCAGTTTCTCAGAAAGTTTCTTTCCAGATTTCCTCTGAGGATATTTCCTTTTTCACCATAGCCCTCTATGGGTTTCCAAATATCACTTTGCCAATTCCACAAGAACTGTCTGAGCGAAAGGCTTCTTGTGGGGAAAGCTGTAACTTTGTGAGATGATTTCACAGAACACAACGAAGTTTCTCAGAAAGCTTCTTTCTCTTTGTTATCGGAGGATATTTCCTTTGGCCCTATAGTCTTCAAAGGGATCCGAAATATCTGTTCTCAGATTCAACAGAAATAAGGCTAGCAAAGAGATCCAAGAAATACACTTGTAACTCAGTGAGATGAATTAACCGAACACTAAGCAGTTTCTCTGAATTCTTCTTTCCAGATTTCATCTTAGGATATTTCCTTTTCCCCTTAGCCCTCTATGGGCTTCCAAATATCACTTGGCCAATTCCACAAGAACTCTTAGCGAAAGGCTTCTTGGGGGGAAAGCTGTAACTCTGTGAGATGATTTCACAGAACACAATGAATTTCTCAGAAAGCTTCTTTCTCTTTGTTACCGGAGGATATTTCATTTGGTCCTAGAGTCTTCAAAGGAATCTGAAATATCTGTTCTCTGATTCCAGAGAAATAACTCTAGCAAAGAGATCCACGAAATACAGATGTAACTCTGAGATGAATTAACAGAACACCAAGCTGTTTCTCAGAAAGCTTCTTTCCAGATTTCATATGAGGATATTTCCTTTTTCACCCTAGCCCTCTATGGGCTTCCAAATATCACTTTGCCAATTCCACAAGAACTGTCTTAGCGAAAGGCTTCTTGAGGGGAAAGCTGTAACTCTGTGAGATGATTTCACCAAACACAAAGAAGTTTCTCAGAAAGCTTCTTTCTCTTTGTTAGCCGAGGATATTTCCTTTGGCCCTCTAGTCTTCAAAGGGATCCGAAATATCTGTTCTCAGATTCCACAGAAATAAGGCTAGCAAGGAGATCCACTAATACAGATATAACTCTGTGAGGTGAATTAACAGAACACTAAGCAGTTTCTCAGAAAGCTTCTTTCCAGATTTCATCTGAGGATATTTCCTTTTTCACCATAGCCCTCTATGGGCTTCCAAATATCACTTTGCCAATTCCACAAGAACGTCCTTAGCGAAAGGCTTCTTGAGGGGAAAGCTGTAACTCTGTGAGATGATTTCAAAGAACACAACGAAGTTTCTCAGAAAGTTCTTTCTCTTTGTTATCGGAGGATATTTCCTTTGGCCCTATAGTCTAAAAAGGGATCCCAAATATCTGTTCTCAGATTCCAGAGAAATGAGTCTAGCAAAGAGATCCACGAAATAAAGATGTAACTCTGTGAGATGAATTAACAAAACACTAAGCAGTTTCTCAGAAAGCTTCTTTCCAGATTTCATCTGAGGATATTTCCTTTTTCACGATAGCCTTTTATGGGCTTCCAAATATCGCTTTGCCAATTCCACAAGAACTGTCTTAGCGAAAGGCTTCTTGAGGGGAAAGCTGTAACTCTGTGAGATGATTTCACAGAACACAAAGAAGTTTCTCAGAAAGCTTCTTTCTCTTTGTTATCGGAGGATATTTCCTTTGGCCCTATAGTCTTCAAAGGGATCCGAAATATCTGTTCTCAGATTCCACAGAAATAAGGCTAGCAAAGAGATCCACGAAATACAGATGTAACTCTGTGAGATGAATTAACAGAACACTAAGCAGTTTCTCAGAAAGCTTCTTTCCAGATTTCATCTGAGGATATTTCCTTTTACACCATAGCCCTCTATGGGCTTCCAAATATCACTTTGCCAATTCCACAAGAACTGTCTTAGCGAAAGGCTTCTTGAAGGGAAATCTGTAACTCTGTGAGATGATTTCACAGAACACAACGAAGTTTCTCAGAAAGCTTCTTTCTCTTTGTTATCGGAGGATATTTCCTTGGGCCTATAGTCTTCAACCGGATCCGAAATATCTGTTCTCAGATTCCACAGAAATAAGGCTAGCAAAGAGATCCACGAAATAAAGATGTAGCTCTGTGAGATGAATTAACAGAACACTAAGCAGTTTCTCAGAAAGCTTCTTTCCAGATTTCCTCTGAGGATATTTCCTTTTTCACCATAGCCCTCTATGGGCTTCCAAATATCACTTTGCCAATTCCACAAGAACTGTCTTAGCGAAAGGCTTCTTGTGGGGAAAGCTGTAACTCTGTGAGATGATTTCACAGAACACAACGAAGTTTCTCAGAAAGCTTATTTATCTTTGTTATCGGAGGATATTTCCTTTGGCCCTATAGTCTTCAAAGGGATCCGAAATATCTGTTCTCAGATTCAACAGAAATAAGGCTAGCAAAGAGATCCACGAAATACAGATGTAACTCTGTGAGATGAATTAACAGAACACTAAGCACTTTCTCAGAAAGCTTCTTTCCAGATTTCATCTTAGGATGTTTCCTTTTACCCTTAGCCCTCTATGGGCTTCCAAATATCACTTGGCCAATTCCACAAGAACTCTTAGCGAAAGGCTTCTTGAGGGGAAAGCTGTAACTCTGTGAGATGATTTCACAGAACACAACGAATTTCTCAGAAAGCTTCTTTCTCTTTGTTACCGGAGGATATTTCATTTGGTCTTATAGTCTTCAAAGGAATCCGAAATATCTGTTCTCTGATTCCAGAGAAATAATCTAGCAAAGAGATCCACGAAATACAGATGTAAATCTGTGAGATGAATTAACAGAACACTAAGCAGTTTCTCAGAAAGCTTCTTTCCAGATTTCATCTGAGGATATTTCCATTTTCACGATAGCCCTTTGTGGGCTTCCAAATATCACTTTACCAATTCCACAAGAACTTTCTTAGCGAAAGGCTTCTTGAGGGGAAAGCTGTAACTCTGTGAGATGATTTCACAGAACACAAAGAAGTTTCTCAGAAAGCTTCTTTCTCTTTGTTATCGGAGGATATTTCCTTTGGCCCTATAGTCTTCAAAGGGATCCGAAATATCTGTTCTCAGATTCCACAGAAATAAGGCTAGCAAAGAGATCCACGAAATAAAGATGTAATTCTGTGAGATGAATTAACAGAACACTAAGCAGTTTCTCAGAAAGTTTCTTTCCAGATTTCCTCTGAGGATATTTCCTTTTTCACCATAGCCCTCTATGGGCTTCCAAATATCACTTTGCCAATTCCACAAGAACTGTCTTAGCGAAAGGCTTCTTGTGGGGAAAGCTGTAACTCTGTGAGATGATTTCACAGAACACAAAGAAGTTTCTCATAAAGCTTCTTTCTCTTTGTTATCGGAGGATATTTCCTTTGGCCCTATAGTCTTCAAAGGGATCCGAAATATCTGTTCTCAGATTCAACAGAAATAAGGCTAGCAAAGAGATCCACGAAATACAGATGGAACTCTGTGAGATGAATTAACAGAACACTAAGCTGTTTCTCAGAAAGCTTCTTTCCAGATTTCATATGAGGATATTTCCTTTTTCACCCTAGCCCTCTATGGGCTTCCAAATATCACTTTGCCAATTCCACAAGAACTGTCTTAGCGAAAGGCTTCTTGAGGGGAAAGCTGTAACTCTGTGAGATGATTTCACCAAACACAAAGAAGTTTCTCAGAAAGCTTCTTTCTCTTTGTTATCGGAGGATATTTCCTTTGGCCCTATAGTCTTCAAAGGGATCCGAAATATCTGTTCTCAGATTCCACAGAAATAAGGCTAGCAAAGAGATCCACGAAATACACTTGTAACTCTGTGAGATGAATTAACAGAACACTAAGCAGTTTCTCTGAATTCTTCTTTCCAGATTTCATCTTAGGATATTTCCTTTTCCCCTTAGCCCTCTATGGGCTTCCAAATATCACTTGGCCAATTCCACAAGAACTCTTAGCGAAAGGCTTCTTGAGGGGAAAGCTGTAACTCTGTGAGATGATTTCACAGACACAACGAATTTCTCAGAAAGCTTCTTTCTCTTTGTTACCGGAGGATATTTCATTTGGTCCTATAGTCTTCAAAGGAATCCGAAATATCTGTTCTCTGATTCCAGAGAAATAACTCTAGCAAAGAGATCCACGAAATACAGATGTACTCTGTGAGATGAATTAACAGAACACTAAGCAGTTTCTCAGAAAGCTTCCTTCCAGATTTCATCTTAGGATATTTCCTTTTTCACGATAGCCCTTTATGGGCTTCCAAATATCACTTTGCTAATTCCACAAGAACTGTCTTAGCGAAAGGCTTCTTGAGAGGAAAGCTGTAACTCTGTGAGATGATTTCACAGAATACAAAGAAGTTTCTCAGAAAGCTTCTTTCTCTTTGTTATCGGAGGATATTTCCTTTGGCCCTATAGTCTTCAAAGGGATCCGAAATATCTGTTCTCAGATTCCACAGAAATAAGGCTAGCATAGAGATCCACGAAATAAAGATGTAATTCTGTGAGATGAATTAACAGAACACTAAGCAGTTTCTCAGAAAGTTTCTTTCCAGATTTCCTCTGAGGATATTTCCTTTTTCACCATAGCCCTCTATCTGTTTCCAAATATCACTTTGCCAATTCCACAAGAACTGTCTGAGCGAAAGGCTTCTTGTGGAGAAAGCTGTAACTTTGTGAGATGATTTCACAGAACACAACGAAGTTTCCCAGAAAGCTTCTTTCTCTTTGTTATCGGAGGATATTTCCTTTGGCCCTATAGTCTTCAAAAGGATCCGAAATATCTGTTCTCAGATTCAACAGAAATAAGGCTAGCAAAGAGATCCAAGAAATACACTTGTAACTCAGTGAGATGAATTAACAGAACACTAAGCAGTTTCTCTGAATTCTTCTTTCCAGATTTCATCTTAGGATATTTCCTTTTCCCCTTAGCCCTCTATGGGCTTCCAAATATCACTTGGCCAATTCCACAAGAACTCTTAGCGAAAGGCTTCTTGGGGGGAAAGCGGTAACTCTATGAGATGATTTCACAGAACACAATGAATTTCTCAGAAAGCTTCTTTCTCTTTGTTACCGGAGGATATTTCATTTGGTCCTATAGTCTTCAAAGGAATCCGAAATATCTGTTCTCTGATTCCAGAGAAATAACTCTAGCAAAGAGATCCACGAAATACAGATGTAACTCTGAGATGAATTAACAGAACACTAAGCTGTTTCTCAGAAAGCTTCTTTCCAGATTTCATATGAGGATATTTCCTTTTTCACCCTAGCCCTCTATGGGCTTCCAAATATCACTTTGCCCATTCCACAAGAACTGTCTTAGCGAAAGGCTTCTTGAGGGGAAAGCTGTAACTCTGTGAGATGATTTCACCAAACACAAAGAAGTTTCTCAGAAAGCTTCTTTCTCTTTGTTAGCCGAGGATATTTCCTTTGGCCCTCTAGTGTTCAAAGGGATCCGAAATATCTGTTCTCAGATTCCACAGAAATAAGGCTAGCAAGGAGATCCACTAATACAGATATAACTCTGTGAGGTGAATTAACAGAACACTAAGCAGTTTCTCAGAAAGCTTCTTTCCAGATTTCATCTGAGGATATTTCCTTTTTCACCATAGCCCTCTATGGGCTTCCAAATATCACTTTGCCAATTCCACAAGAACGTCCTTAGCGAAAGGCTTCTTGAGGGGAAAGCTGTAACTCTGTGAGATGATTTCAAAGAACACAACGAAGTTTCTCAGAAAGTTCTTTCTCTTTGTTATCGGAGGATATTTCCTTTGGCCCTATAGTCTTCAAAGGGATCCGAAATATCTGTTCTCAGATTCAACAGAAATAAGGCTAGCAAAGAGATCCAAGAAATACACTTGTAACTCAGTGAGATGAATTAACCGAACACTAAGCAGTTTCTCTGAATTCTTCTTTCCAGATTTCATCTTAGGATATTTCCTTTTCCCCTTAGCCCTCTATGGGCTTCCAAATATCACTTGGCCAATTCCACAAGAACTCTTAGCGAAAGGCTTCTTGGGGGGAAAGCTGTAACTCTGTGAGATGATTTCACAGAACACAATGAATTTCTCAGAAAGCTTCTTTCTCTTTGTTACCGGAGGATATTTCATTTGGTCCTAGAGTCTTCAAAGGAATCTGAAATATCTGTTCTCTGATTCCAGAGAAATAACTCTAGCAAAGAGATCCACGAAATACAGATGTAACTCTGAGATGAATTAACAGAACACCAAGCTGTTTCTCAGAAAGCTTCTTTCCAGATTTCATATGAGGATATTTCCTTTTTCACCCTAGCCCTCTATGGGCTTCCAAATATCACTTTGCCAATTCCACAAGAACTGTCTTAGCGAAAGGCTTCTTGAGGGGAAAGCTGTAACTCTGTGAGATGATTTCACCAAACACAAAGAAGTTTCTCAGAAAGCTTCTTTCTCTTTGTTAGCCGAGGATATTTCCTTTGGCCCTCTAGTCTTCAAAGGGATCCGAAATATCTGTTCTCAGATTCCACAGAAATAAGGCTAGCAAGGAGATCCACTAATACAGATATAACTCTGTGAGGTGAATTAACAGAACACTAAGCAGTTTCTCAGAAAGCTTCTTTCCAGATTTCATCTGAGGATATTTCCTTTTTCACCATAGCCCTCTATGGGCTTCCAAATATCACTTTGCCAATTCCACAAGAACGTCCTTAGCGAAAGGCTTCTTGAGGGGAAAGCTGTAACTCTGTGAGATGATTTCAAAGAACACAACGAAGTTTCTCAGAAAGTTCTTTCTCTTTGTTATCGGAGGATATTTCCTTTGGCCCTATAGTCTAAAAAGGGATCCCAAATATCTGTTCTCAGATTCCAGAGAAATGAGTCTAGCAAAGAGATCCACGAAATAAAGATGTAACTCTGTGAGATGAATTAACAAAACACTAAGCAGTTTCTCAGAAAGCTTCTTTCCAGATTTCATCTGAGGATATTTCCTTTTTCACGATAGCCTTTTATGGGCTTCCAAATATCGCTTTGCCAATTCCACAAGAACTGTCTTAGCGAAAGGCTTCTTGAGGGGAAAGCTGTAACTCTGTGAGATGATTTCACAGAACACAAAGAAGTTTCTCAGAAAGCTTCTTTCTCTTTGTTATCGGAGGATATTTCCTTTGGCCCTATAGTCTTCAAAGGGATCCGAAATATCTGTTCTCAGATTCCACAGAAATAAGGCTAGCAAAGAGATCCACGAAATACAGATGTAACTCTGTGAGATGAATTAACAGAACACTAAGCAGTTTCTCAGAAAGCTTCTTTCCAGATTTCATCTGAGGATATTTCCTTTTACACCATAGCCCTCTATGGGCTTCCAAATATCACTTTGCCAATTCCACAAGAACTGTCTTAGCGAAAGGCTTCTTGAAGGGAAATCTGTAACTCTGTGAGATGATTTCACAGAACACAACGAAGTTTCTCAGAAAGCTTCTTTCTCTTTGTTATCGGAGGATATTTCCTTGGGCCTATAGTCTTCAACCGGATCCGAAATATCTGTTCTCAGATTCCACAGAAATAAGGCTAGCAAAGAGATCCACGAAATAAAGATGTAGCTCTGTGAGATGAATTAACAGAACACTAAGCAGTTTCTCAGAAAGCTTCTTTCCAGATTTCCTCTGAGGATATTTCCTTTTTCACCATAGCCCTCTATGGGCTTCCAAATATCACTTTGCCAATTCCACAAGAACTGTCTTAGCGAAAGGCTTCTTGTGGGGAAAGCTGTAACTCTGTGAGATGATTTCACAGAACACAACGAAGTTTCTCAGAAAGCTTATTTATCTTTGTTATCGGAGGATATTTCCTTTGGCCCTATAGTCTTCAAAGGGATCCGAAATATCTGTTCTCAGATTCAACAGAAATAAGGCTAGCAAAGAGATCCACGAAATACAGATGTAACTCTGTGAGATGAATTAACAGAACACTAAGCACTTTCTCAGAAAGCTTCTTTCCAGATTTCATCTTAGGATGTTTCCTTTTACCCTTAGCCCTCTATGGGCTTCCAAATATCACTTGGCCAATTCCACAAGAACTCTTAGCGAAAGGCTTCTTGAGGGGAAAGCTGTAACTCTGTGAGATGATTTCACAGAACACAACGAATTTCTCAGAAAGCTTCTTTCTCTTTGTTACCGGAGGATATTTCATTTGGTCTTATAGTCTTCAAAGGAATCCGAAATATCTGTTCTCTGATTCCAGAGAAATAAGTCTAGCAAAGAGATCCACGAAATACAGATGTAAATCTGTGAGATGAATTAACAGAACACTAAGCAGTTTCTCAGAAAGCTTCTTTCCAGATTTCATCTGAGGATATTTCCATTTTCACGATAGCCCTTTGTGGGCTTCCAAATATCACTTTACCAATTCCACAAGAACTTTCTTAGCGAAAGGCTTCTTGAGGGGAAAGCTGTAACTCTGTGAGATGATTTCACAGAACACAAAGAAGTTTCTCAGAAAGCTTCTTTCTCTTTGTTATCGGAGGATATTTCCTTTGGCCCTATAGTCTTCAAAGGGATCCGAAATATCTGTTCTCAGATTCCACAGAAATAAGGCTAGCAAAGAGATCCACGAAATAAAGATGTAATTCTGTGAGATGAATTAACAGAACACTAAGCAGTTTCTCAGAAAGTTTCTTTCCAGATTTCCTCTGAGGATATTTCCTTTTTCACCATAGCCCTCTATGGGCTTCCAAATATCACTTTGCCAATTCCACAAGAACTGTCTTAGCGAAAGGCTTCTTGTGGGGAAAGCTGTAACTCTGTGAGATGATTTCACAGAACACAAAGAAGTTTCTCATAAAGCTTCTTTCTCTTTGTTATCGGAGGATATTTCCTTTGGCCCTATAGTCTTCAAAGGGATCCGAAATATCTGTTCTCAGATTCAACAGAAATAAGGCTAGCAAAGAGATCCACGAAATACAGATGGAACTCTGTGAGATGAATTAACAGAACACTAAGCTGTTTCTCAGAAAGCTTCTTTCCAGATTTCATATGAGGATATTTCCTTTTTCACCCTAGCCCTCTATGGGCTTCCAAATATCACTTTGCCAATTCCACAAGAACTGTCTTAGCGAAAGGCTTCTTGAGGGGAAAGCTGTAACTCTGTGAGATGATTTCACCAAACACAAAGAAGTTTCTCAGAAAGCTTCTTTCTCTTTGTTATCGGAGGATATTTCCTTTGGCCCTATAGTCTTCAAAGGGATCCGAAATATCTGTTCTCAGATTCCACAGAAATAAGGCTAGCAAAGAGATCCACGAAATACACTTGTAACTCTGTGAGATGAATTAACAGAACACTAAGCAGTTTCTCTGAATTCTTCTTTCCAGATTTCATCTTAGGATATTTCCTTTTCCCCTTAGCCCTCTATGGGCTTCCAAATATCACTTGGCCAATTCCACAAGAACTCTTAGCGAAAGGCTTCTTGAGGGGAAAGCTGTAACTCTGTGAGATGATTTCACAGACACAACGAATTTCTCAGAAAGCTTCTTTCTCTTTGTTACCGGAGGATATTTCATTTGGTCCTATAGTCTTCAAAGGAATCCGAAATATCTGTTCTCTGATTCCAGAGAAATAACTCTAGCAAAGAGATCCACGAAATACAGATGTACTCTGTGAGATGAATTAACAGAACACTAAGCAGTTTCTCAGAAAGCTTCCTTCCAGATTTCATCTTAGGATATTTCCTTTTTCACGATAGCCCTTTATGGGCTTCCAAATATCACTTTGCTAATTCCACAAGAACTGTCTTAGCGAAAGGCTTCTTGAGAGGAAAGCTGTAACTCTGTGAGATGATTTCACAGAATACAAAGAAGTTTCTCAGAAAGCTTCTTTCTCTTTGTTATCGGAGGATATTTCCTTTGGCCCTATAGTCTTCAAAGGGATCCGAAATATCTGTTCTCAGATTCCACAGAAATAAGGCTAGCATAGAGATCCACGAAATAAAGATGTAATTCTGTGAGATGAATTAACAGAACACTAAGCAGTTTCTCAGAAAGTTTCTTTCCAGATTTCCTCTGAGGATATTTCCTTTTTCACCATAGCCCTCTATCTGTTTCCAAATATCACTTTGCCAATTCCACAAGAACTGTCTGAGCGAAAGGCTTCTTGTGGAGAAAGCTGTAACTTTGTGAGATGATTTCACAGAACACAACGAAGTTTCCCAGAAAGCTTCTTTCTCTTTGTTATCGGAGGATATTTCCTTTGGCCCTATAGTCTTCAAAAGGATCCGAAATATCTGTTCTCAGATTCAACAGAAATAAGGCTAGCAAAGAGATCCAAGAAATACACTTGTAACTCAGTGAGATGAATTAACAGAACACTAAGCAGTTTCTCTGAATTCTTCTTTCCAGATTTCATCTTAGGATATTTCCTTTTCCCCTTAGCCCTCTATGGGCTTCCAAATATCACTTGGCCAATTCCACAAGAACTCTTAGCGAAAGGCTTCTTGGGGGGAAAGCGGTAACTCTATGAGATGATTTCACAGAACACAATGAATTTCTCAGAAAGCTTCTTTCTCTTTGTTACCGGAGGATATTTCATTTGGTCCTATAGTCTTCAAAGGAATCCGAAATATCTGTTCTCTGATTCCAGAGAAATAACTCTAGCAAAGAGATCCACGAAATACAGATGTAACTCTGAGATGAATTAACAGAACACTAAGCTGTTTCTCAGAAAGCTTCTTTCCAGATTTCATATGAGGATATTTCCTTTTTCACCCTAGCCCTCTATGGGCTTCCAAATATCACTTTGCCAATTCCACAAGAACTGTCTTAGCGAAAGGCTTCTTGAGGGGAAAGCTGTAACTCTGTGAGATGATTTCACCAAACACAAAGAAGTTTCTCAGAAAGCTTCTTTCTCTTTGTTAGCCGAGGATATTTCCTTTGGCCCTCTAGTGTTCAAAGGGATCCGAAATATCTGTTCTCAGATTCCACAGAAATAAGGCTAGCAAGGAGATCCACTAATACAGATATAACTCTGTGAGGTGAATTAACAGAACACTAAGCAGTTTCTCAGAAAGCTTCTTTCCAGATTTCATCTGAGGATATTTCCTTTTTCACCATAGCCCTCTATGGGCTTCCAAATATCACTTTGCCAATTCCACAAGAACGTCCTTAGCGAAAGGCTTCTTGAGGGGAAAGCTGTAACTCTGTGAGATGATTTCAAAGAACACAACGAAGTTTCTCAGAAAGTTCTTTCTCTTTGTTATAGGAGGATATTTCCTTTGGCCCTATAGTCTTCAAAGGGATCCCAAATATCTGTTCTCAGATTCCACAAAAATGAGTCTAGCAAAGAGATCCACGAAATAAAGATGTAACTCTGTGAGATGAATTAACAAAACACTAAGCAGTTTCTCAGAAAGCTTCTTTCCAGATTTCATCTGAGGATATTTCCTTTTTCACGATAGCCTTTTATGGGCTTCCAAATATCGCTTTGCCAATTCCACAAGAACTGTCTTAGCGAAAGGCTTCTTGAGGGGAAAGCTGTAACTCTGTGAGATGATTTCACAGAACACAAAGAAGTTTCTCAGAAAGCTTCTTTCTCTTTGTTATCGGAGGATATTTACTTTGGCCCTCTAGTCTTCAAAGGGATCCGAAATATCTGTTCTCAGATTCCACAGAAATAAGGCTAGCAAAGAGATCCACGAAATACAGATGTAACTCTGTGAGATGAATTAACAGAACACTAAGCAGTTTCTCAGAAAGCTTCTTTCCAGATTTCATCTGAGGATATTTCCTTTTACACCATAGCCCTCTATGGGCTTCCAAATATCACTTTGCCAATTCCACAAGAACTGTCTTAGCGAAAGGCTTCTTGAAGGGAAATCTGTAACTCTGTGAGATGATTTCACAGAACACAACGAAGTTTCTCAGAAAGCTTCTTTCTCTTTGTTATCGGAGGATATTTCCTGGGGCCTATAGTCTTCAAACGGATCCGAAATATCTGTTCTCAGATTCCACAGAAATAAGGCTAGCAAAGAGATCCACGAAATAAAGATGTAGCTCTGTGAGATGAATTAACAGAACACTAAGCAGTTTCTCAGAAAGCTTCTTTCCAGATTTCCTCTGAGGATATTTCCTTTTTCACCATAGCCCTCTATGGGCTTCCAAATATCACTTTGCCAATTCCACAAGAACTGTCTTAGCGAAAGGCTTCTTGTGGGGAAAGCTGTAACTCTGTGAGATGATTTCACAGGACACAACGAAGTTTCTCAGAAAGCTTATTTATCTTTGTTATCGGAGGATATTTCCTTTGGCCCTATAGTCTTCAAAGGGATCCGAAATATCTGTTCTCAGATTCCACAGAAATAAGGCTAGCAAAGAGATCCACGAAATACAGATGTAACTCTGTGAGATGAATATACAGAACACTAAGCAGTTTCTCAGGAAGCTTATTTCCAGATTTCATCTGGGGATATTTCCTTTTTCACCATAGCCCTCTATGGGCTTCCAAATATCACTTTGCCAATTCCACAAGAACTGTCTTAGCGAAAGGCTTCTTGAGGGGAAAGCTGTAACTCTGTGAGATGATTTCACAGAACACAACGAATTTCTCAGAAAGCTTCTTTCTCTTTGTTACCGGAGCATATTTCCTTTGGCCCTATAGTCTTCAAAGGGATCCGAAATATCTGTTCTCAGATTCCACAGAAATAAAGCTAGCAAAGAGATCCACGAAATACAGATATAACTCTGTGAGATGAATTAACAGAACACTAAGCAGTATCTCAGAAAACTTCTTTCCTGATTTCATCTGAGGATATTTCCTTTTTCACCATAGCCCTCTAAGGGCTTCCAAATATCACTTTGCCAATTCCACAAGACCGTCCTTAGTGAAAGGCTTCTTGAGGGGAAAGCTCTAACTCTGTGAGATGATTTCACAGAACACAACGAAGTTTCTCAGAAAGCTTCTTTCTCTTTGTTATCGGAGGATATTTCCTTTGGCCCTATATTCTTCAAAGGGATCCGAAATATCTGTTCTCAGATTCCACAGAAATAAGGCCAGCAAAGAGATCCACGAAATGAAGATGTAACTCTGTGAGATTAATTAACAGAACACTAAGCAGTATCTCAGAAAACTTCTTTCCTGATTTCATCTGAGGATATTTCCTTTTTCAACATAGCCCTCTATGGGCTTCCAAATATCACTTTGCCAATTCCACAAGAACGTCCTTAGCGAAAGGCTTCTTGAGGGGAAAGCTGTAACTCTGTGAGATGATTTCACAGAACACAACGAAGTTTCTCAGAAAGCTTCTTTCTCTTTGTTATCGGAGGATATTTCCTTTGGCCCTATAGTCTTCAAAGGGATCCGAAATATCTGTTCTCAGATTCCACAGAAATAAGACTAGCAAAGAGACCCACAAAATACAGATGGAACTCTTTGAGATGAAGTAACAGAACACTAAGCTGTTTCTATAAAAGCTTCTTTCCACATTTCATCTGAGGATATTTCCTTTTTCAACATCGCCCTCTATGGGCTTCCAAATATCACTTTGCAAATTCCACAAGAACTGTCTTAGCGAAAGGCTTCTTGAGGGGAAAGCTGTAACTCTGTGAGATGATTTCACAGAACACAAAGAAGTTTCTCAGAAAGCTTCTTTCTCTTTGCTATCGGAGGATATTTCCTTTGGCCCTATTGTATTCAAAGGGATCCTAAATATCTGTTCTCAGATTCCACAGAAATAAGGCTAGCAAAGAGATCAACGAAATACAGATGTAACTCTGTGAGATGAAGTTACAGAACACTAAGCAGTTTCTCAGAAAGCTTCTTTCCAGATTTCCTCTGAGGATATTTCCTTTTTCATCATAGCCCTCTATGGGCATCCAAATATCACTTTGCCAATTCCACAAGAACTGTCTTAGCGAAAGGCTTCTTGATGGGAAAGCTGTAACTCTGTGAGATGATTTCACAGAACACAAAGAAGTTTATCAGAAAGCTTCTTTCTCTTTGTATCGGAGGATATTTCCTTTGGCCCTATAGTCTTCAAAGGGATCCGAAATATCTGTTCTCAGATTCCACAGAAATAAGGCTAGCAAAGAGATCCACGAAATACAGATGTAACTCTGTGAGATGAATTAACAGAACACTAAGCAGTTTCTCAGAAAGCTTCTTTCCAGATTTCATCTGAGGATATTTCCTTTTTCACCATAGCCCTCTATGGGCTTCCAAATGTCACTTTTCCAATTCCACAAGAACTCTCTTAGCGAAAGGATTCTTGAGGGGATAGATGTAACTCAGTGTGATGATTTCACAGAACACAAAGAAGTTTCTCAGAAAGCTTCTTTCTCTTTGTTCTCGGAGGATATTTCCTTTGGCCCTCTAGTCTTCAAAGGGATCCGAAATATCTGTTCTCAGATTCCAGAGAAATAAGGCTAGCAAAGAGATCCACGAAATACAGATGTAACTCTGTCAGATGAATTAACAGAACACTAAGCAGTTTCTCAGAAAGCTTCTTTCCAGATTTCATCTGAGGATATTTCCTTTTTCACCATAGCCCTCTATGGGCTTCCAAAAATCATTTGCCAATTCCACAAGAACTGTCTTAGCGAAAGGCTTCTTGAGGGGAAAACTGTAACTCTGTGAGATGATTTCACAAAACACAAAGAATTTTCTCAGAAAGCTTCTTTCTCTTTGTTATCGGAGGATATTTCCTTTGGCCCTCTAGTCTTCAAAGGGATCCGAAATATCTGTTCTCAGATTCCACAGAAATAAGGCTAGCAAAGAGATCCACGAAATAAACATGTAACTCTGTGAGATGAATTAACAGAACACTAAGCAGTTTCTCAGAAAGCTTCTTTCCAGATTTCATCTGAGGATATTTCCTTTTTCACCATAGCCCACTATGGGTTTCCAAATATCACTTTGCCAATTTCACAAGAACTGTCTTAGCGAAAGGCTTCTTGAGGGGAAAGCTGTAACTCTGTGAGATGATTTCACAGAACACAAAGAAGTTTCTCAGAAAGATTCTTTCTCTTTGCTGTCGGAGGATATTTCCTTTGGCCCTGTTGTATTCAAAGTGATCCTAAATATCTGTTCTCAGATTCCACAGAAATAAGGCTAGCAAAGAGATCCACGAAATACAGATGTAACTCAGTGAGATGAAGTAACAGAACACTAAGCAGTTTCTCAGAAAGCTTCTTTCCAGATTTCTTCTGAGGATATTTCCTTTTTCATCATAGCCCTCTATGGGCTTCCAAATATCACTTTGCCAATTCCACAAGAACTGTCTTAGCGTAAGGCTTCTTGAGGGGAAAGCTGTAACTCTGTGAGATGATTTCACAGAACACAACGAAGTTTCTCAAAAAGCTTCTTTCTCTTTGTTATCGGAGGATATTTCCTTTGGCCCTATAGTCTTCAAAGGGATCCGAAATATCTGTTCTCAGATTCCACAGAAATAAGGCTAGCAAAGAGATCCACGAAATAAAGATGTAACTCTGAGAGATGAATTAACAGAACACTAAGCAGTTTCTCAGAAAGCTTCTTTCCAGATTTCATCTGGGGATATTTCCTTTTGTACCATAGCCCTCTATGGGCTTCCAAATATCACTTTGCCAATTCCACAAGAACTGTCTTAGCGAAAGGCTTCTTGAGGGGAAAGGTGTAACTCTGTGAGATGATGTCACAGAACACAAAGAAGTTTCTCCGAAAGCTTCTTTCTCTTTGTTATCGGAGGATATTTCCTTTGGCCCTATAGTCTTCAAAGGGATCCGAAATATCTGTTCTCAGATTCCACAGAAATAAGGCTAGCAAAGAGATCCACGAAATACAGATATAACTCTGTGAGATGAATTAACAGAACACTAAGCAGTTTCTCAGAAAGCTTCTTTCCAGATTTCATCTGAGGATATTTCCTTTTTCACCATAGCCCTCTATGGGCTTCCAAATATCACTTTGCCAATTCTACAAGAACTGTCTCAGCGAAAGGCTTCTTGACGGGAAAGCTGTAACTCTGTGAGATGATTTCACAGAACACAACGAAGTTTCTCAGAAAGCTTCTTTCTCTTTGTTATCGGAGGATATTTCCTTTGGCCCTATAGTCTTCAAAGGGATCCGAATTATCTGTTCTCAGATTCAACAGAAATAAGGCTAGCAAAGAGATCCACGAAATACAGATGTAACTCTGTGAGATGAATTAACAGAACACTAAGCAGTTTCTCAGAATGCTTCTTTCCAGATTTCATCTTAGGATATTTCCTTTTTCACCATAGCCCTCTATGGGCTTCCAAATATCACTTTGCCAATTCCACAAGAACTGTCTTAGCGAAAGGCTTCTTGAGGGGAAAGCTGTAACTCTGTGAGATGATTTCACAGAACAAAACGAATTTCTCAGAAAGCTTCTTTCTCTTTGTTATCGGAGGATATTTCCTTTGGCCCTATAGTCTTCAAAGGGATCCGAAATATCTGTTCTCAGATTCCACAGAAATAAGGCTAGCAAAGATATCCACGAAATACAGATGTAACTCTGTGAGATGAATTAACAGAACACTAAGCAGTTTTTCTGAATTCTTCTTTCCAGATTTCATCTTAGGATATTTCCTTTTCCCCATAGCCCTCTATGGGCCTCCAAATATCACTTTGCCAATTCCACAAGAACTCTTAGCGAAAGGCTTCTTGAGGGGAAAGCTGTAACTCTGTGAGATGATTTCACAGAACACAAAGAAGTTTCACAGAAAGCTTCTTTCTCTTTGTTATCGGAGGATATTTCCTTTGGCCCTATAGTCTTCAAAGGGATCCGAAATATCTGTTCTCAGATTATACAGAAATAAGGCTAGCAAAGAGATCCACAAAATAAAGATGTAATTCTGTGTGATGAATTAACAGAACAATAAGCAGGTTCTCAGAGAGCTTCTTTCCAGATTTCATCTGGGGATATTTCCTTTTTCAACATAGCCCTCTATGGGCTTCCAAATATCACTTTGCCAATTCCACAAGAACTGTCTTAGCAAAAGGCTTCTTGAGGGGAAAGCGGTAACTCTGTGAGATGATTTCACAGAGCACAAAGAAGTTTCTAAGAAAGATTCTTTCTCTTTGCTGTCGGAGGATATTTCCTTCGGCCCTATTGTATTCAAAGGGATCCTAAATATCTGTTCTCAGATTCCACAGAAATAAGGCTAGCAAAGAGACCCACAAAATGCAGATGGAACTCTGTGAGATGAAGTAACAGAACACTAAGCTTTTTCTATAAAAGCTTCTTTCCACATTTCATCTGAGGATATTTCCTTTTTCAACATCGCCCTCTATGGGCTTCCAAATACCACTTTGCCAATTCCACAAGAACTGTCTTAGCGAAAGGCTTCTTGAGGGGAAAGCTGTAACTCTGTGAGATGATTTCACAGAACACAAAGAAGTTTCTCAGAAAGCTTCTTTCTCTTTGCTATCGGAGGATATTTCCTTTGGCCCTATTGTATTCAAAGGGATCCTAAATATCAGTTCTCAGATTCCACAGAAATAAGGCTAGCAAAGAGATCCACGAAATACAGATGTAACTCTGTGAGATGAAGTAACAGAACACTAAGCAGTTTCTCAGAAAGCTTCTTTCCAGATTTCCTCTGAGGATATTTCCTTTTTCATCATAGCCCTCTATGGGCATCCAAATATCACTTTGCCAATTCCACAAGAACTGTCTTAGCGAAAGGCTTCTTGATGGGAAAGCTGTAACTCTGTGAGATGATTTCACAAAACACAAAGAAGTTTATCAGAAAGCTTCTTTCTCTTTGTATCGGAGGATATTTCCTTTGGCCCTATAGTCTTCAAAGGGATCCGAAATATCTGTTCTCAGATTCCACAGAAATAAGGCTAGCAAAGAGATCCACGATATACAGATGTAACTCTGTGAGATGAATTAACAGAACACTAAGCAGTTTCTCAGAATGCTTCTTTCGAGATTTCATCTTAGGATATTTCCTTTTTCACCATAGCCCTCTATGGGCTTCCAAATATCACTTTGCCAATTCCACAAGAACTGTCTTAGCGAAAGGCTTCTTGAGGGGAAAGCTGTAATTCTGTGAGATGATTTCACAGAACACAAAGAAGTTTCTCAGAAAGCTTCTTTCTCTTTGTTCTCGGAGGATATTTCCTTTGGCCCTCTAGTCTTCAAAGGGATCCGAAATATCTGTTCTCAGATTCCAGAGAAATAAGGCTAGCAAAGAGATCCACGAAATACAGATGTAACTCTGTCAGATGAATTAACAGAACACTAAGCAGTTTCTCAGAAAGCTTCTTTCCAGATTTCATCTGAGGATATTTCCTTTTTCACCATAGCCCTCTATGGGCTTCCAAATATCACTTTGCCAATTCCACAAGAACTGTCTTAGCGAAAGGCTTCTTGAGGGGAAAACTGTAACTCTGTGAGATGATTTCACAAAACACAAAGAATTTTCTCAGAAAGCTTCTTTCTCTTTGTTATCGGAGGATATTTCCTTTGGCCCTCTAGTCTTCAAAGGTATCCGAAATATCTGTTCTCAGATTCCACAGAAATAAGGCTAGCAAAGAAATCCACGAAATACACATGTAACTCTGTGAGATGAATTAACAGAACACAAAGCAGTTTCTCAGAAAGCTTCTTTCCAGATTTCATCTGACTATATTTCCTTTTTCACCATAGCCCACTATGGGTTTCCAAATATCACTTTGCCAATTTCACAAGAACTGTCTTAGCGAAAGGCTTCTTGAGGGGAAAGCTATAACTCTGTGAGATGATTTCACAGAACACAAAGAAGTTTCTCAGAAAGCTTCTTTCTCTTTGCTATCGGAGGATATTTCCTTTGGCCCTATTGTATTCAAAGGGATCCTAAATATCTGTTCTCAGATTCCACAGAAATAACGCTAGAAAACAGATCAACGAAATACAGATGTAACTCTGTGAGTTGAAGTAACAGAACACTAAGCAGTTTCTCAGAAAGCTTCTTTCCAGATTTCCTCTGAGGATATTTCCTTTTTCACCATAGCCCTCTATGGGCTTCCAAATATCACTCTGCCAATTCCACAAGAACTGTCTTAGCGAAAGGCCTCTTGAGGGGAAAGCTGTAACTCTGTGTGATGATTTCACAGAACACAACGAAGTTTCTCAGAAAGCTTCTTTCTCTTTGTTATCGGAGGATATTTCCTTTGGCCCTATAGTCTTCAAAGGGATCCGAAATATCTGTTCTCAGATTCCAGAGAAATAAGGCTAGCAAAGATATTCACGAAATACAGATGTAACTCTGTGAGATGAATTAACAGAACACTAAGCAGTTTTTCTGAATTCTTCTTTCCAGATTTCATCTTAGGATATTTCCTTTTCCCCATAGCCCTCTATGGGCTTCCAAATATCACTTTGCCAATTCCACAAGAACTCTTAGCGAAAGGCTTCTTGAGGGGAAAGCTGTAACTCTGTGAGATGATTTCACAGAACAAAAAGAAGTTTCACAGAAAGCTTCTTTCTCTTTGTTATCGGAGGATATTTCCTTTGGCCCTATAGTCTTCAAAGGGATCCGAAATATCTGTTCTCAGATTATACAGAAATAAGGCTAGCAAAGAGATCCACAAAATAAAGATGTAATTCTGTGTGATGAATTAACAGAACAATAAGCAGGTTCTCAGAGAGCTTCTTTCCAGATTTCATCTGGGGATATTTCCTTTTTCAACATAGCCCTCTATGGGCTTCCAAATATCACTTTGCCAATTCCACAAGAACTGTCTTAGCAAAAGGCTTCTTGAGGGGAAAGCTGTAACTCTGTGAGATGATTTCACAGAGCACAAAGAAGTTTCTAAGAAAGATTCTTTCTCTTTGCTGTCGGAGGATATTTCCTTTGGCCCTATTGTATTCAAAGGGATCCTAAATATCTGTTCACAGATTCCACAGAAATAAGGCTAGCAAAGAGACCCACAAAATGCAGATGGAACTCTGTGAGATGAAGTAACAGAACACTAAGCTGTTTCTATAAAAGCTTCTTTCCACATTTCATCTGAGGATATTTCCTTTTTCAACATCGCCCTCTATGGGCTTCCAAATATCACTTTGCAAATTCCACAAGAACTGTCTTAGCGAAAGGCTTCTTGAGGGGAAAGCTGTAACTCTGTGAGATGATTTCACAGAACACAAAGAAGTTTCTCAGAAAGCTTCTTTCTCTTTGCTATCGGAGGATATTTCCTTTGGCCCTATTGTATTCAAAGGGATCCTAAATATCTGTTCTCAGATTCCACAGAAATAAGGCTAGCAAAGAGATCCACGAAATACAGATGTAACTCTGTGAGATGAAGTAACAGAACACTAAGCAGTTTCTCAGAAAGCTTCTTTCCAGATTTCCTCTGAGGATATTTCCTTTTTCATCATAGCCCTCTATGGGCATCCAAATATCACTTTGCCAATTCCACAAGAACTGTCTTAGAGAAAGGCTTCTTGATGGAAAAGCTGTAACTCTGTGAGATGATTTCACAGAACACAAAGAAGTTTATCAGAAAGCTTCTTTCTCTTTGTATCGGAGGATATTTCCTTTGGCCCTATAGTCTTCAAAGGGATCCGAAATATCTGTTCTCAGATTCCACAGAAATAAGGCTAGCAAAGAGATCCACGAAATACAGATGTAACTCTGTGAGATGAATTAACAGAACACTAAGCAGTTTCTCAGAAAGCTTCTTTCCAGATTTCATCTGAGGATATTTCCTTTTTCACCGTAGCCCTCTATGGGCTTCCAAATGTCACTTTTCCCATTCCACAAGAACTCTCTTAGCGAAAGGCTTCTTGAGGGGATAGATGTAACTCAGTGTGATGATTTCACAGAACACAAAGAAGTTTCTCAGAAAGCTTCTCTCTCTTTGTTCTCGGAGGATATTTCCTTTGGCCCTGTAGTCTTCAAAGGGATCCGAAATATCTGTTCTCAGATTCCAGAGAAATAAGGCTAGCAAAGAGATCCACGAAATACAGATGTAACTCTGTCAGATGAATTAACAGAACACTAAGCAGTTTCTCAGAAAGCTTCTTTCCAGATTTCATCTGAGGTGATTTCCTTTTTCACCATAGCCCTCTATGGGCTTCCAAAAATCACTTTGCCAATTCCACAAGAACTGTCTTAGCGAAAGGCTTCTTGAGGGGAAAACTGTAACTCTGTGAGATGATTTCACAAAACACAAAGAATTTTCTCAGAAAGCTTCTTTCTCTTTGTTATCGAAGGATATTTCCTTTGGCCCTCTAGTCTTCAAAGGGATCCGAAATATCTGTTCTCAGATTCCACAGAAATAAGGCTAGCAAAGAGATCCACGAAATACACATGTAACTCTGTGAGATGAATTAACAGAACACTAAGCACTTTCTCAGAAAGCTTCTTTCCAGATTTCATCTGAGGATATTTCCTTTTTCACCATAGCCCACTATGGGTTTCCAAATATCACTTTGCCAATTTCACAAGAACTGTCTTAGCGAAAGGCTTCTTGAGGGGAAAGCTGTAACTCTGTGAGATGATTTCACAGAACACAAAGACGTTTCGCAGAAAGCTTCTTTCTCTTTGTTATCGGAGGATATTTCCTTTGGCCCTATAGTCTTCAAAGGGATCCGAAATATCTGTTCTCAGATTCCACAGAAATAAGGCTAGCAAAGAGATCCACGAAATAAAGATGTAATTCTGTGAGATGAATTAACAGAACACTAAGCAGTTTCTCAGAAAGTTTCTTTCCAGATTTCCTCTGAGGATATTTCCTTTTTCACCATAGCCCTCTATGGGTTTCCAAATATCACTTTGCCAATTCCACAAGAACTGTCTGAGCGAAAGGCTTCTTGTGGGGAAAGCTGTAACTCTGTGAGATGATTTCACAGAACACAACGAAGTTTCTCAGAAAGCTTCTTTCTCTTTGTTATCGGAGGATATTTCCTTTGGCCCTATAGTCTTCAAAGGGATCCGAAATATCTGTTCTCAGATTCCACAGAAATAAGGCTAGCAAAGAGATCCACGAAATACAGATGTAACTCTGAGATGAATTAACAGAACACTAAGCTGTTTCTCAGAAAGCTTCTTTCCAGATTTCATATGAGGATATTTCCTTTTTCACCCTAGCCCTCTATGGGCTTCCAAATATCACTTTGCCAATTCCACAAGAACTGTCTTAGCGAAAGGCTTCTTGAGGGGAAAGCTGTAACTCTGTGAGATGATTTCACCAAACACAAAGAAGTTTCTCAGAAAGCTTCTTTCTCTTTGTTAGCCGAGGACATTTCCTTTGGCCCTCTAGTCTTCAAAGGGATCCGAAATATGTGTTCTCAGATTCCACAGAAATAAGACTAGCAAGGAGATCCACTAATACAGATATAACTCTGTGAGGTGAATTAACAGAACACTAAGCAGTTTCTCAGAAAGCTTCTTTCCAGATTTCATCTGAGGATATTTCCTTTTTCACCATAGCCCTCTATGGGCTTCCAAATATCACTTTGCCAATTCCACAAGAACGTCCTTAGCGAAAGGCTTCTTGAGGGGAAAGCTGTAACTCTGTGAGATGATTTCACAGAACACAACGAAGTTTCTCAGAAAGTTCTTTCTCTTTGTTATCGGAGGATATTTCCTTTGGCCCTATAGTCTTCAAAGGGATCCCAAATATCTGTTCTCAGATTCCACAGAAATGAGTCTAGCAAAGAGATCCACGAAATAAAGATGTAACTCTGTGAGATGAATTAACAAAACACTAAGCAGTTTCTCAGAAAGCTTCTTTCCAGATTTCATCTGAGGATATTTCCTTTTTCACGATAGCCTTTTATGGGCTTCCAAATATCGCTTTGCCAATTCCACAAGAACTGTCTTAGCGAAAGGCTTGTTGAGGGGAAAGCTGTAACTCTGTGAGATGATTTCACAGAACACAAAGAAGTTTCTCAGAAAGCTTCTTTCTCTTTGTTATCGGAGGATATTTCCTTTGGCCCTCTAGTCTTCAAAGGGATCCGAAATATCTGTTCTCAGATTCCACAGAAATAAGGTTAGCAAAGAGATCCACGAAATACAGATGTAACTCTGTGAGATGAATTAACAGAACACTAAGCAGTTTCTCAGAAAGCTTCTTTCCAGATTTCATCTGAGGATATTTCCTTTTACACCATAGCCCTCTATGGGCTTCCAAATATCACTTTGCCAATTCCACAAGAACTGTCTTAGCGAAAGGCTTCTTGACGTGAAATCTGTAACTCTGTGAGATGATTTCACAGAACACAACGAAATTTCTCAGAAAGCTTCTTTCTCTTTGTTATCGGAGGATATTTCCTTGGGCCTATAGTCTTCAAACGGATCCGAAATATCTGTTCTCAGATTCCACAGAAATAAGGCTAGCAAAGAGATCCACGAAATAAAGATGTAGCTCTGTGAGATGAATTAACAGAACACTAAGCAGTTTCTCAGAAAGCTTCTTTCCAGATTTCCTCTGAGGATATTTCCTTTTTCACCATAGCCCTCTATGGGCTTCCAAATATCACTTTGCCAATTCCACAAGAACTGTCTTAGCGAAAGGCTTCTTGTGGGGAAAGCTGTAACTCTGTGAGATGATTTCACAGAACACAACGAAGTTTCTCATAAAGCTTATTTATCTTTGTTATCGGAGGATATTTCCTTTGGCCCTATAGTCTTCAAAGGGATCCGAAATATCTGTTCTCAGATTCCACAGAAATAAGGCTAGCAAAGAGATCCACGAAATACAGATGTAACTCTGTGAGATGAATATACAGAACACTAAGCAGTTTCTCAGGAAGCTTATTTCCAGATTTCATCTGGGGATATTTCCTTTTTCACCATAGCCCTCTATGGGCTTCCAAATATCACTTTGCAAATTCCACAAGAACTGTCTTAGCGAAAGGCTTCTTGAGGGGAAAGCTGTAACTCTGTGAGATGATTTCACAGAACACAACGAATTTCTCAGAAAGCTTCTTTCTCTTTGTTACCGGAGCATATTTCCTTTGGCCCTATAGTCTTCAAAGGGATCCGAAATATCTGTTCTCAGATTCCACAGAAATAAAGCTAGCAAAGAGATCCACGAAATACAGATATAACTCTGTGAGATGAATTAACAGAACACTAAGCAGTATCTCAGAAAACTTCTTTCCTGATTTCATCTGAGGATATTTCCTTTTTCACCATAGCCCTCTATGGGCTTCCAAATATCACTTTGCCAATTCCACAAGACCGTCCTTAGTGAAAGGCTTCTTGAGGGGAAAGCTCTAACTCTGTGAGATGATTTCACAGAACACAACGAAGTTTCTCAGAAAGCTTCTTTCTCTTTGTTATCGGAGGATATTTCCTTTGGCCCTATAGTCTTCAAAGGGATCCGAAATATCTGTTCTCAGATTCCACAGAAATAAGGCTAGCAAAGAGATCCACGAAATGAAGATGTAACTCTGTGAGATTAATTAACAGAACACTAAGCAGTATCTCAGAAAACTTCTTTCCTGATTTCATCTGAGGATATTTCCTTTTTCACCATAGCCCACTATGGGTTTCCAAATATCACTTTGCCAATTTCACAAGAACTGTCTTAGCGAAAGGCTTCTTGAGGGGAAAGCTGTAACTCTGTGAGATGATTTCACAGAACACAAAGAAGTTTCTCAGAAAGCTTCTTTCTCTTTGCTATCGGAGGATATTTCCTTTGGCCCTATTGTATTCAAAGGGATCCTAAATATCTGTTCTCAGATTCCACAGAAATAACGCTAGAAAAGAGATCAACGAAATACAGATGTAACTCTGTGAGTTGAAGTAACAGAACACTAAGCAGTTTCTCAGAAAGCTTCTTTCCAGATTTCCTCTGAGGATATTTCCTTTTTCACCATAGCCCTCTATGGGCTTCCAAATATCACTTTGCCAATTCCACAAGAACTGTCTTAGCGAAAGGCCTCTTGAGGGGAAAGCTGTAACTCTGTGTGATGATTTCACAGAACACAACGAAGTTTCTCAGAAAGCTTCTTTCTCTTTGTTATCGGAGGATATTTCCTTTGGCCCTATAGTCTTCAAAGGGATCTGAAATATCTGTTCTCAGATTCCAGAGAAATAAGGCTAGCAAAGATATCCACGAAATACAGATGTAACTCTGTGAGATGAATTAACAGAACACTAAGCAGTTTTTCTGAATTCTTCTTTCCAGATTTCATCTTAGGATATTTCCTTTTCCCCATAGCCCTCTATGGGCTTCCAAATATCACTTTGCCAATTCCACAAGAACTCTTAGCGAAAGGCTTCTTGAGGGGAAAGCTGTAACTCTGTGAGATGATTTCACAGAACACAAAGAAGTTTCACAGAAAGCTTCTTTCTCTTTGTTATCGGAGGATATTTCCTTTGGCCCTATAGTCTTCAAAGGGATCCGAAATATCTGTTCTCAGATTATACAGAAATAAGGCTAGCAAAGAGATCCACAAAATAAAGATGTAATTCTGTGTGATGAATTAACAGAACAATAAGCAGGTTCTCAGAGAGCTTCTTTCCAGATTTCATCTTGGGATAATTCCTTTTTCAACATAGCCCTCTATGGGCTTCCAAATATCACTTTGCCAATTCCACAAGAACTGTCTTAGCAAAAGGCTTCTTGAGGGGAAAGCTGTAACTCTGTGAGATGATTTCACAGAGCACAAAGAAGTTTCTAAGAAAGATTCTTTCTCTTTGCTGTCGGAGGATATTTCCTTTGGCCCTATTGTATTCAAAGGGATCCTAAATATCTGTTCTCAGATTCCACAGAAATAAGGCTAGCAAAGAGACCCACAAAATGCAGATGGAACTCTGTGAGATGAAGTAACAGAACACTAAGCTGTTTCTATAAAAGCTTCTTTCCACATTTCATCTGAGGATATTTCCTTTTTCAACATCGCCCTCTATGGGCTTCCAAATATCTCTTTGCAAATTCCACAAGAACTGTCTTAGCGAAAGGCTTCTTGAGGGGAAAGCTGTAACTCTGTGAGATGATTTCACAGAACACAAGGAAGTTTCTCAGAAAGCTTCTTTCTCTTTGCTATCGGAGGATATTTCCTTTGGCCCTATTGTATTCAAAGGGATCCTAAATATCTGTTCTCAGATTCCACAGAAATAAGGCTAGCAAAGAGATCCACGAAATACAGATGTAACTCTGTGAGATGAAGTAACAGAACACTAAGCAGTTTCTCAGAAAGCTTCTTTCCAGATTTCCTCTGAGGATATTTCCTTTTTCATCATAGCCCTCTACGGGCATCCAAATATCACTTTGCCAATTCCACAAGAACTGTCTTAGCGAAAGGCTTCTTGATGGGAAAGCTGTAACTCTGTGAGATGATTTCACAGAACACAAAGAAGTTTATCAGAAAGCTTCTTTCTCTTTGTATCGGAGCATATTTCCTTTGGCCCTATAGTCTTCAAAGGGATCCGAAATATCTGTTCTCAGATTCCACAGAAATAAGGCTAGCAAAGAGATCCACGAAATACAGATGTAACTCTGTGAGATGAATTAACAGAACACTAAGCAGTTTCTCAGAAAGCTTCTTTCCAGATTTCATCTGAGGATATTTCCTTTTTCACCATAGCCCTCTATGGGCTTCCAAATGTCACTTTTCCAATTCCACAAGAACTCTCTTAGCGAAAGGCTTCTTGAGGGGATAGATGTAACTCAGTGTGATGATTTCACAGAACACAAAGAAGTTTCTCAGAAAGCTTCTTTCTCTTTGTTATCGGAGGATATTTCCTTTGGCCCTCTAGTCTTCAAAGGGATCCGAAATATCTGTTCTCAGATTCCAGAGAAATAAGGCTAGCAAAGATATCCACGAAATACAGATGTAACTCTGTGAGATGAATTAACAGAACACTAAGAAGTTTTTCTGAATTCTTCTTTCCAGATTTCATCTTAGGATATTTCCTTTTCCCCATAGCCCTCTATGGGCTTCCAAATATCACTTTGCCAATTCCACAAGAACTCTTAGCGAAAGGCTTCTTGAGGGGAAAGCTGTAACTCTGTGAGATGATTTCACAGAACACAAAGAAGTTTCACAGAAAGCTTCTTTCTCTTTGTTATCGGAGGATATTTCCTTTGGCCCTATAGTCTTCAAAGGGATCCGAATTATCTGTTCTCAGATTATACAGAAATAAGGCTAGCAAAGAGATCCACAAAATAAAGATGTAATTCTGTGTGATGAATTAACAGAACAATAAGCAGGTTCTCAGAGAGCTTCTTTCCAGATTTCATCTGGGGATATTTCCTTTTTCAACATAGCCCTCTATGGGCTTCCAAATATCACTTTGCCAATTCCACAAGAACTGTCTTAGCAAAAGGCTTCTTGAGGGGAAAGCTGTAACTCTGTGAGATGATTTCACAGAGCACAAAGAAGTTTCTCAGAAAGATTCTTTCTCTTTGCTGTCGGAGGATATTTCCTTTGGCCCTATTGTATTCAAAGGGATCCTAAATATCTGTTCTCAGATTCCACAGAAATAAGGCTAGCAAAGAGATCCACGAAATACAGATGTAACTCAGTGAGATGAAGTAACAGAACACTAAGCAGTTTCTCAGAAAGCTTCTTTCCAGATTTCTTCTGAGGATATTTCCTTTTTCATCATAGCCCTCTATGGGCATCCAAATATCACTTTGCCAATTCCACAAGAACTGTCTTAGCGAAAGGCTTCTTGATGGGAAAGCTGTAACTCTGTGAGATGATTTCACAGAACACAAAGAAGTTTCTCAGAAAGCTTCTTTCTCTTTGCTATCGGAGGATATTTCCTTTGGCCCTATTGTATTCAAAGGGATCCTAAATATCTGTTCTCAGATTCCACAGAAATAAGGCTAGCAAAGAGATCCACGAAATACAGATGTAACTCTGTGAGATGAAGTAACAGAACACTAAGCAGTTTCTCAGAAAGCTTCTTTCCAGATTTCATCTGAGGATATTTCCTTTTTCACCATAGCCCTCTATGGGCTTCCAAATGTCACTTTTCCAATTCCACAAGAACTCTCTTAGCGAAAGGCTTCTTGAGGGGATAGATGTAACTCAGTGTGATGATTTCACAGAACACAAAGAAGTTTCTCAGAAAGCTTCTTTCTCTTTGTTCTCGGAGGATATTTCCTTTGGCCCTCTAGTCTTCAAAGGGATCCGAAATATCTGTTCTCAGATTCCAGAGAAATAAGGCTAGCAAAGAGATCCACGAAATACAGATGTAACTCTGTCAGATGAATTAACAGAACACTAAGCAGTTTCTCAGAAAGCTTCTTTCCAGATTTCATCTGAGGATATTTCCTTTTTCACCATAGCCCTCTATGGGCTTCCAAATATCACTTTGCCAATTCCACAAGAACTGTCTTAGCGAAAAGCTTCTTGAGGGGAAAACTGTAACTCTGTGAGATGATTTCACAAAACACAAAGAATTTTCTCAGAAAGCTTCTTTCTCTTTGTTATCGGAGGATATTTCCTTTGGCCCTCTAGTCTTCAAAGGGATCCGAAATATCTGTTCTCAGATTCCACAGAAATAAGGCTAGCAAAGAGATCCACGAAATACACATGTAACTCTGTGAGATGAATTAACAGAACACAAAGCAGTTTCTCAGAAAGCTTCTTTCCAGACTTCATCTGAGGATATTTCCTTTTTCACCATAGCCCACTATGGGTTTCCAAATATCACTTTGCGAATTTCACAAGAACTGTCTTAGCGAAAGGCTTCTTGAGGGGAAAGCTGTAACTCTGTGAGATGATTTCACAGAACACAAAGAAGTTTCTCAGAAAGCTTCTTTCTCTTTGCTATCGGAGGATATTTCCTTTGGCCCTATTGTATTCAAAGGGATCCTAAATATCTGTTCTCAGATTCCACAGAAATAACGCTAGAAAAGAGATCAACGAAATACAGATGTAACTCTGTGAGTTGAAGTAACAGAACACTAAGCAGTTTCTCAGAAAGCTTCTTTCCAGATTTCCTCTGAGGATATTTCCTTTTTCACCATAGCCCTCTATGGGCTTCCAAATATCACTTTGCCAATTCCACAAGAACTGTCTTAGCGAAAGGCCTCTTGAGGGGAAAGCTGTAACTCTGTGTGATGATTTCACAGAACACAACGAAGTTTCTCAGAAAGCTTCTTTCTCTTTGTTATCGGAGGATATTTCCTAAGGCCCTATAGTCTTCAAAGGGATCCGAAATATCTGTTCTCAGATTCCACAGAAATAAGGCTAGCAAAGAGATCCACGAAATAAAGATGTAACTCTGTGAGATGAATTAACAGAACACTAAGCAGTTTCTCAGAAAGCTTCTTTCCAGATTTCAACCTGGGATATTTCCTTTTGTACCATAGCCCTCTATGGGCTTCCAAATATCACTTTGCCAATTCCACAAGAACTGTCTTAGCGAAAGGCTTCTTGAGGGGAAAGGTGTAACTCTGTGAGATGATTTCACAGAACACAAAGAAGTTTCTCAGAAAGCTTCTTTCTCTTTGTTATCGGAGGATATTTCCTTTGGCCGTATAGTCTTCAAAGGGATCCGAAATATCTGTTCTCAGATTCCACAGAAATAAGGCTAGCAAAGAGATCCACGAAATACAGATATAACTCTGTGAGATGAATTAACAGAACACTAAGCAGTTTCTCAGAAAGCTTCTTTCCAGATTTCATCTGAGGATATTTCCTTTTTCACCATAGCCCTCTATGGGCTTCCAAATATCACTTTGCCAATTCTACAAGAAATGTCTTAGCGAAAGGCTTCTTGAGGGGAAAGCTGTAACTCTGTGAGATGATTTCACAGAACACAACGAAGTTTATCAGAAAGCTTCTTTCTCTTTGTTATCGGAGGATATTTCCTTTGGCCCTATAGTCTTCAAAGGGATCCGAATTATCTGTTCTCAGATTCCACAGAAATAAGGCTAGCAAAGAGATCCACGAAATACAGATGTAACTCTGTGAGATGAATTAACAGAACACTAAGCAGTTTCTCAGAATTCTTCTTTCCAGATTTCATCTTAGGATATTTCCTTTTCCCCATAGCCCTCTATGGGCTTCCAAATATCACTTTGCCAATTCCACAAGAACTCTTAGCGAAAGGCTTCTTGAGGGGAAAGCTGTAACTCTGTGAGATGATTTCACAGAACACAAAGAAGTTTATCAGAAAGCTTCTTTCTCTTTGTATCGGAGGATATTTCCTTTGGCACTGTAGTCTTCAAAGGGATCCGAAATATCTGTTCTCAGATTCCACAAAAATAAGGCTAGCAAAGAGATCCACGAAATACAGATGTAACTCTGTGAGATGAATTAACAGAACACTAAGCAGTTTCTCAGAAAGCTTCTTTCCAGATTTCATCTGAGGATATTTCCTTTTTCACCATAGCCCTCTATGGGCTTCCAAATGTCACTTTTCCAATTCCACAAGAACTCTCTTAGCGAAAGGCTTCTTGAGGGGATAGATGTAACTCAGTGTGATGATTTCACAGAACACAAAGAAGTTTCTCAGAAAGCTTCTTTCTCTTTGTTCTCGGAGGATATTTCCTTTGGCCCTCTAGTCTTCAAAGGGATCCGAAATATCTCTTCTCAGATTCCACAGAAATAAGGCTAGCAAAGAGATCCACGAAATACAGATGTAACTCTGTCAGATGAATTAACAGAACACTAAGCAGTTTCTCAGAAAGCTTCTTTCCAGATTTCATCTGAGGATATTTCCTTTTTCACCATAGCCCTCTATGGGCTTCCAAATATCACTTTGCCAATTCCACAAGAACTGTCTTAGCGAAAGGCTTCTTGAGGGGAAAACTGTAACTCTGTGAGATGATTTCACAAAACACAAAGAATTTTCTCAGAAAGCTTCTTTCTCTTTGTTATCAGAGGATATTTCCTTTGGCCCTCTAGTCTTCAAAGGGATCCGAAATATCTGTTCTCAGATTCCACAGAAATAAGGCTAGCAAAGAGATCCACGAAATACACATGTAACTCTGTGAGATGAATTAACAGAACACTAAGCAGTTTCTCAGAAAGCTTCTTTCCAGATTTCATCTGAGGATATTTCCTTTTTCACCATAGCCCACTATGGTTTTCCAAATATCACTTTGCCAATTCCACAAGAACTGTCTTAGCGAAAGGCTTCTTGAGGGGAAAGCTGTAACTCTGTGAGATGATTTCACAGAACACAAAGAAGTTTCTCAGAAAGCTTCTTTCTCTTTGCTATCGGAGTATATTTCCTTTGGCCCTATTGTATTCAAAGGGATCCTAAATATCTGTTCTCAGATTCCACAGAAATAACGCTAGAAAAGAGATCCACGAAATACAGATGTAACTCTGTGAGTTGAAGTAACAGAACACTAAGCAGTTTCTCAGAAAGCTTCTTTCCAGATTTCCTCTGAGGATATTTCCTTTTTCACCATAGCCCTCTATGGGCTTCCAAATATCACTTTGCCAATTCCACAAGAACTGTCTTAGCGACAGGCTTCTTGAGGGGAAAGCTGTAACTCTGTGAGATGATTTCACAGAACACAACGAAGTTTCTCAAAAAGCTTCTTTCTCTTTGTTATCGGAGGATATTTCCTTTGGCCCTATAGTCTTCAAAGGGATCCGAAATATCTGTTCTCAGATTCCACAGAAATAAGGCTAGCAAAGAGATCCACGAAATAAAGATGTAACTCTGTGAGATGAATTAACAGAACACTAAGCAGTTTCTCAGAAAGCTTCTTTCCAGATTTCATCTGGGGATATTTCCTTTTGTACCATAGCCCTCTATGGGCTTCCAAATATCACTTTGCCAATTCCACAAGAACTGTCTTAGCGAAAGGCTTCTTGATGGGAAAGCTGTAACTCTGTGAGATGATTTCACAGACCACAAAGAAGTTTCACAGAAAGCTTCTTTCTCTTTGTTATCGGAGGATATTTCCTTTGGCCCTATAGTCTTTAAGGGATCCGAAATATCTGTTCTCAGATTATACAGAAATAAGGCTAGCAAAGAGATCCACAAAATAAAGATGTAATTCTGTGTGATGAATTAACAGAACAATAAGCAGGTTCTCAGAGAGCTTCTTTCCAGATTTCATCTGGGGATATTTCCTTTTTCAACATAGCCCTCTATGGGCTTCCAAATATCACTTTGCCAATTCCACAAGAACTGTCTTAGCAAAAGGCTTCTTGAGGGGAAAGCTGTAACTCTGTGAGATGATTTCACAGAGCACAAAGAAGTTTCTAAGAAAGATTCTTTCTCTTTGCTGTCGGAGGATATTTCCTTTGGCCCTATTGTATTCAAAGGGATCCTAAATATCTGTTCTCAGATTCCACAGAAATAAGGCTAGCAAAGAGACCCACAAAATGCAGATGGAACTCTGTGAGATGAAGTAACAGAACACTAAGCTGTTTCTATAAAAGCTTCTTTCCACATTTCATCTGAGGATATTTCCTTTTTCAACATCGCCCTCTATGGGCTTCCAAATATCTCTTTGCAAATTCCACAAGAACTGTCTTAGCGAAAGGCTTCTTGAGGGGAAAGCTGTAACTCTGTGAGATGATTTCACAGAACACAAAGAAGTTTATCAGAAAGCTTCTTTCTCTTTGTATCGGAGGATATTTCCTTTGGCACTGTAGTCTTCAAAGGGATCCGAAATATCTGTTCTCAGATTCCACAAAAATAAGGCTAGCAAAGAGATCCACGAAATACACAGTAACTCTGTGAGATGAATTAACAGAACACTAAGCAGTTTCTCAGAAAGCTTCTTTCCAGATTTCATCTGAGGATATTTCCTTTTTCACCATAGCCCACTATGGGTTTCCAAATATCACTTTGCCAATTCCACAAGAACTGTCTTAGCGAAAGGCTTCTTGAGGGGAAAGCTGTAACTCTGTGAGATGATTTCACAGAACACAAAGAAGTTTCTCAGAAAGCTTCTTTCTCTTTGCTATCGGAGGATATTTCCTTTGGCCCTATTGTATTCAAAGGGATCCTAAATATCTGTTCTCAGATTCCACAGAAATAACGCTAGAAAAGAGATCCACGAAATACAGATGTAACTCTGTGAGTTGAAGTAACAGAACACTAAGCAGTTTCTCAGAAAGCTTCTTTCCAGATTTCCTCTGAGGATATTTCCTTTTTCACCATAGCCCTCTATGGGCTTCCAAATATCACTTTGCCAATTCCACAAGAACTGTCTTAGCGAAAGGCTTCTTGAGGGGAAAGCTGTAACTCTGTGAGATGATTTCACAGAACACAAAGAAGTTTCTCCGAAAGCTTCTTTCTCTTTGTTATCGGAGGATATTTCCTTTGGCCCTATAGTCTTCAAAGGGATCCGAAATATCTGTTCTCAGATTCCAGAGAAATAAGGCTAGCAAAGATATCCACGAAATACAGATGTAACTCTGTGAGATGAATTAACAGAACACTAAGCAGTTTTTCTGAATTCTTCTTTCCAGATTTCATCTTAGGATATTTCCTTTTACCCATAGCCCTCTATGGGCTTCCAAATATCACTTTGCCAATTCCACAAGAACTCTTAGCGAAAGGCTTCTTGAGGGGAAAGCTGTAACTCTGTGAGATGATTTCACAGAACACAAAGAAGTTTCACAGAAAGCTTCTTTCTCTTTGTTATCGGAGGATATTTCCTTTGGCCCTATAGTCTTCAAAGGGATCCGAAATATCTGTTCTCAGATTATACAGAAATAAGGCTAGCAAAGAGATCCACAAAATAAAGATGTAATTCTGTGTGATGAATTAACAGAACAATAAGCAGGTTCTCAGAGAGCTTCTTTCCAGATTTCATCTTGGGATATTTCCTTTTTCAACATAGCCCTCTATGGGCTTCCAAATATCACTTTGCCAATTCCACAAGAACTGTCTTAGCAAAAGGCTTCTTGAGGGGAAAGCTGTAACTCTGTGAGATGATTTCACAGAGCACAAACAAGTTTCTCAGAAAGATTCTTTCTCTTTGCTGTCGGAGGATATTTCCTTTGGCCCTATTGTATTCAAAGGGATCCTAAATATCTGTTCTCAGATTCCACAGAAATAAGGCTAGCAAAGAGATCCACAAATACAGATGTAACTCAGTGAGATGAAGTAACAGAACACTAAGCAGTTTCTCAGAAAGCTTCTTTCCAGATTTCTTCTGAGGATATTTCCTTTTTCATCATAGCCCTCTATGGGCTTCCAAATATCACTTTGCCAATTCCACAAGAACTGTCTTAGCGTAAGGCTTCTTGAGGGGAAAGCTGTAACTCTGTGAGATGATTTCACAGAACACAACGAAGTTTCTCAGAAAGCTTCTTTCTCTTTGTTATCGGAGGATATTTCCTTTGGCCCTATAGTCTTCAAAGGGATCCGAAATATCTGTTCTCAGATTCCACAGAAATAAGGCTAGCAAAGAGATCCACGAAATAAAGATGTAACTCTGTGAGATGAATTAACAGAACACTAAGCAGTTTCTCAGAAAGCTTCTTTCCAGATTTCAACCTGGGATATTTCCTTTTGTACCATAGCCCTTATGGGCTTCCAAATATCACTTTGCCAATTCCACAAGAACTGTCTTAGCGAAAGGCTTCTTGAGGGGAAAGGTGTAACTCTGTGAGATGATTTCACAGAACACAAAGAAGTTTCTCAGAAAGCTTCTTTCTCTTTGTTATCGGAGGATATTTCCTTTGGCCCTATAGTCTTCAAAGGGATCCGAAATATCTGTTCTCAGATTCCACAGAAATAAGGCTAGCAAAGAGATCCACGAAATACAGATATAACTCTGTGAGATGAATTAACAGAACACTAAGCAGTTTCTCAGAAAGCTTCTTTCCAGATTTCATCTGAGGATATTTCCTTTTTCACCATAGCCCTCTATGGGCTTCCAAATATCACTTTGCCAATTCTACAAGAAATGTCTTAGCGAAAGGCTTCTTGAGGGGAAAGCTGTAACTCTGTGAGATGATTTCACAGAACACAACGAAGTTTGTCAGAAAGCTTCTTTCTCTTTGTTATCGGAGGATATTTCCTTTGGCCCTATAGTCTTCAAAGGGATCCGAATTATCTGTTCTCAGATTCCACAGAAATAAGGCTAGCAAAGAGATCCACGAAATACAGATGTAACTCTGTGAGATGAATTAACAGAACACTAAGCAGTTTCTCAGAATGCTTCTTTCCAGATTTCATCTTAGGATATTTCCTTTTTCACCACAGCCCTCTATGGGCTTCCAAATATCACTTTGCCAATTCCACAAGAACTGTCTTAGCGAAAGGCTTCTTGAGGGGAAAGCTGTAACTCTGTGAGATGATTTCACAGAACAAAACGAATTTCTCAGAAAGCTTCTTTCTCTTTGTTACCGGAAGATATTTCCTTTGGTCCTATAGTCTTCAAAGGAATCCGAAATATCTGTTCTCAGATTCCACAGAAATAAGGCTAGCAACGAGATCCACGAAATAAAGATGTAATTCAGTGAGATGAATTAACAGAACACTAAGCAGTTTCTCAGAAAGCTCCTTTCCAGATTTCCTCTGAGGATATTTCCTTTTTCACCATAGCCCTCTATGGGCTTCCAAATATCACTTTGCCAATTCCACAAGAACTGTCTTAGCGAAAGGCTTCTTGAGGGGAAAGCTGTAACTCTGTGAGATGATTTCACAGAACACAAAGAAGTTTCGCAGAAAGCTTCTTTCTCTTTGTTATCGGAGGATATTTCCTTTGGCCCTATAGTCTTCAAAGGGATCCGAAATATCTGTTCTCAGATTCCACAGAAATAAGGCTAGCAAAGAGATCCACAAAATAAAGATGTAATTCTGTGTGATGAATTAACAGAACACTAAGCAGGTTCTCAGAGAGCTTCTTTCCAGATTTCATCTTGGGATATTTCCTTTTTCAACATAGCCCTCTATGGGCTTCCAAATATCACTTTGCCAATTCCACAAGAACTGTCTTAGCGAAAGGCTTCTTGAGGGGAAAGCTGTAACTCTGTGAGATGATTTCACAGAGCACAAAGAAGTTTCTCAGAAAGATTCTTTCTCTTTGCTGTCGGAGGATATTTCCTATGGCCCTATTGTATTCAAAGGGATCCTAAATATCTGTTCTCAGATTCCACAGAAATAAGGCTAGCAAAGAGATCCACGAAATACAGATGTAACTCAGTGAGATGAAGTAACAGAACACTAAGCAGTTTCTCAGAAAGCTTCTTTCCAGATTTCTTCTGAGGATATTTCCTTTTTCATCATAGCCCTCTATGGGCTTCCAAATATCACTTTGCCAATTCCACAAGAACTGTCTTAGCGTAAGGCTTCTTGAGGGGAAAGCTGTAACTCTGTGAGATGATTTCACAGAACACAACGAAGTTTCTCAAAAAGCTTCTTTCTCTTTGTTATCGGAGGATATTTCCTTTGGCCCTATAGTCTTCAAAGGGATCCGAAATATCTGTTCTCAGATTCCACAGAAATAAGGCTAGCAAAGAGATCCACGAAATAAAGATGTAACTCTGTGAGATGAATTAACAGAACACTAAGCAGTTTCTCAGAAAGCTTCTTTCCAGATTTCATCTGGGGATATTTCCTTTTGTACCATAGCCCTCTATGGGCTTCCAAATATCACTTTGCCAATTCCACAAGAACTGTCTTAGCGAAAGGCTTCTTGAGGGGAAAGGTGTAACTCTGTGAGATGATTTCACAGAACACAAAGAACTTTCTCCGAAAGCTTCTTTCTCTTTGTTATCGGAGGATATTTCCTTTGGCCCTATAGTCTTCAAAGGGATCCGAAATATCTGTTCTCAGATTCCACAGAAATAAGGCTAGCAAAGAGATCCACGAAATACAGATATAACTCTGTGAGATGAATTAACAGAACACTAAGCAGTTTCTCAGAAAGCTTCTTTCCAGATTTCATCTGAGGATATTTCCTTTTTCACCATAGCCCTCTATGGGCTTCCAAATATCACTTTGCCAATTCTACAAGAACTGTCTTAGCGAAAGGCTCCTTGAGGGGAAAGCTGTAACTCTGTGAGATGATTTCACAGAACACAACGAAGTTTCTCAGAAAGCTTCTTTCTCTTTGTTATCGGAGGATATTTCCTTAGGCCCTATAGTCTTCAAAGGGATCCGAATTATCTGTTCTCAGATTCCACAGACATAAGGCTAGCAAAGAGATCCACGAAATACAGATGTAACTCTGTGAGATGAATTAACAGAACACTAAGCAGTTTCTCAGAATGCTTCTTTCCAGATTTCATCTTAGGATATTTCCTTTTTCACCATAGCCCTCTATGGGCTTCCAAATATCACTTTGCCAATTCCAGAAGAACTGTCTTAGCGAAAGGCTTCTTGAGGGGAAAGCTGTAACTCTGTGAGATGATTTCACCAAACACAAAGAAGTTTCTCAGAAAGCTTCTTTCTCTTTGTTATCCGAGGATATTTCCTTTGGCCCTCTAGTCTTCAAAGGGATCCGAAATATCTGTTCTCAGATTCCACAGAAATAAGGCTAGCAAAGAGATCCACGAAATACAGATGTAACTCTGTGAGATGAATAAACAGAACACTAAGCAGTTTCTCAGGAAGCTTATTTCCAGATTTCATCTGGGGATATTTCCTTTTTCACCATAGCCCTCTATGGGCTTCCAAATATCACTTTGCCAATTCCACAAGAACTGTCTTAGCGAAAGGCTTCTTGAGGGGAAAGCTGTAACTCTGTGAGATGATTTCACAGAACACAACGAATTTCTCAGAAAGCTTCTTTCTCTTTGTTACCGGAGCATATTTCCTTTCGCCCTATAGTCTTCAAAGGGATCCGAAATATCTGTTCTCAGATTCCACAGAAATAAGGCTAGCAAAGAGATCCACGAAATACAGATATAACTCTGTGAGATGAATTAACAGAACACTAAGCAGTATCTCAGAAAACTTCTTTCCTGATTTCATCTGAGGATATTTCCTTTTTCACCATAGCCCTCTATGGGCTTCCAAATATCACTTTGCCAATTCCACAAGACCGTCCTTAGTGAAAGGCTTCTTGAGGGGAAAGCTCTAACTCTGTGAGATGATTTCACAGAACACAACGAAGTTTCTCAGAAAGCTTCTTTCTCTTTGTTATCGGAGGATATTTCCTTTGGCCCTATAGTCTTCAAAGGGATCCGAAATATCTGTTCTCAGATTCCACAGAAATAAGGCTAGCAAAGAGATCCACGAAATGAAGATGTAACTCTGTGAGATTAATTAACAGAACACTAAGCAGTATCTCAGAAAACTTCTTTCCTGATTTCATCTGAGGATATTTCCTTTTTCACCATAGCCCTCTATGGGCTTCCAAATATCACTTTGCCAATTCCACAAGAACGTCCTTAGCGAAAGGCTTCTTGAGGGGAAAGCTGTAACTCTGTGAGATGATTTCACAGAACACAACGAAGTTTCTCAGAAAGCTTCTTTCTCTTTGTTATCGGAGGATATTTCCTTTGGCCCTATACTCTTCAAAGGGATCCGAAATATCTGTTCTCAGATTCCACAGAAATAAGGCTAGCAAAGAGACCCACAAAATACAGATGGAACTCTGTGAGATGAAGTAACAGAACACTAAGCTGTTTCTATAAAAGCTTCTTTCCACATTTCATCTGAGGATATTTCCTTTTTCAACATCGCCCTCTATGGGCTTCCAAATATCACTTTGCAAATTCCACAAGAACTGTCTTAGCGAAAGGCTTCTTGAGGGGAAAGCTGTAACTCTGTGAGATGATTTCACAGAACACAAAGAAGTTTCTCAGAAAGCTTCTTTCTCTTTGCTATCGGAGGATATTTCCTTTGGCCCTATTGTATTCAAAGGGATCCTAAATATCTGTTCTCAGATTCCACAGAAATAAGGCTAGCAAAGAGATCCACGAAATACAGATGTAACTCTGTGAGATGAAGTAACAGAACACTAAGCAGGTTCTCAGAAAGCTTCTTTGCAGATTTCCTCTGAGGATATTTCCTTTTTCATCATAGCCCTCTATGGGCATCCAAATATCACTTTGCCAATTCCACAAGACCTGTCTTAGCGAAAGGCTTCTTGATGGGAAAGCTGTAACTCTGTGAGATGATTTCACAGAACACAAAGAAGTTTATCAGAAAGCTTCTTTCTCTTTGTATCGGAGGATATTTCCTTTGGCCCTATAGTCTTCAAAGGGATCCGAAATATCTGTTCTCAGATTCCACAGAAATAAGGCTAGCAAAGAGATCCACGAAATACAGATGTAACTCTGTGAGATGAATTAACAGAACACTAAGCAGTTTCTCAGAAAGCTTCTTTCCAGATTTCATCTGAGGATATTTCCTTTTTCACCATAGCCCTCTATGGGCTTCCAAATGTCACTTTGCCAATTCCACAAGAACTCTCTTAGCGAAAGGCTTCTTGAGGGGATAGATGTAACTCAGTGTGATGATTTCACAGAACACAAAGAAGTTTCTCAGAAAGCTTCTTTCTCTTTGTTCTCGGAGGATATTTCCTTTGGCCCTCTAGTCTTCAAAGGGATCCGAAATATCTGTTCTCAGATTCCAGAGAAATAAGGCTAGCAAAGAGATCCACGAAATACAGATGTAACTCTGTCAGATGAATTAACAGAACACTAAGCAGTTTCTCAGAAAGCTTCTTTCCAGATTTCATCTGAGGATATTTCCTTTTTCACCATAGCCCTCTATGGGCTTCCAAATATCACTTTGCCAATTCCACAAGAACTGTCTTAGCGAAAGGCTTCTTGAGGGGAAAACTGTAACTCTGTGAGATGATTTCACAAAACACAAAGAATTTTCTCAGAAAGCTTCTTTCTCTTTGTTATCGGAGGATATTTCCTTTGGCCCTCTAGTCTTCAAAGGGATCCGAAATATCTGTTCTCAGATTCCACAGAAATAAGGCTAGCAAAGAGATCCACGAAATACACATGTAACTCTGTGAGATGAATTAACAGAACACTAAGCAGTTTCTCAGAAAGCTTCTTTCCAGATTTCATCTAAGGATATTTCCTTTTTCACCATAGCCCACTATGGGTTTCCAAATATCACTTTGCCAATTTCACAAGAACTGTCTTAGCGAAAGGCTTCTTGAGGGGAAAGCTGTAACTCTGTGAGATGATTTCACAGAACACAAAGAAGTTTCTCAGAAAGCTTCTTTCTCTTTGCTATCGGAGGATATTTCCTTTGGCCCTATTGTATTCAAAGGGATCCTAAATATCTGTTCTCAGATTCCACAGAAATAACGCTAGAAAAGAGATCCACGAAATACAGATGTAACTCTGTGAGTTGAAGTAACAGAACACTAAGCAGTTTCTCAGAAAGCTTCTTTCCAGATTTCCTCTGAGGATATTTCCTTTTTCACCATAGCCCTCTATGGGCTTCCAAATATCACTTTGCCAATTCCACAAGAACTGTCTTAGCGAAAGGATTCTTGAGGGGAAAGCTGTAACTCTGTGTGGTGATTTCACAGAACAGAAAGAAGTTTCTCAGAAAGCTTCTTTCTCTTTGTTATCGGAGGATATTTCCTTTGGCCCTATAGTCTTCAAAGGGATCCGAAATATCTGTTCTCAGATTCCACAGAAATAAGGCTAGCAAATATATCCACGAAATACAGATGTAACTCTGTGAGATGAATTAACAGAACACTAAGCAGTTTTTCTGAATTTTTCTTTCCAGATTTCATCTTAGGATATTTCCTTTTCCCCATAGCCCTCTATGGGCTTCCAAATATCACTTTGCCAATTCCACAAGAACTCTTAGCGAAAGGCTTCTTGAGGGGAAAGCTGTAACTCTGTGAGATGATTTCACAGAACACAAAGAAGTTTCGCAGAAAGCTTCTTTCTCTTTGTTATCGGAGGATATTTCCTTTGGCCCTATAGTCTTCAAAGGGATCCGAAATATCTGTTCTCAGATTCCACAGAAATAAGGCTAGGAAAGAGATCCACAAAATAAAGATGTAATTTTGTGTGATGAATTAACAGAACACTAAGCAGGTTCTCAGAGAGCTTCTCTCCAGATTTCATCTGGGGATATTTCCTTTTTCAACATAGCCCTCTATGGGCTTCCAAATATCACTTTGCCAATTCCACAAGAACTGTCTTAGCGAAAGGCTTCTTGAGGGGAAAGCTGTAACTCTGTGAGATGATTTCACAGAACACAAAGAAGTTTCTCAGAAAGCTTCTTTCTCTTTGCTATCGGAGGATATTTCCTTTGGCCCTATTGTATTCAACGGGATCCTAAATATCTGTTCTCAGATTCCACAGAAATAACGCTAGAAAAGAGATCCACGAAATACAGATGTAACTCTCTGAGTTGAAGTAACAGAACACTAAGCAGTTTCTCAGAAAGCTTCTTTCCAGATTTCCTCTGAGGATATTTCCTTTTTCACCATAGCCCTCTATGGGCTTCCAAATATCACTTTGCCAATTCCACAAGAACTGTCTTAGCGAAAGGCTTCTTGAGGGGAAAGCTGTAACTCTGTGTGATGATTTCACAGAACACAAAGAAGTTTCTCAGAAAGCTTCTTTCTCTTTGTTATCGGAGGATATTTCCTTTGGCCCTATAGTCTTCAAAGGGATCCGAAATATCTGTTCTCAGATTCCAGAGAAATAAGGCTAGCAAATATATCCACGAAATACAGATGTAACTCTGTGAGATGAATTAACAGAACACTAAGCAGTTTTTCTGAATTCTTCTTTCCAGATTTCATCTTAGGATATTTCCTTTTCCCCATAGCCCTCTATGGGCTTCCAAATATCACTTTGCCAATTCCACAAGAACTCTTAGCGAAAGGCTTCTTGAGGGGAAAGCTGTAACTCTGTGAGATGATTTCACAGAACACAACGAAGTTTCTCAGAAAGCTTCTTTCTCTTTGTTATCGGAGGATATTTCCTTTGGCCCTATAGTCTTCAAAGGGATCCGAAATATCTGTTCTCAGATTCCACAGAAATAAGGCTAGGAAAGAGATCCACAAAATAAAGATGTAATTTTGTGTGATGAATTAACAGAACACTAAGCAGGTTCTCAGAGAGCTTCTCTCCAGATTTCATCTGGGGATATTTCCTTTTTCAACATAGCCCTCTATGGGCTTCCAAATATCACTTTGCCAATTCCACAAGAACTGTCTTAGCGAAAGGCTTCTTGAGGGGAAAGCTGTAACTCTGTGAGATGATTTCACAGAGCACAAAGAAGTTTCTCAGAAAGATTCTTTCTCTTTATTATCGGAGGATATTTCCTTTGGCCCTATTGTATTCAAAGGGATCCTAAATATCTGTTCTCAGATTCCACAGAAATAAGGCTAGCAAAGAGATCCACGAAATACAGATGTAACTCAGTGAGATGAAGTAACAGAACACTAAGCAGTTTCTCAGAAAGCTTCTTTCCAGATTTCTTCTGAGGATATTTCCTTTTTCATCATAGCCCTCTATGGGCTTCCAAATATCACTTTGCCAATTCCACAAGAACTGTCTTAGCGTAAGGCTTCTTGAGGGGAAAGCTGTAACTCTGTGAGATGATTTCACAGAACACAACGAAGTTTCTCAGAAAGCTTCTTTCTCTTTGTTATCGGAGGATATTTCCTTTGGCCCTATAGTCTTCAAAGGGATCCGAAATATCTGTTCTCAGATTCCACAGAAATAAGGCTAGCAAAGAGATCCACGAAATAAAGATGTAACTCTGTGAGATGAATTAACAGAACACTAAGCAGTTTCTCAGAAAGCTTCTTTCCAGATTTCAACCTGGGATATTTCCTTTTGTACCATAGCCCTCTATGGGCTTCCAAATATCACTTTGCCAATTCCACAAGAACTGTCTTAGCGAAAGGCTTCTTGAGGGGAAAGGTGTAACTCTGTGAGATGATTTCACAGAACACAAAGAAGTTTCTCAGAAAGCTTCTTTCTCTTTGTTATCGGAGGATATTTCCTTTGGCCCTATAGTCTTCAAAGGGATCCGAAATATCTGTTCTCAGATTCCACAGAAATAAGGCTAGCAAAGAGATCCACGAAATACAGATATAACTCTGTGAGATGAATTAACAGAACACTAAGCAGTTTCTCAGAAAGCTTCTTTCCAGATTTCATCTGAGGATATTTCCTTTTTCACCATAGCCCTCTATGGGCTTCCAAATATCACTTTGCCAATTCTACAAGAAATGTCTTAGCGAAAGGCTTCTTGAGGGGAAAGCTGTAACTCTGTGAGATGATTTCACAGAACACAACGAAGTTTGTCAGAAAGCTTCTTTCTCTTTGTTATCGGAGGATATTTCCTTTGGCCCTATAGTCTTCAAAGGGATCCGAATTATCTGTTCTCAGATTCCACAGAAATAAGGCTAGGAAAGAGATCCACGAAATACAGATGTAACTCTGTGAGATGAATTAACAGAACACTAAGCAGTTTCTCAGAATGCTTCTTTCCAGATTTCATCTTAGGATATTTCCTTTTTCACCACAGCCCTCTATGGGCTTCCAAATATCACTTTGCCAATTCCACAAGAACTGTCTTAGCGAAAGGCTTCTTGAGGGGAAAGCTGTAACTCTGTGAGATGATTTCACAGAACAAAACGAATTTCTCAGAAAGCTTCTTTCTCTTTGTTACCGGAAGATATTTCCTTTGGTCCTATAGTCTTCAAAGGAATCCGAAATATCTGTTCTCAGATTCCACAGAAATAAGGCTAGCAACGAGATCCACGAAATAAAGATGTAATTCAGTGAGATGAATTAACAGAACACTAAGCAGTTTCTCAGAAAGCTTCTTTCCAGATTTCCTCTGAGGATATTTCCTTTTTCACCATAGCCCTCTATGGGCTTCCAAATATCACTTTGCCAATTCCACAAGAACTGTCTTAGCGAAAGGCTTCTTGAGGGGAAAGCTGTAACTCTGTGAGATGATTTCACAGAACACAAAGAAGTTTCGCAGAAAGCTTCTTTCTCTTTGTTATCGGAGGATATTTCCTTTGGCCCTATAGTCTTCAAAGGGATCCGAAATATCTGTTCTCAGATTCCACAGAAATAAGGCTAGCAAAGAGATCCACAAAATAAAGATGTAATTCTGTGTGATGAATTAACAGAACACTAAGCAGGTTCTCAGAGAGCTTCTTTCCAGATTTCATCTGGGGATATTTCCTTTTTCAACATAGCCCTCTATGGGCTTCCAAATATCACTTTGCCAATTCCACAAGAACTGTCTTAGCGAAAGGCTTCTTGAGGGGAAAGCTGTAACTCTGTGAGATGATTTCACAGAGCACAAAGAAGTTTCTCAGAAAGATTCTTTCTCTTTGCTGTCGGAGGATATTTCCTATGGCCCTATTGTATTCAAAGGGATCCTAAATATCTGTTCTCAGATTCCACAGAAATAAGGCTAGCAAAGAGATCCACGAAATACAGATGTAACTCAGTGAGATGAAGTAACAGAACACTAAGCAGTTTCTCAGAAAGCTTCTTTCCAGATTTCTTCTGAGGATATTTCCTTTTTCATCATAGCCCTCTATGGGCTTCCAAATATCACTTTGCCAATTCCACAAGAACTGTCTTAGCGTAAGGCTTCTTGAGGGGAAAGCTGTAACTCTGTGAGATGATTTCACAGAACACAACGAAGTTTCTCAGAAAGCTTCTTTCTCTTTGTTATCGGAGGATATTTCCTTTGGCCCTATAGTCTTCAAAGGGATCCGAAATATCTGTTCTCAGATTCCACAGACATAAGGCTAGCAAAGAGATCCACGAAATAAAGATGTAACTCTGTGAGATGAATTAACAGAACACTAAGCAGTTTCTCCGAAAGCTTCTTTCCAGATTTCATCTGAGGATATTTCCTTTTGTACCATAGCCCTCTATGGGCTTCCAAATATCACTTTGCCAATTCCACAAGAACTGTCTTAGCGAAAGGCTTCTAGAGGGGAAAGGTGTAACTCTGTGAGATGATTTCACAGAACACAAAGAAGTTTCTCAGAAAGCTTCTTTCTCTTTGTTATCGGAGGATATTTCCTTTGGCCCTATAGTCTTCAAAGGGATCCGAAATATCTGTTCTCAGATTCCACAGAAATAAGGCTAGCAAAGAGATCCACGAAATGAAGATGTAACTCTGTGAGATTAATTAACAGAACACTAAGCAGTATCTCAGAAAACTTCTTTCCTGATTTCATCTGAGGATATTTCCTTTTTCACCATAGCCCTCTATGGGCTTCCAAATATCACTTTGCCAATTCCACAAGAACTGTCCTAGCGAAAGGCTTCTTGAGGGGAAAGCTGTAACTCTGTGAGATGATTTCACAGAACACAACGAAGTTTCTCAGAAAGCTTCTTTCTCTTTGTTATCGGAGGATATTTCCTTTGGCCCTATACTCTTCAAAGGGATCCGAAATATCTGTTCTCAGATTCCACAGAAATAAGGCTAGCAAAGAGACCCACAAAATACAGATGGAACTCTGTGAGATGAAGTAACAGAACACTAAGCTGTTTCTATAAAAGCTTCTTTCCACATTTCATCTGAGGATATTTCCTTTTTCAACATCGCCCTCTATGGGCTTCCAAATATCACTTTGCAAATTCCACAAGAACTGTCTTAGCGAAAGGCTTCTTGAGGGGAAAGCTGTAACTCTGTGAGATGATTTCACAGAACACAAAAAAGTTTCTCAGAAAGCTTCTTTCTCTTTGCTATCGGAGGATATTTCCTTTGGCCCTATTGTATTCAAAGGGATCCTAAATATCTGTTCTCAGATTCCACAGAAATAAGGCTAGCAAAGAGATCCACGAAATACAGATGTAACTCTGTGAGATGAAGTAACAGAACACTAAGCAGGTTCTCAGAAAGCTTCTTTCCAGATTTCCTCTGAGGATATTTCCTTTTTCATCATAGCCCTCTATGGGCATCCAAATATCACTTTGCCAATTCCACAAGAACTGTCTTAGCGAAAGGCTTCTTGATGGGAAAGCTGTAACTCTGTGAGATGATTTCACAGAACACAAAGAAGTTTATCAGAAAGCTTCTTTCTCTTTGTATCGGAGGATATTTCCTTTGGCCCTATAGTCTTCAAAGGGATCCGAAATATCTGTTCTCAGATTCCACAGAAATAAGGCTAGCAAAGAGATCCACGAAATACAGATGTAACTCTGTGAGATGAATTAACAGAACACTAAGCAGTTTCTCAGAAAGCTTCTTTCCAGATTTCATCTGAGGATATTTCCTTTTTCACCACAGCCCTCTATGGGCTTCCAAATGTCACTTTGCCAATTCCACAAGAACTCTCTTAGCGAAAGGCTTCTTGAGGGGATAGATGTAACTCAGTGTGATGATTTCACAGAACACAAAGAAGTTTCTCAGAAAGCTTCTTTCTCTTTGTTCTCGGAGGATATTTCCTTTGGCCCTCTAGTCTTCAAAGGGATCCGAAATATCTGTTCTCAGATTCCAGAGAAATAAGTCTAGCAAAGAGATCCACGAAATACAGATGTAACTCTGTCAGATGAATTAACAGAACACTAAGCAGTTTCTCAGAAAGCTTCTTTCCAGATTTCATCTGAGGATATTTCCTTTTTCACCATAGCCCTCTATGGGCTTCCAAATATCACTTTGCCAATTCCACAAGAACTGTCTTAGCGAAAGGCTTCTTGAGGGGAAAACTGTAACTCTGTGAGATGATTTCACAAAACACAAAGAATTTTCTCAGAAAGCTTCTTTCTCTTTGTTATCGGAGGATATTTCCTTTGGCCCTCTAGTCTTCAAAGGGATCCGAAATATCTGTTCTCAGATTCCACAGAAATAAGGCTAGCAAAGAGATCCACGAAATACACATGTAACTCTGTGAGATGAATTAACAGAACACTAAGCAGTTTCTCAGAAAGCTTCTTTCCAGATTTCCTCTGAGGATATTTCCTTTTTCACCATAGCCCACTATGGGTTTCCAAATATCACTTTGCCAATTTCACAAGAACTGTCTTAGCGAAAGGCTTCTTGAGGGGAAAGCTGTAACTCTGTGAGATGATTTCACAGAACACAAAGAAGTTTCTCAGAAAGCTTCTTTCTCTTTGCTATCGGAGGATATTTCCTTTGGCCCTATTGTATTCAAAGGGATCCTAAATATCTGTTCTCAGATTCCACAGAAATAACGCTAGAAAAGAGATCCACGAAATACAGATGTAACTCTGTGAGTTGAAGTAACAGAACACTAAGCAGTTTCTCAGAAAGCTTCTTTCCAGATTTCCTCTGAGGATATTTCCTTTTTCACCATAGCCCTCTATGGGCTTCCAAATATCACTTTGCCAATTCCACAAGAACTGTCTTAGCGAAAGGATTCTTGAGGGGAAAGCTGTAACTCTGTGTGGTGATTTCACAGAACACAAAGAAGTTTCTCAGAAAGCTTCTTTCTCTTTGTTATCGGAGGATATTTCCTTTGGCCCTATAGTCTTCAAAGGGATCCGAAATATCTGTTCTCAGATTCCAGAGAAATAAGGCTAGCAAATATATCCACGAAATACAGATGTAACTCTGTGAGATGAATTAACAGAACACTAAGCAGTTTTTCTGAATTCTTCTTTCCAGATTTCATCTTAGGATATTTCCTTTTCCCCATAGCCCTCTATGGGCTTCCAAATATCACTTTGCCAATTCCACAAGAACTCTTAGCGAAAGGCTTCTTGAGGGGAAAGCTGTAACTCTGTGAGATGATTTCACAGAACACAAAGAAGTTTCGCAGAAAGCTTCTTTCTCTTTGTTATCGGAGGATATTTCCTTTGGCCCTATAGTCTTCAAAGGGATCCGAAATATCTGTTCTCAGATTCCACAGAAATAAGGCTAGGAAAGAGATCCACAAAATAAAGATGTAATTTTGTGTGATGAATTAACAGAACACTAAGCAGGTTCTCAGAGAGCTTCTCTCCAGATTTCATCTGGGGATATTTCCTTTTTCAACATAGCCCTCTATGGGCTTCCAAATATCACTTTGCCAATTCCACAAGAACTGTCTTAGCGAAAGGCTTCTTGAGGGGAAAGCTGTAACTCTGTGAGATGATTTCACAGAGCACAAAGAAGTTTCTCAGAAAGATTCTTTCTCTTTATTATCGGAGGATATTTCCTTTGGCCCTATTGTATTCAAAGGGATCCTACATATCCGTTCTCAGATTCCACAGAAATAAGGCTAGCAAAGAGATCCACGAAATACAGATGTAACTCAGTGAGATGAAGTAACAGAACACTAAGCAGTTTCTCAGAAAGCTTCTTTCCAGATTTCTTCTGAGGATATTTCCTTTTTCATCATAGCCCTCTATGGGCTTCCAAATATCACTTTGCCAATTCCACAAGAACTGTCTTAGCGTAAGGCTTCTTGAGGGGAAAGCTGTAACTCTGTGAGATGATTTCACAGAACACAAAGAAGTTTCTCAGAAAGCTTCTTTCTCTTTGTTATCGGAGGATATTTCCTTTGGCCCTATAGTCTTCAAAGGGATCCGAAATATCTGTTCTCAGATTCCACAGAAATAAGGCTAGCAAAGAGATCCACGAAATACAGATATAACTCTGTGAGATGAATTAACAGAACACTAAGCAGTTTCTCAGAAAGCTTCTTTCCAGATTTCATCTGAGGATATTTCCTTTTTCACCATAGCCCTCTATGGGCTTCCAAATATCACTTTGCCAATTCTACAAGAACTGTCTTAGCGAAAGGCTTCTTGAGGGGAAAGATGTAACTCTGTGAGATGATTTCACAGAACACAACGAAGTTTGTCAGAAAGCTTCTTTCTCTTTGTTATCGGAGGATATTTCCTTTGGCCCTATAGTCTTCAAAGGGATCCGAATTATCTGTTCTCAGATTCCACAGAAATAAGGCTAGCAAAGAGATCCACGAAATACAGATGTAACTCTGTGAGATGAATTAACAGAACACTAAGCAGTTTCTCAGAATGCTTCTTTCCAGATTTCATCTTAGGATATTTCCTTTTTCACCACAGCCCTCTATGGGCTTCCAAATATCACTTTGCCAATTCCACAAGAACTGTCTTAGCGAAAGGCTTCTTGAGGGGAAAGCTGTAACTCTGTGAGATGATTTCACAGAACAAAACGAATTTCTCAGAAAGCTTCTTTCTCTTTGTTACCGGAAGATATTTCCTTTGGTCCTATAGTCTTCAAAGGAATCCGAAATATCTGTTCTCAGATTCCACAGAAATAAGGCTAGCAACGAGATCCACGAAATAAAGATGTAATTCAGTGAGATGAATTAACAGAACACTAAGCAGTTTCTCAGAAAGCTTCTTTCCAGATTTCCTCTGAGGATATTTCCTTTTTCACCATAGCCCTCTATGGGCTTCCAAATATCACTTTGCCAATTCCACAAGAACTGTCTTAGCGAAAGGCTTCTTGTGGGGAAGGCTGTAACTCTGTGAGATTATTTCACAGAACACAAAGAAGTTTCTCAGAAAGCTTCTTTCTCTTTGTTATCGGAGGATATTTCCTTTGGCCATATAGTCTTCAATGGGATCCGAAATATCTGTTCTCAGATTCCACAGAAATAAGGCTAGCAAAGAGATCCACGAAATACAGATGTAACTCTGTGAGATGAATTAACAGAACACTAAGCAGTTTCTCAGAAAGCTTCTTTCCAGATTTCATCTGCGGATATTTCCTTTTTCACCATAGCCCTCTATGGGCTTCCAAATATCACTTTGCCAATTCCACAAGAACTGTCTTAGCGAAAGGCTTCTTGTGGGGAAAGCTGTAACTCTGTGAGATTATTTCACAGAACACAACGAAGTTTCTCAGAAAGCTTCTTTCTCTTTGTTATCGGAGGATATTTCCTTTGGCCCTATAGTCTTCAATGGGATCCGAAATATCTGTTCTCAGATTCCACAGAAATAAGGCTAGCAAAGAGATCCACGAAATACAGATGTAACTCTGTGAGATGAATTAACAGAACACTAAGCAGTTTCTCAGAAAGCTTCTTTCCAGATTTCATCTGCGGATATTTCCTTTTTCACCATAGCCCTCTATGGGCTTCCAAATATCACTTTGCCAATTCCACAAGAACTGTCTTAGCGAAAGGCTTCTTGACGGGAAAGCTGTAACTCTGTGAGATGATTTCACAGAACACAAAGAAGTTTCGCAGAAAGCTTCTTTCTCTTTGTTATCGGAGGATATTTCCTTTGGCCCTATAGTCTTCAAAGGGATCCGAAATATCTGTTCTCAGATTCCACAGAAATAAGGCTAGCAAAGAGATCCACAAAATAAAGATGTAATTCTGTGTGATGAATTAACAGAACACTAAGCAGGTTCTCAGAGAGTTTCTTTCCAGATTTCATCTGGGGATATTTCCTTTTTCAACATAGCCCTCTATGGGCTTCCAAATATCACTTTGCCAATTCCACAAGAACTGTCTTAGCGAAGGCTTCTTGAGGGGAAAGCTGTAACTCTGTGAGATGATTTCACAGAGCACAAAGAAGTTTCTCAGAAAGATTCTTTCTCTTTGCTGTCGGAGGATATTTCCTTTGGCCCTATTGTATTCAAAGGGATCCTAAATATCTGTTCTCAGATTCCACAGAAATAAGGCTAGCAAAGAGATCCACGAAATACAGATGTAACTCAGTGAGATGAAGTAACAGAACACTAAGCAGTTTCTCAGAAAGCTTCTTTCCAGATTTCTTCTGAGGATATTTCCTTTTTCATCATAGCCCTCTATGGGCTTCCAAATATCACTTTGCCAATTCCACAAGAACTGTCTTAGCGTAAGGCTTCTTGAGGGGAAAGCTGTAACTCTGTGAGATGATTTCACAGAACACAACGAAGTTTCTCAAAAGCTTCTTTCTCTTTGTTATCGGAGGATATTTCCTTTGGCCCTATAGTCTTCAAAGGGATCCGAAATATCTGTTCTCAGATTCCACAGAAATAAGGCTAGCAAAGAGATCCACGAAATAAAGATGTAACTCTGTGAGATGAATTAACAGAACACTAAGCAGTTTCTCAGAAAGCTTCTTTCCAGATTTCATTTGGGGATATTTCCTTTTGTACCATAGCCCTCTATGGGCTTCCAAATATCACTTTGCCAATTCCACAAGAACTGTCTTACCGAAAGGCTTCTTGAGGGGAAAGGTGTAACTCTGTGAGATGATTTCACAGAACACAAAGAAGTTTCTCAGAAAGCTTCTTTCTCTTTGTTATCGGAGGATATTTCCTTTGGCCCTATAGTCTTCAAAGGGATCCGAAATATCTGTTCTCAGATTCCACAGAAATAAGGCTAGCAAAGAGATCCACGAAATACAGATATAACTCTGTGAGATGAATTAACAGAACACTAAGCAGTTTCTCAGAAAGCTTCTTTCCAGATTTCATCTGAGGATATTTCATTTTTCACCATAGCCCTCTAGGGGCTTCCAAATATCACTTTGCCAATTCTACAAGAACTGTCTTAGTGAAAGGCTTCTTGAGGGGAAAGCTGTAACTCTTTGAGATGATTTAAAAGAACACAAAGAAGTTTCTCAGAAAGCTTCTTTCTCTTTGTTATCGGAGGATATTTCCTTTGACACTACACTGTTCAAAGGGATCCGAAATATCTGTTCTCAGATTCCACAGAAATAATTCTAACAAAGAGATCCACGAAATAAAGATGTAACTCTGTGAGACGAATTAACAGAACACTAAGCAGTTTCTCAGAAAGCTTCTTTCCAGATCATCTGAGGATACTTCCTTTTTCACCATAGCCCTCTATGGGCTTCCAAATATCACTTTGCCAATTCCACAAGAACTGTCTTAGCGAAAGGCTTCTTGAGGGGAAAGCTGTAACTCTGTGTGATGATATCACGGAACACAACGAAGTTTCTCAGAAAGCTTCTTTCTCTTTGTTATTGGAGGATATATCCTTTGGCCCTATAGTCTTCAAAGGGATCCGAAATATCTGTTCTCAGATTCCACAGAAATAAGGCTAGCAAAGAGATCCACGAAATACAGATGTAACTCTGTGAGATGAATTAACAGAACACTAAGCAGTTTCTCAAAAAGCTTCTTTCCAGATTTCATCTGAGGATATTTCCTTTTTCACCATAGCCCTCTATGGGCTTCCAAATATCACTTTGCCAATTACACAAGAACTCTTAGCGAAAGGCTTCTTGAGGGTAAAGCTGTAACTCTGTGAGATGATTTCACAGAACACAACGAATTTCTCAGAAAGCTTCTTTCTCTTTGTTACCGGAAGATATTTCCTTTGGTCCTATAGTCTTCAAAGGAATCCGAAATATCTGTTCTCAGATTCCACAGAAATAAGGCTAGCAAAGAGATCAACGAAATACAGATATAACTCTGTGAGATGAAGTAACAGAACACTAAGCAGTTTCTCAGAAAGCTTCTTTCCAGATTTCATCTGAGGATATTTCCTTTTTCACCATAGCCCTCTATGGGCTTCCAAATATCACTTTGCCAATTCCACAAGAACTGTCTTAGCGAAAGGCTTCTTGAGGGGAAAGCTGTAACTCTGTGAGATGATTTCACAAAACACAAAGAATTTTCTCAGAAAGTTTCTTTCTCTTTGTTTTCGGAGGATATTTCCTTTGGCCCTATAGTCTTTAAGGGATCCGAAATATCTGATCTCAGATTCCACAGAAATAAGGCTAGCAAAGAGATCCACGAAATACAGATGTAACTCTGTGAGATGAATTAACAGAACACTAAGAAGTTTCTCAGAAAGCTTCTTTCCAGATTTCATCTGAGGATATTTCCTTTTTCACCATAGCCCTCTATGGGTTTCCAAATATCACTTCTCCAATTCCACAAGAACTGTCTTAGCGAAAGGCTTCTTGATGGGAAAGCTGTAACTCTGTGAGATGATTTCACAAAACACAAAGAAGTTTCTCAGAAAGCTTCTTTCTCTTTGCTATCGGAGGATATTTCCTTTGGCCCTATTGTATTCAAAGGGATCCTAAATATCTGTTCTCAGATTCCGCAGAAATAAGGCTAGCAAAGAGATCCACGAAATACAGATATAACTCAGTGAGATGAAGTGACAGAACATTAAGCAGTTTCTCAGAAAGCTTCTTTCCAGATTTCAGCTGAGGATATTTCCTTTTTCACCATAGCCCTCTATGGGCTTCCAAATATCACTTTGCCAATTCCACAAGAACTGTCTTAGCGAAAGGCTTCTTGAGGGGAAAGCTGTAACTCTGTTTGATGATTTCACAGAACACAAAGAAGTTTCTCAGAAAGCTTCTTTCTCTTTGTTATCGGAGGATATTTCCTTTGGCCCTATAGTCTTCAAAGATATCCGAAATATCTGTTCTCAGATTCCACAGAAATAAGGCTAGCAAAGAGATCCACGAAATACAGATGTAACTCTGTGAGTTGAATTAACAGAAAACTAAGCAGTTTCTCAGAAATCTTCCTTCCCGATTTCATCTAAGGATATTTCCTTTTTCACCATAGCCCTCTACGGGCTTCCAATTATCACTTTGCCAATTCCACAAGAACTGTCTTAGCGAAAGGCTTCTTGAGTGGAAAGCTGTAACTCTGTGAGATGATTTCACAGAACACAACGAAGTTTCTCAGAAAGCTTCTTTCTCTTTGCTATCGGAGGATAGTTCCTTTGCCCCTATTGTATTCAAAGGGATCCTAAATATCTGTTCTCAGATTCCACAGAAATATGGCTAGCAAAGAGATCCACGAAATACAGATATAACTCAGTGAGATGAAGTGACAGAACATTAAGCAGTTTCTCAGAAAGCTTCTTTCCAGATTTCCTCTGAGGATATTTCCTTTTTCACCATAGCCCTCTATGGGCTTCCAAATATCACTTTGCCAATTCCACAAGAACTGTCTTAGCGAAAGGCTTCTTGAGGGGAAAGCTGTAACTCTGTGTGATGATTTCACAGAACACAAAGAAGTTTCTCAGAAAGCTTCTTTCTCTTTGTTATCGAAGGATATTTCCTTTGGCCCTATAGTCTTCAAAGGGATCCGAAATATCTGTTCTCAGATTCCAGAGAAATAAGGCTAACAAAGAGATCCACGAAATACAGATGTAACTCTGTGAGATGAATTAACAGAACACTAAGCAGTTTCTCAGAAAGCTTCTTTCCAGATTTCATCTGAGGATATTTCCTTTTTCACCATAGCCCTCTCTGGGCTTCCAAATATCACTTTGCCAATTCCACAAGAACTGTCTTAGCGAAAGGCTTCTTGAGGGGAAAGCTGTAACTCTGTGAGATGATTTCACAGAACAAAAAGAAGTTTCTCAGAAAGCTTCTTTCTCTTTGTTATCGGAGGATATTTCCTTTGGCCCTATAGTCTTCAAAGGGATCCCAAATATCTGTTCTCAGATTCCACAGAAATAAGGCTAGCAAAGAGATCCAGGAAATACACATGTAACTCAGTGAGATGAATTAACAGAACACTAATCAGTTTCTCAGAAAGCTTCTTTCCATATTTCCTCTAAGGATATTTCCTTTTTCACCATTGCCCTCTATGGGTTTCCAAATATCACTTTGCCAATTCCACAAGAACTGTCTTAGCGAAAGGCTTCTTGAGGGGAAAGCTGTAACTCTGTGAGATGATTTCACAGAACACAACGAAGTTTCTCAGAAAGCTTCTTTCTCTTTCTTATCGGAGGATATTTCCTTTGGCCCTATAGTCTTCAAAGGGATCCGAAATATCTGTTCTCAGATTCCACAGAAATAAAGCTAGCAAAGGGATCCACGAAATACAGATGTAACTCTGTGAGATGAATTAACAGAACACTAAGCAGTTTCTCAGAAACCTTCTTTCCAGATTTCATCTGGGGATATTTCCTTTTTCACCATAGCCCTCTATGGGCTTCCAAATATCACTTTGCAAATTCCACAAGAACTGTCTTAGCGAAAGGCTTCTTGAGGGGAAAGCTGTAACTCTGTGAGATGATTTCACAGAACACAACGAAGTTTCTCAGAAAGCTTCTTTCTCTTTGTTATCGGAGGATATTTCCTTTGGCCCTATAGTCTTCAAACGGATCCGAATTATCTGTTCTCAGATTCCACAGAAATAAGGCTAGCAAAGAGATCCACGAAATACAGATGTAACTCTGTGAGATGAATTAACAGAACACTAAGCAGTTTCTCAGAAAGCTTCTTTCCAGATTTCCTCTGAGGATATTTCCTTTTTCACCATAGCCCTCTATGGGCTTCCAAATATCACTTTGCCAATTCCACAAGAACTGTCTTCGAGAAAGGCTTCTTGAGGGGAAAGCTGTAACTCTGTGAGACGATTTCACAGAACACAAAGAAGTTTCTCAGAAAGCTTCTTTCTCTTTGTTATCGGAGGATATTTCCTTTGGCCCTATAGTCTTCAAAGGGATCCGAAATATCTGATCTCAGATTCCACAGAAATAAGGCTAGCAAAGAGATCCACGAAATACAAATGGAACTCTGTGAGATGAATTAACAGAACACTAAGCAGTTTCTCAGAAAGCTTCTTTCCAGATTTCATCTGAGGATATTTCCTTTTTCACCATAGCCCTCTATGGGCTTCCAAATATCACTTTGCCAATTCCACAAGAACTGTCTTAGCGAAAGGCTTCTTAAGGGGAAAGCTGTAACTCTGTGAGATGATTTCACAGAACACAACGAAGTTTCTCAGAAAGCTTCTTTCTCTTTGTTATTGGAGGATATTTCCTTTGACACTACAGTGTTCAAAGGGATCCGAATTATCTGTTCTCAGATTCCACAGAAATAAGGCTAGCAAAGAGATCGACGAAATAAAGATGTAACTCTGTGAGATGAATTAACAGAACACTAAGCAGTTTCTCAAAAAGCTTCTTTCCAGATTTCATCTGAGGATATTTCCTTTTTCACCATAGCCCTCTATGGGCTTCCAAATATCACTTTGCAAATTCCACAAGAACTGTCTTAGCGAAAGGCTTCTTGAGGGGAAAGCTGTAACTCTGTGAGATGATTTCACAGAACACAACGAAGTTTCTCAGAAAGCTTCTTTCTCTTTGTTATCGGAGGATATTTCCTTTGGCCCTATAGTCTTCAAACGGATCCGAATTATCTGTTCTCAGATTCCACAGAAATAAGGCTAGCAAAGAGATCCACGAAATACAGATGTAACTCTGTGAGATGAATTAACAGAACACTAAGCAGTTTCTCAGAAAGCTTCTTTCCAGATTTCCTCTGAGGATATTTCCTTTTTCACCATAGCCCTCTATGGGCTTCCAAATATCACTTTGCCAATTCCACAAGAACTGTCTTCGAGAAAGGCTTCTTGAGGGGAAAGCTGTAACTCTGTGAGACGATTTCACAGAACACAAAGAAGTTTCTCAGAAAGCTTCTTTCTCTTTGTTATCGGAGGATATTTCCTTTGGCCCTATAGTCTTCAAAGGGATCCGAAATATCTGATCTCAGATTCCACAGAAATAAGGCTAGCAAAGAGATCCACGAAATACAAATGGAACTCTGTGAGATGAATTAACAGAACACTAAGCAGTTTCTCAGAAAGCTTCTTTCCAGATTTCATCTGAGGATATTTCCTTTTTCACCATAGCCCTCTATGGGCTTCCAAATATCACTTTGCCAATTCCACAAGAACTGTCTTAGCGAAAGGCTTCTTAAGGGGAAAGCTGTAACTCTGTGAGATGATTTCACAGAACACAACGAAGTTTCTCAGAAAGCTTCTTTCTCTTTGTTATTGGAGGATATTTCCTTTGACACTACAGTGTTCAAAGGGATCCGAATTATCTGTTCTCAGATTCCACAGAAATAAGGCTAGCAAAGAGATCGACGAAATAAAGATGTAACTCTGTGAGATGAATTAACAGAACACTAAGCAGTTTCTCAAAAAGCTTCTTTCCAGATTTCATCTGAGGATATTTCCTTTTTCACCATAGCCCTCTATGGGCTTCCAAATATCACTTTGCCAATTCCACAAGAACTCTTAGCGAAAGGCTTCTTGAGGGGAAAGCTGTAACTCTGTGAGATGATTTCACAGAACACAACGAATTTCTCAGAAAGCTTCTTTCTCTTTGTTACCGGAAGATATTTCCTTTGGTCCTATAGTCTTCAAAGGAATCCGAAATATCTGTTCTCAGATTCCACAGAAATAAGGCTAGCAAAGAGATCCACGAAATACAGATGTAACTCTGTGAGATGAAGTAACAGAACACTAAGCAGTTTCTCAGAAAGCTTCTTTCCAGATTTCGTCTGAGGATTTTTCCTTTTTCACGATAGCCCTCTATGGGCTTCCAAATATCACTTTGCCAATTCCACAAGAACTGTCTTAGCGAAAGGCTTCTTGAGGAAAGGTGTAACTCTGTGAGATGATATCACAGAGCACAACGAAGTTTCTCAGAAAGCTTCTTTCTCTTTGTTATCGGAGGATATTTCCTTTGGCCCTATAGTCTTCAAAGATATCCGAAATATCTGTTCTCAGATTCCAGAGAAATAAGGCTAGCAAAGAGATCCACGAAATACAGATGTATCTCTGTGAGATGAATTAACAGAAAACTAAGCAGTTTCTCAGAAATCTTCCTTCCAGATTTCATCTAAGGATATATCCTTTTTCACCATAGCCCTCTATGGGCTTCCAATTATCACTTTGCCAATTCCACAAGAACTGTCTTAGCGAAAGGCTTCTTGAGGTGAAAGCTGTAACTCTGTGAGATGATTTCACAGAACACAACGAAGTTTCTCAGAAAGCTTCTTTCTCTTTGTTATCGGAGGATATTTCCTTTGACCCTACAGTCTTCAAAGGGATCCGAAATATCTGTTCTCAGATTCCACAGAAATAATTCTAACAAAGAGATCCACGAAATAAAGATATAACTCTGTGAGATGAATTAACAGAACACTAAGCAGTTTCTCAGAAAGCTTCTTTCCAGGTTTCATCTGAGGATACTTCCTTTTTCACCATAGCCCTCTATGGGCTTCCAAATATCACTTTGCCAATTCCACAAGAACTGTCTTAGCGAAAGGCTTCTTGAGGGGAAAGCTGTAACTCTGTGAGATGATTTCACAGAACACAGCGAAGTTTCTCAGAAAGCTTCTTTCTCTTTGTTATCGGAGGATATTTCCTTTGGCCCTATAGTGTTCAAAGGGATCCGAAATATCTGTTCTCAGATTCCACAGAAATAAGGCTAGCAAAGAGATCCACGAAATAAAGATGTAATTCAGTGAGATGAATTAACAGAACACTAAGCAGTTTCTCAGAAAGCTTCTTTCCAGATTTCCTCTGAGGATATTTCCTTTTTCACCATAGCCCTCTATGGGCTTCCAAATATCACTTTGCCAATTCCACAAGAACTGTCTTAGCGAAAGGCTTCTTGTGGGGAAAGCTGTAACTCTGTGAGATGATTTCACACAACACAACGAAGATTCTCAGAAAGCTTCTTTCTCTTTGTTACCGGAAGATATTTCCTTTGGCCCTATAGTCTTGAAAGGGATCCGAAATATCTGTTTTCAGATTCCACAGAAATAAGGCTAGCAAAGAGATCCACGAAATACAGATGTAACTCTGCGAGATGAATTAACAGAACACTAAGCAGTTTCTCAGAAAGCTTCTTTCCATATTTAATCTGAGGATATTTCCTTTTTCACCATAGCCCTCTATGGGCTTCCAAATATCACTTTGCCAATTCCACAAGAACTGTCTTAGCGAAAGGCTTCTTGACGGGAAAGCTGTAACTCTGTGAGATGATTTCACAGAACACAAAGAAGTTTCTCAGAAAGCTTCTTCCTCTTTGTTATCGGAGGATATTTCCTTTGGCCCTATAGTCTTCAAAGGGATCCGAAATATCTGTTCTCAGATTCCACAGAAATAAGGCTAGCAAAGAGATCCACGAAATACAGATGTAACTCTGTGAGATGAATTAACAGAACACTAAGCAGTTTCCAGAAAGCTTCTTTCCAGATTTCATTTGAGGATATTTTCTTTTTCACCATAGCCCTCTATGGGCTTCCAAATATCACTTTGCCAATTCCGCAAGAACTGTCTTAGCGAAAGGCTTCTTGAGGGGAAAGCTGTAACTCTGTGAGATGATTTAACAGGACACAAAGAAGTTTCTCAGAAAGTTTCTTTCTCTTTGTTATCGGAGGATATTTCCTTTGGCCCTATAGTCTTCATAGGGATCCGAAATATCTGTTCTCAGATTCCACAGAAATAAGGCTAGCAAAGAGATCCACGAAATACAGATGTAACTCTGTGAGATGAATTAACAGAACACTAAGCAGTTTCTCAGAAAGCTTCCTTCCAGATTTCATCTAAGGATATTTCCTTTTTCACCGTAGCCCTCTATGGGCTTCCAAATATCACTTTGCCAATTCCACAAGAACTGTCTTAGCGAAAGGCTTCTTGAGGGGAAAGCTGTAACTCTGAGAGATGATTTCACAGAACACAACGAAGTTTCTCAGAAAGCTTCTTTCTCTTTGTTATCGGAGGATATTTCCTTTGACCCTATAGTCTTCAAAGGGATCAGAAATATCTGTTCTCAGATTCCAGAGAAATAAGGCTAGCAAAGAAATCCACGAAATACAGATGTAACTCTGTGAGATGAAGTAACAGAACACTAAGCAGTTTCTCAGAAAGCTTCTTTCCAGATTTCGTCTGAGGATTTTTCCTTTTTCACGATAGCCCTCTATGGGCTTCCAAATATCACTTTGCCAATTCCACAAGAACTGTCTTAGCGAAAGGCTTCTTGAGGAAAGGTGTAACTCTGTGAGATGATATCACAGAGCACAACGAAGTTTCTCAGAAAGCTTCTTTCTCTTTGTTATCGGAGGATATTTCCTTTGGCCCTATAGTCTTCAAAGGGATCAGAAATATCTGTTCTCAGACTCCAGAGAAATAAGGCTAGCAAAGAGATCCACGAAATACAGATGTATCTCTGTGAGATGAATTAACAGAAAACTAAGCAGTTTCTCAGAAATCTTCCTTCCAGATTTCATCTAAGGATATATCCTTTTTCACCATAGCCCTCTATGGGCTTCCAATTATCACTTTGCCAATTCCACAAGAACTGTCTTAGCGAAAGGCTTCTTGAGGGGAAAGCTGTAACTCTGTGAGATGATTTCACAGAACACAACGAAGTTTCTCAGAAAGCTTCTTTCTCTTTGTTATCTGAGGATATTTCCTTTGACCCTACAGTCTTCAAAGGGATCCGAAATATCTGTTCTCAGATTCCACAGAAATAATTCTAACAAAGAGATCCATGAAATAAAGATATAACTCTGTGAGATGAATTAACAGAACACTAAGCAGTTTCTCAGAAAGCTTCTATCCAGGTTTCATCTGAGGATACTTCCTTTTTCACCATAGCCCTCTATGGGCTTCCAAATATCACTTTGCCAATTCCACAAGAACTGTCTTAGCGAAAGGCTTCTTGAGGGGAAAGCTGTAACTCTGTGAGATGATTTCACAAAACACAGTGAAGTTTCTCAGAAAGCTTCTTTCTCTTTGTTATCGGAGGATATTTCCTTTGGCCCTGTAGTGTTCAAAGGGATCCGAAATATCTGTTCTCAGATTCCACAGAAATAAGGCTAGCAAAGAGATCCACGAAATAAAGATTTAATTCAGTGAGATGAATTAACAGAACACTAAGCAGTTTCTCAGAAAGCTTCTTTCCAGATTTCCTCTGAGGATATTTCCTTTTTCACCATAGCCTTCTATGGGCTTCCAAATATCACTTTGCCAATTCCACAAGAACTGTCTTAGCGAAAGGCTTCTTGTGGGGAAAGCTGTAACTCTGTGAGATGATTTCACACAACACAACGAAGATTCTCAGAAAGCTTCTTTCTCTTTGTTATCGGAGGATATTTCCTTTGGCCCTATAGTCTTGAAAGGGATCCGAAATATCTGTTTTCAGATTCCACAGAAATAAGGCTAGCAAAGAGATCCACGAAATACAGATGTAACTCTGCGAGATGAATTAACAGAACACTAAGCAGTTTCTCAGAAAGCTTCTTTCCAGATTTAATCTGAGGATATTTCCTTTTTCACCATAGCCCTCTATGGGCTTCCAAATATCACTTTGCCAATTCCACAAGAACTGTCTTAGCGAAAGGCTTCTTGAGGGGAAAGCTGTAACTCTGTGAGATGATTTAACAGGACACAAAGAAGTTTCTCAGAAAGTTTCTTTCTCTTTGTTATCGGAGGATATTTCCTTTGGCCCTATAGTCTTCATAGGGATCCGAAATATCTGTTCTCAGATTCCACAGAAATAAGGCTAGCAAAGAGATCCACGAAATACAGATGTAACTCTGTGAGATGAATTAACAGAACACTAAGCAGTTTCTCAGAAAGCTTCCTTCCAGATTTCATCTAAGGATATTTCCTTTTTCACCGTAGCCCTCTATGGGCTTCCAAATATCACTTTGCCAATTCCACAAGAACTGTCTTAGCGAAAGGCTTCTTGAGGGGAAAGCTGTAACTCTGAGAGATGATTTCACAGAACACAACGAAGTTTCTCAGAAAGCTTCTTTCTCTTTGTTATCGGAGGATATTTCCTTTGGCCCTATAGTCTTCAAAGGGATCCGAAATATCTGTTCTCAGATTCCAGAGAAATAAGGCTAGCAAAGAAATCCACGAAATACAGATGTAACTCTGTGAGATGAATTAACAGAACACTAAGCAGTTTCTCAGAAAGCTTCTTTCCAGATTTCATCTGAGGATATTTCCTTTTTCACCATAGCCCTCTATGGGCTTCCAAATATCACTTTGCCAATTCCACAAGAACTGTCTTAGCGAAAGGCTTCTTGAGGGGAAAGCTGTAACTCTGTGAGATGATTTCACAGAACACAAAGAAGTTTCTCAGAAAGCTTCTTTCTCTTTGATATCGGAGGATATTTCCTTTGGCCCTATAGTCTTCAAAGGGATCCGAAATATCTGATCTCAGATTCCACAGAAATAAGGCTAGCAAAGAGATCCACGAAATACAAATGGAACTCTGTGAGATGAATTAACAGAACACTAAGCAGTTTCTCAGAAAGCTTCTTTCCAGATTTCCTCTGAGGATATTTCCTTTTTCACCATAGCCCTCTATGGGTTTCCAAATATCACTTTGCCAATTCCACAAGAACTGTCTTAGGGAAAGGCTTCTTGAGGGGAAAGCTGTAACTCTGTGAGATGATTTCACAAAACACAAAGAATTTTCTAAGAAAGCTTCTTTCTCTTTGTTATCGGAAGATATTTCCTTTGGCCCTATACTCTTCAAAGGGATCCGAAATATCTGTTCTCAGATTCCACAGAAATAAGGCTAGCAAAGAGATCCACGAAATACACATGTAACTCAGTGAGATGAATTAACAGAACACTAAGCAGTTTCTCAGAAAGCTTCTTTCCAGATTTCATCTGAGGATAGTTCCTTTTTCACCATAGCCCTCTATGGGCTTCCAAATATCACTTTGCCAATTCCACAAGAACTGTCTTAGCGAAAGGCTTCTTGAGGGGAAAGCTGTAACTCTGTGAGATGATTTCACAGAACACAACGAAGTTTCTCAGAAAGCTTCTTTCTCTTTGGTATCGGAGGATATTTCCTTTGGCCCTATATTCTTCAAAGGGATCCGAAATATCTGTTCTCAGATTCCACAGAAATAAGGCTAGCAAAGAGATCCACGAAATAAAGATGTAATTCAGTGAGATGAATTAACAGAACACTAAGCAGTTTCTCAGAAACCTTCTTTCCATGTTTCCTCTGAGGATATTTCCTTTTTCACCATAGCAATCTATGGGCTTCCAAATATCACTTTGCCAATTCCACAAGAACTGTCTTAGCGAAAGGCTTCTTGTGGGGAAAGCTGTAACTCTGTGAGATGATTTCACAGAACACAGCGAAGTTTCTCAGAAAGCTTCTTTCTCTTTGTTATCGGAAGATATTTCCTTTGGCCCTATAGTCTTCAAAGGGATCCGAATTATCTGTTCTCAGATTCCACAGAAATAAGGCTAGCAAAGAGATCCACGAAATACAGATGTAACTCTGTGAGATGAATTAACAGAACACTACGCAGTTTCTCAGAAAGCTTCTTTCCAGATTTCATCTTAGGATATTTCCTTTTTCACCATAGCTCTCTATGGGCTTCCAAATATCACTTTGCGAATTCCACAAGAACTGTCTTAGCGAAAGGCTTCTTGAGGGGAAAGCTGTGACTCTGTGAGATGATTTCACAGAACACAACGAATTTCTCAGAAAGCTTCTTTCTCTTTGTTACCGGAAGATATTTCCTTTGGTCCTATAGTCTTCAAAGGAATCCGAAATATCTGTTCTCAGATTCCACAGAAATAAGGCTAGCAAAGAGATCCACGAAATACAGATGAAACTCTGGGAGATGAATTAACAGAACACTAAGCAGTTTCTCAGAAAACTTCTTTCCAGATTTCCTCTGGGGATATTTCCTTTTTCACCATAGCCTTCTATGTTCTTCCAAATATCACTTTGCCAATTCCACAAGAACTGTCTTAGCGAAAGGCTTCTTGAGGGGAAAGCTGTAACTCTGTGAGATGATTTCACAGAACACAAAGAAGTTTCTCAGAAAGCTTCTTTCTCTTTGTTATCGGAGGATATTTCCTTTGGCCCTATAGTCTTCATAGGGATCCGAAATATCTGTTCTCATTTTCCACAGAAATAAGGCTAGCAAAGAGATCCACGAAATACAGATGTAATTCTGTGAGATGAATTAACAGAAAACTAAGCAGTTTCTCAGAAAGCTTCCTTCCAGATTTCATCTAAGGATATTTCCTTTTTCACCATAGCCCTCTATGGGCTTCCGAATATCACTTTGCCAATTCCACAAGAACTGTCTTAGCGAAAGGCTCCTTGAGGGGAAAGATGTAACTCTGAGAGATGATTTCACAGAACACAACGAAGTTTCTCAGAACGCTTCTTTTTCTTTGTTATCGGAGGATATTTCCTTTGGCCCTATAGTCTTCAAAGGGATCCGAAATATCTGTTCTCAGATTCCACAGAAATAAGGCTAGCAAAGGGATCCACGAAATACAGATGTAACTCTTTGAGATGAATTAACAGAACACTAAGCAGTTTCTCAGAAACCTTCTTTCCAGATTTCATCTAGGGATATTTCCTTTTACACCATAGCCCTCTATGGGCTTCCAAATATCACTTTGCGAATTCCACAAGAACTGTCTTAGCGAAAGGCTTCTTGAGGGGAAAGCTGTAACTCTGTGAGATGATTTCACAGAACACAGCGAAGTTTCTCAGAAAGCTTCCTTCTCTTTGTTATCGGAGGATATTTCCTTTGGCCCTATAGTGTTCAAAGGGATCCGAAATATCTGTTCTCAGATTCCACAGAAATAAGGCTAGCAAAGAGATCCACGAAATAAAGATGTAATTCAGTGAGATGAATTAACAGAACACTAAGCAGTTTCTCAGAAAGCTTCTTTCCAGATTTCCTCTGAGGATATTTCCTTTTTCACCATAGCCCTCTATGGGCTTCCAAATATCACTTTGCCAATTCCACAAGAACTGTCTTAGCGAAAGGCTTCTTGTGGGGAAAGCTGTAACTCTGTGAGATGATTTCACACAACACAACGAAGATTCTCAGAAAGCTTCTTTCTCTTTGTTATGGGAGGATATTTCCTTTGGCCCTATAGTCTTGAAAGGGATCCGAAATATCTGTTTTCAGATTCCACAGAAATAAGGCTAGCAAAGAGATCCACGAAATACAGATGTAACTCTGCGAGATGAATTAACAGAACACTAAGCAGTTTCTCAGAAAGCTTCTTTCCAGATTTAATCTCAGGATATTTCCTTTTTCACCATAGCCCTCTATGGGCTTCCAAATATCACTTTGCCAATTCCACAAGAACTGTCTTAGCGAAAGGCTTCTTGACGGGAAAGCTGTAACTCTGTGAGATGATTTCACAGAACACAAAGAAGTTTCTCAGAAAGCTTCTTTCTCTTTGTTATCGGAGGATATTTCCTTTGGCCCTATAGACTTCAAAGGGATCCGAAATATCTGTTCTCAGATTCCACAGAAATAAGGCTAGCAAAGAGATCCACGAAATACAGATGTAACTCTGTGAGATGAATTAACAGAACACTAAGCAGTTTCCAGAAAGCTTCTTTCCAGACTTCATTTGAGGATATTTTCTTTTTCACCATAGCCCTCTATGGGCTTCCAAATATCACTTTGCCAATTCCACAAGAACTGTCTTAGCGAAAGGCTTCTTGAGGGGAAAGCTGTAACTCTGTGAGATGATTTAACAGGACACAAAGAAGTTTCTCAGAAAGTTTCTTTCTCTTTGTTATCGGAGGATATTTCCTTTGGCCCTATAGTCTTCATAGGGATCCGAAATATCTGTTCTCAGATTCCAAGGAAATAAGGCTAACAAAGAGATCCACGAAATACAGATGTAACTCTGTGAGGTGAATTAACAGAACACTAAGCAGTTTCTCAGAAACCTTCCTTCCAGATTTCATCTAAGGATATTTCCTTTTTCACCGTAGCCCTCTATGGGCTTCCAAATATCACTTTGCCAATTCCACAAGAACTGTCTAAGCGAAAGGCTTCTTGAGGGGAAAGCTGTAACTCTGAGAGATGATTTCACAGAACACAACGAAGTTTCTCAGAAAGCTTCTTTCTCTTTGTTATCGGAGGATATTTCCTTTGGCCCTATAGTCTTCAAAGGGATCAGAAATATCTGTTCTCAGATTCCAGAGAAATAAGGCTAGCAAAGAAATCCACGAAATACAGATGTAACTCTGTGAGATGAATTAACAGAACACTAAGCAGTTTCTCAGAAAGCTTCTTTCCAGATTTCATCTGAGGATATTTCCTTTTTCACCATAGCCCTCTATGGGCTTCCAAATATCACTTTGCCAATTCCACAAGAACTGTCTTAGCGAAAGGCTTCTTGAGGGGAAAGCTGTAACTCTGTGAGATGATTTCACAGAACACAAAGAAGTTTCTCAGAGAGCTTCTTTCCATATTTAATCTGAGGATATTTCCTTTTTCACCATAGCCCTCTATGGGCTTCCAAATATCACTTTGCCAATTCCACAAGAACTGTCTTAGCGAAAGGCTTCTTGACGGGAAAGCTGTAACTCTGTGAGATGATTTCACAGAACACAAAGAAGTTTCTCAGAAAGCTTCTTTCTCTTTGTTATCGGAGGATATTTCCTTTGGCCCTATAGTCTTCAAAGGGATCCGAAATATCTGTTCTCAGATTCCACAGAAATAAGGCTAGCAAAGAGATCCACGAAATACAGATGTAACTCTGTGAGATGAATTAACAGAACACTCAGCAGTTTCCAGAAAGCTTCTTTCCAGATTTCATTTGAGGATATTTTCTTTTTCACCATAGCCCTCTATGGGCTTCCAAATATCACTTGGCCAATTCCACAAGAACTGTCTTAGCGAAAGGCTTCTTGAGGGGAAAGCAGTAACTCTGTGAGATGATTTAACAGGACACAAAGAAGTTTCTCAGAATGTTTCTTTCTCTTTGTTATCGGAGGATATTTCCTTTGGCCCTATAGTCTTCATAGGGATCCGAAATATCTGTTCTCAGATTCCACAGAAATAAGGCTAGCAAAGAGATCCACGAAATACAGATGTAACTCTGTGAGATGAATTAACAGAACACTAAGCAGTTTCTCAGAAAGCTTCCTTCCAGATTTCATCTAAGGATATTTTCTTTTTCACCGTAGCCCTCTATGGGCTTCCAAATATCACTTTGCCAATTCCACAAGAACTGTCTTAGCGAAAGGCTTCTTGAGGGGAAAGCTGTAACTCTGAGAGATGATTTCACAGAACACAACGAAGTTTCTCAGAAAGCTTCTTTCTCTTTGTTATCGGAGGATATTTCCTTTGGCCCTTTAGTCTTCAAAGGGATCAGAAATATCTGTTCTCAGATTCCACAGAAATAAGGCTAGCAAAGAGATCCACGAAATAAAGATGTAATTCAGTGAGATGAATTAACAGAACACTAAGCAGTTTCTCAGAAAGCTTCTTTCCAGATTTCCTCTGAGGATATTTCCTTTTTCACCATAGCCCTCTATGGGCTTCCAAATATCACTTTGCCAATTCCACAAGAACTGTCTTAGCGAAAGGCTTCTTGAGGGGAAAGCTGTAACTCTGTGAGATGATTTAACAGGACACAAAGAAGTTTCTCAGAAAGTTTCTTTCTCTTTGTTATCGGAGGATATTTCCTTTGGCCCTATAGTCTTCATAGGGATCCGAAATATCTGTTCTCAGATTCCACAGAAATAAGGCTAGCAAAGAGATCCACGAAATACAGATGTAACTCTGTGAGATGAATTAACAGAACACTAAGCAGTTTCTCAGAAAGCTTCCTTCCAGATTTCATCTAAGGATATTTTCTTTTTCACCGTAGCCCTCTATGGGCTTCCAAATATCACTTTGCCAATTCCACAAGAACTGTCTTAGCGAAAGGCTTCTTGAGGGGAAAGCTGTAACTCTGTGAGATGATTTCACAGAACACAACGAAGTTTCTCAGAAAGCTTCTTTCTCTTTGATATCGGAGGATATTTCCTTTGGCCCTATAGTCTTCAAAGGGATCCGAAATATCTGATCTCAGATTCCACAGAAATAAGGCTAGCAAAGAGATCCACGAAATACAAATGGAACTCTGTGAGATGAATTAACAGAACACTAAGCAGTTTCTCAGAAAGCTTCTTTCCAAATTTCATCTGAGGATATTTCCTTTTTCACCATAGACCTCTATGGGTTTCCAAATATCACTTTGCCAATTCCACAAGAACTGTCTTAGGGAAAGGCTTCTTGAGGGGAAAGCTGTAACTCTGTGAGATGATTTCACAAAACACAAAGAATTTTCTATGAAATCTTCTTTCTCTTTGTTATCGGAAGATATTTCCTTTGGCCCTATAGTCTTCAAAGGGATCCGAAATATCTGTTCTCAGATTCCACAGAAATAAGGCTAGCAAAGAGATCCACGAAATACACATGTAACTCAGTGAGATGAATTAACAGAACACTAAGCAGTTTCTCAGAAAGCTTCTTTCCAGATTTCATCTGAGGATATTTCCTTTTTCACCATAGCCCTCTATGGGCTTCCAAATATCACTTTGCCAATTCCACAAGAACTGTCTTAGCGAAAGGCTTCTTGAGGGGAAAGCTGTAACTCTGTGAGATGATTTCACAGAACACAACGAAGTTTCTCAGAAAGCTTCTTTCTCTTTGGTATCGGTGGATATTTCCTTTGGCCCTATATTCTTCAAAGGGATCCGAAATATCTGTTCTCAGATTCCACAGAAATAAGGCTAGCAAAGAGATCCACGAAATAAAGATGTAATTCTGTGAGATGAATTAACAGAACACTAAGCAGTTTCTCAGAAACTTTCTTTCCAGATTTCATCTGAGGATATTTCCTTTTTCACCATAGCCCTCTATGGGCTTCCAAATATCACTTTGCCAATTCCACAAGAACTGTCTTAGCGAAAGGCTTCTTGTGGGGAAAGCTGTAACTCTGTGAGATGATTTCACAGAACACAACGAAGTTTCTCAGAAAGCTTCTTTCTCTTTGTTATCGGAGGATATTTCCTTTGGCCCTATAGTCTTCAAAGGGATCCGAATTATCTGTTCTCAGATTCCACAGAAATAAGGCTAGCAAAGAGATCCACGAAATACAGATGTAACTCTGTGAGATGAATTAACAGAACACTAAGCAGTTTCTCAGAAAGCTTCTTTTCAGATTTCATCTTAGGATATTTCCTTTTTCACCATAGCCCTCTATGGGCTTCCAAATATCACTTTGCCAATTCCACAAGAACTGTCTTAGCGAAAGGCTTCTTGAGGGGAAAGCTGTAACTCTGTGAGATGATTTCACAGAACACAACGAATTTCTCAGAAAGCTTCTTTCTCTTTGTTACCGGAAGATATTTCCTTTGGTCCTATAGTCTTCAAAGGAATCCGAAATATCTGTTCTCAGATTCCACAGAAATAAGGCTAGCAAAGAGATCCACGAAATACAGATGAAACTCTGTGAGATGAATTAACAGAACACTAAGCAGTTTCTCAGAAACCTTCTTTCCAGATTTCCTCTGGGGATATTTCCTTTTTCACCATAGCCCTCTATGTTCTTCCAAATATCACTTTGCCAATTCCACAAGAACTGTCTTAGCGATAGGCTTCTTGAGGGGAAAGCTGTAACTCTGTGAGATGATTTCACAGAACACAAAGAAGTTTCTCAGAAAGATGCTTTCTCTTTGTTATCGGAGGATATTTCCTTTGGCCCTACAGTCTTCAATGGGATCCGAAATATCTGTTCTCAGATTCCACAGAAATAAGGCTAGCAAAGAGATCCACGAAATACAGATGTAACTCCGTGAGATGAATTAACAGAACACTAAGCAGTTTCTCAGAAAGCTTCTTTACAGATTTCATCTGAGGATATTTCCTTTTTCACCATAGCCCTCTATGGGCTTCCAAATATCACTTTGCCAATTCCACAAGAACTGTCTTAGCGAAAGGCTTCTTGTGGGGAAAGCTGTAACTCTGTGAGATGATTTCACAGAACACAAAGAAGTTTCTCAGAAAGCTTCTTTCTCTTTGATATCGGAGGATATTTCCTTTGGCCCTATAGTCTTCAAAGGGATCCGAAATATCTGATCTCAGATTCCACAGAAATAAGGCTAGCAAAGAGATCCACGAAATACAAATGGAACTCTGTGAGATGAATTAACAGAACACTAAGCAGTTTCTCAGAAAGCTTCTTTCCAAATTTCATCTGAGGATATTTCCTTTTTCACCATAGCCCTCTATGGGTTTCCAAATATCACTTTGCCAATTCCACAAGAACTGTCTTAGGGAAAGGCTTCTTGAGGGGAAAGCTGTAACTCTGTGAGATGATTTCACAAAACACAAAGAATTTTCTAAGAAATCTTCTTTCTCTTTGTTATCGGAAGATATTTCCTTTGGCCCTATAGTCTTCAAAGGGATCCGAAATATCTGTTCTCACATTCCACAGAAATAAGGCTAGCAAAGAGATCCACGAAATACACATGTAACTCAGTGAGATGAATTAACAGAACACTAAGCAGTTTCTCAGAAAGCTTCTTTCCAGATTTCATCTGAGGATATTTCCTTTTTCACCATAGCCCTCTATGGGCTTCCAAATATCACTTTGCCAATTCCACAAGAACTGTCTTAGCGAAAGGCTTCTTGAGGGGAAAGCTGTAACTCTGTGAGATGATTTCACAGAACACAACGAAGTTTCTCAGAAAGCTTCTTTCTCTTTGGTATCGGTGGATATTTCCTTTGGCCCTATATTCTTCAAAGGGATCCGAAATATCTGTTCTCAGATTCCACAGAAATAAGTCTAGCAAAGAGATCCACGAAATAAAGATGTAATTCTGTGAGATGAATTAACAGAACACTAAGCAGTTTCTCAGAAACTTTCTTTCCAGATTTCCTCTGAGGATATTTCCTTTTTCACCATAGCCCTCTATGGGCTTCCAAATATCACTTTGCCAATTCCACAAGAACTGTCTTAGCGAAAGGCTTCTTGTGGGGAAAGCTGTAACTCTGTGAGATGATTTCACAGAACACAACGAAGTTTCTCAGAAAGCTTCTTTCTCTTTGTTATCGGAGGATATTTCCTTTGGCCCTATAGTCTTCAAAGGGATCCGAATTATCTGTTCTCAGATTCCACAGAAATAAGGCTAGCAAAGAGATCCACGAAATACAGATGTAACTCTATGAGATGAATTAACAGAACACTAAGCAGTTTCTCAGAAAGCTTCTTTCCAGATTTCATCTTAGGATATTTCCTTTTTCACCATAGCCCTCTATGGGCTTCCAAATATCACTTTGCGAATTCCACAAGAACTGTCTTAGCGAAAGGCTTCTTGAGGGGAAAGCTGTAACTCTGTGAGATGATTTCACAGAACACAACGAATTTCTCAGAAAGCTTCTTTCTCTTTGTTACCGGAAGATATTTCCTTTGGTCCTATAGTCTTCAAAGGAATCCGAAATATCTGTTCTCAGATTCCACAGAAATAAGACTAGCAAAGAGATCCACGAAATACAGATGAAACTCTGTGAGATGAATTAACAGAACACTAAGCAGTTTCTCAGAAACCTTCTTTCCAGATTTCCTCTGGGGATATTTCCTTTTTCACCATAGCCCTCTATGTTCTTCCAAATATCACTTTGCCAATTCCACAAGAACTGTCTTAGTGATAGGCTTCTTGAGGGGAAAGCTGTAACTCTGTGAGATGATTTCACAGAACACAAAGAAGTTTCTCAGAAAGATGCTTTCTCTTTGTTATCGGAGGATATTTCCTTTGGCCCTACAGTCTTCAATGTGATCCGAAATATCTGTTCTCAGATTCCACAGAAATAAGGCTAGCAAAGAGATCCACGAAATACAGATGTAACTCCGTGAGATGAATTAACAGAACACTAAGCAGTTTCTCAGAAAGCTTCTTTACAGATTTCATCTGAGGATATTTCCTTTTTCACCATAGCCCTCTATGGGCTTCCAAATATCACTTTGCCAATTCCACAAGAACTGTCTTAGCGACAGGATTCTTGAGGGGAAAGCTGTAACTCTGTGAGATGATTTAACAGGACACAAAGAAGTTTCTCAGAAAGTGTCTTTCTCTTTGTTATCGGAGGATATTTCCTTTGGCCCTATAGTCTTCATAGGGATCCGAAATATCTGTTCTCAGATTCCACAGAAATAAGGCTAGCAAAGAGATCCACGAAATTCAGATGTAACTCTGTGAGATGAATTAACAGAAAACTAAGCAGTTTCTCAGAAAGCTTCCTTCCAGATTTCATCTAAGGATATTTCCTTTTTCACCATAGCCCTCTATGGGCTTCCGAATATCACTTTGCCAATTCCACAAGAACTGTCTTAGCGAAAGGCTCCTTGAGGGGAAAGATGTAACTCTGAGAGATGATTTCACAGAACACAACGAAGTTTCTCAGAACGCTTCTTTTTCTTTGTTATCCGAGGATATTTCCTTTGGCCCTATAGTCTTCAAAGGGATCCGAAATATCTGTTCTCAGATTCCACAGAAATAAGGCTAGCAAAGGGATCCACGAAATACAGATGTAATTCTGTGAGATGAATTAACAGAACACTAAGCAGTTTCTCAGAAACCTTCTTTCCAGATTTCATCTAGGGATATTTCCTTTTTCACCATAGCCCTCTATGGGCTTCCAAATATCACTTTGCAAATTCCACAAGAACTGTCTTAGCGAAAGGCTTCTTGAGGGGAAAGCTCTAACTCTGTGAGATGATTTCACAGAACACAACGAAGTTTCTCAGAAAGCTTCTTTCTCTTTGTTATCGGAGGATATTTCCTTTGGCCCTATAGTCTTCAAAGGGATCCGAATTATCTGTTCTCAGATTCCACAGAAATAAGGCTAGCAAAGAGATCCACGAAATACAGATGTAACTCTGTGAGATGAATTAACAGAACACTAAGCAGTATCTCAGAAAGCTTCTTTCCAGATTTCATCTGAGGATATTTCGTTTTACACCATAGACCTCTATGGGCTTCCAAATATCACTTTGCCAATTCCACAAGAACTGTCTTAGCGAAAGGCTTCTTGAGGGGAAAGCTGTAACTCTGTGAGATGATTTCACAGAACACAACGAAGTTTCTCAGAAAGCTTCTTTCTCTTTCTTATCGGAGGATATTTCCTTTGGCCCTATAGTCTTCAAAGGGATCCGAAATATCTGTTCTCAGATTCCACAGAAATAAGGCTAGCAAAGGGATCCACGAAATACAGATGTAACTCTGTGAGATGAATTAACAGAACACTAAGCAGTTTCTCAGAAACCTTCTTTCCAGATTTCATCTGGGGATATTTCCTTTTTCACCATAGCCCTCTATGGGCTTCCAATTATCACTTTGCAAAATCCACAAGAACTGTCTTAGCGAAAGGCTTCTTGAGGGGAAAGCTGTAACTCTGTGAGATGATTTCACAGAACACAACGAAGTTTCTCAGAAAGCTTCTTTCTCTTTGTTATCGGAGGATATTTCCTTTGGCCCTATAGTCTTCAAAGGGATCCGAATTATCTGTTCTCAGATTCCACAGAAATAAGGCTAGCAAAGAGATCCACGAAATACAGATGTAACTCTGTGAGATGAATTAACAGAACACTAAGCAGTTTCTCAGAAAGCTTCTTTCCAGATTTCATCTGAGGATATTTCCTTTTTCACCATAGCCCTCTATGGGCTTCCAAATATCACTTTGCCAATTCCACAAGAACTGTCTTAGCGAAAGGCTTCTTGAGGGGAAAGCTGTAATTCTGTGAGATGATTTCACAGAACACAAAGAAGTTTCTCAGAAAGCTTCTTTCTCTTTGTTATCGGAGGATATTTCCTTTGGCCCTATAGTCTTCAAAGGGATCCGAAATATCTGATCTCAGATTCCACAGAAATAAGGCTAGCAAAGAGATCCACGAAATACAAATGGAACTCAGTGAGATGAATTAACAGAACACTAAGCAGTTTCTCAGAAAGCTTCTTTCCAGATTTCATCTGAGGATATTTCCTTTTTCACCATAGCCCTCTATGGGCTTCCAAATATCACTTTGCCAATTCCACAAGAACTGTCTTAGCGAAAGGCTTCTTAAGGGGAAAGCTGTAACTCTATGAGATGATTTCACAGAACACAACGAAGTTTCTCAGAGAGCTTCTTTCTCTTTGTTATCGGAGGATATTTCCTTTGACACTACAGTGTTCAAAGGGATCCGAAATATCTGTTCTCAGATTCCACAGAAATAAGGCTAGCAAAGAGATCCACGAAATACATATGTAACTCTGTGAGATGAATTAACAGAACACTAAGCAGTTTCTCAAAAAGCTTCTTTCTAGATTTCATCTGAGGATATTTCCTTTTTCACCATAGCCCTCTATGGGCTTCCAAATATCACTTTGCCAATTCCACAAGAACTCTTAGCGAAAGGCTTCTTGAGGGGAAAGCTGTAACTCTGTGAGATGATTTCACAGAACACAACGAAGTTTCTCAGAAAGCTTCTTTCTCTTTGTTATCGGAGGATATTTCCTTTGGCCCTATAGTCTTCAAAGGCATCCGAAATATCTGTTCTCAGATTCCACAGAAATAAGGCTAGCAAAGAGATCCACGAAATACAGATGTAACTCTGTGAGATGAATTAACAGAACACTAAGCAGTTTCCAGAAAGCTTCTTTCCAGATTTCATCTGAGGATATTTCCTTTTTCACCATAGCCCTCTATGGGCTTCCAAATATCACTTTGCCAATTCCACAAGAACTGTCTTAGCGAAAGGCTTCTTGAGGGGAAAGCTGTAACTCTGTGAGATGATTTAACAGGACACAAAGAAGTTTCTCAGAAAGTTTCTTTCTCTTTGTTATCGGAGGATATTTCCTTTGGCCCTATAGTCTTCATAGGGATCCGAAATATCTGTTCTCAGATTCCACAGACATAAGGCTAGCAAAGAGATCCACGAAATACAGATGTAACTCTGTGAGATGAATTAACAGAACACTAAGCAGTTTCTCAGAAAGCTTCTTTCCAGATTTCATCTGAGGATATTTCCTTTTTCACCATAGCCCTCTATGGGCTTCCAAATATCACTTTGCCAATTCCACAAGAACTGTCTTAGGGAAAGGCTTCTTGAGGGGAAAGCTGTAACTCTGTGAGATGATTTCACAAAACACAAAGAATTTTCTAAGAAATCTTCTTTCTCTTTGTTATCGGAAGATATTTCCTTTGGCCCTATAGTCTTCAAAGGGATCCGAAATATCTGTTCTCAGATTCCACAGAAATAAGGCTAGCAAAGAGATCCACGAAATACACATGTAACTCAGAGAGATGAATTAACAGAACACTAAGCAGTTTCTCAGAAAGCTTCTTTCCAGATTTCCTCTGAGGATATTTCCTTTTTCACCATAGCCCTCTATGGGCTTCCAAATATCACTTTGCCAATTCCACAAGAACTGTCTTAGCGAAAGGCTTCTTGTGGGGAAAGCTGTAACTCTGTGAGATGATTTCACAGAACACAACGAAGTTTCTCAGAAAGCTTCTTTCTCTTTGTTATCGGAGGATATTTCCTTTGGCCCTATAGTCTTCAAAGGGATCCGAATTATCTGTTCTCAGATTCCACAGAAATAAGGCTAGCAAGGAGATCCACGAAATACAGATGTAACTCTGTGAGATGAATTAACAGAACACTAAGCAGTTTCTCAGAAAGCTTCTTTCCAGATTTCATCTTAGGATATTTCCTTTTTCACCATAGCCCTCTATGGGCTTCCAAATATCACTTTGCGAATTCCACAAGAACTGTCTTAGCGAAAGGCTTCTTGAGGGGAAAGCTGTAACTCTGTGAGATGATTTCACAGAACACAACGAATTTCTCAGAAAGCTTCTTTCTCTTTATTACCGGAAGATATTTCCTTTGGCCCAATAGTCTTCAAAGGGATCCGAAATATCTGTTCTCAGATTCCACAGAAATAAGGCTAGCAAAGGGATCCACGAAATACAGATGGAACTCTGTGATATGAGTTAACAGAACACTAAGCAGTTTCTCAGAAACCTTCTTTCCAGATTTCATCTAGGGATATTTCCTTTTTCACCATAGCCCTCTATGGGCTTCCAAATATCACTTTGCAAATTCCACAAGAACTGTCTTAGCGAAAGGCTTCTTGAGGGGAAAGCTGTAACTCTGTGAGATGATTTCACAGGACACAACGAAGTTTCTCAGAAAGCTTCTTTCTCTTTGTTATCGGAGGATATTTCCTTTGGCCCTATAGTCTTCAAAGGGATCCGAATTATCTGTTCTCAGATTCCACAGAAATAAGGCTAGCAAGGAGATCCACGAAATACAGATGTAACTCTGTGAGATGAATTAACAGAACACTAAGCAGTTTCTCAGAAAGCTTCTTTCCAGATTTCATCTTAGGATATTTCCTTTTTCACCATAGCCCTCTATGGGCTTCCAAATATCACTTTGCCAATTCCACAAGAACTGTCTTAGCGATAGGCTTCTTGAGGGGAAAGCTGTAACTCTGTGAGATGATTTCACAGAACACAAAGAAGTTTCTCAGAAAGATGCTTTCTCTTTGTTATCGGAGGATATTTCCTTTGGCCCTACAGTCTTCAATGGGATCCGAAATATCTGTTCTCAGATTCCACAGAAATAAGGCTAGCAAAGAGATCCACGAAATACAGATGTAACTCCGTGAGATGAATTAACAGAACACTAAGCAGTTTCTCAGAAAGCTTCTTTACAGATTTCATCTGAGGATATTTCCTTTTTCACCATAGCCCTCTATGGGCTTCCAAATATCACTTTGCCAATTCCACAAGAACTGTCTTAGCGAAAGGCTTCTTGAGGGGAAAGCTGTAACTCTGTGAGATGATTTCACAGAACACAAAGAAGTTTCTCAGAAAGCTTCTTTCTCTTTGATATCGGAGGATATTTCCTTTGGCCCTATAGTCTTCAAAGGGATCCGAAATATCTGATCTCAGATTCCACAGAAATAAGGCTAGCAAAGAGATCCACGAAATACAGATGAAACTCTGTGAGATGAATTAACAGAACACTAAGCAGTTTCTCAGAAACCTTCTTTCCAGATTTCCTCTGGGGATATTTCCTTTTTCACCATAGCCCTCTATGTTCTTCCAAATATCACTTTGCCAATTCCACAAGAACTGTCTTAGCGATAGGCTTCTTGAGGGGAAAGCTGTAACTCTGTGAGATGATTTCACAGAACACAAAGAAGTTTCTCAGAAAGATGCTTTCTCTTTGTTATCGGAGGATATTTCCTTTGGCCCTACAGTCTTCAATGTGATCCGAAATATCTGTTCTCAGATTCCACAGAAATAAGGCTAGCAAAGAGATCCACGAAATTCAGATGTAACTCTCTGAGATGAATTAACAGAAAACTAAGCAGTTTCTCAGAAAGCTTCCTTCCAGATTTCATCTAAGGATATTTCCTTTTTCACCATAGCCCTCTATGGGCTTCCGAATATCACTTTGCCTATTCCACAAGAACTGTCTTAGCGAAAGGCTCCTTGAGGGGAAAGATGTAACTCTGAGAGATGATTTCACAGAACACAACGAAGTTTCTCAGAACGCTTCTTTTTCTTTGTTATCCGAGGATATTTCCTTTGGCCCTATAGTCTTCAAAGGGATCCGAAATATCTGTTCTCAGATTCCACAGAAATAAGGCTAGCAAAGGGATCCACGAAATACAGATGTAATTCTGTGAGATGAATTAACAGAACACTAAGCAGTTTCTCAGAAACCTTCTTTCCAGATTTCATCTAGGGATATTTCCTTTTTCACCATAGCCCTCTATGGGCTTCCAAATATCACTTTGCAAATTCCACAAGAACTGTCTTAGCGAAAGGCTTCTTGAGGGGAAAGCTCTAACTCTGTGAGATGATTTCACAGAACACAACGAAGTTTCTCAGAAAGCTTCTTTCTCTTTGTTATCGGAGGATATTTCCTTTGGCCCTATAGTCTTCAAAGGGATCCGAATTATCTGTTCTCAGATTCCACAGAAATAAGGCTAGCAAAGAGATCCACGAAATACAGATGTAACTCTGTGAGATGAATTAACAGAACACTAAGCAGTATCTCAGAAAGCTTCTTTCCAGATTTCATCTGAGGATATTTCCTTTTACACCATAGACCTCTATGGGCTTCCAAATATCACTTTGCCAATTCCACAAGAACTGTCTTAGCGAAAGGCTTCTTGAGGGGAAAGCTGTAACTCTGTGAGATGATTTCACAGAACACAACGAAGTTTCTCAGAAAGCTTCTTTCTCTTTCTTATCGGAGGATATTTCCTTTGGCCCTATAGTCTTCAAAGGGATCCGAAATATCTGTTCTCAGATTCCACAGAAATAAGGCTAGAAAAGGGATCCACGAAATACAGATGTAACTCTGTGAGATGAATTAACAGAACACTAAGCAGTTTCTCAGAAACCTTCTTTCCAGATTTCATCTGGGGATATTTCCTTTTTCACCATAGCCCTCTATGGGCTTCCAAATATCACTTTGCCAATTCCACAAGAACTCTTAGCGAAAGGCTTCTTGAGGGGAAAGCTGTAACTCTGTGAGATGATTTCACAGAACACAACGAAGTTTCTCAGAAAGCTTCTTTCTCTTTGTTATCGGAGGATATTTCCTTTGGCCCTATAGTCTTCAAAGGGATCCGAAATATCTGTTCTCAGATTCCACAGAAATAAGGCTAGCAAAGAGATCCACGAAATACAGATGTAACTCTGTGAGATGAATTAACAGAACACTAAGCAGTTTCCAGAAAGCTTCTTTCCAGATTTCATCTGAGGATATTTCCTTTTTCACCATAGCCCTCTATGGGCTTCCAAATATCACTTTGCCAATTCCACAAGAACTGTCTTAGCGAAAGGCTTCTTGAGGGGAAAGCTGTAACTCTGTGAGATGATTTAACAGGACACAAAGAAGTTTCTCAGAAAGTTTCTTTCTCTTTGTTATCGGAGGATATTTCCTTTGGCCCTATAGTCTTCATAGGGATCCGAAATATCTGTTCTCAGATTCCGCAGACATAAGGCTAGCAAAGAGATCCACGAAATACAGATGTAACTCTGTGAGATGAATTAACAGAACACTAAGCAGTTTCTCAGAAAGCTTCTTTCCAGATTTCATCTGAGGATATTTCCTTTTTCACCATAGCCCTCTATGGGCTTCCAAATATCACTTTGCCAATTCCACAAGAACTGTCTTAGGGAAAGGCTTCTTGAGGGGAAAGCTGTAACTCTGTGAGATGATTTCACAAAACACAAAGAATTTTCTAAGAAATCTTCTTTCTCTTTGTTATCGGAAGATATTTCCTTTGGCCCTATAGTCTTCAAAGGGATCCGAAATATCTGTTCTCAGATTCCACAGAAATAAGGCTAGCAAAGAGATCCACGAAATACACATGTAACTCAGAGAGATGAATTAACAGAACACTAAGCAGTTTCTCAGAAAGCTTCTTTCCAGATTTCCTCTGAGGATATTTCCTTTTTCACCATAGCCCTCTATGGGCTTCCAAATATCACTTTGCCAATTCCACAAGAACTGTCTTAGCGAAAGGCTTCTTGTGGGGAAAGCTGTAACTCTGTGAGATGATTTCACAGAACACAACGAAGTTTCTCAGAAAGCTTCTTTCTCTTTGTTATCGGAGGATATTTCCTTTGGCCCTATAGTCTTCAAAGGGATCCGAATTATCTGTTCTCAGATTCCACAGAAATAAGGCTAGCAAGGAGATCCACGAAATACAGATGTAACTCTGTGAGATGAATTAACAGAACACTAAGCAGTTTCTCAGAAAGCTTCTTTCCAGATTTCATCTTAGGATATTTCCTTTTTCACCATAGCCCTCTATGGGCTTCCAAATATCACTTTGCGAATTCCACAAGAACTGTCTTAGCGAAAGGCTTCTTGAGGGGAAAGCTGTAACTCTGTGAGATGATTTCACAGAACACAACGAATTTCTCAGAAAGCTTCTTTCTCTTTATTACCGAAAGATATTTCCTTTGGCCCAATAGTCTTCAAAGGGATCCGAAATATCTGTTCTCAGATTCCACAGAAATAAGGCTAGCAAAGGGATCCACGAAATACAGATGGAACTCTGTGATATGAGTTAACAGAACACTAAGCAGTTTCTCAGAAACCTTCTTTCCAGATTTCATCTAGGGATATTTCCTTTTTCACCATAGCCCTCTATGGGCTTCCAAATATCACTTTGCAAATTCCACAAGAACTGTCTTAGCGAAAGGCTTCTTGAGGGGAAAGCTGTAACTCTGTGAGATGATTTCACAGGACACAACGAAGTTTCTCAGAAAGCTTCTTTCTCTTTGTTATCGGAGGATATTTCCCCTGGCCCTATAGTCTTCAAAGGGATCCGAATTATCTGTTCTCAGATTCCACAGAAATAAGGCTAGCAAGGAGATCCACGAAATACAGATGTAACTCTGTGAGATGAATTAACAGAACACTAAGCAGTTTCTCAGAAAGCTTCTTTCCAGATTTCATCTTAGGATATTTCCTTTTTCACCATAGCCCTCTATGGGCTTCCAAATATCACTTTGCCAATTCCACAAGAACTGTCTTAGCGATAGGCTTCTTGAGGGGAAAGCTGTAACTCTGTGAGATGATTTCACAGAACACAAAGAAGTTTCTCAGAAAGATGCTTTCTCTTTGTTATCGGAGGATATTTCCTTTGGCCCTACAGTCTTCAATGGGATCCGAAATATCTGTTCTCAGATTCCACAGAAATAAGGCTAGCAAAGAGATCCACGAAATACAGATGTAACTCCGTGAGATGAATTAACAGAACACTAAGCAGTTTCTCAGAAAGCTTCTTTACAGATTTCATCTGAGGATATTTCCTTTTTCACCATAGCCCTCTATGGGCTTCCAAATATCACTTTGCCAATTCCACAAGAACTGTCTTAGCGAAAGGCTTCTTGAGGGGAAAGCTGTAACTCTGTGAGATGATTTCACAGAACACAAAGAAGTTTCTCAGAAAGCTTCTTTCTCTTTGATATCGGAGGATATTTCCTTTGGCCCTATAGTCTTCAAAGGGATCCGAAATATCTGATCTCAGATTCCACAGAAATAAGGCTAGCAAAGAGATCCACGAAATACAAATGGAACTCTGTGAGATGAATTAACAGAACACTAAGCAGTTTCTCAGAAAGCTTCTTTCCAAATTTCATCTGAGGATATTTCCTTTTTCACCATAGCCCTCTATGGGTTTCCAAATATCACTTTGCCAATTCCACAAGAACTGTCTTAGGGAAAGGCTTCTTGAGGGGAAAGCTGTAACTCTGTGAGATGATTTCACAAAACACAAAGAATTTTCTAAGAAATCTTCTTTCTCTTTGTTATCGGAAGATATTTCCTTTGGCCCTATAGTCTTCAAAGGGATCCGAAATATCTGTTCTCAGATTCCACAGAAATAAGGCTAGCAAAGAGATCCACGAAATACACATGTAACTCAGTGAGATGAATTAACAGAACACTAAGCAGTTTCTCAGAAAGCTTCTTTCCAGATTTCATCTGAGGATATTTCCTTTTTCACCATAGCCCTCTATGGGCTTCCAAATATCACTTTGCCAATTCCACAAGAACTGTCTTAGCGAAAGGCTTCTTGAGGGGAAAGCTGTAACTCTGTGAGATGATTTCACAGAACACAACGAAGTTTCTCAGAAAGCTTCTTTCTCTTTGGTATCGGTGGATATTTCCTTTGGCCCTATATTCTTCAAAGGGATCCGAAATATCTGTTCTCAGATTCCACAGAAATAAGTCTAGCAAAGAGATCCACGAAATAAAGATGTAATTCTGTGAGATGAATTAACAGAACACTAAGCAGTTTCTCAGAAACTTTCTTTCCAGATTTCCTCTGAGGATATTTCCTTTTTCACCATAGCCCTCTATGGGCTTCCAAATATCACTTTGCCAATTCCACAAGAACTGTCTTAGCCAAAGGCTTCTTGTGGGGAAAGCTGTAACTCTGTGAGATGATTTCACAGAACACAACGAAGTTTCTCAGAAAGCTTCTTTCTCTTTGTTATCGGAGGATATTTCCTTTGGCCCTATAGTCTTCAAAGGGATCCGAATTATCTGTTCTCAGATTCCACAGAAATAAGGCTAGCAAAGAGATCCACGAAATACAGATGTAACTCTGTGAGATGAATTAACAGAACACTAAGCAGTTTCTCAGAAAGCTTCTTTCCAGATTTCATCTTAGGATATTTCCTTTTTCACCATAGCCCTCTATGGGCTTCCAAATATCACTTTGCGAATTCCACAAGAACTGTCTTAGCGAAAGGCTTCTTGAGGGGAAAGCTGTAAATCTGTGAGATGATTTCACAGAACACAACGAATTTCTCAGAAAGCTTCTTTCTCTTTGTTACCGGAAGATATTTCCTTTGGTCCTATAGTCTTCAAAGGAATCCGAAATATCTGTTCTCAGATTCCACAGAAATAAGGCTAGCAAAGAGATCCACGAAATACAGATGAAACTCTGTGAGATGAATTAACAGAACACTAAGCAGTTTCTCAGAAACCTTCTTTCCAGATTTCCTCTGGGGATATTTCCTTTTTCACCATAGCCCTCTATGTTCTTCCAAATATCACTTTGCCAATTCCACAAGAACTGTCTTAGCGATAGGCTTCTTGAGGGGAAAGCTGTAACTCTGTGAGATGATTTCACAGAACACAAAGAAGTTTCTCAGAAAGATGCTTTCTCTTTGTTATCGGAGGATATTTCCTTTGGCCCTACAGTCTTCAATGTGATCCGAAATATCTGTTCTCAGATTCCACAGAAATAAGGCTAGCAAAGAGATCCACGAAATACAGATGTAACTCCGTGAGATGAATTAACAGAACACTAAGCAGTTTCTCAGAAAGCTTCTTTACAGATTTCATCTGAGGATATTTCCTTTTTCACCATAGCCCTCTATGGGCTTCCAAATATCACTTTGCCAATTCCACAAGAACTGTCTTAGCGACAGGATTCTTGAGGGGAAAGCTGTAACTCTGTGAGATGATTTAACAGGACACAAAGAAGTTTCTCAGAAAGTGTCTTTCTCTTTGTTATCGGAGGATATTTCCTTTGGCCCTATAGTCTTCAAAGGGATCCGAATTATCTGTTCTCAGATTCCACAGAAATAAGGCTAGCAAAGAGATCCACGAAATACAGATGTAACTCTGTGAGATGAATTAACAGAACACTAAGCAGTATCTCAGAAAGCTTCTTTCCAGATTTCATCTGAGGATATTTCCTTTTACACCATAGACCTCTATGGGCTTCCAAATATCACTTTGCCAATTCCACAAGAACTGTCTTAGCGAAAGGCTTCTTGAGGGGAAAGCTGTAACTCTGTGAGATGATTTCACAGAACACAACGAAGTTTCTCAGAAAGCTTCTTTCTCTTTGTTATCGGAGGATATTTCCTTTGGCCCTATAGTCTTCAAAGGGATCCGAATTATCTGTTCTCAGATTCCACAGAAATAAGGCTAGCAAGTAGATCCACGAAATACAGATGTAACTCTGTGAGATGAATTAACAGAACACTAAGCAGTTTCTCAGAAAGCTTCTTTCCAGATTTCATCTTAGGATATTTCCTTTTTCACCATAGCCCTCTATGGGCTTCCAAATATCACTTTGCGAATTCCACAAGAACTGTCTTTGCGAAAGGCTTCTTGAGGGGAAAGCTGTAACTCTGTGAGATGATTTCACAGAACACAACGAATTTCTCAGAAAGCTTCTTTCTCTTTATTACCGGAAGATATTTCCTTTGGCCCAATAGTCTTCAAAGGGATCCGAAATATCTGTTCTCAGATTCCACAGAAATAAGGCTAGCAAAGGGATCCACGAAATACAGATGGAACTCTGTGATATGAATTAACAGAACACTAAGCAGTTTCTCAGAAACCTTCTTTCCAGATTTCATCTAGGGATATTTCCTTTTTCACCATAGCCCTCTATGGGCTTCCAAATATCACTTTGCAAATTCCACAAGAACTGTCTTAGCGAAAGGCTTCTTGAGGGGAAAGCTGTAACTCTGTGAGATGATTTCACAGGACACAACGAAGTTTCTCAGAAAGCTTCTTTCTCTTTGTTATCGGAGGATATTTCCTTTGGCCCTATAGTCTTCAAAGGGATCCGAATTATCTGTTCTCAGATTCCACAGAAATAAGGCTAGCAAAGAGATCCACGAAATACAGATGTAACTCTGTGAGATGAATTAACAGAACACTAAGCAGTATCTCAGAAAGCTTCTTTTCAGATTTCATCTGAGGATATTTCCTTTTTCACCATAGCCCTCTATGGGTTTCCAAATATCACTTTGCCAATTCCACAAGAACTGTCTTAGCGAAAGGCTTCTTGAGGGGAAAGCTGTAACTCTGTGAGATGATTTCACAGAACACAAAGAAGTTTCCCAGAAAGCTTCTTTCTCTTTCTTATCGGAGGATATTTCCTTTGGCCCTATAGTCTTCAAAGGGATCCGAAATATCTGTTCTCAGATTCCACAGAAATAAGGCTAGCAAAGGGATCCACGAAATACAGATGTAACTCTGTGAGATGAATTAACAGAACACTAAGCAGTTTCTCAGAAACCTTCTTTCCAGATTTCATCTGGGGATATTTCCTTTTTCACCATAGCCCTCTATGGGCTTCCAAATATCACTTTGCAAATTCCACAAGAACTGTCTTAGCGAAAGCCTTCTTGAGGGGAAAGCTGTAACTCTGTGAGATGATTTCACAGAACACAACGAAGTTTCTGAGAAAGCTTCTTTCTCTTTGTTATCGGAGGATATTTCCTTTGGCCCTATAGTCTTCAAAGGGATCAGAAATATCTGTTCTCAGATTCCACAGAAATAAGGCTAGCAAAGAGATCCACGAAATACAGATGTAACTCTGTGAGATGAATTAACAGAACACTAAGCAGTTTCTCAGAAAGCTTCTTTCCAGATTTCATCTGAGGATATTTCCTTTTTCACCATAGCCCTCTATGGGCTTCCAAATATCACTTTGCCAATTCCACAAGAACTGTCTTAGCGAAAGGCTTCTTGAGGGGAAAGCTGTAACTCTGTGAGATGATTTCACAGAACACAAAGAAGTTTCTCAGAAAGCTTCTTTCTCTTTGTTTTCGGAGGATATTTCCTTTGGCCCTATAGTCTTCAAAGGGATCCGAAATATCTGATCTCAGATTCCACAGAAATAAGGCTAGCAAAGAGATCCACGAAATACAAATGGAACTCTGTGAGATGAATTAACAGAACACTAAGCAGTTTCTCAGAAAGCTTCTTTCCAGATTTCATCTGAGGATATTTCCTTTTTCACCATAGCCCTCTATGGGTTTCCAAATATCACTTTGCCAATTCCACAAGAACTGTCTTAGCGAAAGGCTTCTTGAGGGGAAAGCTGTAACTCTGTGAGATGATTTCACAAAACACAAAGAATTTTCTAAGAAAGCTTCTTTCTCTTTGTTATCGGAAGATATTTCCTTTGGCCCTATAGTCTTCAAAGGGATCCGAAATATATGATCTCAGATTCCACAGAAATAAGGCTAGCAAAGAGATCCACGAAATACAGAGGTAACTCTGTGAGATGAATTAACAGAACACTAAGAAATTTCTCAGAAAGCTTCATTCCAGATTTCATCTGAGGATATTTCCTTTTTCACCATAGCCCTCTATGGGTTTCCAAAGATCACTTTTGCAATTCCACAAGAACTGTCTTAGCGAAAGGCTTCTTGATGTGAAAGCTGTAACTCTGTGAGATGATTTCACAGAACACAAAGAAGTTTCTCAGAAAGCTTCTTTCTCTTTGCTATTGGAGGATATTTCCTTTGGCCCTATTGTATTCAAAGGGATCCTAAATATCTGTTCTCAGATTCCACAGAAATAAGGCTAGCAAAGAGATGCACGAAATACAGATATAACTCAGTGAGATGAAGTGACAGAACACTAAGCAGTTTCTCAGAAAACTTCTTTCCAGATTTCATCTGAGGATATTTCCTTTTTCACCATAGCCCTCTATGGGCTTCCAAATATCACTTTGCCAATTCCACAAGAACTGTCTTAGCGAAAGGCTTCTTGAGGGGAAAGCTGTAACTCTGTGTGATGATTTCACAGAACACAAAGAAGTTTCTCAGACAGCTTCTTTCTCTTTGTTATCGGAGGATATTTCCTTTGGCCCTATAGTCTTCAAAGGGATCCGAAATATCTGTTCTCAGATTTCACAGAAATAAGGCTAGCAAAGAGATCCACGAAATACAGATGTAACTCTGTGAGATGAATTAACAGAACACTAAGCAGTTTCTCAGAAAGCTTCCTTCCAGATTTCATCTGAGGATATTTCCTTTTTCACCATAGCCCTCTATGGGCTTCCAAATATCACTTTGCCAATTCCACAAGAACTGTCTTAGCGAAAGGCTTCTTGAGGGGAAAGCTGTAACTCTGTGAGATGATTTCACAGAACACAACGAAGTTTCTCAGAAAGCTTCTTTCTCTTTGGTATCGGAGGATATTTCCTTTGGCCCTATAATCTTCAAAGGGATCCGAAATATCTGTTCTCAGATTCCACAGAAATAAGGCTAGCAAAGAGATCCACGAAATAAAGATGTAATTCAGTGAGATGAATTAAAAGAACACTAAGCAGTTTCTCAGAAAGCTTCTTTCCAGATTTCCTCTGAGGATATTTCCTTTTTCACCATAGCCCTCTATGGGCTTCCAAATATCACTTTGCCAATTCCACAAGAACTGTCTTAGCGAAAGGCTTCTTGTGGGGAAAGCTGTAACTCTGTGAGATGATTTCACAGAACACAACGAAGTTTCTCAGAAAACTTCTTTCTCTTTGTTATCGGAGGATATTTCCTTTGGCCCTATACTCTTCAAAGGGATCCGAATTATCTGTTCTCAGATTCCACAGAAATAAGGCTAGCAAAGAGATCCACGAAATACAGATGTAACTCTGTGAGATGAATTAACAGAACACTAAGCAGTTTCTCAGAAAGCTTCTTTCCAGATTTCATCTTAGGATATTTCCTTTTTCACCATAGCCCTCTATGGGCTTCCAAATATCACTTTGCGAATTCCACAAGAACTGTCTTAGCGAAAGGCTTCTTGAGGGGAAAGCTGTAACTCTGTGAGATGATTTCACAGAACACAACGAAGTTTCTCAGAACGCTTCTTTCTCTTTGTTATCGGAGGATATTTCCTTTGGCCCAATAGTCTTCAAAGGGATCCGAAATATCTGTTCTCAGATTCCACAGAAATAAGGCTAGCAAAGGGATCCACGAAATACAGATGTAACTCTGTGAGATGAATTAACCGAACACTAAGCAGTTTCTCAGAAACCTTCTTTCCAGATTTCTTCTAGGGATATTTCCTTTTTCACCATAGCCCTCTATGGGCTTCCAAATATCACTTTGCAAATTCCACAAGAACTGTCTTAGCGAAAGGCTTCTTGAGGGGAAAGCTGTAACTCTGTGAGATGATTTCACAGAACACAACGAAGTTTCTCAGAAAGCTTCTTTCTCTTTGTTATCGGAGGATATTTCCTTTGGCCCTATAGTCTTCAAAGGGATCCGAATTATCTGTTCTCAAATTCCACAGAAATAAGGCTAGCAAAGAGATCCACGAAATACAGATGTAACTCTGTGAGATGAATTAACAGAACACTAAGCAGTATCTCAGAAAGCTTCTTTCCAGATTTCATCTGAGGATATTTCCTTTTTCACCATAGCCCTCTATGGGTTTCCAAATATCACTTTGCCAATTCCACAAGAACTGTCTTAGCGAAAGGATTCTTGAGGGGAAAGCTGTAACTCTGTGAGATGATTTCACAGAACACAAAGAAGTTTCCCAGAAAGCTTCTTTCTCTTTCTTATCGGAGGATATTTCCTTTGGCCCTATAGTCTTCAAAGGGATCCGAAATATCTGTTCTCAGATTCCACAGAAATAAGGCTAGCAAAGGGATCCACGAAATACAGATGTAACTCTGTGAGATGAATTAACAGAACACTAAGCAGTTTCTCAGAAACCTTCTTTCCAGATTTCATCTGGGGATATTTCCTTTTTCACCATAGCCCTCTATGGGCTTCCAAATATCACTTTGCAAATTCCACAAGAACTGTCTTAGCGAAAGGCTTCTTGAGGGGAAAGCTGTAACTCTGTGAGATGATTTCACAGAACACAACGAAGTTTCTCAGAAAGCTTCTTTCTCTTTGTTATCGGAGAATATTTCCTTTGGCCCTATAGTCTTCAAAGGGATCAGAAATATCTGTTCTCAGATTCCACAGAAATAAGGCTAGCAAAGAGATCCACGAAATACAGATGTAACTCTGTGAGATGAATTAACAGAACACTAAGCAGTTTCTCAGAAAGCTTCTTTCCAGATTTCATCTGAGGATATTTCCTTTTTCACCATAGCCCTCTATGGGCTTCCAAATATCACTTTGCCAATTCCACAAGAACTGTCTTAGCGAAAGGCTTCTTGAGGGGAAAACTGTAACTCTGTGAGATGATTTCACAGAACACAAAGAAGTTTCTCAGAAAGCTTCTTTCTCTTTGTTTTCGGAGGATATTTCCTTTGGCCCTATAGTCTTCAAAGGGATCCGAAATATCTGATCTCAGATTCCACAGAAATAAGGCTAGCAAAGAGATCCACGAAATACAAATGGAACTCTGTGAGATGAATTAACAGAACACTAAGCAGTTTCTCAGAAAGCTTCTTTCCAGATTTCATGTGAGGATATTTCCTTTTTCACCATAGCCCTCTATGGGCTTCCAAATATCACTTTGCCAATTCCACAAGAACGGTCTTAGCGAAAGGCTTCTTGAGGGGAAAGCTGTAACTCTGTGAGATGATTTCACAAAACACAAAGAATTTTCTAAGAAAGCTTCTTTCTCTTTGTTATCGGAAGATATTTCCTTTGGCCCTATAGTCTTCAAAGGGATCCGAAATATATGATCTCAGATTCCACAGAAATAAGGCTAGCAAAGAGATCCACGAAATACAGAGGTAACTCTGTGAGATGAATTAACAGAACACTAAGAAGTTTCTCAGAAAGCTTCATTCCAGATTTCATCTGAGGATATTTCCTTTTTCACCATAGCCCTCTATGGGTTTCCAAATATCACTTTTCCAATTCCACAAGAACTGTCTTAGCGAAAGTCTTCTTGATGGGAAAGCTGTAACTCTGTGAGATGATTTCACAGAACACAAAGAAGTTTCTCAGAAAGCTTCTTTCTCTTTGCTATTGGAGGATATTTCCTTTGGCCCTATTGTATTCAAAGGGATCCTAAATATCTGTTCTCAGATTCCACAGAAATAAGGCTAGCAAAGAGATGCACGAAATACAGATATAACTCAGTGAGATGAAGTGACAGAACACTAAGCAGTTTCTCAGAAAACTTCTTTCCAGATTTCATCTGAGGATATTTCCTTTTTCACCATAGCCCTCTATGGGCTTCCAAATATCACTTTGCCAATTCCACAAGAACTGTCTTAGCGAAAGGCTTCTTGAGGGGAAAGCTGTAACTCTGTGTGATGATTTCACAGAACACAAAGAAGTTTCTCAGAAAGCTTCTTTTTCTTTGTTATCGGAGGATATTTCCTTTGGCCCTATAGTCTTCAAAGGGATCCGAAATATCTGTTCTCAGATTCCACAGAAATAAGGCTAGCAAAGAGATCCACGAAATACAGATGTAACTCTGTGAGATGAAGTAACAGAACACTAAGCAGTTTCTCCGAAAGCTTCTTTCCAGATTTCATCTGAGGATATTTCCTTTTTCACCTTAGCCCTCTATGGGCTTCCAAATATCACTTTGCCAATTCCACAAGAACTGTCTTAGCGAAAGGCTTCTTGAGGGGAAAGCTGTAACTCTGTGAGATGATTTCACAGAACACAAAGAAGTTTCTCAGAAAGCTTCTTTCTCTTTGTTATCGGAGGATATTTCCTTTGGCCCTATAGTCTTCAAAGGGATCCGAAATATCTGTTCTCAGATTCCACAGAAATAAGGCTAGCAAAGAGATCCACGAAATACAGATGTAACTCTGTGAGATGAATTAACAGAACACTAAGCAGTTTCTCAGAAAGCTTCTTTCCAGATTTCCTCTGAGGATATTTCCTTTTTCACCATAGCCCTCTATGGGCTTCCAAATATCACTTTGCCAATTCCACAAGAACTGTCTTAGCGAAAGGCTTCTTGAGGGGAAAGATGTAAATCTGTGAGATGATTTAACAGAACAAAAAGAAGTTTCTCAGAAAGTTTCTTTCTCTTTGTTATCGGAGGATATTTCCTTTGGCCCTATAGTCTTCATAGGGATCCGTAATATCTGTTCTCAGATTCCACAGAAATAAGGCTAGCAAAGAGATCCACGAAATACACATGTAACTCAGTGAGATGAATTAACAGAACACTAAGCAGTTTCTCAGAAAGCTTCCTTCCAGATTTCATCTGAGGATATTTCCTTTTTCACCATAGCCCTCTATGGGCTTCCAAATATCACTTTGCCAATTCCACAAGAACTGTCTTAGCGAAAGGCTTCTTGAGGGGAAAGCTGTAACTCTGTGAGACGATTTCACAGAACACAACGAAGTTTCTCAGAAAGCTTCTTTCTCTTTGGTATCGGAGGATATTTCCTTTGGCCCTATAATCTTCAAAGGGATCCGAAATATCTGTTCTCAGATTCCACAGAAATAAGGCTAGCAAAGAGATCCACGAAATAAAGATGTAATTCAGTGAGATGAATTAAAAGAACACTAAGCAGTTTCTCAGAAAGCTTCTTTCCAGATTTCCTCTGAGGATATTTCCTTTTTCACCATAGCCCTCTATGGGCTTCCAAATATCACTTTGCCAATTCCACAAGAACTGTCTTAGCGAAAGGCTTCTTGTGGGGAAAGCTGTAACTCTGTGAGATGATTTCACAGAACACAACGAAGTTTCTCAGAAAACTTCTTTCTCTTTGTTATTGGAGGATATTTCCTTTGGCCCTATAGTCTTCAAAGGGATCCGAATTATCTGTTCTCAGATTCCACAGAAATAAGGCTAGCAAAGAGATCCACGAAATACAGATGTAACTCTGTGAGATGAATTAACAGAACACTAAGCAGTTTCTCAGAAAGCTTCTTTCCAGATTTCATCTTAGGATATTTCCTTTTTCACCATAGCCCTCTATGGGCTTCCAAATATCACTTTGCGAATTCCACAAGAACTGTCTTAGCGAAAGGCTTCTTGAGGGGAAAGCTGTAACTCTGTGAGATGATTTCACAGAACACAACGAATTTCTCAGAAAGCTTCTTTCTCTTTGTTACCGGAAGATATTTCCTTTGGTCCTATAGTCTTCAAAGGAATCCGAAATATCTGTTCTCAGATTCCACAGAAATAAGGCTAGCAAAGAGATCCACGAAATACAGATGAAACTCTGTGAGATGAATTAACAGAACACTAAGCAGTTTCTCAGAAACCTTCTTTCCAGATTTCCTCTGGGGATATTTCCTTTTTCACCATAGCCCTCTATGGGCTTCCAAATATCACTTTGCCAATTCCACAAGAACTGTCTTAGCGAAAGGCTTCTTGAGGGGAAAGCTGTAACTCTGTGAGATGATTTCACAGAACACAACGAAGTTTCTCAGAAAGCTTCTTTCTCTTTGTTATCGGAGGATATTTCCTTTGGCCCTATAGTCTTCAAAGGGATCCGAATTATCTGTTCTCAGATTCCACAGAAATAAGGCTAGCAAGGAGATCCACGAAATACAGATGTAACTCTGTGAGAGGAATTAACAGAACACTAAGCAGTTTCTCAGAAAGCTTCTTTCCAGATTTCATCTTAGGATATTTCCTTTTTCACCATAGCCCTCTATGGGCTTCCAAATATCACTTTGCGAATTCCACAAGAACTGTCTTAGCGAAAGGCTTCTTGAGGGGAAAGCTCTAACTCTGTGAGATGATTTCACAGAACACAACGAATTTCTCAGAAAGCTTCTTTCTCTTTGTTACCGGAAGATATTTCCTTTGGTCCTATAGTCTTCAAAGGAATCCGAAATATCTGTTCTCAGATTCCACAGAAATAAGGCTAGCAAACAGATCCACGAAATACAGATGTAACTCTGTGAGATGAATTAACAGAACACTAAGCAGTTTCTCAGAAACCTTCTTTCCAGATTTCCTCTGGGGATGTTTCCTTTTTCACCATAGCCCTCTATGTTCTTCCAAATATCACTTTGCCAATTCCACAAGAACTGTCTTAGCGAAAGACTTCTTGAGGGGAAAGCTGTAACTCCGTGAGATGATTTCACAGAACACAAGGAAGTTTCTCAGAAAGCTTCTTTCTCTTTGTTATCGGAGGATATTTCCTTTGGCCCTACAGTCTTCAATGGGATCCGAAATATCTGTTCTCAGATTCCACAGAAATAAGGCTAGCAAAGAGATCCACGAAATACAGATGTAACTCCGTGAGATGAATTAACAGAACACTAAGCAGTTTCTCAGAAAGCTTCTTTCCAGATTTCATCTGAGAATATTTCCTTTTTCACCATAGCCCTCTATGGGCTTCCAAATATCACTTTGCCAATTCCACAAGAACTGTCTTAGCGACAGGCTTCTTGAGGGGAAAGCTGTAACTCTGTGAGATGATTTATCAGGACACAAAGAAGTTTCTCAGAAAGTGTCTTTCTCTTTGTTATCGGAGGATATTTCCTTTGGCCCTATAGTCTTCATAGGGATCCGAAATATCTGTTCTCAGATTCCACAGAAATAAGGCTAGCAAAGAGATCCACGAAATACAGATGTAACTCTGTGAGATGAATTAACAGAAAACTAAGCAGTTTCTCAGAAAGCTTCCTTCCAGATTTCATCTAAGGATATTTCCTTTTTCACCATAGCCTTCTATGGGCTTCCAAATATCACTTTGCCAATTCCACAAGAACTGTCTTAGCGAAAGTCTCCTTGAGGGGAAAGATGTAACTCTGAGAGATGATTTCACAGAACACAACGAAGTTTCTCAGAACGCTTCTTTCTCTTTGTTATCGGAGGATATTTCCTTTGGCCCTATAGTCTTCAAAGGGATCCGAATTATCTGTTCTCAGATTCCACAGAAATAAGGCTAGCAAAGAGATCCACGAAATACAGATGTAACTCTGTGAGATGAATTAACAGAACACTAAGCAGTATCTCAGAAAGCTTCTTTCCACATTTCATCTGAGGATATTTCCTTTTTCACCATAGCCCTCTATGGGCTTCCAAATATCACTTTGCCAATTCCACAAGAACTGTCTTAGCGAAAGGCTTCTTAAGGGGAAAGCTGTAACTCTATGAGATGATTTCACAGAACACAACGAAGTTTCTCAGAAAGCTTCTTTCTCTTTGTTATCGGAGGATATTTCCTTTGACACTACAGTGTTCAAAGGGATCCGAAATATCTGTTCTCAGATTCCACAGAAATAAGGCTAGCAAAGAGATCCACGAAATAAAGATGTAACTCTGTGAGATGAATTAACAGAACACTAAGCAGTTTCTCAAAAAGCTTCTTTCCAGATTTCATCTGAGGATATTTCCTTTTTCACCATAGCCCTCTATGGGCTTCCAAATATCACTTTGCCAATTCCACAAGAACTCTTAGCGAAAGGCTTCTTGAGGGGAAAGCTGTAACTCTGTGAGATGATTTCACAGAACACAACGAATTTCTCAGAAAGCTTCTTTCTCTTTGTTACCGGAAGATATTTCCTTTGGTCCTATAGTCTTCAAAGGAATCCGAAATATCTGTTTTCAGATTCCACAGAAATAAGGCTAGCAAAGAGATCCACGAAATACAGATGTAACTCTGTGAGATGAATTAACAGAACACTAAGCAGTTTTTCAGAAAGCTTCTTTCCAGATTTCCTCTGAGGATATTTCCTTTTTCACCATAGCCCTCTATGGTCTTCCAAATATCACTTTGCCAATTCCACAAGAACTGTCTTAGCGAAAGGCTTCTTGTGGGGAAAGCTGTAACTCTGTGAGATGATTTCACACAACACAACGAAGATTCTCAGAAAGCTTCTTTCTCTTTGTAATCGGAGGATATTTCCTTTGGCCCTATAGTCTTGAAAGGGATCCGAAATATCTGTTTTCAGATTCCACAGAAATAAGGCTAGCAAAGAGATCCACGAAATACAGATGTAACTCTGCGAGATGAATTAACAGAACACTAAGCAGTTTCTCAGAAAGCTTCTTTCCAGATTTCATCTGAGGATATTTCCTTTTTAACCATAGCCCTCTATGGGCTTCCAAATATCACTTTGCCAATTCCACAAGAACCGTCTTAGCGAAAGGTTTCTTGACGGTAAAGCTGTAACTCTGTGAGATGATTTCACAGAACACAAAGAAGTTTCTCAGAAAGCTTCTTTCTCTTTGTTATCGGAGGATATTTCCTTTGTCCCTATAGTCTTCAAAGGGATCCGAAATATCTGTTTTCAGATTCCACAGAAATAAGGCTAGCAAAGAGATCCACGAAATACAGATGTAACTCTGTGAGATGAATTAACATAACACTAAGCAGTTTCCAGAAAGCTTCTTTCCAGATTTCATCTGAGGATATTTCCTTTTTCACCATAGCCCTCTATGGGCTTCCAAATATCACTTTGCCAATTCCACAAGAACTGTCTTAGCGAAAGGCTTCTTGAGGGGAAAGCTGTAACTCTGTGAGATGATTTCACAGGACACTATGAAGTTTCTCAGAAAGTTTCTTTCTCTTTGTTATCGGAGGATATTTCCTTTGTCCCTATAGTCTTCAAAGGGATCCGAAATATCTGTTCTCATTTTCCACAGAAATAAGGCTAGCAAAGAGATCCACGAAATACAGATGTAACTCGGTGAGATGAATTAACAGAACACTAAGCAGTTTCTCAGAAAGCTTCCTTCCAGATTTCATCTAAGGATATTTCCTTTTTCACCGTAGCCCTCTATGGGCTTCCAAATATCACTTTGCCAATTCCACAAGAACTGTCTTAGCGAAAGGCTTCTTGAGGGGAAAGCTGTAACTCTGTGAGATGATTTCACAGAACACAACGAAGTTTCTCAGAAAGCTTCTTTCTCTTTGGTATCGGAGGATATTTCCTTTGGCCCTATAGTCTTCAAAGGGATCCGAAATATCTGTTCTCAGATTCCACAGAAATAAGGCTAGCAAAGAGATCCACGAAATAAAGATGTAATTCAGTGAAATGAATTAACAGAACACTAAGCAGTTTCTCAGAAAGCTTCTTTCCAGATTTCCTCTGAGGATATTTCCTTTTTCACCATAGCCCTCTATGGGCTTCCAAATATCACTTTGCCAATTCCACAAGAACTGTCTTAGCGAAAGGCTTCTTGTGGGGAAAGCTGTAACTCTGTGAGATGATTTCACAGAACACAAAGAAGTTTCTCCGAAAGCTTCTTTCTCTTTGTTATCGGAGGATATTTCCTTTGGCCCTATAGTCTTCAAAGGGATCCGAATTATCTGTTCTCAGATTCCACAGAAATAAGGCTAGCCAGGAGACCACGAAATACAGATGTAACTCTGTGAGATGAATTAACAGAACACTAAGCAGTTTCTCAGAAAGCTTCTTTCCAGATTTCATCTTAGGATATTTCCTTTTTCACCATAGCCCTCTATGGGCTTCCAAATATCACTTTGCCAATTCCACAAGAACTGTCTTAGCGAAAGGCTTCTTGAGGGGAAAGCTGTAACGCTGTGAGATGATTTCACAGATCACAACGAATTTCTCAGAAAGCTTCTTTCTCTTTGTTACCGGAAGATATTTCCTTTGGTCCTATAGTCTTCAAAGGAATCCGAAATATCTGTTCTCAGATTCCACAGAAATAAGGCTAGCAAAGAGATCCACGAAATACAGATGAAACTCTGTGATTTGAATTACCAGAACACTAAGCAGTTTCTCAGAAACCTTCTTTCCAGATTTCCTCTGGGGATATTTCCTTTTTCACCATAGCCCTCTATGTTCTTCCAAATATCACTTTGCCAATTCCACAAGAACTGTCTTAGCGAAAGACTTCTTGAGGGGAAAGCTGTAACTCCGTGAGATGATTTCACATAACACAAGGAAGTTTCTCAGAAAGCTTCTTTCTCTTTGTTATCGGAGGATATTTCCTTTGGCCCTACAGTCTTCAATGGGATCCGAAATATCTGTTCTCAGATTCCACAGAAATAAGGCTAGCAAAGAGATCCACGAAATACAGATGTAACTCCGTGAGATGAATTAACAGAACACTAAGCAGTTTCTCAGAAAGCTTCTTTCCAGATTTCATCTGAGAATATTTCCTTTTTCACCATAGCCCTCTATGGGCTTCCAAATATCACTTTGCCAATTCCACAAGAACTGTCTTAGCGAAAGCCTTCTTGAGGGGAAAGCTGTAACTCTGTGAGATGATTTATGAGGACACAAAGAAGTTTCTCAGAAAGTGTCTTTCTCTTTGTTATCGGAGGATATTTCCTTTGGCCCTATAGTCTTCATAGGGATCCGAAATATCTGTTCTCAGATTCCACAGAAATAAGGCTAGCAAAGAGATCCACGAAATACAGATGTAACTCTGTGAGATGAATTAACAGAAAACTAAGCAGTTTCTCAGAAAGCTTCCTTCCAGATTTCATCTAAGGATATTTCCTTTTTCACCATAGCCTTCTAAGGGCTTCCAAATATCACTTTGCCAATTCCACAAGAACTGTCTTAGCGAAAGGCTCCTTGAGGGGAAAGATGTAACTCTGAGAGATGATTTCACAGAACACAACGAAGTTTCTCAGAACGCTTCTTTCTCTTTGTTATCGGAGGATATTTCCTTTGGCCCTATAGTCTTCAAAGGGATCCGAATTATCTGTTCTCAGATTCCACAGAAATAAGGCTAGCAAAGAGATCCAACAAATACAGATGTAACTCTGTGAGATGAATTAACAGAACACTAAGCAGTATCTCAGAAAGCTTCTTTCCAGATTTCATCTGAGGATATTTCCTTTTTCACCATAGCCCTCTATGGGCTTCCAAATATCACTTTGCCAATTCCACAAGAACTGTCTGAGCGAAAGGCTTCTTAAGGGGAAAGCTGTAACTCTATGAGATGATTTCACAGAACACAACGAAGTTTCTCAGAAAGCTTCTTTCTCTTTGTTATCGGAGGATATTTCCTTTGACACTACAGAGTTCAAAGGGATCCGAAATATCTGTTCTCAGATTCCACAGAAATAAGGCTAGCAAAGAGATCCACGAAATAAAGATGTAACTCTGTGAGATGAATTAACAGAACACTAAGCAGTTTCTCAAAAAGCTTCTTTCCAGATTTCATCTGAGGATATTTCCTTTTTCACCATAGCCCTCTATGGGCTTCCAAATATCACTTTGCCAATTCCACAAGAACTCTTAGCGAAAGGCTTCTTGAGGGGAAAGCTGTAACTCTGTGAGATGATTTCACAGAACACAACGAATTTCTCAGAAAGCTTCTTTCTCTTTGTTACCGGAAGATATTTCCTTTGGTCCTATAGTCTTCAAAGGAATCCGAAATATCTGTTCTCAGATTCCACAGAAATAAGGCTAGCAAAGAGATCCACGAAATACAGATGTAACTCTGTGAGATGAAGTAACAGAACACTAAGCAGTTTCTCAGAAAGCTTCTTTCCAGATTTCGTCTGAGGATTTTTCCTTTTTCACGATAGCCCTCTATGGGCTTCCAAATATCACTTTGCCAATTCCACAAGAACTGTCTTAGCGAAAGGCTTCTTGAGGGGAAAGGTGTAACTCTGTGAGATGATATCACAGAACACAACGAAGTTTCTCAGAAAGCTTCTTTCTCTTTGTTATCGGAGGATATTTCCTTTGGCCCTATAGTCTTCAAAGATATCCGAAATATTTGTTCTCAGATTCCACAGTAATAAGGCCAGCAAAGAGATCCACGAAATACAGATGTAACTCTGTGAGATGAAGTAACAGAAAACTAAGCAGTTTCTCAGAAAGCTTCCTTCCAGATTTCATCTAAGGATATTTCCTTTTTCACCATAGCCCTCTATGGGCTTCCAATTATCACTTTGCCAATTCCACAAGAACTGTCTTAGCGAAAGGCTTCTTCAGGGGAAAGCTGTAACTCTGTGAGATGATTTCACAGAACACAACGAAGTTTCTCAGAAAGCTTCTTTCTCTTTGTTATCGGAGGATATTTCCTTTGACCCTACAGTCTTCAAGGGGATCCGAAATATCTGTTCTCAGATTCCACAGAAATAATTCTAACAAAGAGATCCACGAAATAAAGATATAACTCTGTGAGATGAATTAACAGAACACTAAGCAGTTTCTCAAAAAGCTTCTTTCCAGGTTTCATCTGAGGATACTTCCTTTTTCACCATAGCCCTCTATGGGCTTCCAAATATCACTTTGCCAATTCCACAAGAACTGTCTTAGCGAAAGGCTTCTTGAGGGGAAAGCTGTAACTCTGTGAGATGATTTCACAGAACACAACGAAGTTTCTCAGAAAGCTTCTTTCTCTTTGTTATCGGAGGATATTTCCTTTGGCCCTATAGTGTTCAAAGGGATCCGAAATATCTGTTCTCAGATTCCACAGAAATAAGGCTAGCAAAGAGATCCACGAAATAAAGATGTAATTCAGTGAGATGAATTAACAGAACACTAAGCAGTTTTTCAGAAAGCTTCTTTCCAGATTTCCTCTGAGGATATTTCCTTTTTCACCATAGCCCTCTATGGTCTTCCAAATATCACTTTGCCAATTCCACAAGAACTGTCTTAGCGAAAGGTTTCTTGTGGGGAAAGCTGTAACTCTGTGAGATGATTTCACACAACACAACGAAGATTCTCAGAAAGCTTCTTTCTCTTTGTAATCGGAGGATATTTCCTTTGGCCCTATAGTCTTCAAAGGGATCCGAAATATCTGTTTTCAGATTCCACAGAAATAAGGCTAGCAAAGAGATCCACGAAATACAGATGTAACTCTGCGAGATGAATTAACAGAACACTAAGCAGTTTCTCAGAAAGCTTCTTTCCAGATTTCATCTGAGGATATTTCCTTTTTAACCATAGCCCTCTATGGGCTTCCAAATATCACTTTGCCAATTCCACAAGAACCGTCTTAGCGAAAGGCTTCTTGACGGTAAAGCTGTAACTCTGTGAGATGATTTCACAGAACACAAAGAAGTTTCTCAGAAAGCTTCTTTCTCTTTGTTATCGGAGGATATTTCCTTTGTCCCTATAGTCTTCAAAGGGATCCGAAATATCTGTTTTCAGATTCCACAGAAATAAGGCTAGCAAAGAGATCCACGAAATACAGATGTAACTCTGCGAGATGAATTAACATAACACTAAGCAGTTTCCAGAAAGCTTCTTTCCAGATTTCATCTGAGGATATTTCCTTTTTCACCATAGCCCTCTATGGGCTTCCAAATATCACTTTGCCAATTCCACAAGAACTGTCTTAGTGAAAGGCTTCTTGAGGGGAAAGCTGTAACTCTGTGAGATGATTTCACAGGACACTAAGAAGTTTCTCAGAAAGTTTCTTTCTCTTTGTTATCGGAGGATATTTCCTTTGTCCCTATAGTCTTCAAAGGGATCCGAAATATCTGTTCTCATTTTCCACAGAAATAAGGCTAGCAAAGAGATCCACGAAATACAGATGTAACTCGGTGAGATGAATTAACAGAACACTAAGCAGTTTCTCAGAAAGCTTCCTTCCAGATTTCATCTAAGGATATTTCCTTTTTCACCGTAGCCCTCTATGGGCTTCCAAATATCACTTTGCCAATTCCACAAGAACTGTCTTAGCGAAAGGCTTCTTGAGGGGAAAGATGTAACTCTGAGAGATGATTTCACAGAACACAACGAAGTTTCTCAGAAAGCTTCTTTCTCTTTGTTATCGGAGGATATTTCCTTTGGCCCTATAGTCTTCAAAGGGATCAGAAATATCTGTTCTCAGATTCCAGAGAAATAAGGCTAGCAAAGAAATCCACGAAATACAGATGTAACTCTGTGAGATGAATTAACAGAACACTAAGCAGTTTCTCAGAAAGCTTCTTTCCAGATTTCATCTGAGGATATTTCCTTTTTCACCATAGCCCTCTATGGGCTTCCAAATATCACTTTGCCAATTCCACAAGAACTGTCTTAGCGAAAGGCTTCTTGAGGGGAAAGCTGTAACTCTGTGAGATGATTTCACCGAACACAAAGAAGTTTCTCAGAAAGCTTCTTTCTCTTTGTTATCGGAGGATATTTCCCTTGGCCCTATAGTCTTCAAAGGGATCCGAAATATCTGATCTCAGATTCCACAGAAATAAGGCTAGCAAAGAGATCCACGAAATACAAATGGAACTCTGTGAGATGAATTAACAGAACACTAAGCAGTTTCTCAGAAAGCTTCTTTCCAGATTTCATCTGAGGATATTTCCTTTTTCACCATAGCCCTCTATGGGTTTCCAAATATCACTTTGCCAATTCCACAAGAACTGTCTTAGCGAAAGGCTTCTTGAGGGGAAAGCTGTAACTCTGTGAGATGATTTCACAAAACACAAAGTATTTTCTAAGAAAGCTTCTTTCTCTTTGTTATCGGAAGATATTTCCTTTGGCCCTATAGTCTTCAAAGGGATCCGAAATATCTGATCTCAGATTCCACAGAAATAAGGCTAGCAAAAAGATCCACGAAATAAAGATGTAATTCAGTGAGATGAATTAACAGAACACTAAGCAGTTTCTCAGAAAGCTTCTTTCCAGATTTCCTCTGAGGATATTTCCTTTTTCACCATAGCCCTCTATGGGCTTCCAAATATCACTTTGCCAATTCCACAAGAACTGTCTTAGCGAAAGGATTCTTGTGGGGAAAGCTGTAACTCTGTGAGATGATTTCACAGAACACAACGAAGTTTCTCAGAAAGCTTCTTTCTCTTTGTTATCGGAGGATATTTCCTTTGACCCTATAGTCTTCAAAGGGATCCGAATTATCTGTTCTCAGATTCCACAGAAATAAGGCTAGCAAAGAGATCCACGAAATACAGATGTAACTCTGTGAGATGAATTAACAGAACACTAAGCAGTTTCTCAGAAAGCTTCTTTCCAGATTTCATCTTAGGATATTTCCTTTTTCACCATAGCCCTCTATGGGCTTCCAAATATCACTTTGCGAATTCCACAAGAACTGTCTTAGCGAAAGGCTTCTTGAGGGGAAAGCTGTAACTCTGTGAGATGATTTCACAGAACACAACGAAGTTTCTCAGAAAGCTTCTTTCTCTTTGTTATCGGAGGATATTTCCTTTGGCCCTATAGTCTTCAAAGGGATCCGAAATATCTGTTTTCAGATTCCACAGAAATAAGGCTAGCAAAGAGATCCACGAAATACAGATGTAACTCTGCGAGATGAATTAACAGAACACTAAGCAGTTTCTCAGAAAGCTTCTTTCCAGATTTCATCTGAGGATATTTCCTTTTTAACCATAGCCCTCTATGGGCTTCCAAATATCACTTTGCCAATTCCACAAGAACCGTCTTAGCGAAAGGCTTCTTGACGGTAAAGCTGTAACTCTGTGAGATGATTTCACAGAACACAAAGAAGTTTCTCAGAAAGCTTCTTTCTCTTTGTTATCGGAGGATATTTCCTTTGTCCCTATACTCTTCAAAGGGATCCGAAATATCTGTTTTCAGATTCCACAGAAATAAGGCTATCAAAGAGATCCACGAAATACAGATGTAACTCTGCGAGATGAATTAACATAACACTAAGCAGTTTCCAGAAAGCTTCTTTCCAGATTTCATCTGAGGATATTTCCTTTTTCACCATAGCCCTCTATGGGCTTCCAAATATCACTTTGCCAATTCCACAAGAACTGTCTTAGCGAAAGGCTTCTTGAGGGGAAAGCTGTAACTCTGTGAGATGATTTCACAGAACACAACGAAGTTTCTCAGAAAGCTTCTTTCTCTTTGTTATCGGAGGATATTTCCTTTGGCCCTATAGTCTTCAAAGATATCCGAAATATCTGTTCTCAGATTCCACAGAAATAAGGCCAGCAAAGAGATCCACGAAATACAGATGTAACTCTGTGAGATGAATTAACAGAAAACTAAGCAGTTTCTCAGAAAGCTTCCTTCCAGATTTCATCTAAGGATATTTCCTTTTTCACCATAGCCCTCTATGGGCTTCCAATTATCACTTTGCCAATTCCACAAGAACTGTCTTAGCGAAAGGCTTCTTGAGGGGAAAGCTGTAACTCCGTGAGATGATTTCACAGAACACAACGAAGTTTCTCAGAAAGCTTCCTTCTCTTTGTTATCGGAGGATATTGCCTTTGACCCTACAGTCTTCAAAGGGATCCGAAATATCTGTTCTCAGATTACACAGAAATAATTCTAACAAAGAGATCCACGAAATAAAGATATAACTCTGTGAGATGAATTAACAGAACACTAAGCAGTTTCTCAGAAAGCTTCTTTCCAGGTTTCATCTGAGGATACTTCCTTTTTCACCATAGCCCTCTATGGGCTTCCAAATATCACTTTGCCAATTCCACAAGAACTGTCTTAGCGAAAGGCTTCTTGAGGGGAAAGCTGTAACTCTGTGAGATGATTTCACAGAACACAACGAAGTTTCTCAGAAAGCTTCTTTCTCTTTGTTATCGGAGGATATTTCCTTTGGCCCTATAGTGTTCAAAGGGATCCGAAATATCTGTTCTCAGATTCCACAGAAATAAGGCTAGCAAAGAGATCCACGAAATAAAGATGTAATTCAGTGAGATGAATTAACAGAACACTAAGCAGTTTTTCAGAAAGCTTCTTTCCAGATTTCCTCTGAGGATATTTCCTTTTTCACCATAGCCCTCTATGGTCTTCCAAATATCACTTTGCCAATTCCACAAGAACTGTCTTAGCGAAAGGCTTCTTGTGGGAAAGCTGTAACTCTGTGAGATGATTTCACACAACACAACGAAGATTCTCAGAAAGCTTCTTTCTCTTTGTAATCGGAGGATAATTCCTTTGGCCCTATAGTCTTGAAAGGGATCCGAAATATCTGTTTTCAGATTCCACAGAAATAAGGCTAGCAAAGAGATCCACGAAATACAGCTGTAACTCTGCGAGATGAATTAACAGAACACTAAGCAGTTTCTCAGAAAGCTTCTTTCCAGATTTCATCTGAGGATATTTCCTTTTTAACCATAGCCCTCTATGGGCTTCCAAATATCACTTTGCCAATTCCACAAGAACCGTCTTAGCGAAAGGCTTCTTGACGGTAAAGCTGTAACTCTGTGAGATTATGTCACAGAACACAAAGAAGTTTCTCAGAAAGCTTCTTTCTCTTTGTTATCGGAGGATATTTCCTTTCGCCCTATAGTCTTCAAAGGGATCCGAAATATCTGTTTTCAGATTCCACAGAAATAAGGCTAGCAAAGAGATCCACGAAATACAGATGTAACTCTGTGAGATGAATTAACATAACACTAAGCAGTTTCCAGAAAGCTTCTTTCCAGATTTCATCTGAGGATATTTCCTTTTTCACCATAGCCCTCTATGGGCTTCCAAATATCACTTTGCCAATTCCACAAGAACTGTCTTAGCGAAAGGCTTCTTGAGGGGAAAGCTGTAACTCTGTGAGATGATTTCACAGGACACTAAGAAGTTTCTCAGAAAGTTTCTTTCTCTTTGTTATCGGAGGATATTTCCTTTGTCCCTATAGTCTTCATAGGGATCCGAAATATCTGTTCTCATTTTCCACAGAAATAAGGCTAGCAAAGAGATCCACGAAATACAGATGTAACTCGGTGAGATGAATTAACAGAACACTAAGCAGTTTCTCAGAAAGCTTCCTTCCAGATTTCATCTAAGGATATTTCCTTTTTCACCGTAGCCCTCTATGGGCTTCCAAATATCACTTTGCCAATTCCACAAGAACTGTCTTAGCGAAAGGCTTCTTGAGGGGAAAGATGAAACTCTGAGAGATGATTTCACAGAACACAACGAAGTTTCTCAGAAAGCTTCTTTCTCTTTGTTATCGGAGGATATTTCCTTTGGCCCTATAGTCTTCAAAGGGATCAGAAATATCTGTTCTCAGATTCCAGAGAAATAAGGCTAGCAAAGAAATCCACGAAATACAGATGTAACTCTGTGAGATGAATTAACAGAACACTAAGCAGTTTCTCAGAAAGCTTCTTTCCAGATTTCCTTTGAGGATATTTCCTTTTTCACCATAGCCCTCTATGGGCTTCCAAATATCACTTTGCCAATTCCACAAGAACTGTCTTAGCGAAAGGCTTCTTGAGGGGAAAGCTGTAACTCTGTGAGATGATTTCACCGAACACAAAGAAGTTTCTCAGAAAGCTTCTTTCTCTTTGTTATCGGAGGATATTTCCTTTGGCCCTATAGTCTTCAAAGGGATCCGAAATATCTGATCTCAGATTCCACAGAAATAAGGCTAGCAAAGAGATCCACGAAATACAAATGGAACTCTGTGAGATGAATTAACAGAACACTAAGCAGTTTCTCAGAAAGCTTCTTTCCAGATTTCATCTGAGGATATTTCCTTTTTCACCATAGCCCTCTATGGGTTTCCAAATATCACTTTGCCAATTCCACAAGAACTGTCTTAGCGAAAGGCTTCTTGAGGGGAAAGCTGTAACTCTGTGAGATGATTTCACAAAACACAAAGTATTTTCTAAGAAAGCTTCTTTCTCTTTGTTATCGGAAGATATTTCCTTTGGCCCTATAGTCTTCAAAGGGATCCGAAATATCTGATCTCAGATTCCACAGAAATAAGGCTAGCAAAAAGATCCACGAAATAAAGATGTAATTCAGTGAGATGAATTAACAGAAAACTAAGCAGTTTCTCAGAAAGCTTCTTTCCAGATTTCCTCTGAGAATATTTCCTTTTTCACCATAGCCCTCTATGGGCTTCCAAATATCACTTTGCCAATTCCACAAGAACTGTCTTAGCGAAAGGATTCTTGTGGGGAAAGCTGTAACTCTGTGAGATGATTTCACAGAACACAACGAAGTTTCTCAGAAAGCTTCTTTCTCTTTGTTATCGGAGGATATTTCCTTTGGCCCTATAGTCTTCAAAGGGATCCGAATTATCTGTTCTCAGATTCCACAGAAATAAGGCTAGCAAAGAGATCCACGAAATACAGATGTAACTCTGTGAGATGAATTAACAGAACACTAAGCAGTTTCTCAGAAAGCTTCTTTCAAGATTTCATCTTAGGATATTTCGTTTTTCACCATAGCCCTCTATGGGCTTCCAAACATCACTTTGCGATTTCCACAAGAACTGTCTTAGCGAAAGGCTTCTTGAGGGGAAAGCTGTAACTCTGTGAGATGATTTCACAGAACACAACGAATTTCTCAGAAAGCTTCTTTCTCTTTTTTACAGGAAGATATTTCCTTTGGTCCTATAATCTTCAAAGGAATCCGAAATATCTGTTCTCAGATTCCACAGAAATAAGGCTAGCAAAGAGATCCAGGATATACAGATGAAACTCTGTGAGATGAATTAACAGAACACTAAGCAGTTTCTCAGAAAGCTTCCTTCCAGATTTCATCTGAGGATATTTCCTTTTTCACGATAGCCCTCGATGGGCTTCCAAATATCACTTTGCCAATTCCACAAGAACTGTCTTAGCGAAAGGCTTCTGAGGGGAAAGCTGTAACTCTGTGAGATGATTTCACAGAACACAACAAAGTTTCTCAGAAAGCTTCTTTCTCTTTGTTATCGGAGGATATTTCCTTTGGCCCTGTAGTCTTCAAAGGGATCCGAAATATCTGTTCTCAGATTCCACTGAAATAAGGCTAGCAAAGAGATCCACGAAATACAGATGTAACTCTGTGAGATGAATTAACAGAACACTAAGCAGTTTCTCAGAAAGCTTCTTTCCAGATTTCATCTGAGGATATTTCCTTTTTCACCATAGCCCTCTATGGGCTTCCAAATATCACTTTGCCAATTCCACAAGAACTGTCTTAGCGAAAGGCTTCTTGAGGGGAAAGCTGTAACTCTGTGAGATGATTTCACAGAACACAAAGAAGTTTCTCAGAAAGCTTCTTTCTCTTTGTTATCGGAGGATATTTCCTTTGGCCCTATAGTCTTCAAAGGGATCCGAAATATCTGATCTCAGATTCCACAGAAATAAGGCTAGCAAAGAGATCCACGAAATACAAATGGAACTCTGTGAGATGAATTAACAGAACACTAAGCAGTTTCTCAGAAAGCTTCTTTCCAGATTTCCTCTGAGGATATTTCCTTTTTCACCATAGCCCTCCATGGGCTTCCAAATATCACTTTGCCAATTCCACAAGAACTGTCTTAGCGAAAGTCTTCTTGAGGGGAAAGCTGTAACTCTGTGAGATGATTTCACAGAACACAACGAAGTTTCTCAGAAAGCTTCTTTCTCTTTGTTATCGGAGGATATTTCCTTTGACACTACAGTGTTCAAAGGGATCCGAAATATCTGTTCTCAGATTCCGCAGAAATAAGGCTAGCAAAGAGATCCACGAAATAAAGATGTAATTCTGTGAGATGAATTAACAGAACACTAAGCAGTTTCTCAGAAAGCTTCTTTCCAGATTTCATCTGAGGATATTTCCTTTTTCACCATAGCCCTCTATGGGCTTCCAAATATCACTTTGCCAATTCCACAAGAACTGTCTTAGCGAAAGGCTTCTTGAGGGGAAAGCTGCAAGTCTGTGAGATGATTTCACAGAACACAACGAAGTTTCTCAGAAAGCTTCTTTCTCTTTGTTATCGGAGGATATTTCCTTTGGCCCTACAGTTTTCAAAGGGATCCGAAATATCTGTTCTCAGATTCCACAGAAATAATTCTAACAAAGAGATCCACGAAATAAAGATATAACTCTGTGAGATGAATTAACAGAACACTAAGCAGTTTCTCAGAAAGCTTCTTTCCAGATTTCATCTGAGGATATTTCCTTTTTCACCATAGCCCTCTATGGGCTTCCAAATATCACTTTGCCAATTCCACAAGAACTGTCTTAGCGAAAGGCTTCTTGAGGGGAAAGCTGTAACTCTGTGAGATGATTTCACAGAACACAACGAAGTTTCTCAGAAAGCTTCTTTCTCTTTGTTATCGGAGGATATTTCCTTTGGCCCTATACTCTTCAAAGGGATCCGAAATATCTGTTCTCAGATTCCACAGAAATAAGACTAGCAAAGAGATCCACGAAATAAAGATGTAATTCAGTGAGATGAATTAACAGAACACTAAGCAGTTTCTCAGAAAGCTTCTTTCCAGATTTCCTCTGAGGATATTTCCTTTTTCACCATAGCCCTCTATGGGCTTCCAAATATCACTTTGCCAATTCCACAATGACTGTCTTAGCGAAAGGCTTCTTGTGGGGAAAGCTGTAACTCTGTGAGATGATTTCACAGAACACAAAGAAGTTTCTCAGAAAGCTTCTTTCTCTTTGTTATCGGAGGATATTTCTTTAGGCCTATAGTCTTCAAATGGATCCGAAATATCTGTTCTCAGATTCCACAGAAATAAGGCTAGCAAAGAGATCCACGAAATAAAGATGTAACTCTGTGAGATGAATTAACAGAACACTAAGCAGTTTCTCAGAAAGCTTCTTTCCACATTTCTTCTGAGGATATTTCCTTTTAAACCATAGCCCTCTATGGGCTTCCAAATATCACTTTTCCAATTCCCCAAGAACTGTCTTAGCGAAAGGTTTCTTTAAGGGAAATCTGTAACTCGGTGAGATGATTTCACAGAACACAACGAAGTTTCTCAGAAAGCTTCTTTCTCTTTGTTATCGGAGGATATTTCCTTTGTCCCTATAGTCTTCAAAGGGATACGAAATATCTGTTCTCAGATTCCACAGAAATAAGGCTAGCAAAGAGATCCACGAAATACAGATGTAACTCTGTGAGATGAATTAACAGAACACTAAGCAGTTTCTCAGAAAGCTTCTTTCCAGATTTCATCAGGGGATATCTCCTTTCTCACCATAGCCCTCTATGGGCTTCCAAATATCACTTTGCCAATTCCACAAGAACTGTCTTAGCGAAAGGCTTCTTGAGGGGAAAGCTGTAACTCTGTGAGATGATTTCACAGAACACAACGAAGTTTCTCAGAAAGCTTCTTTCTCTTTGTTATCGGAGGGTATTTCCTTTGGCCCTATACTCTTCAAAGGGATCCGAATTATCTGTTCTCAGATTCCACAGAAATAAGGCTAGCAAAGAGATCCACGATATACAGATGTAACTCTGTGAGATGAATTAACGGAACACTAAGCAGTTTCTCAGAAAGCTTCTTTCCAGATTTCATCTGGGGATATTTCCTTTTTCACCATAGCCCTCTATGGGCTTCCAAATATCACTTTGCCAATTCCACAAGATCTGTCCTAGCGAAAGGCTTCTAGAGGGGAAAGCTGTAACTCTGTGAGATGATTTCACAGAACACAACGAATTTCTCAGAAAGCTTCTTTCTCTTTGTTACCGGAAGATATTTCCTTTGGTCCTATAGTCTTCAAAGGAATCCGAAATATCTGTTCTCAGATTCCACAGAAATAAGGCTAGTAAAGAGATCCAGGATATACCGATGAAACTCGGTGAGATGAATTAAGAGAACACTAAGCAGTTTCTCAGAAAGCTTCCTTCCAGATTTCATCTGAGGATATTTCCTTTTTCACGATAGCCCTCTATGGGCTTCCAAATATCACTTTGCCAATTCCACAAGAACTGTCTTAGCGAAAGGCTTCTTGAGGGGAAAGCTGTAACTCTGTGAGATGATTTCACAGAACACAACAAAGTTTCTCAGAAAGCTTCTTTCTCTTTGTTATCGGAGGATATTTCCTTTGACCCTACAGTCTTCAAATGGATACGAAATATCTGTTCTCAGATTCCACAGAAAAAATTCTAACAAAGAGATCCACGAAACACACATGTAACTCTGTGAGATGAATTAACAGAACACTAAGAAGTTTCTCAGAAAGCTTCTTTCCAGATATCATCTGAGGATATTTCCTTTTTCACCATAGCCCTCTATGTGTTTCCAAATATCACTTCTCCAATTCCACAAGAACTGTCTTAGCGAAAGTCTTCTTGATGGGAAAGCTGTAACTCTGTTAGATGATTTCACAGAACACAAAGAAGTTTCTCAGAAAGCTTCTTTCTCTTTGCTCTCGGAGTATATTTCCTTTGCCCCTATTGTATTCAAAGGGATCCTAGATATCTGTTCTCAGATTCCACAGAAATAAGGCTAGCAAAGAGCTCCACGAAATACAGATATAACTCTGTGAGATGAAGTAACAGAACACTAAGCAGTTTCTCAGAAAGCTTCTTTCCAGATTTCATCTGAGGATATTTCCTTTTTCACCATAGCCCTCTATGGGCTTCCAAATATCACTTTGCCAATTCCACAAGAACTGTCTTAGCGAAAAGCTTCTTGAGGGGAAAGCTGTAACTCTGTGTGATGATTTCACAGAACACAAAGAAGTTTCTCAGAAAGCTTCTTTCTCTTTGTTATCGGAGGATATTTCCTTTGGCCCTGTAGTCTTCAAAGGGATCCGAAATATCTGTTCTCAGATTCCACTGAAATAAGGCTAGCAAAGAGATCCACGAAATACAGATGTAACTCTGTGAGATGAATTAACAGAACACTAAGCAGTTTCTCAGAAAGATTCTTTCCAGATTTCATCTGAGGATATTTCCTTTTTCACCATAGCCCTCTACGGGCTTCCAAATATCACTTTGCCAATTCCACAAGAACTGTCTTAGCGAAAGGCTTCTTGAGGGGAAAGCTGTAACTCTGTGAGATGATTTCACAGAACACAAACAAGTTTCTCAGAAAGCTTCTTTCTCTTTGTTATCGGAGGATATTTCCTTTGGAACTATAGTCTTCAAAGGGATCCGAAATATCTGATCTCAGATTCCACAGAAATAAGGCTAGCAAAGAGATCCACGAAATACAAATGGAACTCTGTGAGATGAATTAACAGAACACTAAGCAGTTTCTCAGAAAGCTTCTTTCCAGATTTCATCTGAGGATATTTCCTTTTTCACCATAGCCCTCTATGGGCTTCCAAACATCACTTTGCCAATTCCACAAGATCTGTCCTAGCGAAAGGCTTCTAGAGGGGAAAGCTGTAACTCTGTGAGATGATTTCACAGAACACAACGAATTTCTCAGAAAGCTTCTTTCTCTTTGTTACCGGAAGATATTTCCTTTGGTCCTATAGTCTTCAAAGGAATCCGAAATATCTGTTCTCAGATTCCACAGAAATAAGGCTAGTAAAGAGATCCAGGATATACCGATGAAACTCTGTGAGATGAATTAACAGAACACTAAGCAGTTTCTCAGAAAGCTTCCTTCCAGATTTCATCTGAGGATATTTCCTTTTTCACGATAGCCCTCTATGGGCTTCCAAATATCACTTTGCCATTTCCACAAGAACTGTCTTAGCGAAAGGCTTCTTGAGGGGAAAGCTGTAACTCTGTGAGATGATTTCACAGAACACAACAAAGTTTCTCAGAAAGCTTCTTTCTCTTTGTTATCGGAGGATATTTCCTTTGACCCTACAGTCTTCAAATGGATCTGAAATATATGTTCTCAGATTCCACAGAAAAAATTCTAACAAAGAGATCCACGAAATACAGATGTAACTCTGTGAGATGAATTAACAGAACACTAAGAAGTTTCTCAGAAAGCTTCTTTCCAGATTTCATCTGAGGATATTTCCTTTTTCACCATAGCCCTCTATGGGTTTCCAAATATCACTTTTCCAATTCCACAAGAACTGTCTTAGCGAAAGTCTTCTTGATGGGAAAGCTGTAACTCTGTGAGATGATTTCACAGAACACAAAGAAGTTTCTCAGAAAGCTTCTTTCTCTTTGCTATCGGAGTATATTTCCTTTGGCCCTATTGTATTCAAAGGGATCCTAGATATCTGTTCTCAGATTCCACAGAAATAAGGCTAGCAAAGAGATCCACGAAATACAGATAAAACTCTGTGAGATGAAGTAACAGAACACTAAGCAGTTTCTCATAAAGCTTCTTTCCAGATTTCATCTGAGGATATTTCCTTTTTCACCATAGCCCTCTATGGGCTTCCAAATATCACTTTGCCAATTCCACAAGAACTGTCTTAGCGAAAGGCTTCTTGAGGGGAAAGCTGTAACTCTGTGTGATGATTTCACAGAACACAAAGAAGTTTCTCAGAAAGCTTCTTTCTCTTTGTTATCGGAGGATATTTCCTTTGGCCCTGTAGTCTTCAAAGGGATCCGAAATATCTGTTCTCAGATTCCACTGAAATAAGGCTAGCAAAGAGATCCACGAAATGCAGATGTAACTCTGTGAGATGAATTAACAGAACACTAAGCAGTTTCTCAGAAAGCTTCTTTCCAGATTTCATCTGAGGATATTTCCTTTTTCACCATAGCCCTCTATGGGCTTCCAAATATCACTTTGCCAATTCCACAAGAACTGTCTTAGCGAAAGGCTTCTTGAGGGGAAAGCTGTAACTCTGTGAGATGATTTCACAGAACACAAAGAAGTTTCTCAGAAAGCTTCTTTCTCTTTGTTATCGGAGGATATTTCCTTTGGAACTATAGTCTTCAAAGGGATCCGAAATATCTGTTCTCAGATTCCACAGAAATAAGGCTAGCAAAGATATCCACGAAATACAAATGGAACTCTGTGAGATGAATTAACAGAAGACTAAGCAGTTTCTCAGAAAGCTTCTTTCCAGATTTCATCTGAGGATATTTCCTTTTTCACCATCGCCCTCTATGGGCTTCCAAATATCACTTTGCCAATTCCGCAAGAAGTGTCTTAGCGAAAGTCTTCTTGAGGGGAAAGCTGTAACTCTGTGAGATGATTTCACAGAACACAACGAAGTTTCTCAGAAAGCTTCTTTCTCTTTGTTATCGGAGGTTATTTCCTTTGACACTACATTGTTCCAAGGGATCCGAAATATCTGTTCTCAGATTCCACAGAAAAAATTCTAACAAAGAGATCCACGAAATGAAGATGTAACTCTGTGAGATGAATTAACAGAACACTAAGCAGTTTCTCAGAAAACTTCTTTCCAGATTTCATCTGAGGATACTTCTTTTTTCACCATAGCCCTCTATGGGCTTCCAAATATCACTTTGCCAATTCCACAAGAACTATCTTAGCGAAAGGCTTCTTGAGGGGAAAGCTGTAACTCTGTGAGGTGATATCACGGAACACAACGAAGTTTCTCAGAAAGCTTCTTTCTCTTTGTTATCGGAGGATATATCCTTTGGCCCTGTAGTCTTCAAAGGGATCCGAAATATCTGTTCTCAGATTCCACAGAAATAAGGCTAGCGAAGAGATCCACGAAATACAGATATAAATCTGTGAGATGAATTAACAGAACACTAAGCAGTTTCTCAAAAAGCTTCTTTCCAGATTTCATCTGAGGATATTTCCTTTTTCACCATAGCCCTCTATGGGCTTCCAAATATCACTTTGCCAATTCCACAAGAACTCTTAGCGAAAGGCTTCTTGAGGGGAAAGCTGTAACTCTGTGAGATGATTTCACAGAACACAAAGAAGTTTCTCAGAAAGCTTCTTTCTCTTTGTTATCGGAGGATATATCCTTTGGCCCTATAGTCTTCAAAGGGATCCGAAATATCTGATCTCAGATTCCACAGAAATAAGGCTAGCAAAGAGATCCACGAAATACAAATGGAACTCTGTGAGATGAATTAACAGAACACTAAGCAGTTTCTCAGAAAGCTTCTTTCCAGATTTCATCTGAGGATATTTCCTTTTTCACCATAGCCCTCTATGGGCTTCCAAATATCACTTTGCCAATTCCACAAGAACTGTCTTAGCGAAAGGCTTCTTGAGGGGAAAGCTGTAACTCTGTGTTATGATTTCACAGAACACAAAGAAGTTTCTCAGAAAGCTTCTTTCTCTTTGTTATCGGAGGATATTTCCCTTGGCCCTGTAGTCTTCAAAGGGATCCGAAATATCTGTTCTCAGATTCCACTGAAATAAGGCTAGCAAAGAGATCCACGAAATACAGATGTAACTCTGTGAGATGAATTAACAGAACACTAAGCAGTTTCTCAGAAAGCTTCTTTCCAGATTTCATCTGAGGATATTTCCTTTTTCACCATAGCCCTCTATGGGCTTCCAAATATCACTTTGCCAATTCCACAAGAACTGTCTTAGCGAAAGGCATCTTGAGGGGAAAGCTGTAACTCTCAGAGATGATTTAACAGAACACAAAGAAGTTTCTCAGAAAGCTTCTTTCTCTTTGTTATCGGAGGATATTTCCTTTGGAACTATAGTCTTCAAAGGGATCCGAAATATCTGATCTCAGATTCCACAGAAATAAGGCTAGCATAGAGATCCACGAAATACAAATGGAACTCTGTGAGATGAATTAAGAGAACACTAAGCAGTTTCTCAGAAAGCTTCTTTCCAGATTTCATCTGAGGATATTTCCTTTTTCACCATAGCCCTCTATGGGCTTCCAAATATCACTTTGCCAATTCCACAAGAACTGTCTTAGCGAAAGGCTTCTTGAGGGGAAAGCTGTAACTCTGTGAGATGGTTTCACAGAACCAAAGGAGTTAATCAGAAAGCTTCTTTCTCTTTGTTATCGGAGGATATTTCCTTTGACACTACAGTGTTCAAAGGGATCCGAAATATCTGTTCTCAGATTCCACAGAAATAATTCTAACAAAGAGATCCACGAAATAAAGATGTAACTCTGTGAGATGAATTAACAGAACACTAAGCAGTTTCTCAGAAAGCTTCTTTCCAGATTTCATCTGAGGATACTTCCTTTTTCACCATAGCCCTCTATGGGTTTCCAAATATCACTTTGCCAATTCCACAAGAACTCTTATCGAAAGGCTTCTTGAGGGGAAAGCTGTAACTCTGTGAGATGATTTCACAGAACAAAACGAATTTCTCAGAAAGCTTCTTTCTCTTTGTTACTGGTAGATATTTCCTTTGGTCCTATAGTCTTCAAAGGAATCCGAAATATCTGTTCTCAGATTCCACAGAAATAAGGCTAGCAAAGAGATCCACGAAATACAGATGTAACTTTGTGAGATGAAGTAACAGAACACTAAGCAGTTTCTCAGAAAGCTTCTTTCCAGATTTCATTTGAGCATTTTTCCTTTTTCACGATAGCCCCCTATGGGCTTCCAAATATCACTTTGCCAATTCCACAAGAACTCTCTTAGCGAAAGGCTTTCTGAGGGGAAAGCTGTAACTCTGTGAGATGATATCACAGAACACAACGAAGTTTCTCAGTAAGCTTCTTTCTCTTTGTTATCGGAGGATATTTCCTTTGGCCCTATAGTCTTCAAAGGGATCCGAAATATCTGTTCTCAGATTCCACAGAAATAAGGCTAGCAAAGAGATCCACGAAATACAGATGTAACTCTGTGAGATGAATTAACAGAAAACTAAGCAGTTTCTCAGAAAGCTTCTTTCCAGATTTCATCTAAGGATATTTCCTTTTTCACCGTATCCCTCTATGGGTTTCCAAATATCACTTTGCCAATTCCACAAGAACTGTCTTAGCGAAAGGCTTCTTGAGGGGAAAGTTGTAACTCTATGAGATGATTTCACAGAACATAACGAAGTTTCTCAGAAAGCTTCTTTCTCTTTGTTATCGGAGGATATTTCCTTTGGCCCTACAGTCTTCAAAGGGATCCGAAATATCTGTTCTCAATTCCACAGAAATAATTCTAACAAAGAGATCCACGAAATAAAGATATAACTCTGTGAGATGAATTAACAGAACACTAAGCAGTTTCTCAGAAAGCTTCTTTCCAGATTTCCTCTGAGGATACTGCCTTTTTCACCATAGCCCTCTATGGGCTTCCAAATATCACTTTGCCAATTCCACAAGAACTGTCTTAGCGAAAGGCTTCTTGAGGGGAAAGCTGTAACTCTGTGAGATGATTTCACAGAACACAACGAAGTATCTCAGAAAGCTTCTTTCTCTTTGTTATCGGAGGATATTTCCTTTGGCCCTATAGTCTTCAAAGGGATCCGAAATATCTGTTCTCAGATTCCACAGAAATAAGGCTAGCAAAGAGATCCACGAAATACAGATGAAACTCAGTGAGATGAATTAACAGAACACTAAGCAGTTTCTCAGAAAGCTTCTTTCCAGATTTCCTCTGAGGATATTTCCTTTTTCACCATAGCCCTCTATGGGCTTCCAAATATCACTTTGCCAATTCCACAAGAACTGTCTTAGCGAAAGGCTTCTTGTGGGGAAAGCTGTAACTCTGTGAGATGATTTTACAGAACACAAAGAAGTTTCTCAGAAAGCTTCTTTCTCTTTGTTATCGGAGGATATTCCTTTGGCCCTATAGTCTTCAAAGGGATCCGAAATATCTGTTCTCAGATTCCACAGAAATAAGGCTAGCAAGGAGATCCAGGATATACAGATGAAACTATGTGAGATGAATTAACAGAACACTAAGCAGTTTCTCAGAAAGCTTCCTTCCAGATTTCATCTGAGGATATTTCCTTTTTCACGATAGCCCTCTATGGGCTTCCAAATATCACTTTGCCAATTCCACAAGAACTGTCTTAGCGAAAGGCTTCTGAGGGGAAAGCTGTAACTCTGTGAGATGATTTCACAGAACACAACAAAGTTTCTCAGAAAGCTTCTTTCTCTTTGATATCGGAGGATATTTCTTTTGACCCTACAGTCTTCAAATGGATCCGAAATATCTGTTCTCAGATTCCACAGAAAAAATTCTAACAAAGAGATCCACGAAATACCGATGTAACTCTGTGAGATGAATTAACAGAACACTAAGGGTTTCTCAGAAAGCTTCTTTCCAGATTTCATCTGAGAATATTTCCTTTTTCACCATAGCCCTCTAAGGGATTCCAAATATCACTTTTCCAATTCCACAAGAACTGTCTTAGCGAAAGGCTTCTTGATGGGAAAGCTGTAACTCTGTGAGATGATTTCACAGAACACAAAGAAGTTTCTCAGAAATCTTCTTTCTCTTTGCTATCGGAGTATATTTCCTTTGGCCCTATTGTATTCAAAGGGATCCTAGATATCTGTTCTCAGATTCCACAGAAATAAGGCTAGCAAAGAGATCCACGAAATACAGATATAACTCTGTGAGATGAAGTATCAGAACACTAAGCAGTTTCTCAGAAAGCTTCTTTCCAGATTTCATCTGAGGATATTTCCTTTTTCACCATAGCCCTCTATGGGCTTCCAAATATCACTTTGCCAATTCCACAAGAACTGTCTTAGCGAAAGGCTTCTTGAGGGGAAACTGTAACTCTGTGTGATGATTTCACAGAACACAAAAAAGTTTCTCAGAAAGCTTCTTTCTCTTTGTTATCGGAGGATATTTCCTTTGGCCCTATAGTCTTCAAAGGGATCCGAAATATCTGTTCTCAGATTCCACAGAAATAAGGCTAGCAAAGAGATCCACGAAATACAGATGTAACTCTGTGAGATGAATTAACAGAAAACTAAGCAGTTTCTCAGAAAGCTTCCTTCCAGACTTCATCTAAGGATATTTCCTTTTTCACCGTAGCCCTCTATGGGTTTCCAAATATCACTTTGTCAATTCCACAAGAACTGTCTTAGCGAAAGGCTTCTTGAGGGGAAAGTTGTAACTCTATGAGATGATTTCACAGAACACAACGAAGTTTCTCAGAAAGCTTCTTTCTCTTTGTTATCGGAGGATATTTCCTTTGGCCCTACAGTCTTCAAAGGGATCCGAAATATCTGTTCTCAATTCCACAGAAATAATTCTAACAAAGAGATCCACGAAATAAAGATATAACTCTGTGAGATGAATTAACAGAACACTAAGCAGTTTCTCAGAAAGCTTCTTTCCAGATTTCCTCTGAGGATACTGCCTTTTTCACCATAGCCCTCTATGGGCTTCCAAATATCACTTTGCCAATTCCACAAGAACTGTCTTAGCGAAAGGCTTCTTGAGGGGAAAGCTGTAACTCTGTGAGATGATTTCACAGAACACAACGAAGTATCTCAGAAAGCATCTTTCTCTTTGTTATCGGAGGATATTTCCTTTGGCCCTATAGTCTTCAAAGGGATCCGAAATATCTGTTCTCAGATTCCACAGAAATAAGGCTAGCAAAGAGATCCACGAAATACAGATGTAACTCAGTGAGATGAATTAACAGAACACTAAGCAGTTTCTCAGAAAGCTTCTTTCCAGATTTCCTCTGAGGATATTTCCTTTTTCACCATAGCCCTCTATGGGCTTCCAAATATCACTTTGCCAATTCCACAAGAACTGTCTTAGCGAAAGGCTTCTTGTGGGGAAAGCTGTAACTCTGTGAGATGATTTCACAGAACACAAAGAAGTTTCTCAGAAAGCTTCTTTCTCTTTGTTATCGGAGGATATTCCTTTGGCCCTATAGTCTTCAAAGGGATCCGAAATATCTGTTCTCAGATTCCACAGAAATAAGGCTAGCAAGGAGATCCAGGATATACAGATGAAACTCTGTGAGATGAATTAACAGAACACTAAGCAGTTTCTCAGAAAGCTTCCTTCCAGATTTCATCTGAGGATATTTCCTTTTTCACGATAGCCCTCTATGGGCTTCCAAATATCACTTTGCCAATTCCACAAGAACTGTCTTAGCGAAAGGCTTCTGAGGGGAAAGCTGTAACTCTGTGAGATGATTTCACAGAACACAACAAAGTTTCTCAGAAAGCTTCTTTCTCTTTGATATCGGAGGATATTTCTTTTGACCCTACAGTCTTCAAATGGATCCGAAATATCTGTTCTCAGATTCCACAGAAAAAATTCTAACAAAGAGATCCACGAAATACCGATGTAACTCTGTGAGATGAATTAACAGAACACTAAGGGTTTCTCAGAAAGCTTCTTTCCAGATTTCATCTGAGGATATTTCCTTTTTCACCATAGCCCTCTATGGGTTTCCAAATATCACTTTTCCAATTCCACAAGAACTGTCTTAGCGAAAGGCTTCTTGATGGGAAAGCTGTAACTCTGTGAGATGATTTCACAGAACACAAAGAAGTTTCTCAGAAATCTTCTTTCTCTTTGCTATCGGAGTATATTTCCTTTGGCCCTATTGTATTCAAAGGGATCCTAGATATCTGTTCTCAGATTCCACAGAAATAAGGCTAGCAAAGAGATCCACGAAATACAGATATAACTCTGTGAGATGAAGTATCAGAACACTAAGCAGTTTCTCAGAAAGCTTCTTTCCAGATTTCATCTGAGGATATTTCCTTTTTCACCATAGCCCTCTATGGGCTTCCAAATATCACTTTGCCAATTCCACAAGAACTGTCTTAGCGAAAGGCTTCTTGAGGGGAAACTGTAACTCTGTGTGATGATTTCACAGAACACAAAGAAGTTTCTCAGAAAACTTCTTTCTCTTTGTTATCGGAGGATATTTCCTTTGGCCCTATAGTCTTCAAAGGGATCCGAAATATCTATTCTCAGATTCCACAGAAATAAGGCTAGCAAAGAGATCCACGAAATACAGATGTAACTCTGTGAGATGAATTAACAGAAAACTAAGCAGTTTCTCAGAAAGCTTCCTTCCAGACTTCATCTAAGGATATTTCCTTTTTCACCGTAGCCCTCTATGGGTTTCCAAATATCACTTTGCCAATTCCACAAGAACTGTCTTAGCGAAAGGCTTCTTGAGGGGAAAGTTGTAACTCTATGAGATGATTTCACAGAACACAACGAAGTTTCTCAGAAAGCTTCTTTCTCTTTGTTATCGGAGGATATTTCCTTTGGCCCTACAGTCTTCAAAGGGATCCGAAATATCTGTTCTCAATTCCACAGAAATAATTCTAACAAAGAGATCCACGAAATAAAGATATAACTCTGTGAGATGAATTAACAGAACACTAAGCAGTTTCTCAGAAAGCTTCTTTCCAGATTTCCTCTGAGGATACTGCCTTTTTCACCATAGCCCTCTATGGGCTTCCAAATAACCCTTTGCCAATTCCACAAGAACTGTCTTAGCGAAAGGCTTCTTGAGGGGAAAGCTGTAACTCTGTGAGATGATTTCACAGAACACAACGAAGTATCTCAGAAAGCATCTTTCTCTTTGTTATCGGAGGATATTTCCTTTGGCCCTATAGTCTTCAAAGGGATCCGAAATATCTGTTCTCAGATTCCACAGAAAAAATTCTAACAAAGAGATCCACGAAATACCGATGTAACTCTGTGAGATGAATTAACAGAACACTAAGGGTTTCTCAGAAAGCTTCTTTCCAGATTTCATCTGAGGATATTTCCTTTTTCACCATAGCCCTCTATGGGTTTCCAAATATCACTTTTCCAATTCCACAAGAACTGTCTTAGCGAAAGGCTTCTTGATGGGAAAGCTGTAACTCTGTGAGATGATTTCACAGAACACAAAGAAGTTTCTCAGAAATCTTCTTTCTCTTTGCTATCGGAGTATATTTCCTTTGGCCCTATTGTATTCAAAGGGATCCTAGATATCTGTTCTCAGATTCCACAGAAATAAGGCTAGCAAAGAGATCCACGAAATACAGATATAACTCTGTGAGATGAAGTAACAGAACACTAAGCAGTTTCTCAGAAAGCTTCTTTCCAGATTTCATCTGAGGATATTTCCTTTTTCACCATAGCCCTCTATGGGCTTCCAAATATCACTTTGCCAATTCCACAAGATCTGTCCTAGCGAAAGGCTTCTAGAGGGGAAAGCTGTAACTCTGTGAGATGATTTCACAGAACACAACAAATTTCTCAGAAAGCTTCTTTCTCTTTGTTAACGGAAGATATTTCCTTTGGTCCTATAGTCTTCAAAGGAATCCGAAATATCTGTTCTCAGATTCCACAGAAATAAGGCTAGTAAAGAGATCCATGATATACCGATGAAACTCTGTGAGATGAATTAACAGAACACTAAGCAGTTTCTCAGAAAGCTTCCTTCCAGATTTCATCTGAGGATATTTCCTTTTTCACGATAGCCCTCTATGGGCTTCCAAATATCACTTTGCCAATTCCACAAGAACTGTCTTAGCGAAAGGCTTCTTGAGGGGAAAGCTGTAACTCTGTGAGATGATTTCACAGAACACAACAAAGTTTCTCAGAAAGCTTCTTTCTCTTTGTTATCGGAGGATATTTCCTTTGACCCTACAGTCTTCAAATGGATCCGAAATATCTGTTCTCAGATTCCACAGAAAAAATTCTAACAAAGAGATCCACGAAATACAGATGTAACTCTGTGAGATGAATTAACAGAACACTAAGAAGTTTCTCAGAAAGCTTCTTTCCAGATTTCATCTGAGGATATTTCCTTTTTCACCATAGCCCTCTATGGGTTTCCAAATATCACTTTTCCAATTCCACAAGAACTGTCTTAGCGAAAGTCTTCTTGATGGGAAAGCTGTAACTCTGTGAGATGATTTCACAGAACACAACAAATTTTCTCAGAAAGCTTCTTTCTCTTTGTTATCGGAGGATATTTCCTTTGGCCCTTCAGTCTTCAAAGGGATCCGAAATATCTGTTCTCAGATTCCACAGAAATAATTCTAACAAAGAGATCCACGAAATAAAGATATAACTCTGTGAGATGAATTAACAGAACACTAAGCAGTTTCTCAGAAAGCTTCTTTCCAGATTTCATCTGAGGATATTTCCTTTTTCACCATAGCCCTCTATGGGCTTCCAAATATCACTTTGCCAATTCCACAAGAGCGGTCTTAGCGAAAGGCTTCTTGAGGGGAAAGCTGTAACTCTGTGAGATGATTTCACAGAACACAACGAAGTTTCTCAGAAAGCTTCTTTCTCTTTGTTATCGGAGGATATTTCCTTTGGCCCTATAGTCTTCAAAGGGATCCGAAATATCTGTTCTCAGATTCCACAGAAATAAGACTAGCAAAGAGATCCACGAAATAAAGATGTAATTCAGTGAGATGAATTAACAGAACACTAAGCAGTTTCTCAGAAAGCTTCTTTCCAGATTTCCTCTGAGGATATTTCCTTTTTCACCATAGCCCTCTATGGGCTTCCAAATATCACTTTGCCAATTCCACAAGGACTGTCTTAGCGAAAGGCTTCTTGTGGGGAAAGCTGTAACTCTGTGAGATGATTTCACAGAACACAAAGAAGTTTCTCAGAAAGCTTCTTTCTCTTTGTTGTCGGAGGATATTTCTTTGGCCCTATAGTCTTCAAAGGGATCCGAAATATCTGTTCTCAGATTCCACAGAAATAAGGCTAGCAAAGAGATCCACGAAATAAAGATGTAACTCTGTGAGATGAATTAACAGAACACTAAGCAGTTTCTCAGAAAGCTTCCTTCCACATTTCTTCTGAGGATATTTCCTTTTAAACCATAGCCCTCTATGTGCTTCCAAATACCACTTTGCCAATTCCCCAAGAACTGTCTTAGCGAAAGGCTTCTTGAAGGGAAATCTGTAACTCGGTGAGATGATTTCACAGAACACAACGAAGTTTCTCAGAAAGCTTCTTTCTCTTTGTTATCGGAGGATATTTCCTTTGGCCCTATAGTCTTCAAAGGGATCCGAAATATCTCTTCTCAGATTCCACAGAAATAAGGCTAGCAAAGAGATCCACGAAATACAGATGTAACTCTGTGAGATGAATTAACAGAACACTAAGCAGTTTCTCAGAAAGCTTCTTTCCAGATTTCATCTGAGGATATCTCCTTTTTCACCATAGCCCTCTATGGGCTTCCAAATATCACTTTGCCAATTCCACAAGAACTGTCTTAGCGAAAGGCTTCTTGAGGGGAAAGCTGTAACTCTGTGAGATGATTTCACAGAACACAACGAAGTTTCTCAGAAAGCTTCTTTCTCTTTGTTATCGGATGATATTTCCTTTGGCCCTATAGTCTTCAAAGTGATCCGAAATATCTATTCTCAGATTACACAGAAATAAGGCTAGCAAAGAGATCCACGAAAAAAAGATGTAACTCTGTGAGATGAATTAACAGAACATTAAGCAGTTTCTCAGAAACCTTCTTTCTAGATTTCATCTGGAGATATTTCCTTTTTCACCATAGCCCTCTATGGGCTTCCAAATATCACTTTACAAATTCCACAAGAACGGTCTTGGCGAAAGACTTCTTGAGGGGATAGCTGTAACTCTGTGAGATGATTTCACAGAATACAACGAAGTTTCTCAGAAAGCTTCTTTCTCTTTGTTATCGGAGGGTATTTCCTTTGGCCCTATACTCTTCAAAGGGATCCGAATTATCTGTTCTCAGATTCCACAGAAATAAGGCTAGCAAAGAGATCCACGAAATACAGATGTAACTCTGTGAGATGAATTAACAGAACACTAAGCAGTTTCTCAGAAAGCTTCTTTCCAGATTTCATCTGAGGATATTTCCTTTTTCACCATAGCCCTCTATGGGCTTCCAAATATCACTTTGCCAATTCCACAAGATCTGTCCTAGCGAAAGGCTTCTAGAGGGGAAAGCTGTAACTCTGTGAGATGATTTCACAGAACACAACGAATTTCTCAGAAAGCTTCTTTCTCTTTGTTACCGGAAGATATTTCCTTTGGTCCTATAGTCTTCAAAGGAATCCGAAATATCTGTTCTCAGATTCCACAGAAATAAGGCTAGTAAAGAGATCCAGGATATACCGATGAAACTCTGTGAGATGAATTAAGAGAACACTAAGCAGTTTCTCAGAAAGCTTCCTTTCAGATTTCATCTGAGGATATTTCCTTTTTCACGATAGCCCTCTATGGGCTTCCAAATATCACTTTGCCAATTCCACAAGAACTGTCTTAGCGAAAGGCTTCTTGAGGGGAAAGCTGTAACTCTGTGAGATGATTTCACAGAACACAACAAAGTTTCTCAGAAAGCTTCTTTCTCTTTGTTATCGGAGGATATTTCCTTTGACACTACAGTCTTCAAATGGATCCGAAATATCTGTTCTCAGATTCCACAGAAAAAATTCTAACAAAGAGATCCACGAAACACACATGTAACTCTGTGAGATGAATTAACAGAACACTAAGAAGTTTCTCAGAAAGCTTCTTTCCAGATTTCATCTGAGGATATTTCCTTTTTCACCATAGCCCTCTGTGGGTTTCCAAATATCACTTTTCCAATTCCACAAGAACTGTCTTAGCGAAAGTCTTCTTGATGGGAAAGCTGTAACTCTGTGAGATGATTTCACAGAACACAAAGAAGTTTCTCAGAAAGCTTCTTTCTCTTTGCTATCGGAGTATATTTCCTTTGGCCCTATTGTTTTCAAAGGGATCCTAGATATCCGTTCTCAGATTCCACAGAAATAAGGCTAGCAAAGAGATCCACGAAATACAGATATAACTCTGTGAGATGAAGTAACAGAACACTAAGCAGTTTCTCAGAAAGCTTCTTTCCAGATTTCATCTGAGGATATTTCCTTTATCACCATAGCCCTCTATGGGCTTCCAAATATCACTTTGCCAATTCCACAAGAACTGTCTTAGCGAAAGGCTTCTTGAAGGGAAAGCGGTAACTCTGTGTGATGATTTCACGGAACACAAAGAAGTTTCTCAGAAAGCTTCTTTCTCTTTGTTATCGGAGGATATTTCCTTTGGCCCTGTAGTCTTCAAAGGGATCCGAAATATCTGTTCTCAGATTCCACTGAAATAAGGCTAGCAAAGAGATCCACGAAATACAGATGTAACTCTGTGAGATGAATTAACAGAACACTAAGCAGTTTCTCAGAACGATTCTTTCCAGATTTCATCTGAGGATATTTCCTTTTTCACCATAGCCCTCTATGGGCTTCCAAATATCACTTTGCCAATTCCACAAGAACTGTCTTAGCGAAAGGCTTCTTGAGGGGAAAGCTGTAACTCTGTGAGATGATTTCACAGAACACAAAGAAGTTTCTCAGAAAGCTTCTTTCTCTTTGTTATCGGAGGATATTTCCTTTGGAACTATAGTCTTCAAAGGGATCCGAAATATCTGTTCTCAGATTCCACAGAAATAAGGCTAGCAAAGAGATCCACGAAATACAAATGGAACTCTGTGAGATGAATTAACAGAACACTAAGCAGTTTCTCAGAAAGCTTCTTTCCAGATTTCATCTGAGGATATTTCCTTTTTCACCATAGCCCTCTATGGGCTTCCAAATATCACTTTGCCAATTCCACAAGATCTGTCCTAGCGAAAGGCTTCTAGAGGGGAAAGCTGTAACTCTGTGAGATGATTTCACAGAACACAACGAATTTCTCAGAAAGCTTCTTTCTCTTTGTTACCGGAAGATATTTCCTTTGGTCCTATAGTCTTCAAAGGAATCCGAAATATCTGTTCTCAGATTCCACAGAAATAAGGCTAGTAAAGAGATCCATGATATACCGATGAAATTCTGTGAGATGAATTAACAGAACACTAAGCAGTTTCTCAGAAAGCTTCCTTCCAGATTTCATCTGAGGATATTTCCTTTTTAACGATAGCCCTCTATGGGCTTCCAAATATCACTTTGCCAATTCCACAAGAACTGTCTTAGCGAAAGGCTTCTTGAGGGGAAAGCTGTAACTCTGTGATATGATTTCACAGAACACAACAAAGTTTCTCAGAAAGCTTCTTTCTCTTTGTTATCGGAGGATATTTCCTTTGACCCTACAGTCTTCAAATGGATCCGAAATATCTGTTCTCAGATTCCACAGAAAAAATTCTAACAAAGAGATCCACGAAATACAGATGTAACTCCGTGAGATGAATTAACAGAACACTAAGAAGTTTCTCAGAAAGCTTCTTTCCAGATTTCATCTGAGGATATTTCCTTTTTCACCATAGCCCTCTATATGTTTCCAAATATCACTTTTCCAATTCCACAAGAACTGTCTTAGCGAAAGTCTTCTTGATGGGAAAGCTGTAACTCTGTGAGATGATTTCACAGAACACAAAGAAGTTTCTCAGAAATCTTCTTTCTCTTTGCTATCGGAGTATATTTCCTTTGGCCCTTTTGTATTCAAAGGGATCCTAGATATCTGTTCTCAGATTCCACAGAAATAAGGCTAGCAAAGAGATCCACGAAATACAGATATAACTCTGTGAGATGAAGTAACAGAACACTAAGCAGTTTCTCAGAAAGCTTCTTTCCAGATTTCATCTGAGGATATTTCCTTTTTCACCATAGCCCTCTATGGGCTTCCAAATATCACTTTGCCAATTCCACAAGAACTCTTAGCGAAAGGCTTCTTGAGGGGAAAGCTGTAACTCTGTGAGATGATTTCACAGAACACAAAGAAGTTTCTCAGAAAGCTTTTTTCTCTTTGTTATCGGAGGATATTTCCTTTGGCCCTATAGTCTTCAAAGGGATCCGAAATATCTGATCTCAGATTCCACAGAAATAAGGCTAGCAAGGAGATCCACGAAATACAAATGGAACTCTGTGAGATGAATTAACAGAACACTAAGCAGTTTCTCAGAAAGCTTCTTTCCAGATTTCATCTGAGGATATTTCCTTTTTCACCATAGCCCTCTATGGGCTTCCAAATATCACTTTGCCAATTCCACAAGAACTGTGTTAGAGAAAGACTTCTTGAGGGGAAAGCTGTAACTCCGTGAGATGATTTCACAGAACACAAAGAAGTTTCTCAGAAAGCTTCTTTCTCTTTGTTATCGGAGGATATTTCCTTTGGCCCTGTAGTCTTCAAAGGGATCCGAAATATTTGTTCTCAGATTCCACTGAAATAAGGCTAGCAAAGAGATACACGAAATACAGATGTAACTCTGTGAGATGAATTAACAGAACACTAAGCAGTTTCTCAGAAAGCTTCTTTCCAGATTTCATCTGAGGATATTTCCTTTTTCACCATAGCCCTCTATGGGCTTCCAAATATCACTTTGCCAATTCCACAAGAACTGTCTTAGCGAAAGGCTTCTTGAGGGGAAAGCTGTAACTCTGTGAGATGATTTCACAGAACACAAAGAAGTTTCTCAGAAAGCTTCTTTCTCTTTGTTATCGGAGGATATTTCCTTTGGAACTATAGTCTTCAAAGGGATCCGAAATATCTGATCTCAGATTCCACAGAAATAAGGCTAGCAAAGAGATCCACGAAATACAAAATGGAACTCTGTGAGATGAATTAACAGAACACTAAGCAGTTTCTCAGAAAGCTTCTTTCCAGATTTCGTCTGAGGATATTTCCTTTTTCACCATAGCCCTCTATGGGCTTCCAAATATCACTTTGCCAATTCCACGAGATCTGTCCTAGCGAAAGGCTTCTAGAGGGGAAAGCTGTAACTCTGTGAGATGATTTCACAGAACACAACGAATTTCTAAGAAAGCTTCTTTCTCTTTGTTACCGGAGGATATTTCCTTTGACCCTACAGTCTTCAAATGGATCCGAAATATCTGTTCTCAGATTCCACAGAAAAAATTCTAACAAAGAGATCCACGAAATACAGATGTAACTCTGTGAGATGAATTAACAGAACACTAAGCAGTTTCTCAGAAAGCTTCTTTCCAGATTTCATCTGGGGATATCTCCTTTTTCACCATAGCCCTCTATGGGCTTCCAAATATCAATTTGACAATTCCACAAGAACTGTCTTAGCGAAAGGCTTCTTGAGGGGAAAGCTGTAACACTGTGAGATGGTTTCACAGAACACAACGAAGTTTCTCAGAAAGCTTCTTTCTCTTTGTTATCGGAGGATATTTCCTTTGGCCCTATAGTCTTCAAAGGGATCCGAAATATCTCTTCTCAGATTCCACAAAAATAAGGCTAGCAAAGAGATCCACGAAATAAAGATGTAACTCTGTGAGATGAATTAACAGAACACTAAGCAGTTTCTCAGAAACCTTCTTTCTAGATTTCATCTGGAGATATTTCCTTTTTCACCATAGCCCTCTATGGGCTTCCAAATATCACTTTACAAATTCCACAAGAACGGTCTTGGCGAAAGACTTCTTGAGGGGATAGCTGTAACTCTGTGAGATGATTTCACAGAACACAACGAAGTTTCTCAGAAAGCTTCTTTCTCTTTGTTATCGGAGGGTATTTCCTTTGGCCCTATACTCTTCAAAGGGATCCGAATTATCTGTTCTCAGATTCCACAGAAATAAGGCTAGCAAAGAGATCCACGAAATACAGATGTAACTCTGTGAGATGAATTAACAGAACACTAAGCAGTTTCTCAGAAAGCTTCTTTCCAGATTTCATCTAAGGATATTTCCTTTTTCACCATAGCCCTCTATGGGCTTTCAAATATCACTTTGCCAATTCCAGCAAATCTGTCCTAGCGAAAGGCTTCTAGAGGGCAAAGCTGTAACTCTCTGAGATGATTTCACAGAACACAACGAATTTCTCAGAAAGCTTCTTTCTCTTTGTTACCGGAAGATATTTCATTTGGTCCTATAGTCTTCAAAGGAATCCGAAATATCTGTTCTCAGATTCCACAGAAATAAGGCTAGTAAAGAGATCCAGGATATACCGATGAAACTCTGTGAGATGAATTAAGAGAACACTAAGCAGTTTCTCAGAAAGCTTCCTTCCAGATTTCATCTGAGGATATTTCCTTTTTCACGATAGCCCTCTATGGGCTTCCAAATATCACTTTGCCAATTCCACAAGAACTGTCTTAGCGAAAGGCTTCTTGAGGGGAAAGCTGTAACTCTGTGAGATGATTTCACAGAACACAACAAAGTTTCTCAGAAAGCTTCTTTCTCTTTGTTATCGGAGGATATTTCCTTTAACCCTACAGTCTTCAAATGGATCCGAAATATCTGCTCTCAGATTCCACAGAAAAAATTCTAACAAAGAGATCCACGAAACACACATGTAACTCTGTGAGATGAATTAACAGAACACTAAGAAGTTTCTCAGAAAGCTTCTTTCCAGATTTCATCTGAGGATATTTCCTTTTTCACCATAGCCCTCTATGGGCTTCCAAATATCACTTTACCAATTCCACAAGAACTGTCTTAGCGAAAGTCTTCTTGATGGGAAAGCTGTAACTCTGTGAGATGATTTCACAGAACACAAAGAAGTTTCTCAGAAAGCTTCTTTCTCTTTGCTATCGGAGTATATTTCCTTTGGCCCTATTGTATTCAAAGGGATCCTAGATATCTGTTCTCAGATTCCACAGAAATAAGGCTAGCAAAGAGATCCACGAAATACACATATAACTCTGTGAGATGAAGTAACAGAACACTAAGCAGTTTCTCAGAAAGCTTCTTTCCAGATTTAATCTGAGGATATTTCCTTTTTCACCATAGCCCTCTATGGGCTTCCAAATATCACTTTGCCAATTCCACAAGAAGTGTCTTAGCGAAAGGCTTCTTGAGGGGAAAGCTGTAACTCTGTGTGATGATTTCACAGAACACAAAGAAGTTTCTCAGAAAGCTTCTTTCTCTTTGTTATCGGAGGATATTTCCTTTGGCCCTGTAGTCTTCAAAGGGATCCGAAATATCTGTTCTCAGATTCCACTGAAATAAGGCTAGCAAACAGATCCACGAAATACAGATGTAACTCTGTGAGATGAATTAACAGAACACTAAGCAGTTTCTCAGAAAGATTCTTTCCAGATTTCATCTGAGGATATTTCCTTTTTCACCATAGCCCTCTATGGGCTTCCAAATATCACTTTGCCAATTCCACAAGAACTGTCTTAGCGAAAGGCTTCTTGAGGGGAAACTGTAACTCTGTGTGATGATTTCACAGAACACAAAGAAGTTTCTCAGAAAGCTTCTTTCTCTTTGTTATCGGAGGATATTTCCTTTGGTCCTATAGTCTTCAAAGGGATCCGAAATATCTATTCTCAGATTCCACAGAAAAAATTCTAACAAAGAGATCCACGAAATACCGATGTAACTCTGTGAGATGAATTAACAGAACACTAAGGGTTTCTCAGAAAGCTTCTTTCCAGATTTCATCTGAGGATATTTCCTTTTTCACCATAGCCCTCTATGGGTTTCCAAATATCACTTTTCCAATTCCACAAGAACTGTCTTAGCGAAAGGCTTCTTGATGGGAAAGCTGTAACTCTGTGAGATGATTTCACAGAACACAAAGAAGTTTCTCAGAAATCTTCTTTCTCTTTGCTATCGGAGTATATTTCCTTTGGCCCTATTGTATTCAAAGGGATCCTAGATATCTGTTCTCAGATTCCACAGAAATAAGGCTAGCAAAGAGATCCACGAAATACAGATATAACTCTGTGAGATGAAGTAACAGAACACTAAGCAGTTTCTCAGAAAGCTTCTTTCCAGATTTCATCTGAGGATATTTCCTTTTTCACCATAGCCCTCTATGGGCTTCCAAATATCACTTTGCCAATTCCACAAGATCTGTCCTAGCGAAAGGCTTCTAGAGGGGAAAGCTGTAACTCTGTGAGATGATTTCACAGAACACAACAAATTTCTCAGAAAGCTTCTTTCTCTTTATTACCGGAAGATATTTCCTTTGGTCCTATAGTCTTCAAAGGAATCCGAAATATCTGTTCTCAGATACCACAGAAATAAGGCTAGTAAAGAGATCCATGATATACCGATGAAACTCTGTGAGATGAATTAACAGAACACTAAGCAGTTTCTCAGAAAGCTTCCTTCCAGATTTCATCTGAGGATATTTCCTTTTTCACGATAGCCCTCTATGGGCTTCCAAATATCACTTTGCCAATTCCACAAGAACTGTCTTAGCGAAAGGCTTCTTGAGGGGAAAGCTGTAACTCTGTGAGATGATTTCACAGAACACAACAAAGTTTCTCAGAAAGCTTCTTTCTCTTTGTTATCGGAGGATATTTCCTTTGACCCTACAGTCTTCAAATGGATCCGAAATATCTGTTCTCAGATTCCACAGAAAAAATTCTAACAAAGAGATCCACGAAATACAGATGTAACTCTGTGAGATGAATTAACAGAACACTAAGAAGTTTCTCAGAAAGCTTCTTTCCAGATTTCATCTGAGGATATTTCCTTTTTCACCATAGCCCTCTAAGTGTTTCCAAATATCACTTTTCCAATTCCACAAGAACTGTCTTAGCGAAAGTCTTCTTGATGGGAAAGCTGTAACTCTGTGAGATGATTTCACAGAACACAACAAATTTTCTCAGAAAGCTTCTTTCTCTTTGTTATCGGAGGATATTTCCTTTGGCCCTACAGTCTTCAAAGGGATCCGAAATATCTGTTCTCAGATTCCACAGAAATAATTCTAACAAAGAGATCCACGAAATAAAGATATAACTCTGTGAGATGAATTAACAGAACACTAAGCAGTTTCTCAGAAAGCTTCTTTCCAGATTTCATCTGAGGATATTTCCTTTTTCACCATAGCCCTCTATGGGCTTCCAAATATCACTTTGCCAATTCCACAAGAACGGTCTTAGCGAAAGGCTTCTTGAGGGGAAAGCTGTAACTCTGTGAGATGATTTCACAGAACCCAACGAAGTTTCTCAGAAAGCTTCTTTCTCTTTGTTATCGGAGGATATTTCCTTTGGCCCTATAGTCTTCAAAGGGATCCGAAATATCTGTTCTCAGATTCCACAGAAATAAGACTAGCAAAGAGATCCACGAAATAAAGATGTAATTCAGTGAGATGAATTAACAGAACACTAAGCAGTTTCTCAGAAAGCTTCTTTCCAGATTTCCTCTGAGGATATTTCCTTTTTCACCATAGCCCTCTATGGGCTTCCAAATATCACTTTGCCAATTCCACAAGGACTGTCTTAGCGAAAGGCTTCTTGTGGGGAAAGCTGTAACTCTGTGAGATGATTTCACAGAACACAAAGAAGTTTCTCAGAAAGCTTCTTTCTCTTTGTTATCGGAGGATATTTCTTTGGCCCTATAGTCTTCAACGGGATCCGAAATATCTGTTCTCAGATTCCACAGAAATAAGGCTAGCAAAGAGATCCACGAAATAAAGATGTAACTCTGTGAGATGAATTAACAGAACACTAAGCAGTTTCTCAGAAAGCTTCTTTCCACATTTCTTCTGAGGATATTTCCTTTTAAACCATAGCCCTCTATGGGCTTCCAAATATCACTTTGCCAATTCCCCAAGAACTGTCTTAGCGAAAGGCTTCTTGAAGGGAAATCTGTAACTCGGTGAGATGATTTCACAGAACACAACGAAGTTTCTCAGAAAGCTTCTTTCTCTTTGTTATCGGAGGATATTTCCTTTGGCCCTATAGTCTTCAAAGGGATCCGAAATATCTGTTCTCAGATTCCACAGAAAGAAGGCTAGCAAAGAGATCCACGAAATACAGATGTAACTCTGTGAGATGAATTAACAGAACACTAAGCAGTTTCTCAGAAAGCTTCTTTCCAGATTTCATCTGGGGATATCTCCTTTTTCACCATAGCCCTCTATGGGCTTCCAAATATCACTTTGCCAATTCCACAAGAACTGTCTTAGCGAAAGGCTTCTTGAGGGGAAAGCTGTAACTCTCTGAGATGATTTCACAGAACACAACGAAGTTTCTCAGAAAGCTTCTTTCTCTTTGTTATCGGATGATATTTCCTTTGGCCCTATAGTCTTCAAAGTGATCCGAAATATCTATTCTCAGATTCCACAGAAATAAGGCTAGCAAAGAGATCCACGAAAAAAAGATGTAACTCTGTGAGATGAATTAACAGAACATTAAGAAGTTTCTCAGAAACCTTCTTTCTAGATTTCATCTGGAGATATTTCCTTTTTCACCATAGCCCTCTATGGGCTTCCAAATATCACTTTACAAATTCCACAAGAACGGTCTTGGCGAAAGACTTCTTCAGGGGATAGCTGTAACTCTGTGAGATGATTTCACAGAATACAACGAAGTTTCTCAGAAAGCTTCTTTCTCTTTGTTATCGGAGGGTATTTCCTTTGGCCCTATACTCTTCAAAGGGATCCGAATTATCTGTTCTCAGATTCCACAGAAATAAGGCTAGCAAAGAGATCCACGAAATACAGATGTAACTCTGTGAGATGAATTAACAGAACACTAAGCAGTTTCTCAGAAAGCTTCTTTCCAGATTTCATCTGAGGATATTTCCTTTTTCACCATAGCCCTCTATGGGCTTCCAAATATCACTTTGCCAATTCCACAAGATCTGTCCTAGCGAAAGGCTTCTAGAGGGGAAAGCTGTAACTCTGTGAGATGATTTCACAGAACACAACGAATTTCTCAGAAAGCTTCTTTCTCTTTGTTACCGGAAGATATTTCCTTTGGTCCTATAGTCTTCAAAGGAATCCGAAATATCTGTTCTCAGATTCCACAGAAATAAGGCTAGTAAAGAGATCCAGGATATACCGATGAAACTCTGTGAGATGAATTAAGAGAACACTAAGTAGTTTCTCAGAAAGCTTCCTTTCAGATTTCATCTGAGGATATTTCCTTTTTCACGATAGCCCTCTATGGGCTTCCAAATATCACTTTGCCAATTCCACAAGAACTGTCTTAGCGAAAGGCTTCTTGAGGGGAAAGCTGTAACTCTGTGAGATGATTTCACAGAACACAACAAAGTTTCTCAGAAAGCTTCTTTCTCTTTGTTATCGGAGGATATTTCCTTTGACACTACAGTCTTCAAATGGATCCGAAATATCTGTTCTCAGATTCCACAGAAAAAATTCTAACAAAGAGATCCACGAAACACACATGTAACTCTGTGAGATGAATTAACAGAACACTAAGAAGTTTCTCAGAAAGCTTCTTTCCAGATTTCATCTGAGGATATTTCCTTTTTCACCATAGCCCTCTGTGGGTTTCCAAATATCACTTTTCCAATTCCACAAGAACTGTCTTAGCGAAAGTCTTCTTGATGGGAAAGCTGTAACTCTGTGAGATGATTTCACAGAACACAAAGAAGTTTCTCAGAAAGCTTCTTTCTCTTTGCTATCGGAGTATATTTCCTTTGGCCCTATTGTATTCAAAGGGATCCTAGATATCCGTTCTCAGATTCCACAGAAATAAGGCTAGCAAAGAGATCCACGAAATACAGATATAACTCTGTGAGATGAAGTAACAGAACACTAAGCAGTTTCTCAGAAAGCTTCTTTCCAGATTTCATCTGAGGATATTTCCTTTATCACCATAGCCCTCTATGGGCTTCCAAATATCACTTTGCCAATTCCACAAGAACTGTCTTAGCGAAAGGCTTCTTGAGGGGAAAGCGGTAACTCTGTGTGATGATTTCACAGAACACAAAGAAGTTTCTCAGAAAGCTTCTTTCTCTTTGTTATCGGAGGATATTTCCTTTGGCCCTGTAGTCTTCAAAGGGATCCGAAATATCTGTTCTCAGATTCCACTGAAATAAGGCTAGCAAAGAGATCCACGAAATACAGATGTAACTCTGTGAGATGAATTAAGAGAACACTAAGCAGTTTCTCAGGAAGCTTCTTTCCAGATTTCATCTGAGGATATTTCCTTTTCCACCATAGCCCTCTATGGGCTTCCAAATATCACTTTGCCAATTCCACAAGAACTGTCTTAGCGAAATGCTTCTTGAGGGGAAAGCTGTAACTCTGTGAGATGATTTCACAGAACACAAAGAAGTTTCTCAGAAAGCTTCTTTCTCTTTGTTATCGGAGGATATTTCCTTTGGAACTATAGTCTTCAAAGGGATCCGAAATATCTGATCTCAGATTCCACAGAAATAAGGCTAGCAAAGAGATCCACGAAATACAAATGGAACTCTGTGAGATGAATTAACAGAACACTAAGCAGTTTCTCAGAAAGCTTCTTTCCATATTTCATCTGAGGATATTTCCTTTTTCACCATAGCCCTCTATGGGCTTCCAAATATCACTTTGCCAATTCCACAAGATCTGTCCTAGCGAAAGGCTTCTAGAGGGGAAAGCTGTAACTCTGTGTGATGATTTCACAGAACACAACGAATTTCTCAGAAAGCTTCTTTCTCTTTGTTACCGGAAGATATTTCCTTTGGTCCTATAGTCTTCAAAGGAATCCGAAATATCTGTTCTCAGATACCACAGAAATAAGGCTAGTAAAGAGATCCATGATATACCGATGAAACTCTGTGAGATGAATTAACAGAACACTAAGCAGTTTCTCAGAAAGCTTCCTTCCAGATTTCATCTGAGGATATTTCCTTTTTCACGATAGCCCTCTATGGGCTTCCAAATATCACTTTGCCAATTCCACAAGAACTGTCTTAGCGAAAGGCTTCTTGAGGGGAAAGCTGTAACTCTGTGAGATGATTTCACAGAACACAACAAAGTTTCTCAGAAAGCTTCTTTCTCTTTGTTATCGGAGGATATTTCCTTTGACCCTACAGTCTTCAAATGGATCCGAAATATCTGTTCTCAGATTCCACAGAAAAAATTCTAACAAAGAGATCCACGAAATACAGATGTAACTCTGTGAGATGAATTAACAGAACACTAAGAAGTTTCTCAGAAAGCTTCTTTCCAGATTTCATCTGAGGATATTTCCTTTTTCACCATAGCCCTCTAAGTGTTTCCAAATATCACTTTTCCAATTCCACAAGAACTGTCTTAGCGAAAGTCTTCTTGATGGGAAAGCTGTAACTCTGTGAGATGATTTCACAGAACACAACAAATTTTCTCAGAAAGCTTCTTTCTCTTTGTTATCGGAGGATATTTCCTTTGGCCCTACAGTCTTCAAAGGGATCCGAAATATCTGTTCTCAGATTCCACAGAAATAATTCTAACAAAGAGATCCACGAAATAAAGATATAACTCTGTGAGATGAATTAACAGAACACTAAGCAGTTTCTCAGAAAGCTTCTTTCCAGATTTCATCTGAGGATATTTCCTTTTTCACCATAGCCCTCTATGGGCTTCCAAATATCACTTTGCCAATTCCACAAGAACGGTCTTAGCGAAAGGCTTCTTGAGGGGAAAGCTGTAACTCTGTGAGATGATTTCACAGAACCCAACGAAGTTTCTCAGAAAGCTTCTTTCTCTTTGTTATCGGAGGATATTTCCTTTGGCCCTATAGTCTTCAAAGGGATCCGAAATATCTGTTCTCAGATTCCACAGAAATAAGACTAGCAAAGAGATCCACGAAATAAAGATGTAATTCAGTGAGATGAATTAACAGAACACTAAGCAGTTTCTCAGAAAGCTTCTTTCCAGATTTCCTCTGAGGATATTTCCTTTTTCACCATAGCCCTCTATGGGCTTCCAAATATCACTTTGCCAATTCCACAAGGACTGTCTTAGCGAAAGGCTTCTTGTGGGGAAAGCTGTAACTCTGTGAGATGATTTCACAGAACACAAAGAAGTTTCTCAGAAAGCTTCTTTCTCTTTGTTATCGGAGGATATTTCTTTGGCCCTATAGTCTTCAACGGGATCCGAAATATCTGTTCTCAGATTCCACAGAAATAAGGCTAGCAAAGAGATCCACGAAATAAAGATGTAACTCTGTGAGATGAATTAACAGAACACTAAGCAGTTTCTCAGAAAGCTTCTTTCCACATTTCTTCTGAGGATATTTCCTTTTAAACCATAGCCCTCTATGGGCTTCCAAATATCACTTTGCCAATTCCCCAAGAACTGTCTTAGCGAAAGGCTTCTTGAAGGGAAATCTGTAACTCGGTGAGATGATTTCACAGAACACAACGAAGTTTCTCAGAAAGCTTCTTTCTCTTTGTTATCGGAGGATATTTCCTTTGGCCCTATAGTCTTCAAAGGGATCCGAAATATCTGTTCTCAGATTCCACAGAAAGAAGGCTAGCAAAGAGATCCACGAAATACAGATGTAACTCTGTGAGATGAATTAACAGAACACTAAGCAGTTTCTCAGAAAGCTTCTTTCCAGATTTCATCTGGGGATATCTCCTTTTTCACCATAGCCCTCTATGGGCTTCCAAATATCACTTTGCCAATTCCACAAGAACTGTCTTAGCGAAAGGCTTCTTGAGGGGAAAGCTGTAACTCTCTGAGATGATTTCACAGAACACAACGAAGTTTCTCAGAAAGCTTCTTTCTCTTTGTTATCGGATGATATTTCCTTTGGCCCTATAGTCTTCAAAGTGATCCGAAATATCTATTCTCAGATTCCACAGAAATAAGGCTAGCAAAGAGATCCACGAAAAAAAGATGTAACTCTGTGAGATGAATTAACAGAACATTAAGAAGTTTCTCAGAAACCTTCTTTCTAGATTTCATCTGGAGATATTTCCTTTTTCACCATAGCCCTCTATGGGCTTCCAAATATCACTTTACAAATTCCACAAGAACGGTCTTGGCGAAAGACTTCTTCAGGGGATAGCTGTAACTCTGTGAGATGATTTCACAGAATACAACGAAGTTTCTCAGAAAGCTTCTTTCTCTTTGTTATCGGAGGGTATTTCCTTTGGCCCTATACTCTTCAAAGGGATCCGAATTATCTGTTCTCAGATTCCACAGAAATAAGGCTAGCAAAGAGATCCACGAAATACAGATGTAACTCTGTGAGATGAATTAACAGAACACTAAGCAGTTTCTCAGAAAGCTTCTTTCCAGATTTCATCTGAGGATATTTCCTTTTTCACCATAGCCCTCTATGGGCTTCCAAATATCACTTTGCCAATTCCACAAGATCTGTCCTAGCGAAAGGCTTCTAGAGGGGAAAGCTGTAACTCTGTGAGATGATTTCACAGAACACAACGAATTTCTCAGAAAGCTTCTTTCTCTTTGTTACCGGAAGATATTTCCTTTGGTCCTATAGTCTTCAAAGGAATCCGAAATATCTGTTCTCAGATTCCACAGAAATAAGGCTAGTAAAGAGATCCAGGATATACCGATGAAACTCTGTGAGATGAATTAAGAGAACACTAAGTAGTTTCTCAGAAAGCTTCCTTTCAGATTTCATCTGAGGATATTTCCTTTTTCACGATAGCCCTCTATGGGCTTCCAAATATCACTTTGCCAATTCCACAAGAACTGTCTTAGCGAAAGGCTTCTTGAGGGGAAAGCTGTAACTCTGTGAGATGATTTCACAGAACACAACAAAGTTTCTCAGAAAGCTTCTTTCTCTTTGTTATCGGAGGATATTTCCTTTGACACTACAGTCTTCAAATGGATCCGAAATATCTGTTCTCAGATTCCACAGAAAAAATTCTAACAAAGAGATCCACGAAACACACATGTAACTCTGTGAGATGAATTAACAGAACACTAAGAAGTTTCTCAGAAAGCTTCTTTCCAGATTTCATCTGAGGATATTTCCTTTTTCACCATAGCCCTCTGTGGGTTTCCAAATATCACTTTTCCAATTCCACAAGAACTGTCTTAGCGAAAGTCTTCTTGATGGGAAAGCTGTAACTCTGTGAGATGATTTCACAGAACACAAAGAAGTTTCTCAGAAAGCTTCTTTCTCTTTGCTATCGGAGTATATTTCCTTTGGCCCTATTGTATTCAAAGGGATCCTAGATATCCGTTCTCAGATTCCACAGAAATAAGGCTAGCAAAGAGATCCACGAAATACAGATATAACTCTGTGAGATGAAGTAACAGAACACTAAGCAGTTTCTCAGAAAGCTTCTTTCCAGATTTCATCTGAGGATATTTCCTTTATCACCATAGCCCTCTATGGGCTTCCAAATATCACTTTGCCAATTCCACAAGAACTGTCTTAGCGAAAGGCTTCTTGAGGGGAAAGCGGTAACTCTGTGTGATGATTTCACAGAACACAAAGAAGTTTCTCAGAAAGCTTCTTTCTCTTTGTTATCGGAGGATATTTCCTTTGGCCCTGTAGTCTTCAAAGGGATCCGAAATATCTGTTCTCAGATTCCACTGAAATAAGGCTAGCAAAGAGATCCACGAAATACAGATGTAACTCTGTGAGATGAATTAAGAGAACACTAAGCAGTTTCTCAGGAAGCTTCTTTCCAGATTTCATCTGAGGATATTTCCTTTTCCACCATAGCCCTCTATGGGCTTCCAAATATCACTTTGCCAATTCCACAAGAACTGTCTTAGCGAAATGCTTCTTGAGGGGAAAGCTGTAACTCTGTGAGATGATTTCACAGAACACAAAGAAGTTTCTCAGAAAGCTTCTTTCTCTTTGTTATCGGAGGATATTTCCTTTGGAACTATAGTCTTCAAAGGGATCCGAAATATCTGATCTCAGATTCCACAGAAATAAGGCTAGCAAAGAGATCCACGAAATACAAATGGAACTCTGTGAGATGAATTAACAGAACACTAAGCAGTTTCTCAGAAAGCTTCTTTCCATATTTCATCTGAGGATATTTCCTTTTTCACCATAGCCCTCTATGGGCTTCCAAATATCACTTTGCCAATTCCACAAGATCTGTCCTAGCGAAAGGCTTCTAGAGGGGAAAGCTGTAACTCTGTGTGATGATTTCACAGAACACAACGAATTTCTCAGAAAGCTTCTTTCTCTTTGTTACCGGAAGATATTTCCTTTGGTCCTATAGTCTTCAAAGGAATCCGAAATATCTGTTCTCAGATTCCACAGAAATAAGGCTAGTAAAGAGATCCATGATATACCGATGAAATTCTGTGAGATGAATTAACAGAACACTAAGCAGTTTCTCAGAAATCTTCCTTCCAGATTTCATCTGAGGATATTTCCTTTTTAACGATAGCCCTCTATGGGCTTCCAAATATCACTTTGCCAATTCCACAAGAACTGTCTTAGCGAAAGGCTTCTTGAGGGGAAAGCTGTAACTCTGTGAGATGATTTCACAGAACACAACAAAGTTTCTCAGAAAGCTTCTTTCTCTTTGTTATCGGAGGATATTTCCTTTGACCCTACAGTCTTCAAATGGATCCGAAATATCTGTTCTCAGATTCCACAGAAAAAATTCTAACAAAGAGATCCACGAAATACAGATGTAACTCCATGAGATGAATTAACAGAACACTAAGAAGTTTCTCAGAAAGCTTCTTTCCAGATTTCATCTGAGGATATTTCCTTTTTCACCATAGCCCTCTATATGTTTCCAAATATCACTTTTCCAATTCCACAAGAACTGTCTTAGCGAAAGTCTTCTTGATGGGAAAGCTGTAACTCTGTGAGATGATTTCACAGAACACAAAGAAGTTTCTCAGAAATCTTCTTTCTCTTTGCTATCGGAGTATATTTCCTTTGGCCCTATTGTATTCAAAGGGATCCTAGATATCTGTTCTCAGATTCCACAGAAATAAGGCTAGCAAAGAGATCCACGAAATACAGATATAACTCTGTGAGATGAAGTAACAGAACACTAAGCAGTTTCTCAGAAAGCTTCTTTCCAGATTTCATCTGAGGATATTTCCTTTTTCACCATAGCCCTCTATGGGCTTCCAAATATCACTTTGCCAATTCCACAAGAACTCTTAGCGAAAGGCTTCTTGAGGGGAAAGCTGTAACTCTGTGAGATGATTTCACAGAACACAAAGAAGTTTCTCAGAAAGCTTCTTTCTCTTTGTTATCGGAGGATATTTCCTTTGGCCCTATAGTCTTCAAAGGGATCCGAAATATCTGATCTCAGATTCCACAGAAATAAGGCTAGCAAAGAGATCCACGAAATACAAATGGAACTCTGTGAGATGAATTAACAGAACACTAAGCAGTTTCTCAGAAAGCTTCTTTCCAGATTTCATCTGAGGATATTTCCTTTTTCACCATAGCCCTCTATGGGCTTCCAAATATCACTTTGCCAATTCCACAAGAACTGTGTTAGAGAAAGACTTCTTGAGGGGAAAGCTGTAACTCTGTGAGATGATTTCACAGAACACAAAGAAGTTTCTCAGAAAGCTTCTTTCTCTTTGTTATCGGAGGATATTTCCTTTGGCCCTGTAGTCTTCAAAGGGATCCGAAATATTTGTTCTCAGATTCCACTGAAATAAGGCTAGCAAAGAGATACACGAAATACAGATGTAACTCTGTGAGATGAATTAACAGAACACTAAGCAGTTTCTCAGAAAGCTTCTTTCCAGATTTCATCTGGGGATATCTCCTTTTTCACCATAGCCCTCTATGGGCTTCCAAATATCAATTTGCCAATTCCACAAGAACTGTCTTAGCGAAAGGCTTCTTGAGGGGAAAGCTGTAACACTGTGAGATGGTTTCACAGAACACAACGAAGTTTCTCAGAAAGCTTCTTTCTCTTTGTTATCGGAGGATATTTCCTTTGGCCCTATAGTCTTCAAAGGGATCCGAAATATCTCTTCTCAGATTCCACAAAAATAAGGCTAGCAAAGAGATCCACGAAATAAAGATGTAACTCTGTGAGATGAATTAACAGAACACTAAGCAGTTTCTCAGAAACCTTCTTTCTAGATTTCATCTGGAGATATTTCCTTTTTCACCATAGCCCTCTATGGGCTTCCAAATATCACTTTACAAATTCCACAAGAACGGTCTTGGCGAAAGACTTCTTGAGGGGATAGCTGTAACTCTGTGAGATGATTTCACAGAACACAACGAAGTTTCTCAGAAAGCTTCTTTCTCTTTGTTATCGGAGGGTATTTCCTTTGGCCCTATACTCTTCAAAGGGATCCGAAATATCTGTTCTCAGATTCCACAGAAATAAGGCTAGCAAAGAGATCCACGAAATACAGATGTAACTCTGTGAGATGAATTAACAGAACACTAAGCAGTTTCTCAGAAAGCTTCTTTCCAGATTTCATCTGAGGATATTTCCTTTTTCACCATAGCCCTCTATGGGCTTCCAAATACCACTTTGCCAATTCCACCAAATCTGTCCTAGCGAAAGGCTTCTAGAGGGCAAAGCTGTAACTCTCTGAGATGATTTCACAGAACACAACGAATTTCTCGGAAAGCTTCTTTCTCTTTGTTACCGGAAGATATTTCCTTTGGTCCTATAGTCTTCAAAGGAATCCGAAATATCTGTTCTCAGATTCCACAGAAATAAGGCTAGTAAAGAGATCCAGGATATACCGATGAAACTCTGTGAGATGAATTAAGAGAACACTAAGCAGTTTCTCAGAAAGCTTCCTTCCAGATTTCATCTGAGGATATTTCCTTTTTCACGATAGCCCTCTATGGGCTTCCAAATATCACTTTGCCAATTCCACAAGAACTGTCTTAGCGAAAGGCTTCTTGAGGGGAAAGCTGTAACTCTGTGAGATGATTTCACAGAACACAACAAAGTTTCTCAGAAAGCTTCTTTCTCTTTGTTATCGGAGGATATTTCCTTTGACCCTACAGTCTTCAAATGGATCCGAAATATCTGCTCTCAGATTCCACAGAAAAAATTCTAACAAAGAGATCCACGAAACACACATGTAAGTCTGTGAGATGAATTAACAGAACACTAAGAAGTTTCTCAGAAAGCTTCTTTCCAGATTTCATCTGAGGATATTTCCTTTTTCACCATAGCCCTCTATGGGCTTCCAAATATCACTTTGCCAATTCCACAAGAACTGTCTTAGCGAAAGGCTTCCTGAGGGGAAAGCTGTAACTCTGTGAGATGATTTCACAGAACACAACAAAGTTTCTCAGAAAGCTTCTTTCTCTTTGTTATCGGAGGATATTTCCTTTGGTCCTATAGTCTTCAAAGGGATTCGAAATATCTGTTCTCAGATTCCCTGAAATAAGGCTAGCAAAGAGATCCACGAAATACAGATGTAACTCTGTGAGATGAATTAACAGAACACTAAGCAGTTTCTCAGAAAGCTTCTTTCCAGATTTCATCTGAGGATATTTCCTTTTTCACCATAGCCCTCTATGGGCTTCCAAATATCACTTTGCCAATTCCACAAGAACTGTCTTAGCGAAAGGCTTCTTGAGGGGAAAGCTGTAACTCTGTGAGATGATTTCACAGAATACAAAGAAGTTTCTCAGAAAGCTTCTTTCTCTTTGTTGTCGGAGGATATTTCCTTTGGAACTATAGTCTTCAAAGAGATCCGAAATATCTGATCTCAGATTCCACAGAAATAAGGCTAGCAAAGAGATCCACGAAATACAAATGGAACTCTGTGAGATGAATTAACAGAACACTAAGCAGTTTCTCAGAAAGCTTCTTTCCAGATTTCATCTGAGGATATTTCCTTTTTCACCATAGCCCTCTATGGGCTTCCAAATATCACTTTGCCAATTCCACAAGATCTGTCCTAGCGAAAGGCTTCTAGAGGGGAAAGCTGTAACTCTGTGAGATGATTTCACAGAACACAACGAATTTCTCAGAAAGCTTCTTTCTCTTTATTACCGGAAGATATTTCCTTTGGTCCTATAGTCTTCAAAGGAATCCGAAATATCTGTTCTCAGATTCCACAGAAATAAGGCTAGTAAAGAGATCCAGGACATACCGATGAAACTCTGTGAGATGAATGATCAGAACACTAAGCAGTTTCTCAGAAAGCTTCCTTCCAGATTTCATCTGAGGATATTTCCTTTTTCACGATAGCCCTCTATGGGCTTCCAAATATCACTTTGCCAATTCCACAAGAACTGTCTTAGCGAAAGGCTTCTTGAGGGGAAAGCTGTAACTCTGTGAGATGATTTCACAGAACACAACGAAGTTTCTCAGAAAGCTTCTTTCTCTTTGGTATCGGAGGATATTTCCTTTGACCCTACAGTCTTCAAATGGATCCGAAATATCTGTTCTCAGATTCCACAGAAAAAATTCTAACAAAGAGATCCACGAAATACAGATGTAACTCTGTGAGATGAATTAACAGAACACTAAGAAGTTTCTCAGAAAGCTTCTTTCCAGATTTCATCTGAGGATATTTCCTTTTTCACCATAGCCCTCTATGGGTTTCCAAATATCACTTTTCCAATTCCACAAGAACTGTCTTAGCGAAAGTCTTCTTGATGGGAAAGCTGTAACTCTGTGAGATGATTTCACAGAACACAAAGAAGTTTCTCAGAAAGCTTCTTTCTCTTTGCTATCGGAGTGTATTTCCTTTGGCCCTATTGTATTCAAAGGGATCCTTGATATCTGTTCTCAGATTCCACAGAAATAAGGCTAGCAAAGAGATCCGCGAAATACAGATATAACTCTGTGAGATGAAGTAACAGAACACTAAGCAGTTTCTCAGAAAGCTTCTTTCCAGATTTCATCTGAGGATATTTCCTTTTTCACCGTAGCCCTCTATGGGCTTCCAAATATCACTTTGCCAATTCCACAAGAACTGTCTTAGCGAAAGGCTTCTTGAGGGGAAAGCTGTAACTCTGTGAGATGATTTCACAGAACACAAAGAAGTTTCTCAGAAAGCTTCTTTCTCTTTGTTATCGGAGGATATTTCCTTTGGAACTATAGTCTTCAAAGGGATCCGAAATATCTGATCTCTGATTCCACAGAAATAAGGCTAGCAAAGAGATCCACGAAATACAAATGAACTCTGTGAGATGAATTAACAGAACACTAAGCAGTTTCTCAGAAATCTTCTTTCCAGATTTCATCTGAGGATATTTCCTTTTTCACCATAGCCCTCTATGGGCTTCCAAATATCACTTTGCCAATTCCACAAGAACTGTCTTAGCGAAAGACTTCTTGAGGGGAAAGCTGTAACTCTGTGAGATGATTTCACAGAACACAACGAAGTTTCTCAGAAAGCTTCTTTCTCTTTGTTATCGGAGGATATTTCCTTTGACACTACAGTGTTCAAAGGGATCCGAAATATCTGTTCTCAGATTCCACAGAAATAATTCTAACAAAGAGATCCACGAAATAAAGATGTAACTCTGTGAGATGAATTAACAGAACACTAAGTAGTTTCTCAGAAACCTTCTTTCCAGATTTCATCTGAGGATACTTCTTTTTTCACCATAGCCCTCTATGGGCTTCCAAATATCACTTTGCCAATTCCACAAGAACTGCCTTAGCGAAAGGCTTCTTGAGGGGAAAGCTGTAACTCTGTGAGATGATTTCACAGAACACAAAGAAGTTTCTCAGAAAGCTTCTTTCTCTTTGCTATCGGAGTATATTTCCTTTGGCCCTATTGTATTCAAAGGGATCCTAGATATCTGTTCTCAGATTCCACAGAAATAAGGCTAGCTAAGAGATCCACGAAATACAGATATAACTCTGTGAGATGAAGTAACAGAACACTAAACAGTTTCTCAGAAAGCTTCTTTCCAGATTTCATCTGAGGATATTTCCTTTTTCACCATAGCCCTCTATGGGCTTCCAAATATCACTTTGCCAATTCCACAAGAACTGTCTTAGCGAAAGGCTTCTTGAGGGGAAAGCTGTAACTCTGTGTGATGATTTCACAGAACACAAAGAAGTTTCTCAGAAAGCTTCTTTCTCTTTGTTATCGGAGGATATTTCCTTTGGCCCTGTAGTCTTCAAAGGGATCCGAAATATCTGTTCTCAGATTCCACTGAAATAAGGCTAGCAAAGAGATCCACGAAATACAGATGTAACTCTGTGAGATGAATTAAAGGAACACTAAGCAGTTTCTCAGAAAGCTTCTTTCCAGATTTCATCTGAGGATATTTCATTTTTCACCATAGCCCTCTATGGGCTTCCAAATATCACTTTGTCAATTCCACAAGAACTGTCTTAGCGAAAGGCTTCTTGAGGGGAAAGTTGTAACTCTGTGAGATGATTTCACAGAACACAACGAAGTTTCTCAGAAAGCTTCTTTCTCTTTGTTATCGGAGGATATTTCCTTTGACACTACAGTGTTCAAAGGGATCCGAAATATCTGTTCTCAGATTCCACAGAAATAATTCTAACAAAGAGATCCACGAAATAAAGATGTAACTCTGTGAGATGAATTAATAGAACACTAAGCAGTTTCTCAGAAAACTTCTTTCCAGATTTCATCTGAGGATATTTCTTTTTTCACCATAGCCCTCTATGGGCTTCCAAATATCACTTTGCCAATTCCACAGGAACTATCTTAGCGAAAGGCTTCTTGAGGGGAAAGCTGTAACTCTGTGAGATGATATCACGGAACACAACGAAGTTTCTCAGAAAGCTTCTTTCTCTTTGTTATCGGAGGATATATCCTTTGGCCCTGTAGTCTTCAAAGGGATCCGAAATATCTGTTCTCAGATTCCACAGAAATAAGGCTAGCAAAGAGATCCACGAAATACAGATATAACTCTGTGAGATGAATTAACAGAACACTAAGCAGTTTCTCAAAAAGCTTCTTTCCAGATTTCATCTGAGGATATTTCCTTTTTCACCATAGCCCTCTATGGGCTTCCAAATATCACTTTGCCAATTCCACAAGAACTCTTAGCGAAAGGCTTCTTGAGGGGAAAGCTGTAACTCTGTGAGATGATTTCACAGAACACAAAGAAGTTTCTCAGAAAGCTTCTTTCTCTTTGTTATCGGAGGATATTTCCTTTGGCCCTGTAGTCTTCAAAGGGATCCGAAATATCTGATCTCAGATTCCACAGAAATAAGGCTAGCAAAGAGATCCACGAAATACAAATGGAACTCCGTGAGATGAATTAACAGAACACTAAGCAGTTTCTCAGAAAGCTTCTTTCCAGATTTCATCTGAGGATATTTCCTTTTTCACCATAGCCCTCTATGGGCTTCCAAATATCACTTTGCCAATTGCACAAGAACTGTGTTAGCGAAAGACTTCTTGAGGGGAAAGCTGTAACTCTGTGAGATGATTTCACAGAACACAAAGAAGTTTCTCAGAAAGCTTCTTTCTCTTTGTTATCGGAGGATATTTCCTTTGGCCCTGTAGTCTTCAAAGGGATCCGAAATATCTGTTCTCAGATTCCACTGAAATAAGGCTAGCAAAGAGATCCACGAAATACAGATGTAACTCTGTGAGATGAATTAACAGAACACTAAGCAGTTTCTCAGAAAACTTCTTTCCAGATTTCATCTGAGGATATTTGCTTTTTCACCATAGCCCTCTATGGGCTTCCAAATATCACTTTGCCAATTCCACAAGAACTGTCTTAGCGAAAGGCTTCTTGAGGGGAAAGCTGTAACTCTGTGAGATGATTTCACAGAACACAAAGAAGTTTCTCAGAAAGCTTCTTTCTCTTTGTTATCGGAGGATATTTCCTTTGGAACTATAGTCTTCAAAGGGATCCGAAATATCTGTTCTCAGATTCCACAGAAATAAGGCTAGCAAAGAGATCCACGAAATACAAATGGAACTCTGTGAGATGAATTAACAGAACACTAAGCAGTTTCTCAGAAAGCTTCTTTCCAGATTTCCTCTGAGGATATTTCCTTTTTCACCATAGCCCTCTATGGGCTTCCAAATATCACATTGCTAATTCCACAAGAACTGTCTTAGCGAAAGGCTTCTTGAGGGGAAAGCTGTAGCTCTGTGAGATAATTTCACAGAACACAACGAAGTTTCTCAGAAAGCTTCTTTCTCTTTGTTATCGGAGGATATTTCCTTTGTCCCCATAGTCTTCAAAGGGATCCGAAATATCTGTTCTCAGATTCCACAGAAATAAGGCTAGCAAAGAGATCCACGAAATACAGATGTAACTCTGTGAGATGAATTAACAGAACACTAAGCAGTTTCTCAGAAAGCTTCTTTCCAGATTTCATCTGAGGATATTTCCTTTTTCACCATAGCCCCCTATGGGTTTCCAAATATCACTTTGCCAATTCCACAAGAACTGTCTTAGCGAAAGGCTTCTTCAGGGGAACGCTGTAACTCTGTGAGATGATTTCACAGAACACAAAGAAGTTTCTCAGAAAGCTTCTTTCTCTTTGTTATCGGAGGATATTTCCTTTGGCCCTATAGTCTTCAAAGGGATCCGAAATATCTGTTCTCAGATTCCACAGAAATAAGGCTAGCAAAGAGACCCACGAAATACACATGTAACTCTTTGAGATGAATTAACAGAACACTAAGCAGTTTCTCAGAAAGCTTCTTTCCAGATTTCATCTGGAGATATTTCCTTTTTCACCATAGCCCTCTATGGGCTTCCATATATCACTTTGCAAATTCCACAAGAACTGTCTTAGCGAAAGGCTTCTGGAGGGGAAAGCTGTAACTCTGTGAGATGATTTCACAGAACACAACGAAGTTTCTCAGAAAGCTTCTTTCTCTTTGTTATCGGAGGATATTTCCTTTGGCCCTATAGTCTTCAAAGGGATCTGAAATATCTGTTCTCAGATTCCACAGAAATAAGGCTAGCAAAGAGATCCACGAAATACAGATGTAACTCTGTGAGATGAATTAAGAGAACACTAAGCAGTTTCTCAGAAAGCTTCTTTCCAGATTTCCTCTGAGGATATTTTCTTTTTCACCATAGCCCTCTAGGGGCTTCCAAATATCACTTTGCCAATTCCACAAGAACTGTCTTAGCAAAAGGCTTCTTGATGGGAAAGCTGTAACTCTGTGAGATGATTTCACAGAACACAACGAATTTCTCTGAAAGCTTCTTTCTCTTTGTTACCGGAAGATATTTCCTTTGGTCCTATAGTCTTCAAAGGAATCCGAAATATCTGTTCTCAGATTCCACAGAAATAAGGCTAGCAAAGAGATCCACGAAATACAGATGTAACTATGTGAGATGAATTAACAGAACACTAAGCAGTTTCTCAGAAAGCTTCTTTCCAGATTTCATCTGAGGATATTTCCTTTTTCACGATAGCCCTCTATGGGCTTCCAAGTATCACTTGCCAATTCGAAAAGAACTGTCTTAGCGAAAGGCTTCTTGTGGGGAAAGCTGTAACTCTGTGAGATGATTTCACAGAACACAATGAAGTTTCTCAGAAAGCTTCTTTCTCTTTGTTATCGGAGGATATTTCCTTTGGCCCTATAGTCTTCAAAGGGATCCGAAATATCTGTTCTCAGATTCCACAGAAATAAGGCTAGCAAAGAGATCCACGAAATACAGATGTAACTCTGTGAGATGAATTAACAGAACACTAAGCAGTTTCTCAGAAAGCTTCTTTCCAGATTTCCTCAGAGGATATTTCCTTTTTCACCATAGCCCTCTATGGGCTTCCAAATATCACTTTGCCAATTCCACAAGAACTGTCTTATCGAAAGGCTTCTTGTGGGGAAAGCTGTAACTCTGTGAGATGATTTCACAGAACACAACGAAGTTTCTCAGAAAGCTTCTTTCTCTTTGTTATCGGAGGATATTTCCTTTGGCCCTATAGTCTTCAAAGGGATCCGAAATATCTGTTCTCAGATACCACAGAAATAAGGCTAGCAAAGAGATCCACGAAATACAGATGTAACTCTGTGAGATGAATTAACAGAACACTAAGCAGTTTCTCAGAAACCTTCTTTCCAGATTTCATCTGGGGATATTTCCTTTTTCACCATAGCCCTCTATGGGCTTCCAAATATCACTTTGCCAATTCCACAAGAACTGTCTTAGCGAAAGGCTTCTTGAGGGGAAAGCTGTAACACTGTGAGATGATTTCACAGAACAAAACGAAGTTTCTCAGAAAGTTTCATTCTCTTTGTTATTGGAGAATATTTCCTTTGGCCCCACAGTCTTCAAACGGATCAGAAATATCTGTTCTCAGATTCCACAGAAATAAGGCTAGCAATGAGATCCAGGAAATAAACATGTAATTCAGTGAGATGAATTAACAGAACACTAAGCTGTTTCTCAGAAAGCTTCTTTCCAGATTTACTCTGCGGATATTTCCTTTTTCACCATAGCCCTCTATGGGCTTCCAAATATCACTTTGCCAATTCCACAAGAACTGTTTTAGCGAAAGGCTTCTTGTTGGGAAAGATGTAACTCTGTGAGATGATTTCACAGAACACAACGAAGTTTCTCAGAAAGCTTCTTTCTCTTTGTTATAGGAGGATATATCCTTTGACCCTATAGTCTTCAAAGGGATCCGAAATATCTGTTCTCAGATTCCACAGAAATAAGGCTATCAAAGAGATCCCCGAAATAAAGATGTAACTCTGTGAGATGAATTAACAGAACACTAAGCAGTTTCTCAGAAAGCTTCTTTCCAGATTTCATCTGAGGATATTTCCTTTTTCACGATAGCCCTCTATGGGCTTCCAAATATAACTTTCCCAATTCCACAAGAACTGTCTTAGCGAAAGGCTTCTTGAGGGGAAAGCTGTAACTCTGTGAGATGATTTCACAGAACACAACGAAGTTTCTCAGAAAGCTTCTTTCTCTTTGTTATCGGAGGATATTTCCTTTGGCCCTATAGTCTTTAAAGGGATCCGAAATATCTGTTCTCAGATTCCACAGAAATAAGGCTAGCAAAGAGATCCACGAAATACAGATGTAACTCTGTGAGATGAATTAACAGAACACTAAGCAGTTTCTCAGAAAGTTTCTTTCCAGATTTCATCTGAGGATATTTCCTTTTTCACCATAGCCATCTATGGGTTTCCAAATATCACTTTGCCAATTCCACAAGAACAGTCTTAGCGAAAGGCTTCTTGAGGGGAACGCTGTAACTCTGTGAGATGATTTCACAGAACACAACGAAGTTTCTCAGAAAGCTTCTTTCTCTTTGTTATCGGAGGATATTTCCTTTGGCCCTATAGTCTTCAAAGGGATCCGAAATATCTGTTCTCAGATTTCACAGAAAGAAGGCTAGCAGAGAGATCCACGAAATACAGATGTAACTCTGTGAGATGAATTAACAGAACACTAAGCAGTTTCTCAGAAAGCTTCTTTCCAGATTTCCTCTGAGGATATTTCCTTTTTCACCATAGCCCTCTATGGGCTTCCAAATATCACTTTGCCAATTCCACAAGAACTGTCTTATCGAAAGGCTTCTTGTGGGGAAAGCTGTAACCCTGTGAGATGATTTCACAGAACACAACGAAGTTTCTCAGAAAGCTTCTTTCTCTTTGTTATCGGAGGATATTTCCTTTGGCCCTATAGTCTTCAAACGGATCCGAAATATCTGTTCTCAGATTCCACAGAAATAAGGCTAGCAAAGAGATCCACGAAATACAGATGTAACTCTGTGAGATGAATTAACAGAACACTAAGCAGTTTCTCAGAAAGCTTCTTTCCAGATTTCATCTGGGGATATTTCCTTTTTCACCATAGCCCTCTATGGGCTTCCAAATATCACTTTGCCAATTCCACAAGAACTGTCTTAGCGAAAGGATTCTTGAGGGGAAATCTGTAACACTGTGAGATGATTTCACAGAACACAACGAAGTTTCTCAGAAAGTTTCTTTCTCTTTGTTATTGGAGAATATTTCCTTTAGCCCTATAGTCTTCAAACGGATCAGAAATATCTGTTCTCAGATTCCACAGAAATAAGGCTAGCAATGAGATCCAGGAAATAAACATGTAATTCAGTGAGATGAATTAACAGAACACTAAGCAGTTTCTCAGAAAGCTTCTTTCCAGATTTACTCTGCGGATATTTCCTTTTTCACCATAGCCCTCTAAGGGCTTCCAAATATCACTTTGCCAATTCCACAAGAACTGTCTTAGCGAAAGGCTTCTTGTTGGGAAAGATGTAACTCTGTGAGATGATTTCACAGAACACAACGAAGTTTCTCAGAAAGCTTCTTTCTCTTTGTTATCGGAGGATATATCCTTTGACCCTATAGTCTTCAAAGGGATCCGAAATATCTGTTCTCAGATTCCACAGAAATAAGGCTAGCAAAGAGATCCACGAAATAAAGATGTAACTCTGTGAGATGAATTAACAGAACACTAAGCAGTTTCTCAGAAAGCTTCTTTCCAGATTTCATCTGAGGATATTTCCCTTTTCACGATAGCCCTCTATTGGCTTCCAAATATCACTTTGCCAATTCCACAAGAACTGTCTTAGCGAAAGGTTTCTTGTGGGGAAAGCTGTAACTCTGTGAGATGATTTCACAGAACACAACGAAGTTTCTCAGAAAGCTTCTTTCTCTTTGTTATCGGAGGATATTTCCTTTGGCCCTATAGTCTTCAAAGGGATCCGAAATATCTGTTCTCAGATTCCACAGAAATAAGGCTAGCAAAGAGATCCACGAAATAAAGATGTAATTCTGTGAGATGAATTAACAGAACACTAAGCAGTTTCTCAGAAAGCTTCTTTCCAGATTTCCTCTGAGGATATTTCCTTTTTCAACATAGCCCTCTATGGGCTTCCAAATATCACTTTGCCAATTCCACAAGAACTGTCTTAGCGAAAGGCTTCTTAAGGGGAAAGCTGTAACTCTGTGAGATGATTTCACAGAACACAACGAAGTTTCTCAGAAAGCTTCTTTCTCTTTGTTATCGGAGGATATTTCCTTTGGCCCTATAGTCTTCAAAGGGATCCGAAATATCTGTTCTCAGATTCCACAGAAATAAGGCTAGCAAAGAGATCCACGAAATACAGATGTAACTCTGTGAGATGAATTAACAGAACACCAAGCAGTTTCTCAGAAAGCTTCTTTCCAGATTTCCTCTGAGGATATTTCCTTTTTCACCGTAGCCCTCTATGGGTTTCCAAATATCACTTTGCCAATTCCACAAGAACTGTCTTAGCGAAAGGCTTCTTGAGGGGAACGCTGTAACTCTGTGAGATGATTTCACAGAACACAACGAAGTTTCTCAGAAAGCTTCTTCCTCTTTGTTATCGGAGGATATTTCCTTTGGCCCTATAGTCTTCAAACGGATCCGAAATATCTGTTCTCAGATTCCACAGAAATAATGCTAGCAAAGAGATCCCCGAAATAAAGATGTAACTCTGTGAGATGAATTAAGAGAACACTAAGCAGTTTCTCAGAAAGCTTCTTTAAAAATTTCATCTGAGGATATTTCCTTTTACACCATAGCCCTCTATGGGCTTCCAAATATCACTTTGCCAATTCCACAAGAACCGTCTTAGCAAAAGTCTTCGTGATGGGAAATCTGTAACTCTGTGAGATGATTTCAAAAAACACAACTAAGTTTCTCAGAAAGCTTCTTTCTCTTTGTTATCGGAGGATATTTCCTTTGGCCCTATAGTATTCAATCGGATCCGAAATATCTGTTCTCAGATTCCACAGAAATAAGGCTAGCAAAGAGATCCACGAAATAAACATGTAATTCAGTGAGTGAATTAACAGAACACTAAGCAGTTTCTCAGAAAGCTTCTTTCCAGATTTCATCTGGAGATATTTCCTTTTTCACCATAGCACTCTATGGGCTTCCATATATCACTTTGCAAATTCCACAAGAACTGTCTTAGCGAAAGGCTTCTGGAGGGGAAAGCTGTAACTCTGTGAGATGATTTCACAGAACACAACGAAGTTTCTCAGAAAGCTTCTTTCTCTTTGTTATCGGAGGATATTTCCTTTGGCACTATAGTCTTCAAAGGGATCTGAAATATCTGTTCTCAGATTCCACAGAAATAAGGCTAGCAAAGAGATCCACGAAATACAGATGTAACTCTGTGACATGAATTAACAGAACACTAAGCAGTTTCTCAGAAAGCTTCTTTCCAGATTTCCTCTGAGGATATTTCCTTTTTCACCATAGCCCTCTAGGGGCTTCCAAATATCACTTTGCCAATTCCACAAGAACTGTCTTAGCAAAAGACTTCTTGATGGGAAAGCTGTAACTCTGTGAGATGATTTCACAGAACACAACGAATTTCTCTGAAAGCTTCTTTCTCTTTGTTACCGGAAGATATTTCCTTTGGTCCTATAGTCTTCAAAGGAATCCGAAATATCTGTTCTCAGATTCCACAGAAATAAGGCTAGCAAAGAGATCCACGAAATACAGATGTAACTCTGTGAGATGAATTAACAGAACACTAAGCAGTTTCTCAGAAATCTTCTTTCCAGATTTCATCTGAGGATATTTCCTTTTTCACGATAGACCTCTATGGGCTTCCAAATATCACTTTGCCAATTCCAAAAGAACTCTCTTAGCGAAAGGCTTCTTGTGGGGAAAGCTGTAACTCTGTGAGATGATTTCACAGAACACAACGAAGTTTCTCAGAAAGCTTCTTTCTCTTTGTTATCGGAGGATATTTCCTTTGGCCCTATAGTCTTCAAAGGGATCCGAAATATCTGTTCTCAGATTCCACAGAAATAAGGCTAGCAAAGAGATCCACGAAATAAAGATGTAACTCTGTGAGATGAATTAGCAGAACACTAAGCAGTTTCTCAGAAAGCTTCTTTCCAGATTTCATCTGAGGATATTTCCTTTTTCACCATAGCCCCCTATGGGTTTCCAAATATCACTTTGCCAATTCCACAAGAACTGTCTTAGCGAAAGGCTTCTTCAGGGGAACGCTGTAAATCTGTGAGATGGTTTCACAGAACACAAAGAAGTTTCTCAGAAAGCTTCTTTCTCTTTGTTATCGGAGGATATTTCCTTTGGCCCTATAGTCTTCAAAGGGATCCGAAATATCTGTTCTCAGATTCCACAGAAATAAGGCTAGCAAAGAGATCCACGAAATACAGATGTAACTCTGTGAGATGAATTAACAGAACACTAAGCAGTTTCTCAGAAAGCTTCTTTCCAGATTTCCTCTGAGGATATTTCCTTTTTCACCATAGCCCTCTATGGACTTCCAAATATCACTTTGCCAATTCCACAAGAACTGTCTTATCGAAAGGCTTCTTGTGGGGAAAGCTGTAACTCTGTGAGATGATTTCACAGAACACAACGAAGTTTCTCAGAAAGCTTCTTTCTCTTTGTTATCGGAGGATATTTCCTTTGGCCCTATAGTCTTCAAACGGATCCGAAATATCTGTTCTCAGATTCCACAGAAATAAGGCTAGCAAAGAGATCCACGAAATACAGATGTAACTCTGTGAGATGAATTAACAGAACACTAAGCAGTTTCTCAGAAACCTTCTTTCCAGATTTCCTCTGAGGATATTTCCTTTTTCACCATAGCCCTCTATGGGCTTCCAAATATCACTTTGCCAATTCCACAAGAACTGTCTTATCGAAAGGCTTCTTGTTGGGAAAGCTGTAACTCTGTGAGATGATTTCACAGAACACAACGAAGTTTCTCAGAAAGCTTCTTTCTCTTTGTTATCGGAGGATATTTCCTTTGGCCCTATAGTCTTCAAAGGGATCCGAAATATCTGTTCTCAGATTCCACAGAAATAAGGCTAGCAAAGAGATCCACGAAATACAGATGTAACTCTGTGAGATGAATTAACAGAACACTAAGCAGTTTCTCAGAAACCTTCTTTCCAGATTTCATCTGGGGATATTTCCTTTTTCACCATAGACCTCTATGGGCTTCCAAATATCACTTTGCCAATTCCACAAGAACGGTCTTAGCGAAAGGCTTCTTGAGGGGAAAGCTGTAACACTGTGAGATGATTTCACAGAACAAAACGAAGTTTCTCAGAAAGTTTCTTTCTCTTTGTTATTGGAGAATATTTCCTTTGGCCCCATAGTCTTCAAACGGATCAGAAATATCTGTTCTCAGATTCCACAGAAATAAGGCTAGCAATGAGATCCAGGAAATAAACATGTAATTCAGTGAGATGAATTAACAGAACACTAAGCAGTTTCTCAGAAAGCTTCTTTCCAGATTTACTCTGCGGATATTTCCTTTTTCACCATAGCCCTCTATGGGCTTCCAAATATCACTTTGCCAATTCCACAAGAACTGTCTTAGCGAAAGGCTTCTTGTTGGGAAAGATGTAACTCTGTGAGATGATTTCACAGAACACAACGAAGTTTCTCAGAAAGCTTCTTTCTCTTTGTTATCGGAGGATATATCCTTTGACCCTATAGTCTTCAAAGGGATCCGAAATATCTGTTCTCAGATTCCACAGAAATAAGGCTAGCAAAGAGATCCACGAAATAAAGATGTAACTCTGTGAGATGAATTAACAGAACACTAAGCAGTTTCTCAGAAAGCTTCTTTCCAGATTTCATCTGAGGATATTTCCTTTTTCACGATAGCCCTCTATGGGCTTCCAAATATAACTTTCCCAATTCCACAAGAACTGTCTTAGCGAAAGGCTTCTTGAGGGGAAAGCTGTAACTCTGTGAGATGATTTCACAGAACACAACGAAGTTTCTCAGAAAGCTTCTTTCTCTTTGTTATCGGAGGATATTTCCTTTGGCCCTATAGTCTTCAAAGGGATCCGAAATATCTGTTCTCAGATACCACAGAAATAAGGCTAGCAAAGAGATCCACGAAATACAGATGTAACTCTGTGAGATGAATTAACAGAACACTAAGCAGTTTCTCAGAAAGCTTCTTTCCAGATTTCATCTGGGGATATTTCCTTTTTCACCATAGCCCTCTATGGGCTTCCAAATATCACTTTGCCAATTCCACAAGAACTGTCTTAGCGAAAGGCTTCTTGAGGGGAAAGCTGTAACACTGTGAGATGATTTCACAGAACAAAACGAAGTTTCTCAGAAAGTTTCTTTCTCTTTGTTATTGGAGAATATTTCCTTTGGCCCCACAGTCTTCAAACGGATCAGAAATATCTGTTCTCAGATTCCACAGAAATAAGGCTAGCAATGAGATCCAGTAAATAAACATGTAATTCAGTGAGATGAATTAACAGAACACTAAGCTGTTTCTCAGAAAGCTTCTTTCCAGATTTACTCTGCGGATATTTCCTTTTTCACCATAGCCCTCTATGGGCTTCCAAATATCACTTTGCCAATTCCACAAGAACTGTTTTAGCGAAAGGCTTCTTGTTGGGAAAGATGTAAGTCTGTGAGATGATTTCACAGAACACAACGAAGTTTCTCAGAAAGCTTCTTTCTCTTTGTTATAGGAGGATATATCCTTTGACCCTATAGTCTTCAAAGGGATCCGAAATATCTGTTCTCAGATTCCACAGAAATAAGGCTATCAAAGAGATCCCCGAAATAAAGATGTAACTCTGTGAGATGAATTAACAGAACACTAAGCAGTTTCTCAGAAAGCTTCTTTCCAGATTTCATCTGAGGATATTTCCTTTTTCACGATAGCCCTCTATGGGCTTCCAAATATAACTTTCCCAATTCCACAAGAACTGTCTTAGCGAAAGGCTTCTTGAGGGGAAAGCTGTAACTCTGTGAGATGATTTCACAGAACACAACGAAGTTTCTCAGAAAGCTTCTTTCTCTTTGTTATCGGAGGATATTTCCTTTGGCCCTATAGTCTTTAAAGGGATCCGAAATATCTGTTCTCAGATTCCACAGAAATAAGGCTAGCAAAGAGATCCACGAAATACAGATGTAACTCTGTGAGATGAATTAACAGAACACTAAGCAGTTTCTCAGAAAGTTTCTTTCCAGTTTTCATCTGAGGATATTTCCTTTTTCACCATAGCCATCTATGGGTTTCCAAATATCACTTTGCCAATTCCACAAGAACAGTCTTAGCGAAAGGCTTCTTGAGGGGAACGCTGTAACTCTGTGAGATGATTTCACAGAACACAACGAAGTTTCTCAGAAAGCTTCTTTCTCTTTGTTATCGGAGGATATTTCCTTTGGCCCTATAGTCTTCAAAGGGATCCGAAATATCTGTTCTCAGATTCCACAGAAAGAAGGCTAGCAGAGAGATCCACGAAATACAGATGTAACTCTGTGAGATGAATTAACAGAACACTAAGCAGTTTCTCAGAAAGCTTCTTTCCAGATTTCCTCTGAGGATATTTCCTTTTTCACCATAGCCCTCTATGGGCTTCCAAATATCACTTTGCCAATTCCACAAGAACTGTCTTATCGAAAGGCTTCTTGTGGGGAAAGCTGTAACCCTGTGAGATGATTTCACAGAACACAACGAAGTTTCTCAGAAAGCTTCTTTCTCTTTGTTATCGGAGGATATTTCCTTTGGCCCTATAGTCTTCAAACGGATCCGAAATATCTGTTCTCAGATTCCACAGAAATAAGGCTAGCAAAGAGATCCACGAAATACAGATGTAACTCTGTGAGATGAATTAACAGAACACTAAGCAGTTTCTCAGAAAGCTTCTTTCCAGATTTCATCTGGGGATATTTCCTTTTTCACCATAGCCCTCTATGGGCTTCCAAATATCACTTTGCCAATTCCACAAGAACTGTCTTAGCGAAAGGCTTCTTGAGGGGAAAGCTGTAACACTGTGAGATGATTTCACAGAACAAAACGAAGTTTCTCAGAAAGTTTCTTTCTCTTTGTTATTGGAGAATATTTCCTTTGGCCCCACAGTCTTCAAACGGATCAGAAATATCTGTTCTCAGATTCCACAGAAATAAGGCTAGCAATGAGATCCAGGAAATAAACATGTAATTCAGTGAGATGAATTAACAAAACACTAAGCTGTTTCTCAGAAAGCTTCTTTCCAGATTTACTCTGCGGATATTTCCTTTTTCACCATAGCCCTCTATGGGCTTCCAAATATCACTTTGCCAATTCCACAAGAACTGTTTTAGCGAAAGGCTTCTTGTTGGGAAAGATGTAAGTCTGTGAGATGATTTCACAGAACACAACGAAGTTTCTCAGAAAGCTTCTTTCTCTTTGTTATAGGAGGATATATCCTTTGACCCTATAGTCTTCAAAGGGATCCGAAATATCTGTTCTCAGATTCCACAGAAATAAGGCTATCAAAGAGATCCCCGAAATAAAGATGTAACTCTGTGAGATGAATTAACAGAACACTAAGCAGTTTCTCAGAAAGCTTCTTTCCAGATTTCATCTGAGGATATTTCCTTTTTCACGATAGCCCTCTATGGGCTTCCAAATATAACTTTCCCAATTCCACAAGAACTGTCTTAGCGAAAGGCTTCTTGAGGGGAAAGCTGTAACTCTGTGAGATGATTTCACAGAACACAACGAAGTTTCTCAGAAAGCTTCTTTCTCTTTGTTATCGGAGGATATTTCCTTTGGCCCTATAGTCTTTAAAGGGATCCGAAATATCTGTTCTCAGATTCCACAGAAATAAGGCTAGCAAAGAGATCCACGAAATACAGATGTAACTCTGTGAGATGAATTAACAGAACACTAAGCAGTTTCTCAGAAAGTTTCTTTCCAGTTTTCATCTGAGGATATTTCCTTTTTCACCATAGCCATCTATGGGTTTCCAAATATCACTTTGCCAATTCCACAAGAACAGTCTTAGCGAAAGGCTTCTTGAGGGGAACGCTGTAACTCTGTGAGATGATTTCACAGAACACAACGAAGTTTCTCAGAAAGCTTCTTTCTCTTTGTTATCGGAGGATATTTCCTTTGGCCCTATAGTCTTCAAAGGGATCCGAAATATCTGTTCTCAGATTCCACAGAAAGAAGGCTAGCAGAGAGATCCACGAAATACAGATGTAACTCTGTGAGATGAATTAACAGAACACTAAGCAGTTTCTCAGAAAGCTTCTTTCCAGATTTCCTCTGAGGATATTTCCTTTTTCACCATAGCCCTCTATGGGCTTCCAAATATCACTTTGCCAATTCCACAAGAACTGTCTTATCGAAAGGCTTCTTGTGGGGAAAGCTGTAACCCTGTGAGATGATTTCACAGAACACAACGAAGTTTCTCAGAAAGCTTCTTTCTCTTTGTTATCGGAGGATATTTCCTTTGGCCCTATAGTCTTCAAACGGATCCGAAATATCTGTTCTCAGATTCCACAGAAATAAGGCTAGCAAAGAGATCCACGAAATACAGATGTAACTCTGTGAGATGAATTAACAGAACACTAAGCAGTTTCTCAGAAAGCTTCTTTCCAGATTTCATCTGGGGATATTTCCTTTTTCACCATAGCCCTCTATGGGCTTCCAAATATCACTTTGCCAATTCCACAAGAACTGTCTTAGCGAAAGGATTCTTGAGGGGAAATCTGTAACACTGTGAGATGATTTCACAGAACACAACGAAGTTTCTCAGAAAGTTTCTTTCTCTTTGTTATTGGAGAATATTTCCTTTAGCCCTATAGTCTTCAAACGGATCAGAAATATCTGTTCTCAGATTCCACAGAAATAAGGCTAGCAATGAGATCCAGGAAATAAACATGTAATTCAGTGAGATGAATTAACAGAACACTAAGCAGTTTCTCAGAAAGCTTCTTTCCAGATTTACTCTGCGGATATTTCCTTTTTCACCATAGCCCTCTAAGGGCTTCCAAATATCACTTTGCCAATTCCACAAGAACTGTCTTAGCGAAAGGCTTCTTGTTGGGAAAGATGTAACTCTGTGAGATGATTTCACAGAACACAACGAAGTTTCTCAGAAAGCTTCTTTCTCTTTGTTATCGGAGGATATATCCTTTGACCCTATAGTCTTCAAAGGGATCCGAAATATCTGTTCTCAGATTCCACAGAAATAAGGCTAGCAAAGAGATCCACGAAATAAAGATGTAACTCTGTGAGATGAATTAACAGAACACTAAGCAGTTTCTCAGAAAGCTTCTTTCCAGATTTCATCTGAGGATATTTCCTTTTTCACGATAGCCCTCTATTGGCTTCCAAATATCACTTTGTCAATTCCACAAGAACTGTCTTAGCGAAAGGCTTCTTGTGGGGAAAGCTGTAACTCTGTGAGATGATTTCACAGAACACAAAGAAGTTTCTCAGAAAGCTTCTTTCTCTTTGTTATCGGAGGATATTTCCTTTGGCCCTATAGTCTTCAAAGGGATCCGAAATATCTGTTCTCAGATTCCACAGAAATAAGGCTAGCAAAGAGATCCACGAAATAAAGATGTAATTCTGTGAGATGAATTAACAGAACACTAAGCAGTTTCTCAGAAAGCTTCTTTCCAGATTTCCTCTGAGGATATTTCCTTTTTCACCATAGCCCTCTATGGGCTTCCAAATATCACTTTGCCAATTCCACAAGAACTGTCTTAGCGAAAGGCTTCTTAAGGGGAAAGCTGTAACTCTGTGAGATGATTTCACAGAACACAACGAAGTTTCTCAGAAAGCTTCTTTCTCTTTGTTATCGGAGGATATTTCCTTTGGCCCTATAGTCTTCAAAGGGATCCGAAATATCTGTTCTCAGATTCCACAGAAATAAGGCTAGCAAAGAGATCCACGAAATACAGATGTAACTCTGTGAGATGAATTAACAGAACACCAAGCAGTTTCTCAGAAAGCTTCTTTCCAGATTTCCTCTGAGGATATTTCCTTTTTCACCGTAGCCCTCTATGGGTTTCCAAATATCACTTTGCCAATTCCACAAGAACTGTCTTAGCGAAAGGCTTCTTGAGGGGAACGCTGTAACTCTGTGAGATGATTTCACAGAACACAACGAAGTTTCTCAGAAAGCTTCTTCCTCTTTGTTATCGGAGGATATTTCCTTTGGCCCTATAGTCTTCAAACGGATCCGAAATATCTGTTCTCAGATTCCACAGAAATAAGGCTAGCAAAGAGATCCACGAAATACAGATGTAACTCTGTGAGATGAATTAACAGAACACTAAGCAGTTTCTCAGAAAGCTTCTTTCCAAATTTACTCTGCGGATATTTCCTTTTTCACCATAGCCCTCTATGGGCTTCCAAATATCATTTTGCCAATTCCACAAGAACTGTCTTAGCGAAAGGCTTCTTGTTGGGAAAGCTGTAACTCAGTGAGATGATTTAACAGAACACAAAGAAGTTTCCCAGAAAGTTTCCTTCTCTTTGTTATCGGAGGATATTTCCTTTGGCCCTATAGTCTTCAAAGGGATCCGAAATATCTGTTCTCAGATTCCACAGAAATAAGGCTAGCAAAGACATCCACGAAATACAGATGTAACTCTGTGAAATGAATTAACAGAAGACTAAGCAGTTTCTCAGAAAGCTTCTTTCCAGATTTCATCTGAGGATATTTCCTTTTTCACCATAGCCCTCTGTGGGTTTCCAAATATCACTTTGCCAATTCCACAAGAACTGTCTAAGCGAAAGGCTTCTTGAGGGGAAAGCTGTAACTCTGTGAGATGATTTCACAGAACACAACGAAGTTTCTCAGAAAGCTTCTTTCTCTTTGTTATCGGAGGATATTTCCTTTGGCCCTATAGTCTTCAAACGGATCCGAAATATCTGCTCTCAGATTCCACAGAAATAATGCTAGCAAAGAGATCCCCGAAATAAAGATGTAACTCTGTGAGATGAATTAAGAGAACACTAAGCAGTTTCTCAGAAAGCTTCTTTAAAAATTTCATCTGAGGATATTTCCTTTTACACCATAGCCCTCTATGGGCTTCCAAATATCACTTTGCCAATTCCACAAGAACCGTCTTAGCAAAAGTCTTCGTGATGGGAAATCTGTAACTCTGTGAGATGATTTCAAAAAACACAACTAAGTTTCTCAGAAAGCTTCTTTCTCTTTGTTATCGGAGGATATTTCCTTTGGCCCTATAGTATTCAATCGGATCCGAAATATCTGTTCTCAGATTCCACAGAAATAAGGCTAGCAAAGAGATCCACGACATAAACATGTAATTCAGTGAGTGAATTAACAGAACACTAAGCAGTTTCTCAGAAAGCTTCTTTCCAGATTTCATCTGGAGATATTTCCTTTTTCACCATAGCACTCTATGGGCTTCCATATATCACTTTGCAAATTCCACAAGAACTGTCTTAGCGAAAGGCTTCTGGAGGGGAAAGCTGTAACTCTGTGAGATGATTTCACAGAACACAACGAAGTTTCTCAGAAAGCTTCTTTCTCTTTGTTATCGGAGGATATTTCCTTTGGCACTATAGTCTTCAAAGGGATCTGAAATATCTGTTCTCAGATTCCACAGAAATAAGGCTAGCAAAGAGATCCACGAAATACAGATGTAACTCTGTGACATGAATTAACAGAACACTAAGCAGTTTCTCAGAAAGCTTCTTTCCAGATTTCCTCTGAGGATATTTCCTTTTTCACCATAGCCCTCTAGGGGCTTCCAAATATCACTTTGCCAATTCCACAAGAACTGTCTTAGCAAAAGACTTCTTGATGGGAAAGCTGTAACTCTGTGAGATGATTTCACAGAACACAACGAATTTCTCTGAAAGCTTCTTTCTCTTTGTTACCGGAAGACATTTCCTTTGGTCCTATAGTCTTCAAAGGAATCCGAAATATCTGTTCTCAGATTCCACAGAAATAAGGCTAGCAAAGAGATCCACGAAATACAGATGTAACTCTGTGAGATGAATTAACAGAACACTAAGCAGTTTCTCAGAAATCTTCTTTCCAGATTTCATCTGAGGATATTTCCTTTTTCACGATAGACCTCTATGGGCTTCCAAATATCACTTTGCCAATTCCAAAAGAACTCTCTTAGCGAAAGGCTTCTTGTGGGGAAAGCTGTAACTCTGTGAGATGATTTCACAGAACACAACGAAGTTTCTCAGAAAGCTTCTTTCTCTTTGTTATCGGAGGATATTTCCTTTGGCCCTATAGTCTTCAAAGGGATCCGAAATATCTGTTCTCAGATTCCACAGAAATAAGGCTAGCAAAGAGATCCACGAAATAAAGATGTAACTCTGTGAGATGAATTAGCAGAACACTAAGCAGTTTCTCAGAAAGCTTCTTTCCAGATTTCATCTGAGGATATTTCCTTTTTCACCATAGCCCCCTATGGGTTTCCAAATATCACTTTGCCAATTCCACAAGAACTGTCTTAGCGAAAGGCTTCTTCAGGGGAACGCTGTAAATCTGTGAGATGGTTTCACAGAACACAAAGAAGTTTCTCAGAAAGCTTCTTTCTCTTTGTTATCGGAGGATATTTCCTTTGGCCCTATAGTCTTCAAAGGGATCCGAAATATCTGTTCTCAGATTCCACAGAAATAAGGCTAGCAAAGAGATCCACGAAATACAGATGTAACTCTGTGAGATGAATTAACAGAACACTAAGCAGTTTCTCAGAAAGCTTCTTTCCAGATTTCCTCTGAGGATATTTCCTTTTTCACCATAGCCCTCTATGGACTTCCAAATATCACTTTGCCAATTCCACAAGAACTGTCTTATCGAAAGGCTTCTTGTGGGGAAAGCTGTAACTCTGTGAGATGATTTCACAGAACACAACGAAGTTTCTCAGAAAGCTTCTTTCTCTTTGTTATCGGAGGATATTTCCTTTGGCCCTATAGTCTTCAAACGGATCCGAAATATCTGTTCTCAGATTCCACAGAAATAAGGCTAGCAAAGAGATCCACGAAATACAGATGTAACTCTGTGAGATGAATTAACAGAACACTAAGCAGTCTCTCAGAAACCTTCTTTCCAGATTTCCTCTGAGGATATTTCCTTTTTCACCATAGCCCTCTATGGGCTTCCAAATATCACTTTGCCAATTCCACAAGAACGGTCTTAGCGAAAGGCTTCTTGAGGGGAAAGCTGTAACACTGTGAGATGATTTCACAGAACAAAAGGAAGTTTCTCAGAAAGTTTCTTTCTCTTTGTTATTGGAGAATATTTCCTTTGGCCCCATAGTCTTCAAACGGATCAGAAATATCTGTTCTCAGATTCCACAGAAATAAGGCTAGCAATGAGAACCAGGAAATAAACATGTAATTCAGTGAGATGAATTAACAGAACACTAAGCAGTTTCTCAGAAAGCTTCTTTCCAGATTTACTCTGCGGATATTTCCTTTTTCACCATAGCCCTCTATGGGCTTCCAAATATCACTTTGCCAATTCCACAAGAACTGTCTTAGCGAAAGGCTTCTTGTTGGGAAAGATGTAACTCTGTGAGATGATTTCACAGAACACAACGAAGTTTCTCAGAAAGCTTCTTTCTCTTTGTTATCGGAGGATATATCCTTTGACCCTATAGTCTTCAAAGGGATCCGAAATATCTGTTCTCAGATTCCACAGAAATAAGGCTAGCAAAGAGATCCACGAAATAAAGATGTAACTCTGTGAGATGAATTAACAGAACACTAAGCAGTTTCTCAGAAAGCTTCTTTCCAGATTTCATCTGAGGATATTTCCTTTTTCACGATAGCCCTCTATGGGCTTCCAAATATAACTTTCCCAATTCCACAAGAACTGTCTTAGCGAAAGGCTTCTTGAGGGGAAAGCTGTAACTCTGTGAGATGATATCACAGAACACAACGAAGTTTCTCAGAAAGCTTCTTTCTCTTTGTTATCGGAGGATATTTCCTTTGGCCCTATAGTCTTCAAAGGGATCCGAAATATCTGTTCTCAGATTCCACAGAAATAAGGCTAGCAAAGAGATCCACGAAATACAGATGTAACTCTGTGAGATGAATTAACAGAACACTAAGCAGTTTCTCAGAAAGCTTCTTTCCAGATTTCCTCTGAGGATATTTCCTTTTTCACCATAGCCCTCTATGGGCTTCCAAATATCACTTTGCCAATTCCACAAGAACTGTCTTATCGAAAGGCTTCTTGTGGGGAAAGCTGTAACTCGGTGAGATGATTTCACAGAACACAACGAAGTTTCTCAGAAAGCTTCTTTCTCTTTGTTATCGGAGGATATTTCCTTTGTTCCTATAGTCTTCAAACGGATCCGAAATATCTGTTCTCAGATTCCACAGAAATAAGGCTAGCAAAGAGATCCACGAAATACAGATGTAACTCTGTGAGATGAATTAACAGAACACTAAGCAGTTTCTCAGAAAGCTTCTTTCCAGATTTCATCTGGGGATAGTTCCTTTTTCACCATAGACCTCTATGGGCTTCCAAATATCACTTTGCCAATTCCACAAGAACTGTCTTAGCGAAAGGCTTCTTGAGGGGAAAGCTGTAACACTGTGAGATGATTTCACAGAACAAAACGAAGTTTCTCAGAAAGTTTCTTTCTCTTTGTTATTGAAGAATATTTCCTTTGGCCCCATAGTCTTCAAACGGATCAGAAATATCTGTTCTCAGATTCCACAGAAATAAGGCTAGCAATGAGATCCAGGAAATAAACATGTAATTCAGTGAGATGAATTAACAGAACACTAAGCAGTTTCTCAGAAAGCTTCTTTCCAGATTTACTTTGCGGATATTTCCTTTTTCACCATAGCCCTCTATGGGCTTCCAAATATCACTTTGCCAATTCCACAAGAACTGTCTTAGCGAAAGGCTTCTTGTTGGGAAAGATGTAACTCTGTGAGATGATTTCACAGAACACAACGAAGTTTCTCAGAAAGCTTCTTTCTCTTTGTTATCGGAGGATATATCCTTTGACCCTATAGCCTTCAAAGGGATCAGAAATATCTGTTCTCAGATTCCACAGAAATAAGGCTAGCAAAGAGATCCACGAAATAAAGATGTAACTCTGTGAGATGAATTAACAGAACACTAAGCAGTTTCTCAGAAAGCTTCTTTCCAGATTTCATCTGAGGATATTTCCTTTTTCACGATAGCCCTCTATGGGCTTCCAAATATAACTTTCCCAATTCCACAAGAACTGTCTTAGCGAAAGGCTTCTTGAGGGGAAAGCTGTAACTCTGTGAGATGATATCACAGAACACAACGAAGTTTCTCAGAAAGCTTCTTTCTCTTTGTTATCGGAGGATATTTCCTTTGGCCCTATAGTCTTCAAAGGGATCCGAAATATCTGTTCTCAGATTCCACAGAAATAAGGCTAGCAAAGAGATCCACGAAATACAGATGTAACTCTGTGAGATGAATTAACAGAACACTAAGCAGTTTCTCAGAAAGCTTCTTTCCAGATTTCATCTGAGGATATTTCCTTTTTCACCATAGCCCTCTATGGGCTTCCAAATATCACTTTGCCAATTCCACAAGAACTGTCTTAGCGAAAGGCTTCTTGAGAGGAACGCTGTAACTCTGTGAGATGATTTCACAGAACACAACGAAGTTTCTCAGAAAGCTTCTTTCTCTTTGTTATCGGAGGATATTTCCTTTGGCCCTATAGTCTTCAAAGGGATCCGAAATATCTGTTCTCAGATTCCACAGAAATAAGGCTAGCAGAGAGATCCACGACATACAGATGTAACTCTGTGAGATGAATTAACAGAACACTAAGCAGTTTCTCAGAAAGCTTCTTTCCAGATTTCCTCTGAGGATATTTCCTTCTTCACCATAGCCCTCTATGGGCTTCCAAATATCACTTTGCCAATTCCACAAGAACTGTCTTATCGAAAGGCTTCTTGTGGGGAAAGCTGTAACCCTGTGAGATGATTTCACAGAACACAACGAAGTTTCTCAGAAAGTTTCTTTCTCTTTGTTATCGGAGGATATTTCCTTTGGCCCTATAGTCTTCAAACGGATCCGAAATATCTGTTCTCAGATTCTACAGAAATAAGGCTAGCAAAGAGATCCACGAAATACAGATGTAACTCTGTGAGATGAATTAACAGAACACTAAGCAGTTTCTCAGAAAGCTTCTTTCCAGATTTCATCTGGGGATATTTCCTTTTTCACCATAGCCCTCTATGGGCTTCCAAATATCACTTTGCCAATTCCACAAGAACCGTCTTAGCGAAAGTCTTCGTGATGGGAAATCTGTAACTCTGTGAGATGATTTCAAAGAACACAACTAAGTTTCTCAGAAAGCTTCTTTCTCTTTGTTATCGGAGGATATTTCCTTTGGCCCTATAGTCCTCAATCGGATCCGAAATATCTGTTCTCAGATTCCACAGAAATAAGGCTAGCAAAGAGATCCACGAAATAAACATGTAATTCAGTGAGTGAATTAACAGAACACTAAGCAGTTTCTCAGAAAGCTTCTTTCCAGATTTCATCTGGAGATATTTCCTTTTTCACCATAGCACTCTATGGGCTTCCATATATCACTTTGCAAATTCCACAAGAACTGTCTTAGCGAAAGGCTTCTGGAGGGGAAAGCTGTAACTCTGTGAGATGATTTCACAGAACACAACGAAGTTTCTCAGAAAGCTTCTTTCTCTTTGTTATCGGAGGATATTTCCTTTGGCACTATAGTCTTCAAAGGGATCTGAAATATCTGTTCTCAGATTCCACAGAAATAAGGCTAGCAAAGAGATCCACGAAATACAGATGTAACTCTGTGACATGAATTAACAGAACACTAAGCAGTTTCTCAGAAAGCTTCTTTCCAGATTTCCTCTGAGGATATTTCCTTTTTCACCATAGCCCTCTAGGGGCTTCCAAATATCACTTTGCCAATTCCACAAGAACTGTCTTAGCAAAAGACTTCTTGATGGGAAAGCTGTAACTCTGTGAGATGATTTCACAGAACACAACGAATTTCTCTGAAAGCTTCTTTCTCTTTGTTACCGGAAGATATTTCCTTTGGTCCTATAGTCTTCAAAGGAATCCGAAATATCTGTTCTCAGATTCCACAGAAATAAGGCTAGCAAAGAGATCCACGAAATACAGATGTAACTCTGTGAGATGAATTAACAGAACACTAAGCAGTTTCTCAGAAAGCTTCTTTCCAGATTTCATCTGAGGATATTTTCTTTTTCACGATAGCCCTCTATGGGCTTCCAAATATCACTTTGCCAATTACAAAAGAACTGTCTTAGCGAAAGGCTTCTTGTGGGGAAAGCTGTAACTCTGTGAGATGATTTCACAGAACACAAAGAAGATTCTCAGAAAGCTTCTTTCTCTTTGTTATCGGAGGATATTTCCTTTGGCCCTATAGTCTTCAAAGGGATCCGAAATATCTGTTCTCAGATTCCACAGAAATAAGGCTAGCAAAGAGATCCACGAAATAAAGATGTAATTCTGTGAGATGAATTAGCAGAACACTAAGCAGTTTCTCAGAAAGCTTCTTTCCAGATTTCATCTGAGGATATTTCCTTTTTCACCGTAGCCCTCTATGGGTTTCCAAATATCACTTTGCCAATTCCACAAGAACTGTCTTAGCGAAAGGCTTCTTCAGGGGAACGCTGTAACTCTGTGAGATGATTTCACAGAACACAACGAAGTTTCTCAGAAAGCTTCTTTCTCTTTGTTATCGGAGGATATTTCCTTTGGCCCTATAGTCTTCAAAGGGATCCGAAATATCTGTTCTCAGATTCCACAGAAATAAGGCTAGCAAAGAGATCCACGAAATACAGATGTAACTCTGTGAGATGAATTAACAGAACACTAAGCAGTTTCTCAGAAACCTTCTTTCCAGATTTCATCTGGGGATATTTCCTTTTTCACCATAGACCTCTATGGGCTTCCAAATATCACTTTGCCAATTCCACAAGAACGGTCTTAGCGAAAGGCTTCTTGAGGGGAAAGCTGTAACACTGTGAGATGATTTCACAGAACAAAACGAAGTTTCTCAGAAATTTTCTTTCTCTTTGTTATTGGAGAATATTTCCTTTGGCCCCATAGTCTTCAAACGGATCAGAAATATCTGTTCTCAGATTCCACAGAAATAAGGCTAGCAATGAGATCCAGGAAATAAACATGTAATTCAGTGAGATGAATTAAAAGAACACTAAGCAGTTTCTCAGAAAGCTTCTTTCCAGATTTACTCTGCGGATATTTCCTTTTTCACCATAGCCCTCTATGGGCTTCCAAATATCACTTTGCCAATTCCACAAGAACTGTCTTAGCGACAGGTTTCTTGAGGGGAAAGCTGTAACTCTGTGAGATGATTTCACAGAACACAACGAAGTTTCTCAGAAAGCTTCTTTCTCTTTGTTATCGGAGGATATATCCTTTGACCCTATAGTCTTCAAAGGGATCCGAAATATCTGTTCTCAGATTCCACAGAAATAAGGCTAGCAAAGAGATCCACGAAATAAAGATGTAACACTGTGAGATGAATTAACAGAACACTAAGCAGTTTCTCAGAAAGCTTCTTTCCAGATTTCATCTGAGGATATTTCCTTTTTCACGATAGCCCTCTATGGGCTTCCAAATATCACTTTCCCAATTCCACAAGAACTGTCTTAGCGAAAGGCTTCTTGAGGGGAAAGCTGTAACTCTGTGAGATGATATCACAGAACACAACGAAGTTTCTCAGAAAGCTTCTTTCTCTTTGTTATCGGAGGATATTTCCTTTGGCCCTATAGTCTTCAAAGGGATCCGAAATATCTGTTCTCAGATTCCACAGAAATAAGGCTAGCAAAGAGATCCACGAAATACAGATGTAACTCTGTGAGATGAATTAACAGAACACTAAGCAGTTTCTCAGAAAGCTTCTTTCCAGATTTCCTCTGAGGATATTTCCTTTTTCACCGTAGCCCTCTATGGGCTTCCAAATATCACTTTGCCAATTCCAAAAGAACTGTCTTATCGAAAGGCTTCTTGTGGGGAAAGCTGTAACTCGGTGAGATGATTTCACAGAACACAACGAAGTTTCTCAGAAAGCTTCTTTCTCTTTGTTATCGGAGGATATTCCCTTTGGCCCTATAGTCTTCAAAGGGATCCGAAATATCTGTTCTCAGATTCCACAGAAATAAGGCTAGCAAAGAGATCCACGAAATACAGATGTAACTCTGTGAGATGAATTAACAGAACACTAAGCAGTTTGTCAGAAAGCTTCTTTCCAGATTTCATCTGGGGATATTTCCTTTTTCACCATAGACCTCTATGGGCTTCCAAATATCACTTTGCCAATTCCACAAGAACTGTCTTAGCGAAAGGCTTCTTGAGGGGAAAGCTGTAACACTGTGAGATGATTTCACAGAACAAAACGAAGTTTCTCAGAAAGTTTCTTTCTCTTTGTTATTGGAGAATATTTCCTTTGGCCCCATAGTCTTCAAACGGATCAGAAATATCTGTTCTCAGATTCCACAGAAATAAGGCTAGCAATGAGATCCAGGAAATAAACATGTAATTCAGTGAGATGAATTAACAGAACACTAAGCAGTTTCTCAGAAAGCTTCTTTCCAGATTTACTCTGCGGATATTTCCTTTTTCACCATAGCCCTCTATGGGCTTCCAAATATCACTTTGCCAATTCCACAAGAACTGTCTTAGCGAAAGGCTTCTTGTTGGGAAAGATGTAACTCTGTGAGATGATTTCACAGAACACAACGAAGTTTCTCAGAAAGCTTCTTTCTCTTTGTTATCGGAGGATATATCCTTTGACCCTATAGTCTTCAAAGGGATCCGAAATATCTGTTCTCAGATTCCACAGAAATAAGGCTAGCAAAGAGATCCACGAAATAAAGATGTAACTCTGTGAGATGAATTAACAGAACACTAAGCAGTTTCTCAGAAAGCTTCTTTCCAGATTTCATCTGAGGATATTTCCTTTTTCACGATAGCCCTCTATGGGCTTCCAAATATCACTTTCCCAATTCCACAAGAACTGTCTTAGCGAAAGGCTTCTTGAGCGGAAAGCTGTAACTCTGTGAGATGATATCACAGAACACAACGAAGTTTCTCAGAAAGCTTCTTTCTCTTTGTTATCGGAGGATATTTCCTTTGGCCCTATAGTCTTCAAAGGGATCCGAAATATCTGTTCTCAGATTCCACAGAAATAAGGCTAGCAAAGAGATCCACGAAATACAGATGTAACTATGTGAGATTAATTAACAGAACACTAAGCAGTTTCTCAGAAAGCTTCTTTCCAGATTTCATCTGAGGATATTTCCTTTTTCACCATAGCCCTCTATGGGTTTCCAAATATCACTTTGCCAATTCCACAAGAACTGTCTTAGCGAAAGGCTTCTTGAGGGGAAAGCTGTAACTCTGTGAGATGATTTCACAGAACACAACGAAGTTTCTCAGAAAGCTTCTTTCTCTTTGTTATCGGAGGATATTTCCTTTGGCCCTATAGTCTTCAAAGGGATCCGAAATATCTGTTCTCAGATTCCACAGAAATAAGGCTAGCAGAGATACCCACGAAATACAGATGTAACTCTGTGAGATGAATTAACAGAACACTAAGCAGTTTCTCAGAAAGCTTCTTTCCAGATTTCCTCTGAGGATATTTCCTTTTTCACCATAGCCCTCTATGGGCTTCCAAATATCACTTTGCCAATTCCACAAGAACTGTCTTATCGAAAGGCTTCTTGTGGGGAAAGCTGTAACCCTGTGAGATGATTTCACAGAACACAACGAAGTTTCTCAGAAAGCTTCTTTCTCTTTGTTATCGGAGGATATTTCCTTTGGCCCTATAGTCTTCAAACGGATCCGAAATATCTGTTCTCAGATTCCACAGAAATAAGGCTAGCAAAGAGATCCACGAAATACAGATGTAACTCTGTGAGATGAATTAACAGAACACTAAGCAGTTTCTCAGAAAGCTTCTTTCCAGATTTCATCTGGGGATATTTCCTTTTTCACCATAGCCCTCTATGGGCTTCCAAATATCACTTTGCCAATTCCACAAGAACCGTCTTAGCGAAAGTCTTCGTGATGGGAAATCTGTAACTCTGTGAGATGATTTCAAAGAACACAACTAAGTTTCTCAGAAAGTTTCTTCCTCTTTGTTATCGGAGGATATTTCCTTTGGCCCTATAGTCCTCAATCGGATCCGAAATATCTGTTCTCAGATTCCACAGAAATAAGGCTAGCAAAGAGATCCACGAAATAAACATGTAATTCAGTGAGTGAATTAACAGAACACTAAGCAGTTTCTCAGAAAGCTTCTTTCCAGATTTCATCTGGAGATATTTCCTTTTTCAGCATAGCACTCTATGGGCTTCCATATATCACTTTGCAAATTCCACAAGAACTGTCTTAGCGAAAGGCTTCTGGAGGGGAAAGCTGTAACTCTGTGAGATGATTTCACAGAACACAACGAAGTTTCTCAGAAAGCTTCTTTCTCTTTGTTATCGGAGGATATTTCCTTTGGCACTATAGTCTTCAAAGGGATCTGAAATATCTGTTCTCAGATTCCACAGAAATAAGGCTAGCAAAGAGATCCACGAAATACAGATGTAACTCTGTGACATGAATTAACAGAACACTAAGCAGTTTCTCAGAAAGCTTCTTTCCAGATTTCCTCTGAGGATATTTCCTTTTTCACCATAGCCCTCTAGGGGCTTCCAAATATCACTTTGCCAATTCCACAAGAACTGTCTTAGCAAAAGACTTCTTGATGGGAAAGCTGTAACTCTGTGAGATGATTTCACAGAACACAACGAATTTCTCTGAAAGCTTCTTTCTCTTTGTTACCGGAAGATATTTCCTTTGGTCCTATAGTCTTCAAAGGAATCCGAAATATCTGTTCTCAGATTCCACAGAAATAAGGCTAGCAAAGAGATCCACGAAATACAGATGTAACTCTGTGAGATGAATTAACAGAACACTAAGCAGTTTCTCAGAAAGCTTCTTTCCACATTTCTTCTGAGGATATTTCCTTTTTCACGATAGCCCTCTATGGGCTTCCAAATATCACTTTGCCAATTCCAAAAGAACTGTCTTAGCGAAAGGCTTCTTGTGGGGAAAGCTGTAACTCTGTGAGATGATTTCACAGAACACAACGAAGTTTCTCAGAAAGCTTCTTTCTCTTTGTTATCGGAGGATATTTCCTTTGGCCCTATAGTCTTCAAAGGGATCCGAAATATCTGTTCTCAGATTCCACAGAAATAAGGCTAGCAAAGAGATCCACGAAATAAAGATGTAACTCTGTGAGATGAATTAGCAGAACACTAAGCAGTTTCTCAGAAAGCTTCTTTCCAGATTTCATCTGAGGATATTTCCTTTTTCACCATAGCCCTCTATGGGTTTCCAAATATCACTTTGCCAATTCCACAAGAACTGTCTTAGCGAAAGGCTTCTTCAGGAGAACGCTGTAACTCTGCGAGATGATTTCACAGAACACAAAGAAGTTTCTCAGAAAGCTTCTTTCTCTTTGTTATCGGAGGATATTACCTTTGGCCCTATAGTCTTCAAACGGATCCGAAATATCTGTTCTCAGATTCCACAGAAATAAGGCTAGCAAAGAGATCCACGAAATACAGATGTAACTCTGTGAGATGAATTAACAGAACACTAAGCAGTTTCTCAGAAAGCTTCTTTCCAGATTTCATCTGGGGATATTTCCTTTTTCACCATAGACCTCTATGGGCTTCCAAATATCACTTTGCCAATTCCACAAGAACTGTCTTAGCGAAAGGCTTCTTGAGGGGAAAGCTGTAACACTGTGAGATGATTTCACAGAACAAAACGAAGTTTCTCAGAAAGTTTCTTTCTCTTTGTTATTGGAGAATATTTCCTTTGGCCCCATAGTCTTCAAACGGATCAGAAATATCTGTTCTCAGATTCCACAGAAATAAGGCTAGCAATGAGATCCAGGAAATAAACATGTAATTCAGTGAGATGAATTAACAGAACACTAAGCAGTTTCTCAGAAAGCTTCTTTCCAGATTTACTCTGCGGATATTTCCTTTTTCACCGTAGCCCTCTATGGGCTTCCAAATATCACTTTGCCAATTCCACAAGAACTGTCTTAGCGAAAGGCTTCTTGTTGGGAAAGATGTAACTCTGTGAGATGATTTCACAGAACACAACGAAGTTTCTCAGAAAGCTTCTTTCTCTTTGTTATCGGAGGATATATCCTTTGACCCTATAGTCTTCAAAGGGATCCGAAATATCTGTTCTCAGATTCCACAGAAATAAGGCTAGCAAAGAGATCCACGAAATAAAGATGTAACCCTGTGAGATGAATTAACAGAACACTAAGCAGTTTCTCAGAAAGCTTCTTTCCAGATTTCATCTGAGGATATTTCCTTTTTCACGATAGCCCTCTATGGGCTTCCAAATATAACTTTCCCAATTCCACAAGAACTGTCTTAGCGAAAGGCTTCTTGAGGGGAAAGCTGTAACTCTGTGAGATGATATCACAGAACACAACGAAGTTTCTCAGAAAGCTTCTTTCTCTTTGTTATCGGAGGATATTTCCTTTGGCCCTATAGTCTTCAAAGGGATCCGAAATATCTGTTCTCAGATTCCACAGAAATAAGGCTAGCAAAGAGATCCACGAAATACAGATGTAACTCTGTGAGATGAATTAACAGAACACTAAGCAGTTTCTCAGAAAGCTTCTTTCCAGATTTCCTCTGAGGATATTTCCTTTTTCACCATAGCCCTCTATGGGCTTCCAAATATCACTTTGCCAATTCCACAAGAACTGTCTTATCGAAAGGCTTCTTGTGGGGAAAGCTGTAACTCTGTGAGATGATTTCACAGAACACAACGAAGTTTCTCAGAAAGCTTCTTTCTCTTTGTTATCGGAGGATATTTCCTTTGGCCCTATAGTCTTCAAAGGGATCCGAAATATCTGTTCTCAGATTCCACAGAAATAAGGCTAGCAAAGAGATCCACGAAATACAGATGTAACTCTGTGAGATGAATTAACAGAACACTAAGCAGTTTCTCAGAAAGCTTCTTTCCAGATTTCATCTGGGGATATTTCCTTTTTCACCATAGACCTCTATGGGCTTCCAAATATCACTTTGCCAATTCCACAAGAACTGTCTTAGCGAAAGGCTTCTTGAGGGGAAAGCTGTAACACTGTGAGATGATTTCACAGAACAAAACGAAGTTTCTCAGAAAGTTTCTTTCTCTTTGTTATTGGAGAATATTTCCTTTGGCCCCATAGTCTTCAAACGGATCAGAAATATCTGTTCTCAGATTCCACAGAAATAAGGCTAGCAATGAGATCCAGGAAATAAACATGTAATTCAGTGAGATGAATTAACAGAACACTAAGCAGTTTCTCAGAAAGCTTCTTTCCAGATTTACTCTGCGGATATTTCCTTTTTCACCATAGCCCTCTATGGGCTTCCAAATATCACTTTGCCAATTCCACAAGAACTGTCTTAGCGAAAGGCTTCTTGTTGGGAAAGATGTAACTCTGTGAGATGATTTCACAGAACACAACGAAGTTTCTCAGAAAGCTTCTTTCTCTTTGTTATCGGAGGATATATCCTTTGACCCTATAGTCTTCAAAGGGATCCGAAATATCTGTTCTCAGATTCCACAGAAATAAGGCTAGCAAAGAGATCCACGAAATACAGATGTAACTCTGTGAGATGAATTAACAGAACACTAAGCAGTTTCTCAGAAAGCTTCTTTCCAGATTTCATCTGGGGATATTTCCTTTTTCACCATAGCCCTCTATGGGCTTCCAAATATCACTTTGCCAATTCCACAAGAACCGTCTTAGCGAAAGTCTTCGTGATGGGAAATCTGTAACTCTGTGAGATGATTTCAAAGAACACAACTAAGTTTCTCAGAAAGTTTCTTCCTCTTTGTTATCGGAGGATATTTCCTTTGGCCCTATAGTCCTCAATCGGATCCGAAATATCTGTTCTCAGATTCCACAGAAATAAGGCTAGCAAAGAGATCCACGAAATAAACATGTAATTCAGTGAGTGAATTAACAGAACACTAAGCAGTTTCTCAGAAAGCTTCTTTCCAGATTTCATCTGGAGATATTTCCTTTTTCAGCATAGCACTCTATGGGCTTCCATATATCACTTTGCAAATTCCACAAGAACTGTCTTAGCGAAAGGCTTCTGGAGGGGAAAGCTGTAACTCTGTGAGATGATTTCACAGAACACAACGAAGTTTCTCAGAAAGCTTCTTTCTCTTTGTTATCGGAGGATATTTCCTTTGGCACTATAGTCTTCAAAGGGATCTGAAATATCTGTTCTCAGATTCCACAGAAATAAGGCTAGCAAAGAGATCCACGAAATACAGATGTAACTCTGTGACATGAATTAACAGAACACTAAGCAGTTTCTCAGAAAGCTTCTTTCCAGATTTCCTCTGAGGATATTTCCTTTTTCACCATAGCCCTCTAGGGGCTTCCAAATATCACTTTGCCAATTCCACAAGAACTGTCTTAGCAAAAGACTTCTTGATGGGAAAGCTGTAACTCTGTGAGATGATTTCACAGAACACAACGAATTTCTCTGAAAGCTTCTTTCTCTTTGTTACCGGAAGATATTTCCTTTGGTCCTATAGTCTTCAAAGGAATCCGAAATATCTGTTCTCAGATTCCACAGAAATAAGGCTAGCAAAGAGATCCACGAAATACAGATGTAACTCTGTGAGATGAATTAACAGAACACTAAGCAGTTTCTCAGAAAGCTTCTTTCCACATTTCTTCTGAGGATATTTCCTTTTTCACGATAGCCCTCTATGGGCTTCCAAATATCACTTTGCCAATTCCAAAAGAACTGTCTTAGCGAAAGGCTTCTTGTGGGGAAAGCTGTAACTCTGTGAGATGATTTCACAGAACACAACGAAGTTTCTCAGAAAGCTTCTTTCTCTTTGTTATCGGAGGATATTTCCTTTGGCCCTATAGTCTTCAAAGGGATCCGAAATATCTGTTCTCAGATTCCACAGAAATAAGGCTAGCAAAGAGATCCACGAAATAAAGATGTAACTCTGTGAGATGAATTAGCAGAACACTAAGCAGTTTCTCAGAAAGCTTCTTTCCAGATTTCATCTGAGGATATTTCCTTTTTCACCATAGCCCTCTATGGGTTTCCAAATATCACTTTGCCAATTCCACAAGAACTGTCTTAGCGAAAGGCTTCTTCAGGAGAACGCTGTAACTCTGCGAGATGATTTCACAGAACACAAAGAAGTTTCTCAGAAAGCTTCTTTCTCTTTGTTATCGGAGGATATTACCTTTGGCCCTATAGTCTTCAAACGGATCCGAAATATCTGTTCTCAGATTCCACAGAAATAAGGCTAGCAAAGAGATCCACGAAATACAGATGTAACTCTGTGAGATGAATTAACAGAACACTAAGCAGTTTCTCAGAAAGCTTCTTTCCAGATTTCATCTGGGGATATTTCCTTTTTCACCATAGACCTCTATGGGCTTCCAAATATCACTTTGCCAATTCCACAAGAACTGTCTTAGCGAAAGGCTTCTTGAGGGGAAAGCTGTAACACTGTGAGATGATTTCACAGAACAAAACGAAGTTTCTCAGAAAGTTTCTTTCTCTTTGTTATTGGAGAATATTTCCTTTGGCCCCATAGTCTTCAAACGGATCAGAAATATCTGTTCTCAGATTCCACAGAAATAAGGCTAGCAATGAGATCCAGGAAATAAACATGTAATTCAGTGAGATGAATTAACAGAACACTAAGCAGTTTCTCAGAAAGCTTCTTTCCAGATTTACTCTGCGGATATTTCCTTTTTCACCGTAGCCCTCTATGGGCTTCCAAATATCACTTTGCCAATTCCACAAGAACTGTCTTAGCGAAAGGCTTCTTGTTGGGAAAGATGTAACTCTGTGAGATGATTTCACAGAACACAACGAAGTTTCTCAGAAAGCTTCTTTCTCTTTGTTATCGGAGGATATATCCTTTGACCCTATAGTCTTCAAAGGGATCCGAAATATCTGTTCTCAGATTCCACAGAAATAAGGCTAGCAAAGAGATCCACGAAATAAAGATGTAACCCTGTGAGATGAATTAACAGAACACTAAGCAGTTTCTCAGAAAGCTTCTTTCCAGATTTCATCTGAGGATATTTCCTTTTTCACGATAGCCCTCTATGGGCTTCCAAATATAACTTTCCCAATTCCACAAGAACTGTCTTAGCGAAAGGCTTCTTGAGGGGAAAGCTGTAACTCTGTGAGATGATATCACAGAACACAACGAAGTTTCTCAGAAAGCTTCTTTCTCTTTGTTATCGGAGGATATTTCCTTTGGCCCTATAGTCTTCAAAGGGATCCGAAATATCTGTTCTCAGATTCCACAGAAATAAGGCTAGCAAAGAGATCCACGAAATACAGATGTAACTCTGTGAGATGAATTAACAGAACACTAAGCAGTTTCTCAGAAAGCTTCTTTCCAGATTTCCTCTGAGGATATTTCCTTTTTCACCATAGCCCTCTATGGGCTTCCAAATATCACTTTGCCAATTCCACAAGAACTGTCTTATCGAAAGGCTTCTTGTGGGGAAAGCTGTAACTCTGTGAGATGATTTCACAGAACACAACGAAGTTTCTCAGAAAGCTTCTTTCTCTTTGTTATCGGAGGATATTTCCTTTGGCCCTATAGTCTTCAAAGGGATCCGAAATATCTGTTCTCAGATTCCACAGAAATAAGGCTAGCAAAGAGATCCACGAAATACAGATGTAACTCTGTGAGATGAATTAACAGAACACTAAGCAGTTTCTCAGAAAGCTTCTTTCCAGATTTCATCTGGGGATATTTCCTTTTTCACCATAGACCTCTATGGGCTTCCAAATATCACTTTGCCAATTCCACAAGAACTGTCTTAGCGAAAGGCTTCTTGAGGGGAAAGCTGTAACACTGTGAGATGATTTCACAGAACAAAACGAAGTTTCTCAGAAAGTTTCTTTCTCTTTGTTATTGGAGAATATTTCCTTTGGCCCCATAGTCTTCAAACGGATCAGAAATATCTGTTCTCAGATTCCACAGAAATAAGGCTAGCAATGAGATCCAGGAAATAAACATGTAATTCAGTGAGATGAATTAACAGAACACTAAGCAGTTTCTCAGAAAGCTTCTTTCCAGATTTACTCTGCGGATATTTCCTTTTTCACCATAGCCCTCTATGGGCTTCCAAATATCACTTTGCCAATTCCACAAGAACTGTCTTAGCGAAAGGCTTCTTGTTGGGAAAGATGTAACTCTGTGAGATGATTTCACAGAACACAACGAAGTTTCTCAGAAAGCTTCTTTCTCTTTGTTATCGGAGGATATATCCTTTGACCCTATAGTCTTCAAAGGGATCCGAAATATCTGTTCTCAGATTCCACAGAAATAAGGCTAGCAAAGAGATCCACGAAATACAGATGTAACTCTATGAGATGAATTAACAGAACACTAAGCAGTTTCTCAGAAAGCTTCTTTCCAGATTTCATCTGAGGATATTTCCTTTTTCACGATAGCCCTCTATGGGCTTCCAAATATAACTTTCCCAATTCCACAAGAACTGTCTTAGCGAAAGGCTTCTTGAGGGGAAAGCTGTAACTCTGTGAGATGATATGACAGAACACAACGAAGTTTCTCAGAAAGCTTCTTTCTCTTTGTTATCGGAGGATATTTCCTTTGGCCCTATAGTCTTCAAAGGGATCCGAAATATCTGTTCTCAGATTCCACAGAAATAAGGCTAGCAAAGAGATCCACGAAATACAGATGTAACTCTGTGAGATGAATTAACACAACACTAAGCAGTTTCTCAGAAAGCTTCTTTCCAGATTTCATCTGAGGATATTTCCTTTTTCACCATAGCCCTCTATGGGTTTCCAAATATCACTTTGCCAATTCCACAAGAACTGTCTTAGCGAAAGGCTTCTTGAGGGGAAAGCTGTAACTCTGTGAGATGATTTCACAGAACACAACGAAGTTTCTCAGAAAGCTTCTTTCTCTTTGTTATCGGAGGATATTTCCTTTGGCCCTATAGTCTTCAAAGGGATCCGAAATATCTGTTCTCAGATTCCACAGAAATAAGGCTAGCAGAGAGACCCACGAAATACAGATGTAACTCTGTGAGATGAATTAACAGAACACTAAGCAGTTTCTCAGAAAGCTTCTTTCCAGATTTCCTCTGAGGATATTTCCTTTTTCACCATAGCCCTCTATGGGCTTCCAAATATCACTTTGCCAATTCCACAAGAACTGTCTTATCGAAAGGCTTCTTGTGGGGAAAGCTGTAACCCTGTGAGATGATTTCACAGAACACAACGAAGTTTCTCAGAAAGCTTCTTTCTCTTTGTTATCGGAGGATATTTCCTTTGGCCCTATAGTCTTCAAACGGATCCGAAATATCTGTTCTCAGATTCCACAGAAATAAGGCTAGCAAAGAGATCCACGAAATACAGATGTAACTCTGGGAGATGAATTAACAGAACACTAAGCAGTTTCTCAGAAAGCTTCTTTCCAGATTTCATCTGGGGATATTTCCTTTTTCACCATAGCCCTCTATGGGCTTCCAAATATCACTTTGCCAATTCCACAAGAACTGTCTTAGCGAAAGGCTTCTTGAGGGGAAAGCTGTAACACTGTGAGATGATTTCACAGAACACAACGAAGTTTCTCAGAAAGTTTCTTTCTCTTTGTTATTGGAGAATATTTCCTTTGGCCCTATAGTCTTCAAACGGATTAGAAATATCTGTTCTCAGATACCACAGAAATAAGGCTAGCAATGAGATCCAGGAAATAAACATGTAATTCAGTGAGATGAATTAACAGAACACTAAGCAGTTTCTCAGAAAGCTTCTTTCCAGATTTCCTCTGCGGATATTTCCTTTTTCACCATAGCCGTCTATGGGCTTCCAAATATCACTTTGCCAATTCCACAAGAACTGTCTTAGCGAAAGGCTTCTTGTTGGGAAAGATGTAACTCTGTGAGATGATTTCGCAGAACACAACGAAGTTTCTCAGAAAGCTTCTTTGTCTTTGTTATCGGAGGATATATCCTTTGACCCTATAGTCTTCAAAGGGATCCGAAATATCTGTTCTCAGATTCCACAGAAATAAGGCTAGCAAAGAGATCCACGAAATAAAGATGTAACTCTGTGAGGTGAATTAACAGAACACTAAGCAGTTTCTCAGAAAGCTTCTTTCCAGATTTCATCTGAGGATATTTCCTTTTTCACGATAGCCCTCTATGGGCTTCCAAATATCACTTTGCCAATTCCACAAGAACTGTCTTAGCAAAAGGCTTCTTGATGGGAAAGCTGTAACTCTGTGAGATGATTTCACAGAACACAAAGAAGTTTCTCAGAAAGCTTCTTTCTCTTTGTTATCGGAGGATATTTCCTTTGGCCCTATAGTCTTCAAACGGATCCGAAATATCTGTTCTCAGATTCCACAGAAATAAGGCTAGCAAAGAGATCCACGAAATACAGATGTAACTCTGTGAGATGAATTAACAGAACACTAAGCAGTTTCTCAGAAATCTTCTTTCCAGATTTCCTCTGAGGATATTTCCTTTTTCACCATAGCCCTCTATGGGCTTCCAAATATCACTTTGCCAATTCCACAAGAACTGTCTTATCGAAAGGCTTCTTGTGGGGAAAGCTGTAACCCTGTGAGATGATTTCACAGAACACAACGAAGTTTCTCAGAAAGCTTCTTTGTCTTTGTTATCGGAGGATATTTCCTTTGGCCCTATAGTCTTCAAAGGGATCCGAAATATCTGTTCTCAGATTCCACAGAAATAAGGCTAGCAAAGAGATCCACGAAATACAGATGTAACTCTGTGAGATGAATTAACAGAACACTAAGCAGTTTCTCAGAAAGCCTCTTTCCAGATTTCATCTGGGGATATTTCCTTTTTCACCATAGCCCTCTATGGGCTTCCAAATATCACTTTGTCAATTCCACAAGAACTGTCTTATCGAAAGGCTTCTTGAGGGGAAAGCTGTAACACTGTGAGATGATTTCACAGAACACAACGAAGTTTCTCAGAAAGTTTCTTTCTCTTTGTTATTGGAGAATATTTCCTTTGGCCCTATAGTCTTCAAACGGATCAGAAATATCTGTTCTCAGATTCCACAGAAATAAGGCTAGCAATGAGATCCAGGAATTAAACATGTAATTCAGTGAGATGAATTAACAGAACACTAAGCAGTTTCTCAGAAAGCTTCTTTCCAGATTTCCTCTGCGGATATTTCCTTTTTCACCATAGCCGTCTATGGGCTTCCAAATATCACTTTGCCAATTCCACAAGAACTGTCTTAGCGAAAGGCTTCTTGTTGGGAAAGATGTAACTCTGTGAGATGATTTCACAGAACACAACGAAGTTTCTCAGAAAGCTTCTTTTTCTTTGTTATCGGAGGATATATCCTTTGACCCTATAGTCTTCAAAGCGATCCGAAATATCTGTTCTCAGATTCCACAGAAATAAGGCTAGCAAAGAGATCCACGAAATAAAGATGTAACTCTGTGTGATGAATTAACAGAACACTAAGCAGTTTCTCAGAAAGCTTTTTTCCAGATTTCATCTGAGGATATTTCCTTTTTCACGATAGCCCTCTATGGGCTTCCAAATATCACTTTGCCAATTCCACAAGAACTGTCTTAGCGAAAGGCTTCTTGTGGGGAAAGCTGAAACTCTGTGAGATGATTTCACAGAACACAACGAAGTTTCTCAGAAAGCTTCTTTCTCTTTGTTGTCGGAGGATATTTCCTTTGTCCCTATATTCTTCAGAGGGATCCGAAATATCTGTTCTCAGATTCCACAGAAATAAGGCTAGCAAAGAGATCCACGAAATACAGATGTAACTCTGTGAGATGAATTACCAGAACACTAAGCAGTTTCTCAGAAAGCTTCTTTCCAGATTTCCTCTGAGGATATTTCCTTTTTCACCATAGCCCTCTATGGGCTTCCAAATATCACTTTGCCAATTCCAAAAGAACTGTCTTAGCGAAAGGCTTGTTGTGGGGAAAGCTGTAACTCTGTGAGATGATTTCACAGAACACAAAGAAGTTTCTCAGAAAGCTTCTTTCTCTTTGTTATCAGAGGATATTTCCTTTGGCCCTATAGTCTTCAAAGGGATCCGAAATATCTGTTCTCAGATTCCACAGAAATAAGGCAAGCAAAGAGATCCACGAAATACACATGTAACTCTGTGGGATGAGTTAACAGAACACTAAGCAGTTTCTCAGAAAGCTTCTTTCCAGATTTCATCTGGAGATATTTCCTTTTTCACCTTAGCCCTCTATGGGCTTCCATATATCACTTTGCAAATTCCACAAGAACTGTCTTAGAGAAAGGCTTCTGGAGGGGAAAGCTGTAACTCTGTGAGATGATTTCACAGAACACAACGAAGTTTCTCAGAAAGCTTCTTTCTCTTTGTTATCGGAGGATATTTCCTTTGGCCCTGTAGTCTTCAAAGGGATCCGAAATATCTGTTCTCAGATTCAACAGAAATAAGGCTAGTAAAGGGATCCACGAAATACAGATGCAACTCTGTGAGATGAATTAACAGAACACTAAGCAGTTTCTCAGAAAGCTTCTTTCCAGATTTCATCTGAGAATATTTCCTTTTTCACCATAGCCCTCTATGGGCTTCCAAATATCACTTTGCCAATTCCACAAGAACTGTCTTAGCGAAAGGCTTCTTGAGGGGAAAGCTGTAACTCTGTGAGATGATTTCGTAGAACACAACGAAGTTTCTCAGAAAGCTTCTTTCTATTTGTTGTCGGGGGATATTTCCTTTGGCCCTATAGTCTTCAAAGGGATCCGAAATATCTGTTCTCAGATTCCACAGAAATAACGCTAGAAAAGAGATCCACGAAATAAGGATGTAACTCTGTGAGATGAATTAACAGAACACTAAGCAGTTTCTCAGAAAGTTTCTTTCCAGATTTCCGCTGAGGATATTTCCTTTTTCACCATAGCCCTCTATGGGCTTCCAAATATCACTTTGCCAATTCCACAAGAACTGTCTTAGCGAAAGGCTTCTTGTGGGGAAAGCTGTAACTCAGTGAGATGATTTCACAGAACACAACGAAGTTTCTCAGAAAGCTTCTTTCTCTTTGTTATCGGAGGATATTTCCTTTGGCCCTATTGTCTTCAAAGGGATCCGAAATATCTGTTCTCAGATTCCACAGAAATAAGGCTAGGAAAGAGATCCACGAAATAAAGATGTAACTCTGTGAGATGAATTAACAGAACACTAAGCAGTTTCTCAGAAAGCTTCTTTCCAGATTTCATCTGAGGATATTTCCTTTTTCACCATAGCCCTCTATGGGCTTCCAAATATCACTTTGCCAATTCCACAAGAACTGTCTTAGCAAAAGGCTTCTTGAGGGGAAAGCTGTAACTCTGTGAGATGATTTCACAGAACACAACGAAGTTTCTCAGAAAGCTTCTTTCTCTTTGTTATCGGAGGATGTTTCCTTTGGCCCTATACTCCTCAAAGGGATCCGAAATATCTGTTCTCAGATTCCACAGAAATAAGGCTAGCAAAGCGATCCACGAAATACAGATGTAACTCTGTGAGATGAATTAACAGAACACTAAGCAATTTCTCAGAAAGCTTCTTTCCAGATTTCCTCTGAGTATATTTCCTTTTTCACCATAGCCCTCTATGGGCTTCCAAATATCGCAATGCCAATTCCACAAGAACTGTCTTAGCGAAAGGCTTCTTGTGGGGAAAGCTGTAACTCTGTGAGATGATTTCACAGAACACAACGAAGTTTCTCAGAAAGCTTCTTTCTCTTTGTTATCGGAGGATATTTCCTTTGGCCCTATAGTCTTCAAAGGGATCCGAAATAGCTGTTCTCAGATTCCACAGAAATAAGGCTAAAAAGGAGATCCACGAAATACAGATGTAACTCTGTGAGATGAATTAACAGAACAATAAGCAGTTTCTCAGAAAGCTTCCTTCCAGATTTCATCTGAGGATATTTCCTTTTTCACCATAGCCCTCTATGGGCTTCCAAATATCACTTTGCCAATTCCACAAGAACTGTCTTAGCGAAAGTCTTCTTGAGGGGAAAGCTGTAACTCTGTGAGATGATTTCACAGAACACAAAGAAGTTTCCCAGAAAGTTTCTTTCTCTTTGTTATCGGAGGATATTTCCTTTGGCCCTATAGTCTTCATAGGGATCGGAAATATCTGTTCTCAGATTCCACAGAAATAAGGCTAGCAAAGAGATCCACGAAATACAGATGTAACTCAGTGAGATGAATTAACAGAACACTAAGCAGTTTCTCAGAAAGCTTCCTTCCAGATTTCATCTGAGGATATTTCCTTTTTCACCATAGCCCTCTATGGGCTTCCAAATATCACTTTGCCAATTCCACAAGAACCGTCTTAGCGAAAGGCTTCTTGAGGGGAAAGCTGTAACTCTGTGAGATGATTTCACAGAACACCAAGAAGTTTCTCAGAAAGCTTCTTTCTCTTTGTTATCGGAGGATATTTCCTTTGGCCCTATAGTCTTCAAAGGGATCCGAAATATCTGTTCTCAGATTCAACAGAAATAAGGCTAGCAAAGAGATCCACGAAATAAAGATGTAATTCTGTGAGATGAATTAACAGAACACTAAGCAGTTTCTCAGAAAGCTTCTTCCCAGATTTCCTCTGAGGATATTTCCTTTTTCACCATAGCCCTCTATCGGCTTCCAAATATCACTTTGCCAATTCCACAAGAACTGTCTTAGCGAAAGGCTTCTTATGGGGAAAGCTGTAACTCTGTGAGATGATTTCACAGAACACAACGAAGTTTCTCACAAAGCTTCTTTCTCTTTGTTATCGGAGGATATTTCCTTTGGCCCTATAGTCTTCAAAGGGATCCGAAATATCTGTTCTCAGATTCAACAGAAATAAGGCTAGCAAAGAGATCCACGAAATACAGATGCAACTCTGTGAGATGAATTAACAGAACACTAAGCAGTTTCTCAGAAAGCTTCTTTCCAGATTTCCTCTGAGGATAGTTCCTTTTTCACCATAGCCCTCTATGGGCTTCCAAATATCACTTTGCCAATTCCACAAGAACTGTCTTATCGAAAGGCTTCTTGTGGGGAAAGCTGTAACTCTGTGAGATGATTTCACAGAACACAACGAAGTTTCTCAGAAAGCTTCTTTCTCTTTGTTATCGGAGGATATTTCCTTTGGCCCTATACTCTTCAAAGGGATCCGAAATATCTCTTCTCAGATTCAACAGAAATAAGGCTAGCAAAGAGATCCACGAAATACAGATGTAACTCTGTGAGATGAATTAACGGAACACTAAGCAGTTTCTGAGAAAGCTTCTTTCCAGATTTCCTCTGAGGACATTTCCTTTTTCACCATAGCCTTCTATGGGCTTCCAAATATCGCTTTGCCAATTCCAAAAGAACTGTCTTAGCGAAAAGCTTCTTGTGGCGAAAGCTGTACTTCTGTGAGATGATTTCACAGAACACCAAGAAGTTTCTCAGAAAGCTTCTTTCTCTTTGTTATCGGAGGATATTTCCTTTGGCCCTATAGTCTTCAAAGGGATCCGAAATATCTGTTCTCAGATTCCACAGAAATAAGGCTAGCAAAGAGATCCACGAAATACAGATGTAACTCTGTGAGATGAATTAACAGAACACTAAGCAGTTTCTCAGGAAGCTTCTTTCCAGATTTCCTCTGAGGATATTTCCTTTTTCACCATAGCCCTCTATGGGCTTCCAAATATCACTTTGCCAATTCCACAAGAACTGTCTTAGCGAAAGGCTTCTTGTGAGGAAAGCTGTGACTCTGTGAGATGATTTCACAGAACACAACGAAGTTTCTCAGAAAGCTTCTTTCTCTTTGTTATCGGAGGATATTTCCTTTGGCCCTATACTCTTCAAAGGGATCCGAAATATCTGTTCTCAGATTCCACAGAAATAAGGCTAGCAAAGAGATCCACGAAATACAGATGTAACTCAGTGAGATGAATTAACAGAACACTAAGCAGTTTCTCAGAAAGCTTCCTTCCAGATTTCATCTGAGGATATTTCCTTTTTCACCATAGCCCTCTATGGGCTTCCAAATATCACTTTGCCAATTCCACAAGAACCGTCTTAGCGAAAGGCTTCTTGAGGGGAAAGCTGTAACTCTGTGAGATGATTTCACAGAACACAAAGAAGTTTCTCAGAAAGCTTCTTTCTCTTTGTTATCGGAGGATATTTCCTTTGACCCTACAGTCTTCAAAGGGATCCGAAATATCTGTTCTCAGATTCCACAGAAATAATTCTAACAAAGAGATCCACGAAATAAAGATGTAACTCTGTGAGGTGAATTAACAGAACACTAACCAGTTTCTCAGAAAGCTTCTTTCCAGATTTCATCTGAGGATATTTCCTTTTTCACCATAGCCCTCTATGGGCTTCCAAATATCACTTTGCCAATTCCACAAGAACTGTCTTAGCGAAAGGCTTCTTGAGGGGAAAGCTGTAACTCTGTGAGATGATTTCACAGAACACAACGAAGTTTCTCAGAAAGCTTCTTTCTCTTTGTTATCGGAGGATATTTCCTTTGGCCCTGTAGTCTTCAAAGGGATCCGAAATATCTGTTCTCAGATTCCACAGAAATAAGGCTAGCAAAGACATCCATGAAATAAAGATGTAATTCAGTGAGATGAATTAACAGAACACTAAGCAGTTTCTCAGAAAGCTTCTTTCCAGATTTCCTCGGAGGATATTTCCTTTCTCACCATAGCCCTCTATGGGCTTCCAAATATAACTTTGCCAATTCCACAAGAACTGTCTTAGCGAAAGGCTTCTTGAGGGGAAAGCTGTAACTCTGTGAGATGATTTCACAGAACACAACGAAGTTTCTCAGAAAGCTTCTTTCTCTTTGTTATCGGAGGATATTTCCTTTGGCCCTATAGTCTTCAAAGGGATCCGAAATATCTGTTCTCAGATTCCACAGAAATAAGGCTAGCAAAGAGATCCACGAAATACAGATGTAACTCTGTGAGATGAATTAACAGAACACTAAGCAGTTTCTCAGAAAGCTTCTTTCCAGATTTCCTCGGAGGATATTTCCTTTTTCACCATAGCCCTCCATGGGCTTCCAAATATCACTTTGCCAATTCCACAAGAACTGTCTTAGCGAAAGGCTTCTTGTGGGGAAAGCTGTAACTCTGTGAGATGATTTCACAGAACACAATGAAGTTTCTCAGAAAGCTTCTTTCTCTTTGTTATTGGAGGATATTTCCTTTGGCCCTATACTCTTCAAAGGGATCCGAAATATCTGTTCCCAGATTCAACAGAAATAAGGCTAGCAAAGAGATCCACGAAATACAGATGTAACTCTGTGAGATGAATTAGCATAACAGCTAAGCAGTTTCTCAGAAAGCTTCTTTCCAGATTTCCTCTGAGTATATTTCATTTTTCACCATAGCCCTCTATGGGCTTCCAAATATCACTTTGCCAATTCCACAAGAACTGTCTTAGCGAAAGGCTTCTTGTGGGGAAAGCTGTGACTCTGTGAGATGATTTCACAGAACACAACGAAGTATCTCAGAAAGCTTCTTTCTCTTTGTTATCGGAGGATATTTCCTTTGGCCCTATACTCCTCAAAGGGATCCGAAATATCTGTTCTCAGATTCCACAGAAATAAGGCTAGCAAAGAGATCCACGAAATACAGATGTAACTCTGTGAGATGAATTAACAGAACACTAAGCACTTTCTCAGAAAGCTTCTTTCCAGATTTCATCTGAGGATATTTCCTTTTTCACCATAGCCCTCTATGGGCTTCCAAATATCACTTTGCCAATTCCACAAGAACTGTCTTAGCGAAAGGCTTCTTTTGGGGAAAACTGTAACTCTGTGAGATGATTTCACAGAACACAACGAAGTTTCTCAGAAAGCTTCTTTCTCTTTTTTATCAGAGGATATTTCCTTTGGCCCTATAGTCTTCAAAGGGATCCGAAATATCTGTTCTCAGATTCAACAGAAATAAGGCTAGCAAAGAGATCCACGAAATACAGATGTAACTCTGTGAGATGAATAAACAGAACACTAAGCAGTTTCTCAGAAAGCTTCTTTCCAGATTTCCTCTGAGGATATTTCCTTTTTCACCATAGCCCTCTATGGGCTTCCAAATATAACTTTGCAAATTCCACAAGTATTGTCTTAGCGAAAGGCTTCTTGAGGGGAAAGCTGTAACTCTGTGAGATGATTTCACAGAACACAACGAAGTTTCTCAGAAAGCTTCTTTCTCTTTGTTATCGGAGGATATTTCCTTTGGCCCTATAGTCTTCAAAGGGATCCGAAATATCTGTTCTCAGATTCCAGAGAAATAAGGCTAGCAAAGAGATCCACGAAATACAGATGTAACTCTGTGAGATGAATTAACAGAACACTAAGCAGTTTCTCAGAAAGCTTCTTTCCAGATTTCATCTGAGGATATTTCCTTTTTCACCATAGCCCTCTATGGGCTTCCAAATATCACTTTGCCAATTCCACAAGAACTGTCTTAGCGAAAGGCTTCTTGTGGGGAAAGCTGTAACTCTGTGAGATGATTTCACAGAACACAACGAAGTTTCTCAGAAAGCTTCTTTCTCTTTGTTATCGGAGGATATTTCTTTTGGCCCTATAGTCTTCAAAGGGATCCGAAATATCTGTTCTCAGATTCCACAGAAATAAGGCTAGCAAAGAGATCCTCGAAATACAGATGTAACTCTGTGAGATGAATTAACAGAACACTAAGCAGTTTCTCAGAAAGCTTCTTTCCAGATTTCCTCTGAGGATATTTCCTTTTTCACCATAGCCCTCTATGGGCTTCCAAATATCACTTTGCCAATTCCACAAGAACTGTCGTAGCGGAAGGCTTCTTGTGGGGAAAGCTGTAACTCTGTGAGATGATTTCACAGAACACAACGAAGTTTCTCAGAAAGCTTCTTTCTCTTTCTTATCGGAGGATATTTCCTTTGGCCCTATAGTCTTCAAAGGGATCGGAAATATCTGTTCTCAGATTCAACAGAAATAAGGCTAGCAAAGAGATCCACGAAATACAGATGTAACTCTGTGAGATGAATTAACAGAACACTAAGCAGTTTCTCAGAAAGCTTCTTTCCAGATTTCCTCTGAGGATATTTCCTTTTTCACCATAGCCCTCTACGGGCTTCCAAATATCGCTTTGCCAATTCCAAAAGAACTGTCTTAGCGAAAGGCTTCTTGTGGGGAAAGCTGTAACTCTGTGAGATGATTTCACAGAACACAACGAAGTTTCTCAGAAAGCTTCTTTCTCTTTGTTATCGGAGGATATTTCCTTTGGCCCTATACTCTTCAAAGGGATCCGAAATATCTGTTCTCAGATTCCACAGAAATAAGGCTAGCAAAGAGATCCACGAAATACCGATGTAACTCTGTGAGATGAATTAGCAGAACACTAAGAAGTTTCTCAGAAAGCTTCTTTCCAGATTTCATCTGAGGATATTTCCCTTTTCACCATAGCCCTCTATGGGCTTCCAAATATCACTTTTCCAATTCCACAAGATCTGTCTTAGCGAAAGGCTTCTTGTGGGGAAAGCTGTGACTCTGTGAGATGATTTCACAGAACACAACGAAGTTTCTCAGAAAGCTTCTTTCTCTTTGTTATCGGAGGATATTTCCTTTGGCCCTATACACTTCAAAGGGATCCGAAATATCTGTTCTCAGATTCAACAGAAATAAGGCTAGCAAAGAGATCCACGAAATACAGATGTAACTCTGTGAGATGAATTAACAGAACACTAAGCAGTTTCTCAGAAAGCTTCTTTCCAGATTTCCTCTGAGGATATTTCCTTTTTCACCATAGCCCTCTATTGGCTTCCAAATATCACTTTGCCAAATCCACAAGAACTGTCTTAGCGAAAGGCTTCCTGTGGGGAAAGCTGTGACTCTGTGAGATGATTTCACAGAACACAACGAAGTTACTCAGAAAGCTTCTTTCTCTTTGTTATCGGAGGATATTTCCTTTGGCCCTATACTCTTCAAAGGGATCCGAAATATCTGTTCTCAGATTCAACAGAAATAAGGCTAGCAAAGAGATGCACGAAATACAGATGTAACTCTGTGAGATGAATTAACAGAACACTAAGCAGTTTCTCAGAAAGTTTCTTTCCAGATTTCCTCTGAGGATATTTCCTTTTTCACCTTAGAACTCTATGGGCTTCCAAATATCACTTTGCCAATTCCACAAGAACTGTCTTAGCGAAAGGCTTCTTGTGGGGAAAGCTGTGACTCTGTGAGATGATTTCACAGAACACAACGAAGTTTCTCAGAAAGCTTCTTTCTCTTTGTTATCGGAGGATATTTCCTTTGGCCCTATACTCTTCAAAGGGATCCGAAATATCTGTTCTCAGATTCCACATAAATAAGGCTAGCAAAGAGATCCACGAAATACAGATGTAACTCTGTGAGATGAATTAACAGAACACTAAGCAGTTTCTCAGAAAGCTTCCTACCAGATTTCATCTGAGGATATTTCCTTTTTCACCATAGCCCTCTATGGGCTTCCAAATATCACTTTGCCAATTCCACAAGAACCGTCTTAGCGAAAGGCTTCTTGAGGGGAAAGCTGTAACTCTGTGAGATGATTTCACAGAACACAAAGAAGTTTCTCAGAAAGCTTCTTTCTCTTTGTTATCAGAGGATATTTCCCCTGACCCTACAGTCTTCAAATGGATCCGAAATATCTGTTCTCAGATTCCACAGAAATAATTCTAACAAAGAGATCCACGAAATAAAGATGTAACTCTGTGAGGTGAATTAACAGAACACTAAGCAGTTTCTCAGAAAGCTTCTTTCCAGATTTCCTCTGAGGATATTTCCTTTTTCACCATAGCCCTCTATGGGCTTCCAAATATCACTTTGCCAATTCCACAAGAACTGTCTTAGCGAAAGGCTTCTTGAGGGGAAAGCTGTAACTCTGTGAGATGATTTCACAGAACACAACGAAGTTACTCAGAAAGCTTCTTTCTCTTTGTTATTGGAGGATATTTCCTTTGGCCCTATACTCTTCAAAGGGATCCGAAATATCTGTTCTCAGATTCAACAGAAATAAGGCTAGCAAAGAAATCCACGAAATACAGATGTAACTCTGTGAGATGAATTAACAGAACACTAAGCAGTTTCTCAGAAAGCTTCTTTCCAGATTTCCTCTGAGGATATTTCCTTTTTCACCTTAGAACTCTATGGGCTTCCAAATATCACTTTGCCAATTCCACAAGAACTGTCTTAGCGAAAGGCTTCTTGTGGGGAAAGCTGTGACTCTGTGAGATGATTTCACAGAACACAACGAAGTTTCTCAGAAAGCTTCTTTCTCTTTGTTATCGGAGGATATTTCCTTTGGCCCTATAATCTTCAAAGGGATCCGAAATATCTGTTCTCAGATTCCACATAAATAAGGCTAGCAAAGAGATCCACGAAATACAGATGTAACACTGTGAGATGAATTAACAGAACACTAAGCAGTTTCTCAGAAAGCTTCCTTCCAGATTTCATCTGAGGATATTTCCTTTTTCACCATACCCCTCTATGGGCTTCCAAATATCACTTTGCCAATTCCACAAGAACCGTCTTAGCGAAAGGCTTCTTGAGGGGAAAGCTGTAACTCTGTGAGATGATTTCACAGAATACCAAGAAGTTTCTCAGAAAGCTTCTTTCTCTTTGTTATCAGAGGATATTTCCTTTGACCCTACAGTCTTCAAATGGATCCGAAATATCTGTTCTCAGATTCCACAGAAATAATTCTAACAAAGAGATCCACGAAATAAAGATGTAACTCTGTGAGGTGAATTAACAGAACACTAAGCAGTTTCTCAGAAAGCTTCTTTCCAGATTTCCTCTGAGGATATTTCCTTTTTCACCATAGCCCTCTATGGGCTTCCAAATATCACTTTGCCAATTCCACAAGAACTGTCTTAGCGAAAGGCTTCTTGAGGGGAAAGCTGTAACTCTGTGAGATTATTTCACAGAACACAACGAAGTTTCTCAGAAAGCTTCTTTCTCTTTGTTATCGGAGGATATTTCCTTTGGCCCTATAGTCTTCAAAGGGATCCGAAATATCTGTTCTCAGATTCCACAGAAATAAGGCTAGCAAAGACCTCCATGAAATAAAGATGTAATTCAGTGAGATGAATTAACAGAACACTAAGCAGTTTCTCAGAAAGCTTCTTTCCAGATTTCCTCGGAGGATATTTCCTTTCTCACCATAGCCCTCTATGGGCTTCCAAATATAACTTTGCCAATTCCACAAGAACTGTCTTAGCGAAAGGCTTTTTGAGGGGAAAGCTGTAACTCTGTGAGATGATTTCACAGAAGACAACGAAGTTTCTCAGAAAGCTTCTTTCTCTTTGTTATCGGAGGATATTTCCTTTGGCCCTATAGTCTTCAAAGGGATCCGAAATATCTGTTCTCAGACTCCACAGAAATAAGGATAGCAAAGAGATCCACGAAATACAGATGTAACTCTGTGAGATGAATTAACAGAACACTAAGCAGTTTCTCAGAAAGCTTCTTTCCAGATTTCCTCGGAGGATATTTCCTTTCTCACCATAGCCCTCTATGGGCTTCCAAATATCACTTTGACAATTCCACAAGAACTGTCTTAGCTAAAGGCTTCTTGTGGGGAAAGCTGTAACTCTGTGAGATGATTTCACAGAACATAACGAAGTTTCTCAGAAAGCTTCTTTCTCTTTTTTATCGGAGGATATTTCCTTTGGCCCTATAGTCTTCAAAGGGATCCGAAATATCTGTTCTCAGATTCCAAAGAAATAAGGCTAGCAAAGAGATCCACGAAATACAGATGTAACTCTGTGAGATGAATTAACAGAACACTAAGCACTTTCTCAGAAAGCTTCTTTCCAGATTTCATCTGAGGATATTTCCTTTTTCACCATAGCCCTCTATGGGCTTCCAAATATCACTTTGCCAATTCCACAAGAACTGTCTTAGCGAAAGGCTTCTTGTGGGGAAAGCTGTAACTCTGTGAGATGATTTCACAGAACACAACGAAGTTTCTCAGAAAGCTTCTTTCTCTTTGTTATTGGAGGATATTTCCTTTGGCCCTATACTCTTCAAAGGGATCCGAAATATCTGTTCCCAGATTCAACAGAAATAAGGCTAGCAAAGAGATCCACGAAATACAGATGTAACTCTGTGAGATGAATTAGCATAACAGCTAAGCAGTTTCTCAGAAAGCTTCTTTCCAGATTTCCTCTGAGGATATTTCATTTTTCACCATAGCCCTCTATGGGCTTCCAAATATCACTTTGCCAATTCCACAAGAACTGTCTTAGCGAAAGGCTTCTTGTGGGGAAAGCTGTGACTCTGTGAGATGATTTCACAGAACACAACGAAGTATCTCAGAAAGCTTCTTTCTCTTTGTTATCGGAGGATATTTCCTTTGGCCCTATACTCCTCAAAGGGATCCGAAATATCTGTTCTCAGATTCCACAGAAATAAGGCTAGCAAAGAGATCCACGAAATACAGATGTAACTCTGTGAGATGAATTAACAGAACACTAAGCACTTTCTCAGAAAGCTTCTTTCCAGATTTCATCTGAGGATATTTCCTTTTTCACCATAGCCCTCTATGGGCTTCCAAATATCACTTTGCCAATTCCACAAGAACTGTCTTAGCGAAAGGCTTCTTTTGGGGAAAACTGTAACTCTGTGAGATGATTTCACAGAACACAACGAAGTTTCTCAGAAAGCTTCTTTCTCTTTTTTATCAGAGGATATTTCCTTTGGCCCTATAGTCTTCAAAGGGATCCGAAATATATGTTCTCAGATTCCACAGAAATAAGGCTAGCAAAGAGATCCACGAAATACAGATGTAACTCTGTGAGATGAATAAACAGAACACTAAGCAGTTTCTCAGAAAGCTTCTTTCCAGATTTCCTCTGAGGATATTTCCTTTTTCACCATAGCCCTCTATGGGCTTCCAAATATAACTTTGCAAATTCCACAAGTATTGTCTTAGCGAAAGGCTTCTTGAGGGGAAAGCTGTAACTCTGTGAGATGATTTCACAGAACACAACGAAGTTTTTCAGAAAGCTTCTTTCTCTTTGTTGTCGGAGGATATTTCCTTTGGCCCTATAGTCTTCAAAGGGATGCGAAATATCTGTTCTCAGATTCCAGAGAAATAAGGCTAGCAAAGAGATCCACGAAATACAGATGTAACTCTGTGAGATGAATTAACAGAACACTAAGCAGTTTCTCAGAAAGCTTCTTTCCAGATTTCATCTGAGGATATTTCCTTTTTCACCATAGCCCTCTATGGGCTTCCAAATATCACTTTGCCAATTCCACAAGAACTGTCTTAGCGAAAGGTTTCTTGAGGGGAAAGCTGTAACTCTGTGAGATGATTTCACAGAACACAACGAAGTTTCTCAGAAAGCTTCTTTCACTTTGTTATCGGAGGATATTTCCTTTGGCCCTATAGTCTTCAAAGGGATCCGAAATATCTGTTCTCAGATTCCAGAGAAATAAGGCTAGCAAAGAGATCCACGAAATAAAGATGTAATTCTGTGAGATTAATTAACAGAACACTAAGCAGTTTCTCAGAAAGCTTCTTTCCAGATTTCCTCTGTGGATATTTCCTTTTTCACGATAGCCCTCTATGGGCTTCCAAATATCAGTTTGCCAATTTCACAAGAACTGTCTCAGCGAAAGGCTTCTTGAGGGGAAAGCTGTAACTCTGTGAGATGATTTCACAGAACACAACGAAGTTTCACAGAAAGCTTCTTCCTCTTTGTTATCGGAGGATATTTACTTTGGACCTATAGTCTTCAAAGGGATCCGAAATATCTGTTCTCAGATTCCACAGAAATAAGGCTAGCAAAGACATCCATGAAATAAAGATGTAATTCAGTGAGATGAATTAACAGAACACTAAGCAGTTTCTCAGAAAGCTTCTTTCCAGATTTCATCTGAGGATATTTCCTTTCTCACCATAGCCCTATAAGGGCTTCCAAATATCACTTTGCCAATTACACCAGAACTGTCTTAGCGAAAGGCTTTTTGAGGGGAAAGCTGTAAGTCTGTGAGATGATTTCACAGAACACAACGAAGTTTCTCAGAAAGCTTCTTTCTCTTTGTTATCGGAGGATATTTCCTTTGGCCCTATAGTCTTCAAAGGGATCCGAAATATCTGTTCTCAGATTCCAGAGAAATAAGGCTAGCAAAGAGATCCACGAAATACAGATGTAACTCAGTGAGATGAATTAACAGAACACTAAGCAGTTTCTCAGAAAGCTTCTTTCCAGATTTCATCTGAGGATATTTCCTTTTTCACCATAGCCCTCTATGGGCTTCCAAATATCACTTTGCCAATTCCACAAGAACTGTCTTAGCGAAAGGCTTCTTGTGGGGAAAGCTGTAACTCTGTGAGATGATTTCACAGAACACAACGAAGTTTCTCAGAAAGCTTCTTTCTCTTTGTTATCGGAGGATATTTCCTTTGGCCCTATAGTCTTCAAAGGGATCCGAAATATCTGTTCTCAGATTCCACAGAAATAAGGCTAGCAAAGAGATCCTCGAAATACAGATGTAACTCTGTGAGATGAATTAACAGAACACTAAGCAGTTTCTCAGAAAGCTTCTTTCCAGATTTCCTGTGAGGATATTTCCTTTTTCACCATAGCCCTCTATGGGCTTCCAAATATCACTTTGCCAATTCCACAAGAACTGTCGTAGCGGAAGGCTTCTTGTGGGGAAAGCTGTAACTCTGTGAGATGATTTCACAGAACACAACGAAGTTTCTCAGAAAGCTTCTTTCTCTTTTTTATCGGAGGATATTTCCTTTGGCCCTATAGTCTTCAAAGGGATCGGAAATATCTGTTCTCAGATTCAACAGAAATAAGGCTAGCAAAGAGATCCACGAAATACAGAAGTAACTCTGTGAGATGAATTAACAGAACACTAAGCAGTTTCTCAGAAAGCTTCTTTCCAGATTTCCTCTGAGGATATTTCCTTTTTCACCATAGCCCTCTACGGGCTTCCAAATATCGCTTTGCCAATTCCAAAAGAACTGTCTTAGCGAAAGGCTTCTTGTGGGGAAAGCTGTAACTCTGTGAGATGATTTCACAGAACACAACGAAGTTTCTCAGAAAGCTTCTTTCTCTTTGTTATCGGAGGATATTTCCTTTGGCCCTATACTCTTCAAAGGGATCCGAAATATCTGTTCTCATATTCCACAGAAATAAGGCTACCAAAGAGATCCACGAAATACCGATGTAACTCTGTGAGATGAATTAGCAGAACACTAAGAAGTTTCTCAGAAAGCTTCTTTCCAGATTTCATCTGAGGATATTTCCCTTTTCACCATAGCCCTCTATGGGCTTCCAAATATCACTTTTCCAATTCCACAAGATCTGTCTTAGCGAAAGGCTTCTTGTGGGGAAAGCTGTGACTCTGTGAGATGATTTCACAGAACACAACGAAGTTTCTCAGAAAGCTTCTTTCTCTTTGTTATCGGAGGATATTTCCTTTGGCCCTATACTCTTCAAAGGGATCCGAAATATCTGTTCTCAGATTCAACAGAAATAAGGCTAACAAAGAGATCCACGAAATACAGATGTAACTCTGTGAGATGAATTAACAGAACACTAAGCAGTTTCTCAGAAAGCTTCTTTCCAGATTTCATCTGAGGATATTTCCTTTTTCACCATAGCCCTCTATGGGCTTCCAAATATCACTTTGCCAATTCCACCAGAACTGTATTAGCGAAAGGCTTCTTGTGGGGAAAGCTGTAAGTCTGTGAGATGATTTCACAGAACACAACGAAGTTTCTCAGAAAGCTTCTTTCTCTTTGTTACCGGAGGATATTTCCTTTGGCCCTATAGTCTTCAAAGGGATCCGAAATATCTGTTCTCAGATTCAACAGAAATAAGGCTAGCAAAGAGATCCACGAAATACAGATGTAACTCTGTGAGATGAATTAACAGAACACTAAGCAGTTTCTCAGAAAGCTTCTTTCCAGATTTCCTCTGAGGATATTTCCTTTTTCACCTTAGCCCTCTATTGGCTTCCAAATATCACTTTGCCAAATCCACAAGAACTGTCTTAGCGAAAGGCTTCTTGTGGGGAAAGCTGTAACTCTGTGAGATGATTTCACAGAACACAACGAAGTTACTCAGAAAGCTTCTTTCTCTTTGTTATTGGAGGATATTTCCTTTGGCCCTATACTCTTCAAAGGGATCCGAAATATCTGTTCTCAGATTCAACAGAAATAAGGCTAGCCAAGAAATCCACGAAATACAGATGTAACTCTGTGAGATGAATTAACAGAACACTAAGCAGTTTCTCAGAAAGCTTCTTTCCAGATTTCCTCTGAGGATATTTCCTTTTTCACCTTAGAACTCTATGGGCTTCCAAATATCACTTTGCCAATTCCACAAGAACTGTCTTAGCGAAAGGCTTCTTGTGGGGAAAGCTGTGACTCTGTGAGATGATTTCACAGAACACAACGAAGTTTCTCAGAAAGCTTCTTTCTCTTTGTTATCGGAGGATATTTCCTTTGGCCCTATAATCTTCAAAGGGATCCGAAATATCTGTTCTCAGATTCCACATAAATAAGGCTAGCAAAGAGATCCACGAAATACAGATGTAACTCTGTGAGATGAATTAACAGAACACTAAGCAGTTTCTCAGAAAGCTTCCTTCCAGATTTCATCTGAGGATATTTCCTTTTTCACCATACCCCTCTATGGGCTTCCAAATATCACTTTGCCAATTCCACAAGAACCGTCTTAGCGAAAGGCTTCTTGAGGGGAAAGCTGTAACTCTGTGAGATGATTTCACAGAACACCAAGAAGTTTCTCAGAAAGCTTCTTTCTCTTTGTTATCAGAGGATATTTCCTTTGACCCTACAGTCTTCAAATGGATCCGAAATATCTGTTCTCAGATTCCACAGAAATAATTCTTACAAAGAGATCCACGAAATAAAGATGTAACTCTGTGAGGTGAATTAACAGAACACTAAGCAGTTTCTCAGAAAGCTTCTTTCCAGATTTCCTCTGAGGATATTTCCTTTTTCACCATAGCCCTCTATGGGCTTCCAAATATCACTTTGCCAATTCCACAAGAACTGTCTTAGCGAAAGGCTTCTTGAGGGGAAAGCTGTAACTCTGTGAGATTATTTCACAGAACACAACGAAGTTTCTCAGAAAGCTTCTTTCTCTTTGTTATCGGAGGATATTTCCTTTGGCCCTATAGTCTTCAAAGGGATCCGAAATATCTGTTCTCAGATTCCACAGAAATAAGGCTAGCAAAGACCTCCATGAAATAAAGATGTAATTCAGTGAGATGAATTAACAGAACACTAAGCAGTTTCTCAGAAAGCTTCTTTCCAGATTTCCTCGGAGGATATTTCCTTTTTCACCATAGCCCTCTATGGGCTTCCAAATATAACTTTGCCAATTCCACAAGAACTGTCTTAGCGAAAGGCTTTTTGAGGGGAAAGCTGTAACTCTGTGAGATGATTTCACAGAACACAACGAAGTTTCTCAGAAAGCTTCTTTCTCTTTGTTATCGGAGGATATTTCCTTTGGCCCTATAGTCTTCAAAGGGATCCGAAATATCTGTTCTCAGACTCCACAGAAATAAGGCTAGCAAAGAGATCCACGAAATACAGATGTAACTCTGTGAGATGAATTAACAGAACACTAAGCAGTTTCTCAGAAAGCTTCTTTCCAGATTTCATCTGAGGATACTTCCTTTTTCACCATAGCCCTCTATGGGCTTCCAAATATCACTTTGCCAATTCCACAAGAACTGTCTTAGCGAAAGGCTTCTTGTGGGGAAAGCTGTAACTCTTTGAGATGATTTCACAGAACACAACGAAGTTTCTCAGAAAGCTTCTTTCTCTTTGTTACCGGAGGATATTTCCTTTGGCCCTATACTCTTCAAAAGGGATCCGAAATATCTGTTCTCAGATTCCACATAAATAAGGCTAGCAAAGAGATCCACGACATACAGATGTAACTGTGTGAGATGAATTAACAGAACACTAAGCAGTTTCTCAGAAAGCTTCCTTCCAGATTTCATCTGAGGATATTTCCTTTTTCACCATAGCCCTCTATGGGCTTCCAAATATCCCTTTTCCAATTCCACAAGAACCGTCTTAGCGAAAGGCTTCTTGAGGGGAAAGCTGTAACTCTGTGAGATGATTTCACAGAACACAAAGAAGTTTCTCAGAAAGCTTCTTTCTCTTTGTTATCAGAGGATATTTCCTTTGACCCTACAGTCTTCAAATGGATCCGAAATATCTGTTCTCAGATTCAACAGAAATAAGGCTAGCAAAGAGATCCACGAAATACAGATGTAACTCTGTGAGATGAATTAACAGAACACTAAGCAGTTTCTCAGAAAGCTTCTTTCCAGATTTCCTCTGAGGATATTTCCTTTTTCACCATAGCCCTCTATTGGCTTCCAAATATCACTTTGCCAAATCCACAAGAACTGTCTTAGCGAAAGGCTTCCTGTGGGGAATGCTGTGACTCTGTGAGATGATTTCACAGAACACAACGAAGTTACTCAGAAAGCTTCTTTCTCTTTGTTATCGGAGGATATTTCCTTTGGCCCTATACTCTTCAAAGGGATCCGAAATATCTGTTCTCAGATTCAACAGAAATAAGGCTAGCAAAGAGATGCACAAAATACAGATGTAACTCTGTGAGATGAATTAACAGAACACTAAGCAGTTTCTCAGAAAGTTTCTTTCCAGATTTCCTCTGAGGATATTTCCTTTTTCACCTTAGAACTCTATGGGCTTCCAAATATCACTTTGCCAATTCCACAAGAACTGTCTTAGCGAAAGGCTTCTTGTGGGGAAAGCTGTGACTCTGTGAGATGATTTCACAGAACACAACGAAGTTTCTCAGAAAGCTTCTTTCTCTTTGTTATCGGAGGATATTTCCTTTGGCCCTATACTCTTCAAAGGGATCCGAAATATCTGTTCTCAGATTCCACATAAATAAGGCTAGCAAAGAGATCCACGAAATACAGATGTAACTCTGTGAGATGAATTAACAGAACACTAAGCAGTTTCTCAGAAAGCTTCCTACCAGATTTCATCTGAGGATATTTCCTTTTTCACCATAGCCCTCTATGGGCTTCCAAATATCACTTTGCCAATTCCACAAGAACCGTCTTAGCGAAAGGCTTCTTGAGGGGAAAGCTGTAACTCTGTGAGATGATTTCACAGAACACAAAGAAGTTTCTCAGAAAGCTTCTTTCTCTTTGTTATCAGAGGATATTTCCTTTGACCCTACAGTCTTCAAATGGATCCGAAATATCTGTTCTCAGATTCCACAGAAATAATTCTAACAAAGAGATCCACGAAATAAAGATGTAACTCTGTGAGGTGAATTAACAGAACACTAAGCAGTTTCTCAGAAAGCTTCTTTCCAGATTTCCTCTGAGGATATTTCCTTTTTCACCATAGCCCTCTATGGGCTTCCAAATATCACTTTGCCAATTCCACAAGAACTGTCTTAGCGAAAGGCTTCTTGAGGGGAAAGCTGTAACTCTGTGAGATTATTTCACAGAACACAACGAAGTTTCTCAGAAAGCTTCTTTCTCTTTGTTATCGGAGGATATTTCCTTTGGCCCTATAGTCTTCAAAGGGATCCGAAATATCTGTTCTCAGATTCCACAGAAATAAGGCTAGCAAAGACCTCCATGAAATAAAGATGTAATTCAGTGAGATGAATTAACAGAACACTAAGCAGTTTCTCAGAAAGCTTCTTTCCAGATTTCCTTGGAGGATATTTCCTTTCTCACCATAGCCCTCTATGGGCTTCCAAATATAACTTTGCCAATTCCACAAGAACTGTCTTAGAGAAAGGCTTCTTGAGGGGAAAGCTGTAACTCTGTGAGATGATTTCACAGAACACAACGAAGTTTCTCAGAAAGCTTCTTTCTCTTTGTTATCGGAGGATATTTCCTTTGGCCCTATACTCTTCAAAGGGATCCGAAATATCTGTTCTCAGATTCCACAGAAATAAGGCTAGCAAAGAGATCCACGAAATACAGATGTAACTCTGTGAGATGAATTAACAGAACACTAAGCAGTTTCTCAGAAAGCTTCTTTCCAGATTTCATCTGAGGATATTTCCTTTTTCACCATAGCCCTCTATGGGCTTCCAAATATCACTTTGCCAATTCCACAAGAACTGTCTTAGCGAAAGGCTTCTTGTGGGGAAAGCTGTAACTCTGTGAGATGATTTCACAGAACACAACGAAGTTTCTCAGAAAGCTTCTTTCTCTTTGTTATCGGAGGATATTTCCTTTGGCCCTATACTCTTCAAAGGGATCCGAAATATCTGTTCTCAGATTCCACATAAATAAGGCTAGCAAAGAGATCCACGAAATACAGATGTAACTCTGTGAGATGAATTAACAGAACACTAAGCAGTTTCTCAGAAAGCTTCCTTCCAGATTTCATCTGAGGATATTTCCTTTTTCACCATAGCCCTCTATGGGCTTCTAAATATCACTTTGCCAATTCCACAAGAACCGTCTTATCGAAAGGCTTCTTGAGGGGAAAGCTGTAACTCTGTGAGATGATTTCACAGAACACAAAGAAGTTTCTCAGAAAGCTTCTTTCTCTTTGTTATCAGAGGATATTTCCTTTGACCCTACAGTCTTCAAATGGATCCGAAATATCTGTTCTCAGATTCCACAGAAATAATTCTAACAAAGAGATCCACGAAATAAAGATGTAACTCTGTGAGGTGAATTAACAGAACACTAAGCAGTTTCTCAGAAAGCTTCTTTCCAGATTTCCTCTGAGGATATTTCCTTTTTCACCATAGCCCTCTATGGGCTTCCAAATATCACTTTGCCAATTCCACAAGAACTGTCTTAGCGAAAGGCTTCTTGAGGGGAAAGCTGTAACTCTGTGAGATTATTTCACAGAACACAACGAAGTTTCTCAGAAAGCTTCTTTCTCTTTGTTATCGGAGGATATTTCCTTTGGCCCTATAGTCTTCAAAGGGATCCGAAATATCTGTTCTCAGATTCCACAGAAATAAGGCTAGCAAAGACCTCCATGAAATAAAGATGTAATTCAGTGAGATGAATTAACAGAACACTAAGCAGTTTCTCAGAAAGCTTCTTTCCAGATTTACTCGGAGGATATTTCCTTTTTCACCATAGCCCTCTACGGGCTTCCAAATATCGCTTTGCCAATTCCAAAAGAACTGTCTTACCGAAAGGCTTCTTGTGGGGAAAGCTGTAACTCTGTGAGATGATTTCACAGAACACAACGAAGTTTCTCAGAAAGCTTCTTTCTCTTTGTTATCGGAGGATATTTCCTTTGGCCCTATACTCTTCAAAGGGATCCGAAATATCTGTTCTCATATTCCACAGAAATAAGGCTACCAAAGAGATCCACGAAATACCGATGTAACTCTGTGAGATGAATTAGCAGAACACTAAGAAGTTTCTCAGAAAGCTTCTTTCCAGATTTCATCTGAGGATATTTCCCTTTTCACCATAGCCCTCTATGGGCTTCCAAATATCACTTTTCCAATTCCACAAGATCTGTCTTAGCGAAAGGCTTCTTGTGGGGAAAGCTGTGACTCTGTGAGATGATTTCACAGAACACAACGAAGTTTCTCAGAAAGCTTCTTTCTCTTTGTTATCGGAGGATATTTCCTTTGGCCCTATACTCTTCAAAGGGATCCGAAATATCTGTTCTCAGATTCAACAGAAATAAGGCTAACAAAGAGATCCACGAAATACAGATGTAACTCTGTGAGATGAATTAACAGAACACTAAGCAGTTTCTCAGAAAGCTTCTTTCCAGATTTCATCTGAGGATATTTCCTTTTTCACCATAGCCCTCTATGGGCTTCCAAATATCACTTTGCCAATTCCACCAGAACTGTATTAGCGAAAGGCTTCTTGTGGGGAAAGCTGTAAGTCTGTGAGATGATTTCACAGAACACAACGAAGTTTCTCAGAAAGCTTCTTTCTCTTTGTTACCGGAGGATATTTCCTTTGGCCCTATAGTCTTCAAAGGGATCCGAAATATCTGTTCTCAGATTCAACAGAAATAAGGCTAGCAAAGAGATCCACGAAATACAGATGTAACTCTGTGAGATGAATTAACAGAACACTAAGCAGTTTCTCAGAAAGCTTCTTTCCAGATTTCCTCTGAGGATATTTCCTTTTTCACCATAGCCCTCTATTGGCTTCCAAATATCACTTTGCCAAATCCACAAGAACTGTCTTAGCGAAAGGCTTCTTGTGGGGAAAGCTGTAACTCTGTGAGATGATTTCACAGAACACAACGAAGTTACTCAGAAAGCTTCTTTCTCTTTGTTATTGGAGGATATTTCCTTTGGCCCTATACTCTTCAAAGGGATCCGAAATATCTGTTCTCAGATTCAACAGAAATAAGGCTAGCCAAGAAATCCACGAAATACAGATGTAACTCTGTGAGATGAATTAACAGAACACTAAGCAGTTTCTCAGAAAGCTTCTTTCCAGATTTCCTCTGAGGATATTTCCTTTTTCACCTTAGAACTCTATGGGCTTCCAAATATCACTTTGCCAATTCCACAAGAACTGTCTTAGCGAAAGGCTTCTTGTGGGGAAAGCTGTGACTCTGTGAGATGATTTCACAGAACACAACGAAGTTTCTCAGAAAGCTTCTTTCTCTTTGTTATCGGAGGATATTTCCTTTGGCCCTATAATCTTCAAAGGGATCCGAAATATCTGTTCTCAGATTCCACATAAATAAGGCTAGCAAAGAGATCCACGAAATACAGATGTAACTCTGTGAGATGAATTAACAGAACACTAAGCAGTTTCTCAGAAAGCTTCCTTCCAGATTTCATCTGAGGATATTTCCTTTTTCACCATACCCCTCTATGGGCTTCCAAATATCACTTTGCCAATTCCACAAGAACCGTCTTAGCGAAAGGCTTCTTGAGGGGAAAGCTGTAACTCTGTGAGATGATTTCACAGAACACCAAGAAGTTTCTCAGAAAGCTTCTTTCTCTTTGTTATCAGAGGATATTTCCTTTGACCCTACAGTCTTCAAATGGATCCGAAATATCTGTTCTCAGATTCCACAGAAATAATTCTTACAAAGAGATCCACGAAATAAAGATGTAACTCTGTGAGGTGAATTAACAGAACACTAAGCAGTTTCTCAGAAAGCTTCTTTCCAGATTTCCTCTGAGGATATTTCCTTTTTCACCGTAGCCCTCTATGGGCTTCCAAATATCACTTTGCCAATTCCACAAGAACTGTCTTAGCGAAAGGCTTCTTGAGGGGAAAGCTGTAACTCTGTGAGATTATTTCACAGAACACAACGAAGTTTCTCAGAAAGCTTCTTTCTCTTTGTTATCGGAGGATATTTCCTTTGGCCCTATAGTCTTCAAAGGGATCCGAAATATCTGTTCTCAGATTCCACAGAAATAAGGCTAGCAAAGACCTCCATGAAATAAAGATGTAATTCAGTGAGATGAATTAACAGAACACTAAGCAGTTTCTCAGAAAGCTTCTTTCCAGATTTCCTCGGAGGATATTTCCTTTCTCACCATAGCCCTCTATGGGCTTCCAAATATAACTTTGCCAATTCCACAAGAACTGTCTTAGCGAAAGGCTTTTTGAGGGGAAAGCTGTAACTCTGTGAGATGATTTCACAGAACACAACGAAGTTTCTCAGAAAGCTTCTTTCTCTTTGTTATCGGAGGATATTTCCTTTGGCCCTATAGTCTTCAAAGGGATCCGAAATATCTGTTCTCAGACTCCACAGAAATAAGGCTAGCAAAGAGATCCACGAAATACAGATGTAACTCTGTGAGATGAATTAACAGAACACTAAGCAGTTTCTCAGAAAGCTTCTTTCCAGATTTCATCTGAGGATACTTCCTTTTTCACCATAGCCCTCTATGGGCTTCCAAATATCACTTTGCCAATTCCACAAGAACTGTCTTAGCGAAAGGCTTCTTGTGGGGAAAGCTGTAACTCTTTGAGATGATTTCACAGAACACAACGAAGTTTCTCAGAAAGCTTCTTTCTCTTTGTTACCGGAGGATATTTCCTTTGGCCCTATACTCTTCAAAAGGGATCCGAAATATCTGTTCTCAGATTCCACATAAATAAGGCTAGCAAAGAGATCCACGACATACAGATGTAACTGTGTGAGATGAATTAACAGAACACTAAGCAGTTTCTCAGAAAGCTTCCTTCCAGATTTCATCTGAGGATATTTCCTTTTTCACCATAGCCCTCTATGGGCTTCCAAATATCACTTTTCCAATTCCACAAGAACCGTCTTAGCGAAAGGCTTCTTGAGGGGAAAGCTGTAACTCTGTGAGATGATTTCACAGAACACAAAGAAGTTTCTCAGAAAGCTTCTTTCTCTTTGTTATCAGAGGATATTTCCTTTGACCCTACAGTCTTCAAATGGATCCGAAATATCTGTTCTCAGATTCAACAGAAATAAGGCTAGCAAAGAGATCCACGAAATACAGATGTAACTCTGTGAGATGAATTAACAGAACACTAAGCAGTTTCTCAGAAAGCTTCTTTCCAGATTTCCTCTGAGGATATTTCCTTTTTCACCATAGCCCTCTATTGGCTTCCAAATATCACTTTGCCAAATCCACAAGAACTGTCTTAGCGAAAGGCTTCCTGTGGGGAATGCTGTGACTCTGTGAGATGATTTCACAGAACACAACGAAGTTACTCAGAAAGCTTCTTTCTCTTTGTTATCGGAGGATATTTCCTTTGGCCCTATACTCTTCAAAGGGATCCGAAATATCTGTTCTCAGATTCAACAGAAATAAGGCTAGCAAAGAGATGCACAAAATACAGATGTAACTCTGTGAGATGAATTAACAGAACACTAAGCAGTTTCTCAGAAAGTTTCTTTCCAGATTTCCTCTGAGGATATTTCCTTTTTCACCTTAGAACTCTATGGGCTTCCAAATATCACTTTGCCAATTCCACAAGAACTGTCTTAGCGAAAGGCTTCTTGTGGGGAAAGCTGTGACTCTGTGAGATGATTTCACAGAACACAACGAAGTTTCTCAGAAAGCTTCTTTCTCTTTGTTATCGGAGGATATTTCCTTTGGCCCTATACTCTTCAAAGGGATCCGAAATATCTGTTCTCAGATTCCACATAAATAAGGCTAGCAAAGAGATCCACGAAATACAGATGTAACTCTGTGAGATGAATTAACAGAACACTAAGCAGTTTCTCAGAAAGCTTCCTACCAGATTTCATCTGAGGATATTTCCTTTTTCACCATAGCCCTCTATGGGCTTCCAAATATCACTTTGCCAATTCCACAAGAACCGTCTTAGCGAAAGGCTTCTTGAGGGGAAAGCTGTAACTCTGTGAGATGATTTCACAGAACACAAAGAAGTTTCTCAGAAAGCTTCTTTCTCTTTGTTATCAGAGGATATTTCCTTTGACCCTACAGTCTTCAAATGGATCCGAAATATCTGTTCTCAGATTCCACAGAAATAATTCTAACAAAGAGATCCACGAAATAAAGATGTAACTCTGTGAGGTGAATTAACAGAACACTAAGCAGTTTCTCAGAAAGCTTCTTTCCAGATTTCCTCTGAGGATATTTCCTTTTTCACCATAGCCCTCTATGGGCTTCCAAATATCACTTTGCCAATTCCACAAGAACTGTCTTAGCGAAAGGCTTCTTGAGGGGAAAGCTGTAACTCTGTGAGATTATTTCACAGAACACAACGAAGTTTCTCAGAAAGCTTCTTTCTCTTTGTTATCGGAGGATATTTCCTTTGGCCCTATAGTCTTCAAAGGGATCCGAAATATCTGTTCTCAGATTCCACAGAAATAAGGCTAGCAAAGACCTCCATGAAATAAAGATGTAATTCAGTGAGATGAATTAACAGAACACTAAGCAGTTTCTCAGAAAGCTTCTTTCCAGATTTCCTTGGAGGATATTTCCTTTCTCACCATAGCCCTCTATGGGCTTCCAAATATAACTTTGCCAATTCCACAAGAACTGTCTTAGAGAAAGGCTTCTTGAGGGGAAAGCTGTAACTCTGTGAGATGATTTCACAGAACACAACGAAGTTTCTCAGAAAGCTTCTTTCTCTTTGTTATCGGAGGATATTTCCTTTGGCCCTATAGTCTTCAAAGGGATCCGAAATATCTGTTCTCAGATTCCACAGAAATAAGGCTAGCAAAGACCTCCATGAAATAAAGATGTAATTCAGTGAGATGAATTAACAGAACACTAAGCAGTTTCTCAGAAAGCTTCTTTCCAGATTTACTCGGAGGATATTTCCTTTCTCACCATAGCCCTCTATGGGCTTCCAAATATAACTTTGCCAATTCCACAAGAACTGTCTTAGCGAAAGGCTTTTTGAGGGGAAAGCTGTAACTCTGTGAGATGATTTCACAGAACACAAAGAAGTTTCTCAGAAAGCTTCTTTCTCTTTGTTATCGGAGGATATTTCCTTTGGCCCTATAGTCTTCAAAGGGATCCGAAATATCTGTTCTCAGATTCCACAGAAATAAGGCTAGCAAAGAGATCCACGAAATACAGATGTAACTCTGTGAGATGAATTAACAGAACACTAAGCAGTTTCTCAGAAAGCTTCTTTCCAGATTTCATCTGAGGATATTTCCTTTTTCACCATAGCCCTCTATGGGCTTCCAAATATCACTTTGCCAATTCCACAAGAACTGTCTTAGCGAAAGGCTTCTTGTGGGGAAAGCTGTAACTCTGTGAGATGATTTCACAGAACACAACGAAGTTTCTCAGAAAGCTTCTTTCTCTTTGTTATCGGAGGATATTTCCTTTGGCACTATAGTCTTCAAAGGGATCCGAAATATCTGTTCTCAGATTCCAAAGAAATAAGGCTAGCAAAGAGATCCACGAAATACAGATGTAACTCTGTGAGATGAATTAACAGAACACTAAGCAGTTTCTCAGAAAGCTTCTTTCCAGATTTCCTCTGAGGATATTTCCTTTTTCACCATAGCCCTCTATGGGCTTCCAAATATCACTTTGCCAATTCCACAAGAACTGTCTTAGCGAAAGGCTTCTTGTGGGGAAAGCTGTAACTCTGTGAGATGATTTCACAGAACACAATGAAGTTTCTCAGAAAGCTTCTTTCTCTTTGTTATCGGAGGATATTTCCTTTGGCCCTATACTCTTCAAAGGGATCCGAAATATCTGTTCTCAGATTCAACAGAAATAAGGCTAGCAAAGAGATCCACGAAATAAAGATGTAATTCTGTGAGGTGAATTAACAGAACACTAACCAGTTTCTCAGAAAGCTTCTTTCCAGATTTCATCTGAGGATATTTCCTTTTTCACCATAGCCCTCTATGGGCTTCCAAATATCACTTTGCCAATTCCACAAGAACTGTCTTAGCGAAAGGCTTCTTGAGGGGAAAGCTGTAACTCTGTGAGATGATTTCACAGAACACAACGAAGTTTCTCAGAAAGCTTCTTTCTCTTTGTTATCGGAGGATAATTCCTTTGGCCCTATAGTCTTCAAAGGGATCCGAAATATCTGTTCTCAGATTCCATAGAAATAAGGCTAGCAAAGAGATCCACGAAATACAGATGTAACTCTGTGAGATGAATTAACAGAACACTAAGCAGTTTCTCAGAAAGCTTCTTTCCAGATTTCCTCTGAGGATATTTCCTTTTTCACCATAGCCCCCTATGGGCTTCCAAATATCACTTTGCCAATTCCAAAAGAACTGTCTTGGCGAAAGGCTTCTTGTGGGGAAAGCTGTAACTCTGTGAGATGATTTCACAGAACACAACGAAGTTTCTCAGAAAGCTTCTTTCTCTTTGTTAACGGAGGATATTTCCTTTGGCCCTATAGTCTTCAAAGGGATCCGAAATATCTGTTCTCAGATTCCAGAGAAATAAGGCTAGCAAAGAGATCCACGAAATACAGATGTAACTCTGTGAGATGAATTAACAGAACACTAAGCAGTTTCTCAGAAAGCTTCTTTCCAGATTTCATCTGAGGATATTTCCTTTCTCACCATAGCCCTCTATGGGCTTCCAAATATCACTTTGCCAATTCCACAAGAACGGTCTTAGCGAAAGGCTTCTTGTGGGGAAAGCTGTAACTCGGTGAGATGATTTCACAGAACACAACGAAGTTTCTCAGAAAGCTACTTTCTCTTTGTTATCGGAGGATATTTCCTTTGGCCCTATAGTCTTCAAACGGATCCGAAATATCTGTTCTCAGATTCAACAGAAATAAGGCTAGCAAAGAGATCCACGAAATACAGATGTAACTCTGTGAGATGAATTAACAGAACACTAAGCAGTTTCTCAGAAAGCTTCTTTCCAGATTTCCTCTGAGGATATTTCCTTTTTTACCATAGCCCTCTATGGGCTTCCAAATATCACTTTGCAATTCCACAAGTACTGTCTTAGCGAAAGGCTTCTTGAGGGGAAAGCTGTAACTCTGTGAGATGATTTCACAGAACACAACGAAGTTTCTCAGAAAGCTTCTTTCTCTTTGTTATCGGAGGATATTTCCTTTGGCCCTATAGTCTTCAAAGGGATGCGAAATATCTGTTCTCAGATTCCTCAGAAATAAGGCTAGCAAAGAGATCCACGAAATAAAGATGTAACTCTGTGAGATGAATTAACAGAACACTAAGCAGTTTCTCAGAAAGCTTCTTTCCAGATTTCATCTGAGGATATTTCCTTTTTCACCATAGCCCTCTATGGGCTTCCAAATATCACTTTGCCAATTCCACAAGAACTGTCTTAGCGAAAGGTTTCTTATGGGAAAGCTGTAACTCTGTGAGATGATTTCACAGAACACAACGAAGTTTCTCAGAAAGCTTCTTTCACTTTGTTATCGGAGGATATTTCCTTTGGCCCTATAGTCTTCAAAGGGATCCGAAATATCTGTTCTCAGATTCCAGAGAAATAAGGCTAGCAAAGAGATCCACGAAATAAAGATGTAATTCTGTGAGATGAATTAACAGAACACTAAGCAGTTTCTCAGAAAGCTTCTTTCCAGATTTCCTCTGAGGATATTTCCTTTTTCACCATAGCCCTCTATGGACTTCCAAATATCACTTTGCCAATTCCACAAGAACTGTCTTAGCGAAAGGCTTCTTGTGGGGAAAGCTGTAACTCTGTGAGATGATTTCACAGAAAACAACAAAGTTTCTCAGAAAGCTTCTTTCTCTTTGTTATCGGAGGATATTTCCTTTGGCCCTATAGTCTTCAAACGGATCCGAAATATCTGTTCTCAGATTCCACAGAAATAAGGCTAGCAAAGAGATCCACGAAATACACATGTAACTCTGTGAGATGAATTAACAGAACACTAAGCAGTTTCTCAGAAAGCTTCTTTCCAGATTTCCTCTGAGGATATTGCCTTTTTCACGATAGCCCTCTATGGGCTTCCAAATATCAGTTTGCCAATTCCACAAGAACTGTCTTAGCGAAAGGCTTCTTGAGGGGAAAGCTGTAACTCTGTGAGATGATTTCACAGAACACAACGAAGTTTCACAGAAAGCTTCTTTCTCTTTGTTATCGGAGGATATTTCCTTTGGCCCTATAGACTTCAAAGGGATCCGAAATATCTGTTCTCAGATTCAACAGAAATAAGGCTAGCAAAGAGATCCAGGAAATACAGATGTAACTCTGTGAGATGAATTAACAGAACACTAAGCAGTTTCTCAGAAAGCTTCTTTCCAGATTTCCTCTGAGGATATTTCCTTTTTCACCATAGCCCTCTATGGGCTTCCAAATATCACTTTGCCAATTCCACAAGAACTGTCTTAGCGAAAGGCTTCTTGTGGGGAAAGCTGTAACTCGGTGAGATGATATCACAGAACACAAAGAAGTTTCTCAGAAAGCTTCTTTCTCTTTGTTGTCGGAGGATATTTTCTTTGGCCCTATAGTCTTCAAAGGGATCCGAAATATCTGTTTTCAGATTCAACAGAAATAAGGCTAGCAAAGAGATCCTCGAAATACAGATGTAACTCTGTGAGATGAATTAACAGAACACTAAGCAGTTTCTCAGAAAGCTTCTTTCCAGATTTCCTCTGAGGATATTGCCTTTTTCACGATAGCCCTCTATGGGCTTCCAAATATCAGTTTCCCAATTCCACAAGAACTGTCTTAGCGAAAGGCTTCTTGTGGGGAAAGCTGTAACTCTGTGAGATGATTTCACAGAACACAACGAAGTTTCTCAGAAAGCTTCTTTCTCTTTGTTATCGGAGGATATTTCCTTTGGCACTATAGTCTTCAAAGGGATCCGAAATATCTGTTCTCAGATTCCACAGAAATAAGGCTAGCAAAGAGATCCACGAAATACAGATGTAACTCTGTGAGATGAATTAACAGAACACTAAGCAGTTTCTCAGAAAGCTTCTTTCCAGATTTCCTCTGAGGATATTTCCTTTTTCACCATAGCCCTCTATGGGCTTCCAAATATCAGTTTGCCAATTCCACAAGAACTGTCTTAGCGAAAGGCTTCTTGTGGGGAAAGCTGTAACTCTGTGAGATGATTTCACAGAACACAATGAAGTTTCTCAGAAAGCTTCTTTCTCTTTGTTATCGGAGGATATTTCCTTTGGCCCTATAGTCTTCAAAGGGATCCGAAATATCTGTTCTCAGATTCCATAGAAATAAGGCTAGCAAAGACATCCATGAAATAAAGATGTAATTCAGTGAGATGAATTTACAGAACACTAAGCAGTCTCTCAGAAAGCTTCTTTCCAGATTTCCTCTGAGGATATTTCCTTTCTCACCATAGCCCTCTATGGGCTTCCAAATATAACTTTGCCAATTCCACAAGAACTGTCTTAGCGAAAGGCTTCTTGAGGGGAAAGCTGTAACTCTGTGAGATGATTTCACAGAACACAACGAAGTTTCTCAGAAAGCTTCTTTCTCTTTGTTATCGGAGGATATTTCCTTTGGCCCTATAGTCTTCAAAGGGATACGAAATATCTGTTCTCAGATTCCACAGAAATAAGGCTAGCAAAGAGATCCACGAAATACAGATGTAACTCTGTGAGATGAATTAACAGAACACCAAGCAGTTTCTCAGAAAGCTTCTTTCCAGATTTCCTCTGAGGATATTTCCTTTTTCACCATAGCCCCCTATGGGCTTCCAAATATCACTTTGCCAATTCCAAAAGAACTGTCTTGGCGAAAGGCTTCTTGTGGGGAAAGCTGTAACTCTGTGAGATGATTTCACAGAACACAACGAAGTTTCTCAGAAAGCTTCTTTCTCTTTGTTATCGGAGGATATTTCCTTTGGCCCTATAGTCTTCAAAGGGATCCGAAATATCTGTTCTCAGATTACACAGAAATAAGGCTAGCAAAGAGATCCACGAAATACAGATGTAACTCTGTGAGATGAATTAACAGAACACTAAGCAGTTTCTCAGAAAGCTTCTTTCCAGATTTCATCTGAGGATATTTACTTTTTCACCATAGCCCTCTATGGGCTTCCAAATATCACTTTGCCAATTCCACAAGAACTGTCTTAGCGAAAGGCTTCTTGTGGGGAAAGCTGTAACTCCGTGAGATGATTTCACAGAACACAACGAAGTTTCTCAGAAAGCTTCTTTCTCTTTGTTATCGGAGGATATTTCCTTTGGCCCTATAGTCTTCAAAGGGATCCGAAATATCTGTTCTCAGATTCCACAGAAATAAGGCTAGCAAAGAGATCCTCGAAATACAGATGTAACTCTGTGAGATGAATTAACAGAACACTAAGCAGTTTCTCAGAAAGCTTCTTTCCAGATTTCCTCTGAGGATATTTCCTTTTTCACCATAGCCCTCTATGGGCTTCCAAATATCACTTTGCCAATTCCACAAGAAGTGTCGTAGCGGAAGGCTTCTTGTGGGGAAAGCTGTAACTCTGTGAGATGATTTCACAGAACACAACGAAGTTTCTCAGAAAGCTTCTTTCTCTTTTTTATCGGAGGATATTTCCCTTGGCCCTATAGTCTTCAAAGGGATCGGAAATATCTGTTCTCAGATTCAACAGAAATAAGGCTAGCAAAGAGATCCACGAAATACACATGTAACTCTGTGAGATGAATTAACAGAACACTAAGCAGTTTCTCAGAAAGCTTCTTTCCAGATTTCCTCTGAGGATATATCCTTTTTCACCATAGCCCTCTATGGGCTTCCAAATATCGCTTTGCCAATTCCAAAAGAACTGTCTTAGCGAAAGGCTTCTTGTGGGGAAAGCTGTAACTCTGTGAGATGATTTCACAGAACACAACGAAGTTTCTCAGAAAGCTTCTTTCTCTTTGTTATCGGAGGATATTTCCTTTGGCCCTATACTCTTCAAAGGGATCCGAAATATCTGTTCTCAGATTCCACAGAAATAAGGCTAGCAAAGAGATCCACGAAATACCGATGTAACTCTGTGAGATGAATTTGCAGAACACTAAGATGTTTCTCAGAAAGCTTCTTTCCAGATTTCCTCTGAGGATATTTCCTTTTTCACCATAGCCCTCTATGGGCTTCCAAATATCACTTTGCCAATTCCACAAGAACTGTCTTAGCGAAAGGCTTCTTGTGGGGAAAGCTGTGACTCTGTGAGATGATTTCACAGAACACAACGAAGTTTCTCAGAAAGCTTCTTTCTCTTTGTTATCGGAGGATATTTCCTTTGGCCCTATACTCTTCAAAGGGATCCGAAATATCTGTTCTCAGATTCAACAGAAATAAGGCTAGCAAAGAGATCCACGAAATACAGATGTAACTCTGTGAGATGAATTAACAGAACACTAAGCAGTTTCTCAGAAAGCTTCTTTCCAGATTTCCTCTGAGGATATTTCCTTTTTCACCATAGCCCTCTATGGGCTTCCAAATATCACTTTGCCAAATCCACAAGAACTGTCTTAGTGAAAGGCTTCTTGTGGGGAAAGCTGTAACTCTGTGAGATGATTTCACAGAACACAACGAAGTTACTCAGAAAGCTTCTTTCTCTTTGTTATTGGAGGATATTTCCTTTGGCCCTATACTCTTCAAAGGGATCGGAAATATCTGTTCTCAGATTCAACAGAAATAAGGCTAGCAAGGAGATCCACGAAATACAGATGTAACTCTGTGAGATGAATTAACAGAACACTAAGCAGTTTCTCAGAAAGCTTCTTTCCAGATTTCCTCTGAGGATATTTCCTTTTTCACCGTAGCCCTCTATGGGCTTCCAAATATCACTTTGCCAATTCCACAAGAACTGTCTTAGCGAAAGGCTTCTTGAGGGGAAAGCTGTAACTCTGTGAGATGATTTCACAGAACACCAAGTAGTTTCTCAGAAAGCTTCTTTCTCTTTGTTATCGGAGGATATTTCCTTTGGCCCTATAGTCTTCAAAGGGATCCGAAATATCTGTTCTCAGATTCCACAGAAATAAGGCTAGCAAAGAGATCCACGAAATAAAGATGTAATTCTGTGAGATGAATTAACAGAACACTAAGCAGTTTCTCAGAAAGCTTCTTTCCAGATTTCCTCTGAGGATATTTCCTTTTTCACCATAGCCCTCTATGGGCTTCCAAATATCACTTTGCCAATTCCACAAGAACGGTCTTAGCGAAAGGCTTCTTGTGGGGAAAGCTGTAACTCTGTGAGATGATTTCACAGAACACAACGAAGTTTCTCAGAAAGCTACTTTCTCTTTTTTATCGGAGGATATTTCCTTTGGCCCTATAGTCTTCAAACGGATCCGAAATATCTGTTCTCAGATTCAACAGAAATAAGGCTAGCAAAGAGATCCACGAAATACAGATGTAACTCTGGAGATGAATTAACAGAACACTAAGCAGTTTCTCAGAAAGCTTCTTTCCAGATTTCCTCTGAGGATATTTCCTTTTTCAGCATAGCCCTCTATGGGCTTCCAAATATCACTTTGCCAATTCCACAAGAACTGTCTTAGCGAAAGGCTTCTTGTGGGGAAAGCTGTAACTCTGTGAGATGATTTCACAGAACACAACGAAGTTTCTCAGAAAGCTTCTTTCTCTTTGTTATCGGAGGATATTTCCTTTGGCCCTATACTCTTCAAAGGGATCCGAAATATCTCTTCTCAGATTCAACAGAAATAAGGCTAGCAAAGAGATCCACGAAATACAGATGTAACTCTGTGAGATGAATTAGCATAACACTAAGCAGTTTCTCAGGAAGCTTCTTTCCAGATTTCCTCTGAGGATATTTCCTTTTTCAGCATAGCCCTCTATGGGCTTCCAAATATCACTTTGCCAATTCCACAAGAACTGTCTTAGCGAAAGGCTTCTTGTGGGGAAAGCTGTGACTCTGTGAGATGATCTCACAGAACACAACGAAGTTTCTCAGAAAGCTTCTTTCTCTTTGTTATCGGAGGATATTTCCTTTGGCCCTATACTCTTCAAAGGGATCCGAAATATCTGTTCTCAGATTCAACAGAAATAAGGCTAGCAAAGAGATCCACGAAATACAGATGTAACTCTGTGAGATGAATTAACAGAACACTAAGCAGTTTCTCAGAAAGCTTCTTTCCAGATTTCATCTGAGGATATTTCCTTTTTCACCATAGCCTTCTATGGGCTTCCAAAAATCACTTTGCCAATTCCACAAGAACTGTCTTAGCGAAAGGCTTCTAGTAGGGAAAGCTGTAACTCTGTGAGATGATTTCACAGAACACAAACAAGTTTCTCAGAGAGCTTCTTTCTCTTTGTTATCGGAGGATATTTCCTTTGGCCCTATAGTCTTCAAAGGGATCCGAAATATCTGTTCTCAGATTCAACAGAAATAAGGCTAGCAAAGAGATCCACGAAATACAGATGTAACTCTGTGAGATGAATTAACAGAACACTAAGCAGTTTCTCAGAAAGCTTCTTTCCAGATTTCCTCTGAGGATATTTCCTTTTTTACCATAGCCCTCTATGGGCTTCCAAATATCACTTTGCAATTCCACAAGTACTGTCTTAGCGAAAGGCTTCTTGAGGGGAAAGCTGTAACTCTGTGAGATGATTTCACAGAACACAACGAAGTTTCTCAGAAAGCTTCTTTCTCTTTGTTATCGGAGGATATTTCCTTTGGCCCTATAGTCTTCAAAGGGATGCGAAATATCTGTTCTCAGATTCCTCAGAAATAAGGCTGGCAAAGAGATCCACGAAATAAAGATGTAACTCTGTGAGATGAATTAACAGAACACTAAGCAGTTTCTCAGAAAGCTTCTTTCCAGATTTCATCTGAGGATATTTCCTTTTTCACCATAGCCCTCTATGGGCTTCCAAATATCACTTTGCCAATTCCACAAGAACTGTCTTAGCGAAAGGTTTCTTGAGGGGAAAGCTGTAACTCTGTGAGATGATTTCACAGAACACAACGAAGTTTCTCAGAAAGCTTCTTTCACTTTGTTATCGGAGGATATTTCCTTTGGCCCTATAGTCTTCAAAGGGATCCGAAATATCTGTTCTCAGATTCCAGAGAAATAAGGCTAGCAAAGAGATCCACGAAATAAAGATGTAATTCTGTGAGATGAATTAACAGAACACTAAGCAGTTTCTCAGAAAGCTTCTTTCCAGATTTCCTCTGAGGATATTTCCTTTTTCACCATAGCCCTCTATGGGCTTCCAAATATCACTTTGCCAATTCCACAAGAACTGTCTTAGCGAAAGGCTTCTTGTGGGGAAAGCTGTAACTCTGTGAGATGATTTCACAGAAAACAACAAAGTTTCTCAGAAAGCTTCTTTCTCTTTGTTATCGGAGGATATTTCCTTTGGCCCTATAGTCTTCAAACGGATCCGAAATATCTGTTCTCAGATTCCACAGAAATAAGGCTAGCAAAGAGATCCACGAAATAAAGATGTAACTCTGTGAGATGAATTAACAGAACACTAAGCAGTTTCTCAGAAAGCTTCTTTCCAGATTTCCTCTGAGGATATTGCCTTTTTCACGATAGCCCTCTATGGGCTTCCAAATATCAGTTTGCCAATTCCACAAGAACTGTCTTAGCGAAAGGCTTCTTGAGGGGAAAGCTGTAACTCTGTGAGATGATTTCACAGAATACAACGAAGTTTCACAGAAAGCTTCTTTCTCTTTGTTATCGGAGGATATTTCCCTTGGCCCTATAGACTTCAAAGGGATCCGAAATATCTGTTCTCAGATTCAACAGAAATAAGGCTAGCAAAGAGATCCACGAAATACAGATGTAACTCTGTGAGATGAATTAACAGAACACTAAGCAGTTTCTCAGAAAGCTTCTTTCCAGATTTCCTCTGAGGATATTTCCTTTTTCACCATAGCCCTCTAAGGGCTTCCAAATATCACTTTGCCAGTTCCACAAGAACTGTCTTAGCGAAAGGCTTCTTGTGGGGAAAGCTGTAACTCGGTGAGATGATATCACAGAACACAAAGAAGTTTCTCAGAAAGCTTCTTTCTCTTTGTTGTCGGAGGATATTTTCTTTGGCCCTATAGTCTTCAAAGGGATCCGAAATATCTGTTCTCAGATTCAACAGAAATAAGGCTAGCAAAGAGATCCTCGAAATACAGATGTAACTCTGTGAGATGAATTAACAGAACACTAAGCAGTTTCTCAGAAAGCTTCTTTCCAGATTTCCTCTGAGGATATTGCCTTTTTCACGATAGCCCTCTATGGGCTTCCAAATATCAGTTTGCCAATTCCACAAGAACTGTCTTAGCGAAAGGCTTCTTGTGGGGAAAGCTGTAACTCTGTGAGATGATTTCACAGAACACAACGAAGTTTCTCAGAAAGCTTCTTTCTCTTTGTTATCGGAGGATATTTCCTTTGCCACTATAGTCTTCAAAGGGATCCGAAATATCTGTTCTCAGATTCCAAAGAAATAAGGCTAGCAAAGAGATCCACGAAATACAGATGTAACTCTGTGAGATGAATTAACAGAACACTAAGCAGTTTCTCAGAAAGCTTCTTTCCAGATTTCCTCTGAGGATATTTCCTTTTTCACCATAGCCCTCTATGGGCTTCCAAATATCACTTTGCCAATTCCACAAGAACTGTCTTAGCGAAAGGCTTCTTGTGGGGAAAGCTGTAACTCTGTGAGATGATTTCACAGAACACAATGAAGTTTCTCAGAAAGCTTCTTTCTCTTTGTTATCGGAGGATATTTCCTTTGGCCCTATACTCTTCAAAGGGATCCGAAATATCTGTTCTCAGATACCACAGAAATAAGGCTAGCAAAGAGATCCACGAAATAAAGATGTAACTCTGTGAGGCGAATTAACAGAACACTAACCAGTTTCTCAGAAAGCTTCTTTCCAGATTTCATCTGAGGATATTTCCTTTTTCACCATAGCCCTCTATGGGCTTCCAAATATCACTTTGCCAATTCCACAAGAACTGTCTTAGCGAAAGGCTTCTTGAGGGGAAAGCTGTAACTCTGTGAGATGATTTCACAGAACACAACGAAGTTTCTCAGAAAGCTTCTTTCTCTTTGTTATCGGAGGATAATTCCTTTGGCCCTATAGTCTTCAAAGGGATCCGAAATATCTGTTCTCAGATTCCATAGAAATAAGGCTAGCAAAGACATCCATGAAATAAAGATGTAATTCAGTGAGTTGAATTAACAGAACACTAAGCAGTTTCTCAGAAAGCTTCTTTCCAGATTTCCTCTGAGGATATTTCCTTTCTCACCATAGCCCTCTATGGGCTTCCAAATATAACTTTGCCAATTCCACAAGAACTGTCTTAGTGAAAGGCTTCTTGAGGGGAAAGCTGTAACTCTGTGAGATGATTTCACAGAACACAACGAAGTTTCTCAGAAAGCTTCTTTCTCTTTGTTATCGGAGGATATTTCCTTTGGCCCTATAGTCTTCAAAGGGATACGAAATATCTGTTCTCAGATTCCACAGAAATAAGGCTAGCAAAGAGATCCACGAAATACAGATGTAACTCTGTGAGATGAATTAACAGAACACTAAGCAGTTTCTCAGAAAGCTTCTTTCCAGTTTTCCTCTGAGGATATTTCCTTTTTCACCATAGCCCCCTATGGGCTTCCAAATATCACTTTGCCAATTCCAAAAGAACTGTCTTGGCGAAAGGCTTCTTGTGGGGAAAGCTGTAACTCTGTGAGATGATTTCACAGAACACAACGAAGTTTCTCAGAAAGCTTCTTTCTCTTTGTTATCGGAGGATATTTCCCTTGGCCCTATAGACTTCAAAGGGATCCGAAATATCTGTTCTCAGATTCAACAGAAATAAGGCTAGCAAAGAGATCCACGAAATACAGATGTAACTCTGTGAGATGAATTAACAGAACACTAAGCAGTTTCTCAGAAAGCTTCTTTCCAGATTTCCTCTGAGGATATTTCCTTTTTCACCATAGCCCTCTAAGGGCTTCCAAAAATCACTTTGCCAATTCCACAAGAACTGTCTTAGCGAAAGGCTTCTTGTGGGGAAAGCTGTAACTCGGTGAGATGATATCACAGAACACAAAGAAGTTTCTCAGAAAGCTTCTTTCTCTTTGTTGTCGGAGGATATTTTCTTTGGCCCTATAGTCTTCAAAGGGATCCGAAATATCTGTTCTCAGATTCAACAGAAATAAGGCTAGCAAAGAGATCCTCGAAATACAGATGTAACTCTGTGAGATGAATTAACAGAACACTAAGCAGTTTCTCAGAAAGCTTCTTTCCAGATTTCCTCTGAGGATATTGCCTTTTTCACGATAGCCCTCTATGGGCTTCCAAATATCAGTTTGCCAATTCCACAAGAACTGTCTTAGCGAAAGGCTTCTTGTGGGGAAAGCTGTAACTCTGTGAGATGATTTCACAGAACACAACGAAGTTTCTCAGAAAGCTTCTTTCTCTTTGTTATCGGAGGATATTTCCTTTGCCACTATAGTCTTCAAAGGGATCCGAAATATCTGTTCTCAGATTCCAAAGAAATAAGGCTAGCAAAGAGATCCACGAAATACAGATGTAACTCTGTGAGATGAATTAACAGAACACTAAGCAGTTTCTCAGAAAGCTTCTTTCCAGATTTCCTCTGAGGATATTTCCTTTTTCACCATAGCCCTCTATGGGCTTCCAAATATCACTTTGCCAATTCCACAAGAACTGTCTTAGCGAAAGGCTTCTTGTGGGGAAAGCTGTAACTCTGTGAGATGATTTCACAGAACACAATGAAGTTTCTCAGAAAGCTTCTTTCTCTTTGTTATCGGAGGATATTTCCTTTGGCCCTATACTCTTCAAAGGGATCCGAAATATCTGTTCTCAGATTCAACAGAAATAAGGCTAGCAAAGAGATCCACGAAATAAAGATGTAACTCTGTGAGGCGAATTAACAGAACACTAACCAGTTTCTCAGAAAGCTTCTTTCCAGATTTCATCTGAGGATATTTCCTTTTTCACCATAGCCCTCTATGGGCTTCCAAATATCACTTTGCCAATTCCACAAGAACTGTCTTAGCGAAAGGCTTCTTGAGGGGAAAGCTGTAACTCCGTGAGATGATTTCACAGAACACAACGAAGTTTCTCAGAAAGCTTCTTTCTCTTTGTTATCGGAGGATAATTCCTTTGGCCCTATAGTCTTCAAAGGGATCCGAAATATCTGTTCTCAGATTCCATAGAAATAAGGCTAGCAAAGACATCCATGAAATAAAGATGTAATTCAGTGAGTTGAATTAACAGAACACTAAGCAGTTTCTCAGAAAGCTTCTTTCCAGATTTCCTCTGAGGATATTTCCTTTTTCACCATAGCCCTCTATTGGCTTCGAAATATCACTTTGCCAATTCCACAAGAACGGTCTTAGCGAAAGGCTTCTTGTGGGGAAAGCTGTAACTCTGTGAGATGATTTCACAGAACACAACGAAGTTTCTCAGAAAGCTACTTTCTCTTTGTTATCGGAGGATATTTCCTTTGGCCCTATAGTCTTCAAACGGATCCGAAATATCTGTTCTCAGATTCAACAGAAATAAGGCTAGCAAAGAGATCCACGAAATACAGATGTAACTCTGGAGATGAATTAACAGAACACTAAGCAGTTTCTCAGAAAGCTTCTTTCCAGATTTCCTCTCAGGATATTTCCTTTTTCACCATAGCCCTCTATGGGCTTCCAAATATCACTTTGCCAATTCCACAAGAACTGTCTTAGCGAAAGGCTTCTTGTGGGGAAAGCTGTAACTCTGTGAGATGATTTCACAGAACACAACGAAGTTTCTCAGAAAGCTTCTTTCTCTTTGTTATCGGAGGATATTTCCTTTGGCCCTATACTCTTCAAAGGGATCCGAAATATCTCTTCTCAGATTCAACAGAAATAAGGCTAGCAAAGAGATACACGAAATACAGATGTAACTCTGTGAGATGAATTAGCATAACACTAAGCAGTTTCTCAGAAAGCTTCTTTCCAGATTTCCTCTGAGGATATTTCCTTTTTCACCATAGCCCTCTATGGGCTTCCAAATATCACTTTGCCAATTCCACAAGAACTGTCTTAGCGAAAGGCTTCTTGTGGGGAAAGCTGTGACTCTGTGAGATGATTTCACAGAACACAACGAAGTTTCTCAGAAAGCTTCTTTCTCTTTGTTATCGGAGGATATTTCCTTTGGCCCTATACTCTTCAAAGGGATCCGAAATATCTGTTCTCAGATTCAACAGAAATAAGGCTAACAAAGAGATCCACGAAATACAGATGTAACTCTGTGAGATGAATTAACAGAACACTAAGCAGTTTCTCAGAAAGCTTCTTTCCAGATTTCCTCTGAGGATATTTCCTTTTTCACCATAGCCCTCTATGGGCTTCCAAATATCACTTTGCCAAATCCACAAGAACTGTCTTAGCGAAAGGCTTCTTGTGGGGAAAGCTGTAACTCTGTGAGATGATTTCACAGAACACAACGAAGTTACTCAGAAAGCTTCTTTCTCTTTGTTATCGGAGGATATTTCCTTTGGCCCTATACTCTTCAAAGGGATCGGAAATATCTGTTCTCAGATTCAACAGAAATAAGGCTAGCAAAGAGATCCACGAAATACAGATGTAACTCTGTGAGATGAATTAACAGAACACTAAGCAGTTTCTCAGAAAGCTTCTTTCCAGATTTCCTCTGAGGATATTTCCTTTTTCACCATAGCCCTCTAAGGGCTTCCAAATATCACTTGGCCAATTCCACAAGAACTGTCTTAGCGAAAGGCTTCTTGAGGGGAAAGCTGTAACTCTGTGAGATGATTTCACAGAACACCAAGAAGTTTCTCAGAAAGCTTCTTTCTCTTTGTTATCGGAGGATATTTCCTTTGGCCCTATAGTCTTCAAAGGGATCCTAAATATCTGTTCTCAGATTCCACAGAAATAAGGCTAGCAAAGAGATCCACGAAATAAAGATGTAATTCTGTGAGATGAATTAACAGAACACTAAGCAGTTTCTCAGAAAGCTTCTTTCCAGATTTCCTCTGAGGATATTTCCTTTTTCACCATAGCCCTCTATGGGCTTCCAAATATCACTTTGCCAATTCCACAAGAACGGTCTTAGCGAAAGGCTTCTTGTGGGGAAAGCTGTAACTCAGTGAGATGATTTCACAGAACACAACGAAGTTTCTCAGAAAGCTACTTTCTCTTTGTTATCGGAGGATATTTCCTTTGGCCCTATAGTCTTCAAACGGATCCGAAATATCTGTTCTCAGATTCAACAGAAATAAGGCTAGCAAAGAGATCCACGAAATACAGATGTAACTCTGGAGATGAATTAACAGAACACTAAGCAGTTTCTCAGAAAGCTTCTTTCCAGATTTCCTCTGAGGATATTTCCTTTTTCAGCATAGCCCTCTATGGGCTTCCAAATATCACTTTGCCAATTCCACAAGAACTGTCTTAGCGAAAGGCTTCTTGTGGGGAAAGCTGTAACTCTGTGAGATGATTTCACAGAACACAACGAAGTTTCTCAGAAAGCTTCTTTCTCTTTGTTATCGGAGGATATTTCCTTTGGCCCTATACTCTTCAAAGGGATCCGAAATATCTCTTCTCAGATTCAACAGAAATAAGGCTAGCAAAGAGATCCACGAAATACAGATGTAACTCTGTGAGATGAATTAGCATAACACTAAGCAGTTTCTCAGGAAGCTTCTTTCCAGATTTCCTCTGAGGATATTTCCTTTTTCACCATAGCCCTCTATGGGCTTCCAAATATCACTTTGCCAATTCCACAAGATCTGTCTTAGCGAAAGGCTTCTTGTGGGGAAAGCTGTGACTCTGTGAGATGATTTCACAGAACACAACGAAGTTTCTCAGAAAGCTTCTTTCTCTTTGTTATCGGAGGATATTTCCTTTGGCCCTATACTCTTCAAAGGGATCCGAAATATCTGTTCTCAGATTCAACAGAAATAAGGCTAACAAAGAGATCCACGAAATACAGATGTAACACTGTGAGATGAATTAACAGAACACTAAGCAGTTTCTCAGAAAGCTTCTGTCCAGATTTCATCTGAGGATATTTCCTTTTTCACCATAGCCCTCTATGGGCTTCCAAATATCACTTTGCCAATTCCACAAGAACTGTATTAGCGAAAGGCTTCTTGTGGGGAAAGATGTAACTCTGTGAGATGATTTCACAGAACACAACGAAGTTTCTCAGAAAGCTTCTTTCTCTTTGTTATCGGAGGATATTTCCTTTGGCCCTATAGTCTTCAAAGGGATCCGAAATATCTGTTCTCAGATTCAACAGAAATAAGGCTAGCAAAGAGATCCACGAAATACAGATGTAACTCTGTGAGATGAATTAACAGAACACTAAGCAGTTTCTCAGAAAGCTTCTTTCCAGATTTCCTCTGAGGATATTTCCTTTTTCACCATAGCCCTCTATTGGCTTCGAAATATCACTTTGCCAAATCCACAAGAACTGTCTTAGCGAAAGGCTTCTTGTGGGGAAAGCTGTAACTCCGTGAGATGATTTCACAGAACACAACGAAGTTACTCAGAAAGCTTCTTTCTCTTTGTTATCGGAGGATATTTCCTTTGGCCCTATACTCTTCAAAGGGATCCGAAATATCTGTTCTCAGATTCAACAGAAATAAGGCTAGCAAAGAGATCCACGAAATACAGATGTAACTCTGTGAGATGAATTAACAGAACACTAAGCAGTTTCTCAGAAAGCTTCTTTCCAGATTTCCTCTGAGGATATTTCCTTTTTCACCATAGCCCTCTATGGGCTTCCAAATATCACTTTGCCAATTCCACAAGAACTGTCTTAGCGAAAGGCTTCTTGAGGGGAAAGCTGTAACTCTGTGAGATGATTTCACAGAACACCAAGAAGTTTCTCAGAAAGCTTCTTTCTCTTTGTTATCGGAGGATATTTCCTTTGGCCCTATAGTCTTCAAAGGGATCCGAAATATCTGTTCTCAGATTCCACAGAAATAAGGCTAGCAAAGAGATCCACGAAATAAAGATGTAATTCTGTGAGACGAATTAACAGAACACTAAGCAGTTTCTCAGAAAGCTTCTTTCCAGATTTCCTCTGAGGATATTTCCTTTTTCACCATAGCCCTCTATGGGCTTCCAAATATCACTTTGCCAATTCCACAAGAACGGTCTTAGCGAAAGGCTTCTTGTGGGGAAAGCTGTAACTCTGTGAGATGATTTCACAGAACACAACGAAGTTTCTCAGAAAGCTACTTTCTCTTTGTTATCGGAGGATATTTCCTTTGGCCCTATAGTCTTCAAACGGATCCGAAATATCTGTTCTCAGATTCAACAGAAATAAGGCTAGCAAAGAGATCCACGAAATACAGATGTAACTCTGGATATGAATTTACAGAACACTAAGCAGTTTCTCAGAAAGCTTCTTTCCAGATTTCCTCTGAGGATATTTCCTTTTTCAGCATAGCCCTCTGGGCTTCCAAATATCACTTTGCCAATTCCACAAGAACTGTCTTAGCGAAAGGCTTCTTGTGGGGAAAGCTGTAACTCTGTGAGATGATTTCACAGAACACAACGAAGTTTCTCAGAAAGCTTCTTTCTCTTTGTTATCGGAGGATATTTCCTTTGGCCCTATACTCTTCAAAGGGATCCGAAATATCTCTTCTCAAATTCAACAGAAATAAGGCTAGCAAAGAGATCCACGAAATACAGATGTAACTCTGTGAGATGAATTAGCATAACACTAAGCAGTTTCTCAGGAAGCTTCTTTCCAGATTTCCTCTGAGGATATTTCCTTTTTCACCATAGCCCTCTATGGGCTTCCACATATCACTTTGCCAATTCCACAAGAACTGTCTTAGCGAAAGGCTTCTTGTGGGGAAAGCTGTGACTCTGTGAGATGATTTCACAGAACACAACGAAGTTTCTCAGAAAGCTTCTTTCTCTTTGTTATCGGAGGATATTTCCTTTGGCCCTATACTCTTCAAAGGGATCCGAAATATCTGTTCTCAGATTCAACAGAAATAAGGCTAGCAAAGAGATCCACGAAATACAGATGTAACTCTGTGAGATGAATTAACAGAACACTAAGCAGTTTCTCAGAAAGCTTCTTTCCAGATTTCCTCTGAGGATATTTCCTTTTTCACCATAGCCTTCTATGGGCTTCCAAAAATCACTTTGCCAATTCCACAAGAACTGTCTTAGCGAAAGGCTTCTAGTAGGGAAAGCTGTAACTCTGTGAGATGATTTCACAGAACACAACCAAGTTTCTCAGAGAGCTTCTTTCTCTTTTTTATCAGAGGATATTTCCTTTGGCCCTATAGTCTTCAAAGGGATCCGAAATATCTGTTCTCAGATTCCACAGAAATAAGGCTAGCAAAGAGATCCACGAAATACAGATGTAACTCTGTGTGATGAATTAACAGAACACTAAGCAGTTCCTCAGAAAGCTTCTTTCCAGAATTCATCTGAGGATATTTCCTTTTTCACCATAGCCCTCTAGGGGCTTCCAAATATCACTTTGCCAATTCCACAAGAACTGTCTTAGCGAAAGGCTTCTTGTGGGGAAAGCTGTAACTCTGTGAGATGATTTCACAGAACACAACGAAGTTTCTCAGAAAGCTTCTTTCTCTTTGTTATCGGAGGATATTTCCTTTGGCCCTATACTCTTCAAAGGGATCCGAAATATCTCTTCTCAGATTCAAGAGAAATAAGGCTAGCAAAGAGATACACGAAATACAGATGTAACTCTGTGAGATGAATTAGCATTACACTAAGCAGTTTCTCAGAAAGCTTCTTTCCAGATTTCCTCTGAGGATATTTCCTTTTTCACCATAGCCCTCTATGGGCTTCCAAATATCACTTTGCCAATTCCACAAGAACTGTCTTAGCGAAAGGCTTCTTGTGGGGAAAGCTGTGACTCTGTGAGATTATTTCACAGAACACTACGAAGTTTCTGAGAAAGCTTCTTTCTCTTTGTTATCGGAGGATATTTCCTTTGGCCCTGTACTCTTCAAAGGGATCCGAAATATCTCTTCTCAGATTTAACAGAAATAAGGCTAGCAAAGAGATCCACGAAATACAGATGTAACTCTGTGAGATGAATTAACAGAACACTAAGCAGTTTCTCAGAAAGCTTCTTTCCAGATTTCCTCTGAGGATATTTCCTTTTTCACGATAGCCTTCTATCGGCTTCCAAATATCACTTTGCCAATTCCACAAGAACTGTCTTAGCGAAAGGCTTCTTGTGGGGAAAGCTGTAACTCTGTGAGATGATTTCACAGAACACAACGAAGTTTCTCAGAAAGCTTCTTTCTCTTTGTTATCGGAGGATATTTCCTTTGGCCCTATAGTCTTGAAAGGGATCCGAAATATCTGTTCTCAGATTCAACAGAAATAAGGCTAGCAAAGAGATCCACGAAATACAGATGTAACTCTGTGAGATGAATTAACAGAACACTAAGCAGTTTCTCAGAAAGCTTCTTTCCAGATTTCCTCTGAGGATATTTCCTTTTTCACCATAGCCCTCTATGGGCTTCCAAATATCACTTTGCCAATTTCACAAGAACTGTCTTAGCGAAAGGTTTCTTGAGGGGAAAGCTGTAACTCTGTGAGATGATTTCACAGAACACCAAGAAGTTTCTCAGAAAGCTTCTTTCTCTTTGTTATCGGAGGATATTTCCTTTGGCCCTATAGTCTTCAAAGGGATCCGAAATATCTGTTCTCAGATTCCACAGAAATAAGGCTAGCAAAGAGATCCACGAAATAAAGTTGTAATTCTGTGAGATGAATTAACAGAACACTAAGCAGTTTCTCAGAAAGCTTCTTTCCAGATTTCCTCTGAGGATATTTCCTTTTTCACCATAGCCCTCTATGGGCTTCCAAATATCACTTTGCCAATTCCACAAGAACGGTCTTAGCGAAAGGCTTCTTATGGGGAAAGCTGTAACTCTGTGAGATGATTTCACAGAACACAACGAAGTTTCTCAGAAAGCTACTTTCTCTTTGTTATCCGAGGATATTTCCTTTGGCCCTATAGTCTTCAAACGGATCCGAAATATCTGTTCTCAGATTCAACAGAAATAAGGCTAGCAAAGAGATCCACGAAATACAGATGTAACTCTGGAGATGAATTAACAGAACACTAAGCAGTTTCTCAGAAAGCTTCTTTCCAGATTTCCTCTGAGGATATTTCCTTTTTCAGCATAGCCCTCTATGGGCTTCCAAATATCACTTTGCCAATTCCACAAGAACTGTCTTAGCGAAAGGCTTCTTGTGGGGAAAGCTGTAACTCTGTGAGATGATTTCACAGAACACAACGAAGTTTCTCAGAAAGCTTCTTTCTCTTTGTTATCGGAGGATATTTCCTTTGGCCCTATACTCTTCAAAGGGATCCGAAATATCTCTTCTCAGATTCAACAGAAATAAGGCTAGCAAAGAGATCCACGAAATACAGATGTAACTCTGTGAGATGAATTAGCATAACACTAAGCAGTTTCTCAGGAAGCTTCTTTCCAGATTTCCTCTGAGGATATTTCCTTTTTCACCATAGCCCTCTATGGGCTTCCAAATATCACTTTGCCAATTCCACAAGAACTGTCTTAGCGAAAGGCTTCTTGTGGGGAAAGCTGTGACTCTGTGAGATGATTTCACAGAACACAACGAAGTTTCTCAGAAAGCTTCTTTCTCTTTGTTATCGGAGGATATTTCCTTTGGCCCTATACTCTTCAAAGGGATCCGAAATATCTGTTCTCAGATTCAACAGAAATAAGGCTAGCAAAGAGATGCACGAAATACAGATGTAACTCTGTGAGATGAATTAACAGAACACTAAGCAGTTTCTCAGAAAGCTTCTTTCCAGATTTCATCTGAGGATATTTCCTTTTTCACCATAGCCTTCTATGGGCTTCCAAAAATCACTTTGCCAATTCCACAAGAACCGTCTTAGCGAAAGGCTTCTAGTAGGGAAAGCTGTAACTCTGTGAGATGATTTCACAGAACACAACCAAGTTTCTCAGAGAGCTTCTTTCTCTTTTTTATCAGAGGATATTTCCTTTGGCCCTATAGTCTTCAAAGGGATCCGAAATATCTGTTCTCAGATTCCACAGAAATAAGGCTAGCAAAGAGATCCACGAAATACAGATGTAACTCTGTGTGATGAATTAACAGAACACTAAGCAGTTTCTCAGAAAGCTTCTTTCCAGAATTCATCTGAGGATATTTCCTTTTTCACCATAGCCCTCTATGGGCTTCCAAATATCACTTTGCCAATTCCACAAGAACTGTCTTAGCGAAAGGCTTCTTGTGGGGAAAGCTGTAACTCTGTGAGATGATTTCACAGAACACAACGAAGTTTCTCAGAAAGCTTCTTTCTCTTTGTTATCGGAGGATATTTCCTTTGGCCCTATACTCTTCAAAGGGATCCGAAATATCTCTTCTCAGATTCAACAGAAATAAGGCTAGCAAAGAGATACACGAAATACAGATGTAACTCTGTGAGATGAATTAGCATTACACTAAGCAGTTTCTCAGAAAGCTTCTTTCCAGATTTCCTCTGAGGATATTTCCTTTTTCACCATAGCCCTCTATGGGCTTCCAAATATCACTTTGCCAATTCCACAAGAACGGTCTTAGCGAAAGGCTTCTTGTGGGGAAAGCTGTAACTCGGTGAGATGATTTCACAGAACACAACGAAGTTTCTCAGAAAGCTACTTTCTCTTTGTTATCGGAGGATATTTCCTTTGGCCCTATAGTCTTCAAACGGATCCGAAATATCTGTTCTCAGATTCAACAGAAATAAGGCTAGCAAAGAGATCCACGAAATACAGATGTAATTCTGTGAGATGAATTAACAGAACACTAAGCAGTTTCTCAGAAAGCTTCTTTCCAGATTTCCTCTGAGGATATTTCCGTTTTTACCATAGCCCTCTATGGGCTTCCAAATATCACTTTGCAATTCCACAAGTACTGTCTTAGCGAAAGGCTTCTTGAGGGGAAAGCTGTAACTCTGTGAGATGATTTCACAGAACACAACGAAGTTTCTCAGAAAGCTTCTTTCTCTTTGTTATCGGAGGATATTTCCTTTGGCCCTATAGTCTTCAAAGGGATGCGAAATATCTGTTCTCAGATTCCTCAGAAATAAGGCTAGCAAAGAGATCCACGAAATAAAGATGTAACTCTGTGAGATGAATTAACAGAACACTAAGCAGTTTCTCAGAAAGCTTCTTTCCAGATTTCATCTGAGGATATTTCCTTTTTCACCATAGCCCTCTATGGGCTTCCAAATATCACTTTGCCAATTCCACAAGAACTGTCTTAGCGAAAGGTTTCCTGAGGGGAAAGCTGTAACTCTGTGAGATGATTTCACAGAACACAACGAAGTTTCTCAGAAAGCTTCTTTCACTTTGTTATCGGAGGATATTTCCTTTGGCCCTATAGTCTTCAAAGGGATCCGAAATATCTGTTCTCAGATTCCAGAGAAATAAGGCTAGCAAAGAGATCCACGAAATAAAGATGTAATTCTGTGAGATGAATTAGCAGAACACTAAGCAGTTTCTCAGAAAGCTTCTTTCCAGATTTCCTCTGAGGATATTTCCTTTTTCACCATAGCCCTCTATGGGCTTCCAAATATCACTTTGCCAATTCCACAAGAACTGTCTTAGCGAAAGGCTTCTTGTGGGGAAAGCTGTAACTCTGTGAGATGATTTCACAGAAAACAACAAAGTTTCTCAGAAAGCTTCTTTCTCTTTGTTATCGGAGGATATTTCCTTTGGCCCTATAGTCTTCAAACGGATCCGAAATATCTGTTCTCAGATTCCACAGAAATAAGGCTAGCAAAGAGATCCACGAAATACAGATGTAACTCTGTGAGATGAATTAACAGAACACTAAGCAGTTTCTCAGAAAGCTTCTTTCCAGATTTCCTCTGAGGATATTGCCTTTTTCACGATAGCCCTCTATGGGCTTCCAAATATCAGTTTGCCAATTCCACAAGAACTGTCTTAGCGAAAGGCTTCTTGAGGGGAAAGCTGTAACTCTGTGAGATGATTTCACAGAACACAACGAAGTTTCACAGAAAGCTTCTTTCTCTTTGTTATCGGAGGATATTTCCTTTGGCCCTATAGACTTCAAAGGGATCCGAAATATCTGTTCTCAGATTCAACAGAAATAAGGCTAGCAAAGAGATCCACGAAATACAGATGTAACTCTGTGAGATGAATTAACAGAACACTAAGCAGTTTCTCAGAAAGCTTCTTTCCAGATTTCCTCTGAGGATAATTCCTTTTTCACCATAGCCATCTATGGGCTTCCAAATATCACTTTGCCAATTCCACAAGAACTGTCTTAGCGAAAGGCTTCTTGTGGGGAAAGCTGTAACTCGGTGAGATGATATCACAGAACACAAAGAAGTTTCTCAGAAAGCTTCTTTCTCTTTGTTGTCGGAGGATATTTTCTTTGGCCCTATAGTCTTCAAAGGGATCCGAAATATCTGTTCTCAGATTCAACAGAAATAAGGCTAGCAAAGAGATCCTCGAAATACAGATGTAACTCTGTGAGATGAATTAACAGAACACTAAGCAGTTTCTCAGAAAGCTTCTTTCCAGATTTCCTCTGAGGATATTTTCTTTTTCACCATAGCCCTCTATGGGCTTCCAAATATCACTTTGCCAATTCCACAAGTACTGTCTTAGCGAAAGGCTTCTTGTTGGGAAAGCTGTAATTCTGTGAGATGATTTCACAGAACACAACGAAGTTTCTCAAAAAGCTTCTTTCTCTTTGTTATCGGAGGATATTTCCTTTGGCCCTATACTCTTCAAAGGGATCCGAAATATCTGTTCTCAGATTCAACAGAAATAAGGCTAGCAAAGAGATGCACGAAATACCGATGTAACTCTGTGAGATGAATTAGCAGAACACTAAGAAGTTTCTCAGAAAGCTTCTTTCCAGATTTCATCTGAGGATATTTCCTTTTTCACCATAGCCCTCTATGTGCTTCCAAATATCACTTTTTCAATTCCACAAGATCTGTCTTAGCGAAAGGCTTCTTGTGGGGAAACTGTGACTCTGTGAGATGATTTCACAGAACACAACGAAGTTTATCAGAAAGCTTCTTTCTCTTTGTTATCGGAGGATATTTCCTTTGGCCGATACTCTTCAAAGGGATCCGAAATATCTGTTCTCACATTCAACAGAAATAAGGCTAACAAAGAGATCCACGAAATACAGATGTAACTCTGTGAGATGAATTAACAAAACACTAAGCAGTTTCTCAGAAAGCTTCTTTCCAGATTTCATCTGAGGATATTTCCTTTTTCACCATAGCCCTCTAAGGGCTTCCAAATATCACTTTGCCAATTCCACAAGAACTGTCTTAGCGAAAGGCTTCTTGTGGGGAAAGCTGTAACTCTGTGAGATGATTTCACAGAACACAACGAAGTTTCTCAGAAAGCTTCTTTCTCTTTGTTATCGGAGGATATTTCCTTTGGCCCTATACTCTTCAAAGGGATCCGAAATATCTCTTCTCAGATTCAACAGAAATAAGGCTAGCAAAGAGATCCACGAAATACAGATGTAACTCTGTGAGATGAATTAGCATTACACTAAGCAGTTTCTCAGAAAGCTTCTTTCCAGATTTCCTCTGAGGATATTTCCTTTTTCAGCATAGCCCTCTATGGGCTTCCAAATATCACTTTGCCAATTCCACAAGAACTGTCTTAGCGAAAGGCTTCTTGTGGGGAAAGCTGTGACTCTGTGAGATGATTTCACAGAACACTACGAAGTTTCTGAGAAAGCTTCTTTCTCTTTGTTATCGGAGGATATTTCCTTTGGCCCTGTGCTCTTCAAAGGGATCCGAAATATCTCTTCTCAGATTTAACAGAAATAAGGCTAGCAAAGAGATCCACGAAATACAGATGTAACTCTGTGACATGAATTAACAGAACACTAAGCAGTTTCTCAGAAAGCTTCTTTCCAGATTTCATCTGAGGATATTTCATTTTTCACCATAGCCTTCTATCGGCTTCCAAATATCACTTTGCCAATTCCACAAGAACTGTCTTAGCGAAAGGCTTCTTGTGGGGAAAGCTGTAACTCTGTGAGATGATTTCACAGAACACAACGAAGTTTCTCAGAAAGCTTCTTTCTCTTTGTTATCGGAGGATATTTCCTTTGGCCCTATAGTCTTCAAAGGGATCCGAAATATCTGTTCTCAGATTCAACAGAAATAAGGCTAGCAAAGAGATCCACGAAATACAGATGTAACTCTGTGAGATGAATTAACAGAACACTAAGCAGTTTCTCAGAAAGCTTCTTTCCAGATTTCCTCTGAGGATATTTCCTTTTTCAACATAGCCCTCTATGGGCTTCCAAATATCACTTTGCCAATTCCACAAGAACTGTCTTAGCGAAAGGCTTCTTGAGGGGAAAGCTGTAACTCTGTGAGATGATTTCACAGAACACCAAGAAGTTTCTCAGAAAGCTTCTTTCTCTTTGTTATCGGAGGATATTTCCTTTGGCCCTATAGTCTTCAAAGGGATCCGAAATATCTGTTCTCAGATTCCACAGAAATAAGGCTAGCAAAGAGATCCACGAAATAAACATGTAATTCTGTGAGATGAATTAACAGAACACTAAGCAGTTTCTCAGAAAGCTTCTTTCCAGATTTCCTCTGAGGACATTTCCTTTTTCACCATAGCCCTCTAAGGGCTTCCAAATATCACTTTGCCAATTCCACAAGAACTGTCTTAGCGAAAGGCTTCTTGTGGGGAAAGCTGTGACTCTGTGAGATGATTTCACAGAACACAACGAAGTTTCTCAGAAAGCTTCTTTCTCTTTGTTATCGGAGGATATTTCCTTTGGCCCTATACTCTTCAAAGGGATCCGAAATATCTGTTCTCAGATTCAACAGAAATAAGGCTAGCAAAGAGATCCACGAAATACAGATGTAACTCTGTGAGATGAATTAACAGAACACTAAGCAGTTTCTCAGAAAGCTTCTTTCCAGATTTCATCTGAGGATATTTCCTTTTTCACCATAGCCTTCTATGGGCTTCCAAAAATCACTTTGCCAATTCCACAAGAACTGTCTTAGCGAAAGGCTTCTAGTAGGGAAAGCTGTAACTCTGTGAGATAATTTCACAGAACACAACCAAGTTTCTCAGAGAGCTTCTTTCTCTTTTTTATCAGAGGATATTTCCTTTGGCCCTATAGTCTTCAAAGGGATCCGAAATATCTGTTCTCAGATTCCACAGAAATAAGGCTAGCAAAGAGATCCACGAAATACAGATGTAACTCTGTGTGATGAATTAACAGAACACTAAGCAGTTTCTCAGAAAGCTTCTTTCCAGAATTCATCTGAGGATATTTCCTTTTTCACCATAGCCCTCTATGGGCTTCCAAATATCACTTTGCCAATTCCACAAGAACTGTCTTAGCGAAAGGCTTCTTGTGGGGAAAGCTGTAACTCTGTGAGATGATTTCACAGAACACAACGAAGTTTCTCAGAAAGCTTCTTTCTCTTTGTTATCGGAGGATATTTCCTTTGGCCCTATACTCTTCAAAGGGATCCGAAATATCTCTTCTCAGATTCAACAGAAATAAGGCTAGCAAAGAGATACACGAAATACAGATGTAACTCTGTGAGATGAATTAGCATTACACTAAGCAGTTTCTCAGAAAGCTTCTTTCCAGATTTCCTCTGAGGATATTTCCTTTTTCACCATAGCCCTCTATGGGCTTCCAAATATCACTTTGCCAATTCCACAAGAACGGTCTTAGCGAAAGGCTTCTTGTGGGGAAAGCTGTAACTCGGTGAGATGATTTCACAGAACACAACGAAGTTTCTCAGAAAGCTACTTTCTCTTTGTTATCGGAGGATATTTCCTTTGGCCCTATAGTCTTCAAACGGATCCGAAATATCTGTTCTCAGATTCAACAGAAATAAGGCTAGCAAAGAGATCCACGAAATACAGATGTAATTCTGTGAGATGAATTAACAGAACCCTAAGCAGTTTCTCAGAAAGCTTCTTTCCAGATTTCCTCTGAGGATATTTCCTTTTTTACCATAGCCCTCTATGGGCTTTCAAATATCACTTTGCAATTCCACAAGTACTGTCTTAGCGAAAGGCTTCTTGAGGGGAAAGCTGTAACTCTGTGAGATGATTTCACAGAACACAACGAAGTTTCTCAGACAGCTTCTTTCTCTTTGTTATCGGAGGATATTTCCTTTGGCCCTATAGTCTTCAAAGGGATGCGAAATATCTGTTCTCAGATTCCTCAGAAATAAGGCTAGCAAAGAGATCCACGAAATAAAGATGTAACTCTGTGAGATGAATTAACAGAACTCTAAGCAGTTTCTCAGAAAGCTTCTTTCCAGATTTCATCTGAGGATATTTCCTTTTTCACCATAGCCCTCTATGGGCTTCCAAATATCACTTTGCCAATTCCACAAGAACTGTCTTAGCGAAAGGTTTCCTGAGGGGAAAGCTGTAACTCTGTGAGATGATTTCACAGAACACAACGAAGTTTCTCAGAAAGCTTCTTTCACTTTGTTATCGGAGGATATTTCCTTTGGCCCTATAGTCTTCAAAGGGATCCGAAATATCTGTTCTCAGATTCCAGAGAAATCAGGCTAGCAAAGAGATCCACGAAATAAAGATGTAATTCTGTGAGATGAATTAGCAGAACACTAAGCAGTTTCTCAGAAAGCTTCTTTCCAGATTTCCTCTGAGGATATTTCCTTTTTCACCATAGCCCTCTATGGGCTTCCAAATATCACTTTGCCAATTCCACAAGAACTGTCTTAGCGAAAGGCTTCTTGTGGGGAAAGCTGTAACTCTGTGAGATGATTTCACAGAAAACAACAAAGTTTCTCAGAAAGCTTCTTTCTCTTTGTTATCGGAGGATATTTCCTTTGGCCCTATAGTCTTCAAACGGATCCGAAATATCTGTTCTCAGATTCCACAGAAATAAGGCTAGCAAAGAGATCCACGAAATACAGATGTAACTCTGTGAGATGAATTAACAGAACACTAAGCAGTTTCTCAGAAAGCTTCTTTCCAGATTTCCTCTGAGGATATTGCCTTTTTCACGATAGCCCTCTATGGGCTTCCAAATATCAGTTTGCCAATTCCACAAGAACTGTCTTAGCGAAAGGCTTCTTGAGGGGAAAGCTGTAACTCTGTGAGATGATTTCACAGAACACAACGAAGTTTCACAGAAAGCTTCTTTCTCTTTGTTATCGGAGGATATTTCCTTTGGCCCTATAGACTTCAAAGGGATCCGAAATATCTGTTCTCAGATTCCACAGAAATAAGGCTAGCAAAGAGATCCACGAAATACAGATGTAACTCTGTGAGATGAATTAACAGAACACTAAGCAGTTTCTCAGAAAGCTTCTTTCCAGATTTCCTCTGAGGATATTTCCTTTTTCACCATAGCCATCTATGGGCTTCCAAATATCACTTTGCCAATTCCACAAGAACTGTCTTAGCGAAAGGCTTCTTGTGGGGAAAGCTGTAACTCGGTGAGATGATATCACAGAACACAAAGAAGTTTCTCAGAAAGCTTCTTTCTCTTTGTTGTCGGAGGATATTTTCTTTGGCCCTATAGTCTTCAAAGGGATCCGAAATATCTGTTCTCAGATTCAACAGAAATAAGGCTAGCAAAGAGATCCTCGAAATACAGATGTAACTCTGTGAGATGAATTAACAGAACACTAAGCAGTTTCTCAGAAAGCTTCTTTCCAGATTTCCTCTGAGGATATTTCCCTTTTCACCATAGCCCTCTATGGGCTTCCAAATATCACTTTGCCAATTCCACAAGAACTGTCTTAGCGACAGGTTTCTTGAGGGGAAAGCTGTAACTCTGTGAGATGATTTCACAGAACACAAAGAAGTTTCTCAGAAAGCTTCTTTCTCTTTGTTATCGGAGGATATTTCCTTTGGCCCTATAGTCTTCAAAGGGATCCGAAATATCTGTTCTCAGATTCCAGAGAAATAAGGCTAGCAAAGAAATCCACGAAATAAAGATGTAATTCTGTGAGATGAATTAACAGAACACTAAGCAGTTTCTCAGAAAGCTTCTTTCCAGATTTCCTCTGAGGATATTTTCTTTTTCACCATAGCCCTCTATGGGCTTCCAAATATCACTTTGCCAATTCCACAAGTGCTGTCTTAGCGAAAGGCTTCTTGTTGGGAAAGCTGTAATTCTGTGAGATGATTTCACAGAACACAACGAAGTTTCTCAAAAAGCTTCTTTCTCTTTGTTATCGGAGGATATTTCCTTTGGCCCTATACTCTTCAAAGGGATCCGAAATATCTGTTCTCAGATTCAACAGAAATAAGGCTAGCAAAGAGATCCACGAAATACCGATGTAACTCTGTGAGATGAATTAGCAGAACACTAAGAAGTTTCTCAGAAAGCTTCTTTCCAGATTTCATCTGAGGATATTTCCTTTTTCACCATAGCCCTCTATGTGCTTCCAAATATCACTTTTTCAATTCCACAAGATCTGTCTTAGCGAAAGGCTTCTTGTGGGGAAACTGTGACTCTGTGAGATGATTTCACAGAACACAACGAAGTTTATCAGAAAGCTTCTTTCTCTTTGTTATCGGAGGATATTTCCTTTGGCCGATACTCTTCAAAGGGATCCGAAATATCTGTTCTCACATTCAACAGAAATAAGGCTAACAAAGAGATCCACGAAATACAGATGTAACTCTGTGAGATGAATTAACAAAACACTAAGCAGTTTCTCAGAAAGCTTCTTTCCAGATTTCATCTGAGGATATTTCCTCTTTCACCATAGCCCTCTATGGGCTTCCAAATATCACTTTGCCAATTCCACAAGAACTGTCTTAGCGAAAGGCTTCTTGTGGGGAAAGCTGTAACTCTGTGAGATGATTTCACAGAACACAACGAAGTTTCTCAGAAAGCTTCTTTCTCTTTGTTATCGGAGGATATTTCCTTTGGCCCTATACTCTTCAAAGGGATCCGAAATATCTCTTCTCAGATTCAACAGAAATAAGGCTAGCAAAGAGATCCACGAAATACAGATGTAACTCTGTGAGATGAATTAGCATTACACTAAGCAGTTTCTCAGAAAGCTTCTTTCCAGATTTCCTCTGAGGATATTTCCTTTTTCAGCATAGCCCTCTATGGGCTTCCAAATATCACTTTGCCAATTCCACAAGAACTGTCTTAGCGAAAGGCTTCTTGTGGGGAAAGCTGTGACTCTGTGAGATGATTTCACAGAACACTACGAAGTTTCTGAGAAAGCTTCTTTCTCTTTGTTATCGGAGGATATTTCCTTTGGCCCTGTACTCTTCAAAGGGATCCGAAATATCTCTTCTCAGATTTAACAGAAATAAGGCTAGCAAAGAGATCCACGAAATACAGATGTAACTCTGTGACATGAATTAACAGAACACTAAGCAGTTTCTCAGAAAGCTTCTTTCCAGATTTCATCTGAGGATATTTCCTTTTTCACCATAGCCTTCTATCGGCTTCCAAATATCACTTTGCCAATTCCACAAGAACTGTCTTAGCGAAAGGCTTCTTGTGGGGAAAGCTGTAACTCTGTGAGATGATTTCACAGAACACAACGAAGTTTCTCAGAAAGCTTCTTTCTCTTTGTTATCGGAGGATATTTCCTTTGGCCCTATAGTCTTCAAAGGGATCCGAAATATCTGTTCTCAGATTCAACAGAAATAAGGCTAGCAAAGAGATCCACGAAATACAGATGTAACTCTGTGAGATGAATTAACAGAACACTAAGCAGTTTCTCAGAAAGCTTCTTTCCAGATTTCCTCTGAGGATATTTCCTTTTTCAACATAGCCCTCTATGGGCTTCCAAATATCACTTTGCCAATTCCACAAGAACTGTCTTAGCGAAAGGCTTCTTGAGGGGAAAGCTGTAACTCTGTGAGATGATTTCACAGAACACCAAGAAGTTTCTCAGAAAGCTTCTTTCTCTTTGTTATCGGAGGATATTTCCTTTGGCCCTATAGTCTTCAAAGGGATCCGAAATATCTGTTCTCAGATTCCACAGAAATAAGGCTAGCAAAGAGATCCACGAAATAAACATGTAATTCTGTGAGATGAATTAACAGAACACTAAGCAGTTTCTCAGAAAGCTTCTTTCCAGATTTCCTCTGAGGACATTTCCTTTTTCACCATAGCCCTCTAAGGGCTTCCAAATATCACTTTGCCAATTCCACAAGAACGGTCTTAGCGAAAGGCTTCTTGTGGGGAAAGCTGTAACTCGGTGAGATGATTTCACAGAACACAACGAAGTTTCTCAGAAAGCTACTTTCTCTTTGTTATCGGAGGATATTTCCTTTGGCCCTATAGTCTTCAAACGGTTCCGAAATATCTGTTCTCAGATTCAACAGAAATAAGGCTAGCAAAGAGATCCACGAAATACAGATGTAACTCTGTGAGATGAATTAACAGAACACTAAGCAGTTTCTCAGAAAGCTTCTTTCCAGATTTCCTCTGAGGATATTTCCTTTTTTACCATAGCCCTCTATGGGCTTCCAAATATCACTTTGCAATTCCACAAGTACTGTCTTAGCGAAAGGCTTCTTGAGGGAAAACTGTAACTCTGTGAGATGATTTCACAGAACACAACGAAGTTTCTCAGAAAGCTTCTTTCTCTTTGTTATCGGAGGATATTTCCTTTGGCCCTATAGTCTTCAAAGGGATGCGAAATATCTGTTCTCAGATTCCTCAGAAATAAGGCTAGCAAAGAGATCCACGAAATAAAGATGAAACTCTGTGAGATGAATTAACAGAACACTAAGCAGTTTCTCAGAAAGCTTCTTTCCAGATTTCATCTGAGGATATTTCCTTTTTCACCATAGCCCTCTATCGGCTTCCAAATATCACTTTGCCAATTCCACAAGAACTGTCTTAACGAAAGGTTTCTTGAGGGGAAAGCTGTAACTCTGTGAGATGATTTCACAGAACACAACGAAGTTTCTCAGAAAGCTTCTTTCACTTTGTTATCGGAGGATATTTCCTTTGGCCCTATAGTCTTCAAAGGGATCCGAAATATCTGTTCTCAGATTCCAGAGAAATAAGGCTAGCAAAGAGATCCACGAAATAAAGATGTAATTCTGTGAGATGAATTAACAGAACACTAAGCAGTTTCTCAGAAAGCTTCTTTCCAGATTTCCTCTGAGGATATTTCCTTTTTCACCATAGCCCTCTATGGGCTTCCAAATATCACTTTGCCAATTCCACAAGAACTGTCTTAGTGAAAGGCTTCTTGTGGGGAAAGCTGTAGCTCTGTGAGATGATTTCACAGAAAACAACAAAGTTTCTCAGAAAGCTTCTTTCTCTTTCTTATCGGAGGATATTTCCTTTGGCCCTATAGTCTTCAAAGGGATCCGAAATATCTGTTCTCAGATTCCACAGAAATAAGGCTAGCAAAGAGATCCACGAAATACAGATGTAACTCTGTGACATGAATTAACAGAACACTAAGCAGTTTCTCAGAAAGCTTCTTTCCAGATTTCCTCTGAGGATATTTCCTTTTTCACGATAGCCCTCTATGGGCTTCCAAATATCAGTTTGCCAATTCCACAAGAACTGTCTTAGCGAAAGGCTTCTTGAGGGGAAAGCTGTAACTCTGTGAGATGATTTCACAGAACACAACGAAGTTTCACAGAAAGCTTCTTTCTCTTTATTATCGGAGGATATTTCCTTTGGCCCTATAGACTTCAAAGGGATCCGAAATATCTGTTCTCAGATTCAACAGAAAAAAGGCTAGCAAAGAGATCCACGAAATACAGATGTAACTCTGTGAGATGAATTAACAGAACACTAAGCAGTTTCTCAGAAAGCTTCTTTCCAGATTTCCTCTGAGGATATTTCCTTTTTCACCATAGCCCTCTATGGGGTTCCAAATATCACTTTGTCAATTCCACAAGAACTGTCTTAGCGAAAGGCTTCTTGTGGGGAAAGCTGTAACTCGGTGAGATGATATCACAGAACACAAAGAAGTTTCTCAGAAAGCTTCTTTCTCTTTGTTGTCGGAGGATATTTTCTTTGGCCCTATAGTCTTCAAAGGGATCCGAAATATCTGTTCTCAGATTCAACAGAAATAAGGCTAGCAAAGAGATCCTCGAAATACAGATGTAACTCTGTGAGATGAATTAACAGAACACTAAGCAGTTTCTCAGAAAGCTTCTTTCCAGATTTCCTCTGAGGATATTTCCTTTTTCACCATAGCCCTCTATGGGCTTCCAAATATCACTTTGCCAATTCCACAAGAACTGTCTTAGCGACAGGTTTCTTGAGGGGAAAGCTGTAACTCTGTGAGATGATTTCACAGAACACGAAGAGGTTTCTCAGAAAGCTTCTTTCTCTTTGTTATCGGAGGATATTTCCTTTGGCCCTATAGTCTTCAAAGGGATCCGAAATATCTGTTCTCAGATTCCAGAGAAATAAGGCTAGCAAAGAAATCCACGAAATAAAGATGTAATTCTGTGAGATGAATTAGCAGAACACTAAGAAGTTTCTCAGAAAGCTTCTTTCCAGATTTCATCTGAGGATATTTCCTTTTTCACCATAGCCCTCAATGTGCTTCCAAATATCACTTTTTCAATTCCACAAGATCTGTCTTAGCGAAAGGCTTCTTGTGGGGAAACTGTGACTCTGTGAGATGATTTCACAGAACACAACGAAGTTTCTCAGAAAGCTTCTTTCTCTTTGTTATCGGAGGATATTTCCTTTGGCCGATACTCTTCAAAGGGATCCGAAATATCTGTTCTCAGATTCAACAGAAATAAGGCTAACAAAGAGATCCAGGAAATAAAGATGTAACTCTGTGAGATGAATTAACAGAACACTAAGCAGTTTCTCAGAAAGCTTCTTTCCAGATTTCATCTGAGGATATTTCCTTTTTCACCATAGCCCTCTATGGGCTTCCAAATATCACTTTGCCAATTCCACAAGAACTGTCTTAGCGAAAGGCTTCTTGAGGGGAAAGCTGTAACTCTGTGAGATGATTTCACAGAACACAACGAAGTTTCTCAGAAAGCTTCTTTCTCTTTGTTATCGGAGGATATTTCCTTTGGCCCTATAGTCTTCAAAGGGATCCGAAATATCTGTTCTCAGATTCAACAGAAATAAGGCTAGCAAAGAGATCCACGAAATACAGATGTTACTCCGTGAGATGAATTAACAGAACACTAAGCAGTTTCTCAGAAAGCTTCTTTCCAGATTTCCTCTGAGGATATTTCGTTTTTCACCATAGCCCTCTATTGGCTTCCAAATATCACTTTGCCAAATCCACAAGAAGTGTCTTAGCGAAAGGCTTCTTGTGGGGAAAGCTGTAACTCTGTGAGATGATTTCAGAGAACACAACGAAGTTTCTCAGAAAGCTTCTTTCTCTTTGTTATCGGAGGATATTTCCTTTGGCCCTATACTCTTCAAAGGGATCCGAAATATCTGTTCTCAGATTCAACAGAAATAAGGCTAGCAAAGAGATCCACGAAATACCGATGTACTCTGTGAGATGAATTAGCAGAACACTAAGAAGTTTCTCAGAAAGCTTCTTTCCAGATTTCATCTGAGGATATTTCCTTTTTCACCATAGCCCTCTATGTGCTTCCAAATATCACTTTTTCAATTCCACAAGATCTGTCTTAGCGAAAGGCTTCTTGTGGGGAGACTGTGACTCTGTGAGATGATTTCACAGAACACAACGAAGTTTCTCAGAAAGCTTCTTTCTCTTTGTTATCGGAGGATATTTCCTTTGGCCCTATACTCTTCAAAGGGATCCGAAATATCTGTTCTCAGATTCAACAGAAATAAGGCTAGCAAAGAGATCCACGAAATAAAGATGTAACTCTGTGAGATGAATTAACAGAACACTAAGCAGTTTCTCAGAAAGCTTCTTTCCAGATTTCCTCTGAGGATATTTCCTTTTTCACCATAGCCCTCTATGGGCTTCCAAATATCACTTTGCCAATTCCAAAAGATCTGTCTTAGCGAAAGGCTTCTTGTGGGGAAAGCTGTAACTCTGTGAGATGATTTCACAGAACACAACGAAGTTTCTCAGAAAGCTTCTTTCTCTTTGTTGTCGGAGGATATTTCCTTCGGCCCCATAGTCTTCAAAGGGATCAGAAATATCTGTTCTCAGATTCCACAGAAAAAAGGCTAGCAAAGAGATCCACGAAATCAAGATGTAACTCTGTGAGATGAATTAACAGAACACTAAGCAGTTTCTCAGAAAGCTTCTTTCCAGATTTCATCTGAGGATATTTCCTTTTTCACCATAGCCCTCCATGGGCTTCCAAATATCACTATGCCAATTCCACAAGAACTGTCTAAGGAAAGGCTTCTTGTGCGGAAAGCTGTGACTCTGTGAGATGATTTCACAGAACACAACGAAGTTTCTCAGAAAGCTTCTTTCTCTTTGTTATCGGAGGATATTTCCTTTGGCCCTATAGTCTTCAAAGGGATCCGAAACATCTGTTCTCAGATTCCACAGAAATAAGGCTAGCAAAGAGATCCACGAAATACAGACGTAACTCTGTGAGGTGAATTAACAGAACACTAAGCAGTTTCTCAGAAAGCTTCTTTCCAGATTTCTTCTGGGGATATTTCCTTTTTCACCATAGCCCTCTATGGGCTTCCAAATATCACTTTGCCAATTCCACAAGAACTGTCTTAGCAAAAGGCTTCTTGATGGGAAATCTGTAACTCTGTGAGATGATTTCACAGAACACAACGAAGTTTCTCAGAAAGCTTCTTTCTCTTTGTTATCGGAGGATATTTCCTTTGGCCCTATAGTCTTCAAACGGATCCGAAATATCTATTCTCAGATTCCACAGAATTAAGGCTAGCAAAGAGATCCACGAAATAAAGATGTAATTCTGTGAGATGAATTAACAGAACACTAAGCAGTTTCTCAGAATGCTTCTTTTCATATTTCCTCTTAGCATATTTCCTTTCTCACCATAGCCCTCTAAGGGCTTCCAAATATCACTTTGCCAATTCCACAAGAACTGTCTTAGCGAAAGGCTTCTTGAGGGGAAAGCTGTAACTCTGTGAGATGATTTCACAGAACACAACGAAGTTTCTCAGAAAGCTTCTTTCTCTTTGTTATGTTAGGATATTTCCTTTGGCCCTATAGTCTTCAAAGGGATCCGAAATATCTGTTCTCAGATTCAACAGAAATAAGGCTAGCAAAGAGATCCACGAAATACAGATGTAACTCTGTGAGATGAATTAACAGAACACTAAGCAGTTTCTCAGAAAGCTTCTTTCCAGATTTCCTCTGAGGATATTTCCTTTTTCACCATAGTCCTCTATGGGCTTCCAAATATCACTTTGCCAATTCCACAAGAACTGCCTAAGCGAAAGGCTTCTTGTGAGGAAAGCTGTGACTCTGTGAGATGATTTCACAGAACACAACGAAGTTTCTCAGAAAGCTTCTTTCTCTTTGTTATCGGAGGATATTTCCTTTGGCCCTATAGTCTTCAAAGGGATCCGAAATATCTGTTCTCAGATTCCACAGAAATAAGGCTAGCAAAGAGATCCACGAAATACAGATGTAACTATGTGAGATTAATTAACAGAACACTAAGCAGTTTCTCAGAAAGCTTCTTTCCAGATTTCATCTGGGGATATTTCCTTTTTCACCATAGCCCTCTATGGACTTCCAAATATCACTTTGCCATTTCCACAAGAACTGTCTTAGCGAAAGGCTTCTTAATGGGAAATCTGTAACTCTGTGAGATGATTTCACAGAACACAACGAAGTTTCTCAGACAGCTTCTTTCTCTTTGTTATCGGAGGATATTTCCTTTGGCCCTATAGTCTTCAAACGGATCCGAAATATCTATTCTCAGATTCCACAGAAATAAGGCTAGCAAAGATATCCACGAAATAAAGATAATTCTGTGAGATGAATTAACAGAACACTAAGCAGTTTCTCAGAATGCTTCTTTCCATATTTCCTCTGAGGATATTTCCTTTTTCAACATAGCCCTCTACGGGCTTCCAAATATCAGTTGCCAATTCCACAAGAATTGTCTTAGCGAAAGGCTTCTTGAGGGGAAAGCTGTAACTCTGTGAGATGATTTCACAGAACACAACGAAGTTTCTCAGAAAGCTTCTTTCTCTTTGTTATCGGAGGATATTTCCTTTGGCCCTATAGTCTTCAAAGGGATCCGAAATATCTGTTCTCAGATTCCACAGAAATAAGGCTAGCAAAGAGATCCACGAAATAAAGATGTAACTCTGTGAGATGAATTAACAGAACACTAAGCAGTTTCTCAGAAAGCTTCTTTCCAGATTTCATCTGAGGATATTTCCTTTTTCACCACAGCCCTCTATGGGCTTCCAAATATCACTTTGCCAATTCCACAAGAACTGTCTTAGCGAAAGGCTTCTTGTGGGGAAAGCTGTAACTCTGTGAGATGATTTCACAGAAAACAACAAAGTTTCTCAGAAAGCTTCTTTCTCTTTGTTATCGGAGGATATTTCCTTTGGCCCTATAGTCTTCAAACGGATCCGAAATATCTGTTCTCAGATTCCACAGAAATAAGGCTAGCAAAGAGATCCACGAAATACAGATGTAACTCTGTGAGATGAATTAACAGAACACTAAGCAGTTTCTCAGAAAGCTTCTTTCCAGATTTCCTCTGAGGATATTTCCTTTTTCACGATAGCCCTCTATGGGCTTCCAAATATCAGTTTGCCAATTCCACAAGACCTGTCTTAGCGAAAGGCTTCTTGAGGGGAAAGCTGTAACTCTGTGAGATGATTTCACAGAACACAACGAAGTTTCACAGAAAGCTTCTTTCTCTTTGTTATCGGAGGATATTTCCTTTGGCCCTATAGACTTCATAGGGATCCGAAATATCTGTTCTCAGATTCAACAGAAATAAGGCTAGCAAAGAGATCCACGAAATACAGATGTAACTCTGTGAGATGAATTAACAGAACACTAAGCAGTTTCTCAGAAAGCTTCTTTCCAGATTTCCTCTGAGGATATTTCCTTTTTCACCATAGCCCTCTATGGGCTTCCAAATATCACTTTGTCAATTCCACAAGAACTGTCTTAGCGAAAGGCTTCTTGTGGGGAAAGCTGTAACTCGGTGAGATGATATCACAGAACACAAAGAAGTTTCTCAGAAAGCTTCTTTCTCTTTGTTGTCGGAGGATATTTTCTTTGGCCCTATAGTCTTCAAAGGGATCCGAAATATCTGTTCTCAGATTCAACAGAAATAAGGCTAGCAAAGAGATCCTCGAAATACAGATGTAACTCTGTGAGATGAATTAACAGAACACTAAGCAGTTTCTCAGAAAGCTTCTTTCCAGATTTCCTCTGAGGATATTTCCTTTTTCACCATAGCCTTCTATGGGCTTCCAAATATCACTTTGCCAATTCCACAAGAACTGTCTTAGCGACAGGTTTCTTGAGGGGAAAGCTGTAACTCTGTGAGATGATTTCACAGAACACAAAGAAGTTTCTCAGAAAGCTTCTTTCTCTTTGTTATCGGAGGATATTTCCTTTGGCCCTATACTCTTCAAAGGGATCCGAAATATCTGTTCTCAGATTCAACAGAAATAAGGCTAGCAAAGAGATCCACGAAATACCGATGTAACTCTGTGACATGAATTAGCAGAACACTAAGAAGTTTCTCAGAAAGCTTCTTTCCAGATTTCATCTGAGGATATTTCCTTTTTCACCATAGACCTCTATGTGCTTCCAAATATCACTTTTTCAATTCCACAAGATCTGTCTTAGCGAAAGGCTTCTTGTGGGGAAACTGTGACTCTGTGAGATGATTTCACAGAACACAACGAAGTTTCTCAGAAAGCTTCTTTCTCTTTGTTATCGGAGGATATTTCCTTTGGCCCTATACTCTTCAAAGGGATCCGAAATATCTGTTCTCAGATTCAACAGAAATAAGGCTAACAAAGAGATCCACGAAATACAGATGTAACTCTGTGAGATGAATTAACAGAACACTAAGCAGTTTCTCAGAAAGCTTCTTTCCAGATTTCATCTGAGGATATTTCCTTTTTCACCATAGTCCTCTATGGGCTTCCAAATATCACTTTGCCAATTCCACAAGAACTGCCTAAGCGAAAGGCTTCTTGTGAGGAAAGCTGTGACTCTGTGAGATGATTTCACAGAACACAACGAAGTTTCTCAGAAAGCTTCTTTCTCTTTGTTATCGGAGGATATTTCCTTTGGCCCTATAGTCTTCAAACGGATCCGAAATATCTGTTCTCAGATTCCACAGAAATAAGGCTAGCAAAGAGATCCACGAAATACAGATGTAACTCTGTGAGATGAATTAACAGAACACTAAGCAGTTTCTCAGAAAGCTTCTTTCCAGATTTCCTCTGAGGATATTTCCTTTTTCACGATAGCCCTCTATGGGCTTCCAAATATCAGTTTGCCAATTCCACAAGAACTGTCTTTGCGAAAGGCTTCTTGAGGGGAAAGCTGTAACTCTGTGAGATGATTTCACAGAACACAACGAAGTTTCACAGAAAGCTTCTTTCTCTTTGTTATCGGAGGATATTTCCTTTGGCCCTATAGACTTCATAGGGATCCGAAATATCTGTTCTCAGATTCAACAGAAATAAGGCTAGCAAAGAGATCCACGAAATACAGATGTAACTCTGTGAGATGAATTAACAGAACACTAAGCAGTTTCTCAGAAAGCTTCTTTCCAGATTTCCTCTGAGGATATTTCCTTTTTCACCATAGCCCTCTATGGGCTTCCAAATATCACTTTGTCAATTCCACAAGAACTGTCTTAGCGAAAGGCTTCTTGTGGGGAAAGCTGTAACTCGGTGAGATGATATCACAGAACACAAAGAAGTTTCTCAGAAAGCTTCTTTCTCTTTGTTGTCGGAGGATATTTTCTTTGGCCCTATAGTCTTCAAAGAGATCCGAAATATCTGTTCTCAGATTCAACAGAAATAAGGCTAGCAAAGAGATCCTCGAAATACAGATGTAACTCTGTGAGATGAATTAACAGAACACAAAGCAGTTTCTCAGAAAGGTTCTTTCCAGATTTCCTCTGAGGATATTTCCTTTTTCACCATAGCCCTCTATGGGCTTCCAAATATCACTTTGCCAATTCCACAAGAACTGTCTTAGCGACAGGTTTCTTGAGGGGAAAGCTGTAACTCTGTGAGATGATTTCACAGAACACAAAGAAGTTTCTCAGAAAGCTTCTTTCTCTTTGTTGTCGGAGGATATTTCCTTTGGCCCTATACTCTTCAAAGGGATCCGAAATATCTGTTCTCAGATTCAACAGAAATAAGGCTAGCAAAGACATCCACGAAATACCGATGTAACTCTGTGACATGAATTAGCAGAACACTAAGAAGTTTCTCAGAAAGCTTCTTTCCAGATTTCATCTGAGGATATTTCCTTTTTCACCATAGCCCTCTATGTGCTTCCAAATATCACTTTTTCAATTCCACAAGATCTGTCTTAGCGAAAGGCTTCTTGTGGGGAAACTGTGACTCTGTGAGATGATTTCACAGAACACAACGAAGTTTCTCAGAAAGCTTCTTTCTCTTTGTTATCGGAGGATATTTCCTTTGGCCCTATACTCTTCAAAGGGATCCGAAATATCTGTTCTCAGATTCAACAGAAATAAGGCTAACAAAGAGATCCACGAAATACAGATGTAACTCCGTGAGATGAATTAACAGAACACTAAGCAGTTTCTCAGAAAGCTTCTTTCCAGATTTCATCTGAGGATATTTCCTTTTTCACCATAGTCCTCTATGGGCTTCCAAATATCACTTTGCCAATTCCACAAGAACTGTCTTAGCGAAAGGCTTCTTGAGGGGAAAGCTGTAACTCTGTGAGATGATTTCACAGAACACAACGAAGTTTCTCAGAAAGCTTCTTTCTCTTTGTTATCGGAGGATATTTCCTTTGGCCCTATAGTCTTCAAAGGGATCCGAAATATCTGTTCTCAGATTCCACAGAAATAAGGCTAGCAAAGAGATCCACGAAATACAGATGTAACTCTGTGAGATGAATTAACAGAACACTAAGCAGTTTCTCAGAAAGCTTCTTTCCAGATTTCCTCTGAGGATATTTTGTTTTTCACCATAGCCCTCTATTGGCTTCCAAATATCACTTTGCCAAATCCACAAGAACTATCTTAGCGAAAGGCTTCTTGTGGGGAAAGCTGTAACTCTGTGAGATGATTTCACAGAACACAACGAAGTTTCTCAGAAAGCTTCTTTCTCTTTGTTATCGGAGGATATTTCCTTTGGCCCTATACTCTTCAAAGGGATCCGAAATATCTGTTCTCAGATTCAACAGAAATAAGGCTAGCAAAGAGATCCACGAAATACCGATGTAACTCTGTGAGATGAATTAGCAGAACACTAAGAAGTTTCTCAGAAAGCTTCTTTCCAGATTTCATCTGAGGATATTTCCTTTTTCACCATAGCCCTCTATGTGCTTCCAAATATCACTTTTTCAATTCCACAAGATCTGTCTTAGCGAAAGGCTTCTTGTGGGGAAACTGTGACTCTGTGAGATGATTTCACAGAACACAACGAAGTTTCTCAGAAAGCTTCTTTCTCTTTGTTGTCGGAGGATATTTCTTTTGGCCCTATAGTCTTCAAAGGGATCCGAAATATCTGTTCTCAGATTCCACAGAATTAAGGCTAGCAAAGAGATCCACTAAATAAAGATGTTATTCAGTGAGATGAATTAAGAGAACACTAAGCAGTTTCTCAGAAAGCTTCTTTCCAGATTTCCTCTGAGGATATTTCCTTTTTCACCATAGCCCTATATGGGCTTCCAAATATCACTTTGCCAATTCCACAAGAACTGTCTTAGCGAAAGGCTTCTTGAGGGGAAAGCTGTAACTCTGTGAGATGATTTCACAGAACACAACGAAGTTTCTCAGAAAGCTTCTTTCTCTTTGTTATGGTAGGATATTTCCTTTGGCCCTATAGTCTTCAAAGGGATCCGAAATATCTGTTCTCAGATTCAACAGAAATAAGGCTAGCAAAGAGATCCACGAAATACAGATGTAACTCTGTGAGATGAATTAACAGAACACTAAGCAGTTTCTCAGAAAGCTTCTTTCCAGATTTCCTCTGAGGATATTTCCTTTTTCACCATAGCCCTCTATGGGCTTCCAAATATCACTTTGCCAATTCCACAAGAACTGCCTAAGCGAAAGGCTTCTTGTGAGGAAAGCTGTGACTCTGTGAGATGATTTCACAGAACACAACGAAGTTTCTCAGAAAGCTTCTTTCTCTTTGTTATCGGAGGATATTTCCTTTGGCCCTATACTCTTCAAAGGGATCCGAAATATCTGTTCTCAGATTCCACAGAAATAAGGCTAGCAAAGAGATCCACGAAATACAGATGTAACTCTGTGAGATGAATTAACAGAACACTAGCAGTTTCTCAGAAAGCTTCTTTCCAGATTTCCTCTGAGGATATTTCCTTTTTCACCATAGCCCTCTATGGACTTCCAAATATCACTTTGCCATTTCCACAAGAACTGTCTTAGCGAAAGGCTTCTTAATGGGAAATCTGTAACTCTGTGAGATGATTTCACAGAACACAACGAAGTTTCTCAGACAGCTTCTTTCTCTTTGTTATCGGAGGATATTTCCTTTGGCCCTATAGTCTTCAAACGGATCCGAAATATCTATTCTCAGATTCCACAGAAATAAGGCTAGCAAAGAGATCCACGAAATAAAGATAATTCTGTGAGATGAATTAACAGAACACTAAGCAGTTTCTCAGAATGCTTCTTTCCATATTTCCTCTGAGGATATTTCCTTTTTCACCATAGCCCTCTATGGGCTTCCAAATATCATTTGCCAATTCCACAAGAATTGTCTTAGCGAAAGGCTTCTTGAGGGGAAAGCTGTAACTCTGTGAGATGATTTCACAGAACACAACGAAGTTTCTCAGAAAGCTTCTTTCTCTTTGTTGTCGGAGGATATTTCCTTTGGCCCTATAGTCTTCAAAGGGATCCGAAATATCTGTTCTCAGATTCCACAGAAATAAGGCTAGCAAAGAGATCCACGAAATAAAGATGTATCTCTGTGAGATGAATTAACAGAACACTAAGCAGTTTCTCAGAAAGCTTCTTTCCAGATTTCATCTGAGGATATTTCCTTTTTCACCATAGCCCTCTATGGGCTTCCAAATATCACTTTGCCAATTCCACAAGAACTGTCTTAGCGAAAGTCTTCTTGTGGGAAAAGCTGTAACTCTGTGAGATGATTTCACAGAAAACAACAAAGTTTCTCAGAAAGCTTCTTTCTCTTTGTTATCGGAGGATATTTCCTTTGGCCCTATAGTCTTCAAACGGATCCGAAATATCTGTTCTCAGATTCCACAGAAATAAGGCTAGCAAAGAGATCCACGAAATACAGATGTAACTCTGTGAGATGAATTAACAGAACACTAAGCAGTTTCTCAGAAAGCTTCTATCCAGATTTCCTCTGAGGATATTTCCTTTTTCACGATAGCCCTCTATGGGCTTCCAAATATCAGTTTGCCAATTCCACAAGAACTGTCTTAGCGAAAGGCTTCTTGAGGGGAAAGCTGTAACTCTGTGAGATGATTTCACAGAACACAACGAAGTTTCACAGAAAGCTTCTTTCTCTTTGTTATCGGAGGATATTTCCTTTGGCCCTATAGACTTCAAAGGGATTCGAAATATCTGTTCTCAGATTCAACAGAAATAAGGCTAGCAAAGAGATCCACGAAATACAGATGTAACTCTGTGAGATGAATTAACAGAACACTAAGCAGTTTCTCAGAAAGCTTCTTTCCAGATTTCCTCTGAGGATATTTCCTTTTTCACCATAGCCCTCTATGGGCTTCCAAATATCACTTTGTCAATTCCACAAGAACTGTCTTAGCGAAAGGCTTCTTGTGGGGAAAGCTGTAACTCGGTGAGATGATATCACAGAACACAAAGAAGTTTCTCAGAAAGCATCTTTCTCTTTGTTGTCGGAGGATATTTTCTTTGGCCCTATAGTCTTCAAAGGGATCCGAAATATCTGTTCTCAGATTCCACAGAAATAAGGCTAGCAAAGAGATCCACGAAATACAGATGTAACTCTGTGAGATGAATTAACAGAACACTAAGCAGTTTCTCAGAAAGCTTCTTTCCAGATTTCCTCTGAGGATATTTCCTTTTTCACGATAGCCCTCTATGGGCTTCCAAATATCAGTTTGCCAATTCCACAAGAACTGTCTTAGCGAAAGGCTTCTTGAGGGGAAAGCTGTAACTCTGTGAGATGATTTCACAGAACACAACGAAGTTTCACAGAAAGCTTCTTTCTCTTTATTATCGGAGGATATTTCCTTTGGCCCTATAGACTTCAAAGGGATCCGAAATATCTGTTCTCAGATTCAACAGAAAAAAGGCTAGCAAAGAGATCCACGAAATACAGATGTAACTCTGTGAGATGAATTAACAGAACACTAAGCAGTTTCTCAGAAAGCTTCTTTCCAGATTTCCTCTGAGGATATTTCCTTTTTCACCATAGCCCTCTATGGGGTTCCAAATATCACTTTGTCAATTCCACAAGAACTGTCTTAGCGAAAGGCTTCTTGTGGGGAAAGCTGTAACTCGGTGAGATGATATCACAGAACACAAAGAAGTTTCTCAGAAAGCTTCTTTCTCTTTGTTGTCGGAGGATATTTTCTTTGGCCCTATAGTCTTCAAAGGGATCCGAAATATCTGTTCTCAGATTCAACAGAAATAAGGCTAGCAAAGAGATCCTCGAAATACAGATGTAACTCTGTGAGATGAATTAACAGAACACTAAGCAGTTTCTCAGAAAGCTTCTTTCCAGATTTCCTCTGAGGATATTTCCTTTTTCACCATAGCCCTCTATGGGCTTCCAAATATCACTTTGCCAATTCCACAAGAACTGTCTTAGCGACAGGTTTCTTGAGGGGAAAGCTGTAACTCTGTGAGATGATTTCACAGAACACGAAGAGGTTTCTCAGAAAGCTTCTTTCTCTTTGTTATCGGAGGATATTTCCTTTGGCCCTATAGTCTTCAAAGGGATCCGAAATATCTGTTCTCAGATTCCAGAGAAATAAGGCTAGCAAAGAAATCCACGAAATAAAGATGTAATTCTGTGAGATGAATTAGCAGAACACTACGAAGTTTCTCAGAAAGCTTCTTTCCAGATTTCATCTGAGGATATTTCCTTTTTCACCATAGCCCTCAATGTGCTTCCAAATATCACTTTTTCAATTCCACAAGATCTGTCTTAGCGAAAGGCTTCTTGTGGGGAAACTGTGACTCTGTGAGATGATTTCACAGAACACAACGAAGTTTCTCAGAAAGCTTCTTTCTCTTTGTTATCGGAGGATATTTCCTTTGGCCGATACTCTTCAAAGGGATCCGAAATATCTGTTCTCAGATTCAACAGAAATAAGGCTAACAAAGAGATCCACGAAATACAGATGTAACTCTGTGAGATGAATTAACAGAACACTAAGCAGTTTCTCAGAAAGCTTCTTTCCAGATTTCATCTGAGGATATTTCCTTTTTCACCATAGCCCTCTATGGGCTTCCAAATATCACTTTGCCAATTCCACAAGAACTGTCTTAGCGAAAGGCTTCTTGAGGGGAAAGCTGTAACTCTGTGAGATGATTTCACAGAACACAACGAAGTTTCTCAGAAAGCTTCTTTCTCTTTGTTATCGGAGGATATTTCCTTTGGCCCTATAGTCTTCAAAGGGATCCGAAATATCTGTTCTCAGATTCACCAGAAATAAGGCTAGCAAAGAGATCCACGAAATACAGATGTTACTCCGTGAGATGAATTAACAGAACACTAAGCAGTTTCTCAGAAAGCTTCTTTCCAGATTACCTCTGAGGATATTTCGTTTTTCACCATAGCCCTCTATTGGCTTCCAAATATCACTTTGCCAAATCCACAAGAAGTGTCTTAGCGAAAGGCTTCTTGTGGGGAAAGCTGTAACTCTGTGAGATGATTTCAGAGAACACAACGAAGTTTCTCAGAAAGCTTCTTTCTCTTTGTTATCGGAGGATATTTCCTTTGGCCCTATACTCTTCAAAGGGATCCGAAATATCTGTTCTCAGATTCAACAGAAATAAGGCTAGCAAAGAGATCCACGAAATACCGATGTAACTCTGTGAGATGAATTAGCAGAACACTAAGAAGTTTCTCAGAAAGCTTCTTTCCAGATTTCATCTGAGGATATTTCCTTTTTCACCATAGCCCTCTATGTGCTTCCAAATATCACTTTTTCAATTCCACAAGATCTGTCTTAGCGAAAGGCTTCTTGTGGGGAGACTGTGACTCTGTGAGATGATTTCACAGAACACAACGAAGTTTCTCAGAAAGCTTCTTTCTCTTTGTTATCGGAGGATATTTCCTTTGGCCCTATACTCTTCAAAGGGATCCGAAATATCTGTTCTCAGATTCAACAGAAATAAGGCTAGCAAAGAGATCCACGAAATAAAGATGTAACTCTGTGAGATGAATTAACAGAACACTAAGCAGGTTCTCAGAAAGCTTCTTTCCAGATTTCCTCTGAGGATATTTCCTTTTTCACCATAGCCCTCTATGGGCTTCCAAATATCACTTTGCCAATTCCAAAAGATCTGTCTTAGCGAAAGGCTTCTTGTGGGGAAAGCTGTAACTCTGTGAGATGATTTCACAGAACACAACGAAGTTTCTCAGAAAGCTTCTTTCTCTTTGTTGTCGGAGGATATTTCCTTCGGCCCCATAGTCTTCAAAGGGATCAGAAATATCTGTTCTCAGATTCCACAGAAAAAAGGCTAGCAAAGAGATCCACGAAATCAAGATGTAACTCTGTGAGATGAATTAACAGAACACTAAGCAGTTTCTCAGAAAGCTTCTTTCCAGATTTCATCTGAGGATATTTCCTTTTTCACCATAGCCCTCCATGGGCTTCCAAATATCACTATGCCAATTCCACAAGAACTGTCTAAGGAAAGGCTTCTTGTGGGGAAAGCTGTGACTCTGTGAGATGATTTCACAGAACACAACGAAGTTTCTCAGAAAGCTTCTTTCTCTTTGTTATCGGAGGATATTTCCTTTGGCCCTATAGTCTTCAAAGGGATCCGAAACATCTGTTCTCAGATTCCACAGAAATAAGGCTAGCAAAGAGATCCACGAAATACAGACGTAACTCTGTGAGGTGAATTAACAGAACACTAAGCAGTTTCTCAGAAAGCTTCTTTCCAGATTTCTTCTGGGGATATTTCCTTTTTCACCATAGCCCTCTATGGGCTTCCAAATATCACTTTGCCAATTCCACAAGAACTGTCTTAGCAAAAGGCTTCTTGATGGGAAATCTGTAACTCTGTGAGATGATTTCACAGAACACAACGAAGTTTCTCAGAAAGCTTCTTTCTCTTTGTTATCGGAGGATATTTCCTTTGGCCCTATAGTCTTCAAACGGATCCGAAATATCTATTCTCAGATTCCACAGAATTAAGGCTAGCAAAGAGATCCACGAAATAAAGATGTAATTCTGTGAGATGAATTAACAGAACACTAAGCAGTTTCTCAGAATGCTTCTTTTCATATTTCCTCTTAGGATATTTCCTTTCTCACCATAGCCCTCTAAGGGCTTCCAAATATCACTTTGCCAATTCCACAAGAACTGTCTTAGCGAAAGGCTTCTTGAGGGGAAAGCTGTAACTCTGTGAGATGATTTCACAGAACACAACGAAGTTTCTCAGAAAGCTTCTTTCTCTTTGTTATGGTAGGATATTTCCTTTGGCCCTATAGTCTTCAAAGGGATCCGAAATATCTGTTCTCAGATTCAACAGAAATAAGGCTAGCAAAGAGATCCACGAAATACAGATGTAACTCTGTGAGATGAATTAACAGAACAGTAAGCAGTTTCTCAGAAAGCTTCTTTCCATATTTCCTCTGAGGATATTTCCTTTTTCACCATAGCCCTCTATGGGCTTCCAAATATCACTTTGCCAATTCCACAAGAACTGCCTAAGCGAAAGGCTTCTTGTGAGGAAAGCTGTGACTCTGTGAGATGATTTCACAGAACACAACGAAGTTTCTCAGAAAGCTTCTTTCTCTTTGTTATCGGAGGATATTTCCTTTGGCCCTATAGTCTTCAAAGGGATCCGAAATATCTGTTCTCAGATTCCACAGAAATAAGGCTAGCAAAGAGATCCACGAAATACAGATGTAACTATGTGAGATGAATTAACAGAACACTAAGCAGTTTCTCAGAAAGCTTCTTTCCAGATTTCATCTGGGGATATTTCCTTTTTCACCATAGCCCTCTATGGACTTCCAAATATCACTTTGCCATTTCCACAAGAACTGTCTTAGCGAAAGGCTTCTTAATGGGAAATCTGTAACTCTGTGAGATGATTTCACAGAACACAACGAAGTTTCTCAGACAGCTTCTTTCTCTTTGTTATCGGAGGATATTTCCTTTGGCCCTATAGTCTTCAAACGGATCCGAAATATCTATTCTCAGATTCCACAGAAATAAGGCTAACAAAGATATCCACGAAATAAAGATAATTCTGTGAGATGAATTAACAGAACACTAAGCAGTTTCTCAGAATGCTTCTTTCCATATTTCCTCTGAGGATATTTCCTTTTTCAACATAGCCCTCTACGGGCTTCCAAATATCAGTTGCCAATTCCACAAGAATTGTCTTAGCGAAAGGCTTCTTGAGGGGAAAGCTGTAACTCTGTGAGATGATTTCACAGAACACAACGAAGTTTCTCAGAAAGCTTCTTTCTCTTTGTTATCGGAGGATATTTCCTTTGGCCCTATAGTCTTCAAAGGGATCCGAAATATCTGTTCTCAGATTCCACAGAAATAAGGCTAGCAAAGAGATCCACGAAATAAAGATGTAACTCTGTGAGATGAATTAACAGAACACTAAGCAGTTTCTCAGAAAGCTTCTTTCCAGATTTCATCTGAGGATATTTCCTTTTTCACCATAGCCCTCTATGAGCTTCCAAATATCACTTTGCCAATTCCACAAGAACTGTCTTAGCGAAAGGCTTCTTGTGGGGAAAGCTGTAACTCTGTGAGATGATTTCACAGAAAACAACAAAGTTTCTCAGAAAGCTTCTTTCTCTTTGTTATCGGAGGATATTTCCTTTGGCCCTATAGTCTTCAAACGGATCCGAAATATCTGTTCTCAGATTCCACAGAAATAAGGCTAGCAAAGAGATCCACGAAATACAGATGTAACTCTGTGAGATGAATTAACAGAACACTAAGCAGTTTCTCAGAAAGCTTCTTTCCAGATTTCCTCTGAGGATATTTCCTTTTTCACGATAGCCCTCTATGGGCTTCCAAATATCAGTTTGCCAATTCCACAAGACCTGTCTTAGCGAAAGGCTTCTTGAGGGGAAAGCTGTAACTCTGTGAGATGATTTCACAGAACACAACGAAGTTTCACAGAAAGCTTCTTTCTCTTTGTTATCGGAGGATATTTCCTTTGGCCCTATAGACTTCATAGGGATCCGAAATATCTGTTCTCAGATTCAACAGAAATAAGGCTAGCAAAGAGATCCACGAAATACAGATGTAACTCTGTGAGATGAATTAACAGAACACTAAGCAGTTTCTCAGAAAGCTTCTTTCCAGATTTCCTCTGAGGATATTTCCTTTTTCACCATAGCCCTCTATGGGCTTCCAAATATCACTTTGTCAATTCCACAAGAACTGTCTTAGCGAAAGGCTTCTTGTGGGGAAAGCTGTAACTCGGTGAGATGATATCACAGAACACAAAGAAGTTTCTCAGAAAGCTTCTTTCTCTTTGTTGTCGGAGGATATTTTCTTTGGCCCTATAGTCTTCAAAGGGATCCGAAATATCTGTTCTCAGATTCAAGAGAAATAAGGCTAGCAAAGAGATCCTCGAAATACAGATGTAACTCTGTGAGATGAATTAACAGAACACTAAGCAGTTTCTCAGAAAGCTTCTTTCCAGATTTCCTCTGAGGATATTTCCTTTTTCACCATAGCCTTCTATGGGCTTCCAAATATCACTTTGCCAATTCCACAAGAACTGTCTTAGCGACAGGTTTCTTGAGGGGAAAGCTGTAACTCTGTGAGATGATTTCACAGAACACAAAGAAGTTTCTCAGAAAGCTTCTTTCTCTTTGTTATCGGAGGATATTTCCTTTGGCCCTATACTCTTCAAAGGGATCCGAAATATCTGTTCTCAGATTCAACAGAAATAAGGCTAGCAAAGAGATCCACGAAATACCGATGTAACTCTGTGACATGAATTAGCAGAACACTAAGAAGTTTCTCAGAAAGCTTCTTTCCAGATTTCATCTGAGGATATTTCCTTTTTCACCATAGACCTCTATGTGCTTCCAAATATCACTTTTTCAATTCCACAAGATCTGTCTTAGCGAAAGGCTTCTTGTGGGGAAACTGTGACTCTGTGAGATGATTTCACAGAACACAACGAAGTTTCTCAGAAAGCTTCTTTCTCTTTGTTATCGGAGGATATTTCCTTTGGCCCTATACTCTTCAAAGGGATCCGAAATATCTGTTCTCAGATTCAACAGAAATAAGGCTAACAAAGAGATCCACGAAATACAGATGTAACTCTGTGAGATGAATTAACAGAACACTAAGCAGTTTCTCAGAAAGCTTCTTTCCAGATTTCCTCTGAGGATATTTCCTTTTTCACCATAGCCCTCTATGGGCTTCCAAATATCACTTTGCCAATTCCACAAGAACTGCCTAAGCGAAAGGCTTCTTGTGAGGAAAGCTGTGACTCTGTGAGATGATTTCACAGAACACAACGAAGTTTCTCAGAAAGCTTCTTTCTCTTTGTTATCGGAGGATATTTCCTTTGGCCCTATAGTCTTCAAAGGGATCCGAAATATCTGTTCTCAGATTCCACAGAAATAAGGCTAGCAAAGAGATCCACGAAATACAGATGTAACTCTGTGAGATGAATTAACAGAACACTAGCAGTTTCTCAGAAAGCTTCTTTCCAGATTTCATCTGGGGATATTTCCTTTTTCACCATAGCCCTCTATGGACTTCCAAATATCACTTCGCCATTTCCACAAGAACTGTCTTAGCGAAAGGCTTCTTAATGGGAAATCTGTAACTCTGTGAGATGATTTCACAGAACACAACGAAGTTTCTCAGACAGCTTCTTTCTCTTTGTTATCGGAGGATATTTCCTTTGGCCCTATAGTCTTCAAACGGATCCGAAATATCTATTCTCAGATTCCACAGAAATAAGGCTAGCAAAGAGATCCACGAAATAAAGATAATTCTGTGAGATGAATTAACAGAACACTAAGCAGTTTCTCAGAATGCTTCTTTCCATATTTCCTCTGAGGATATTTCCTTTTTCACCATAGCCCTCTATGGGCTTCCAAATATCACTTTGCCAATTCCACAAGAATTGTCTTAGCGAAAGGCTTCTTGAGGGGAAAGCTGTAACTCTGTGAGATGATTTCACAGAACACAACGAAGTTTCTCAGAAAGCTTCTTTCTCTTTGTTGTCGGAGGATATTTCCTTTGGCCCTATAGTCTTCAAAGGGATCCGAAATATCTGTTCTCAGATTCCACAGAAATAAGGCTAGCAAAGAGATCCACGAAATAAAGATGTATCTCTGTGAGATGAATTAACAGAACACTAAGCAGTTTCTCAGAAAGCTTCTTTCCAGATTTCATCTGAGGATATTTCCTTTTTCACCATAGCCCTCTAGGGGCTTCCAAATATCACTTTGCCAATTCCACAAGAACTGTCTTAGCGAAAGTCTTCTTGTGGGAAAAGCTGTAACTCTGTGAGATGATTTCACAGAAAACAACAAAGTTTCTCAGAAAGCTTCTTTCTCTTTGTTATCGGAGGATATTTCCTTTGGCCCTATAGTCTTCAAACGGATCCGAAATATCTGTTCTCAGATTCCACAGAAATAAGGCTAGCAAAGAGATCCACGAAATACAGATGTAACTCTGTGAGATGAATTAACAGAACACTAAGCAGTTTCTCAGAAAGCTTCTATCCAGATTTCCTCTGAGGATATTTCCTTTTTCACGATAGCCCTCTATGGGCTTCCAAATATCAGTTTGCCAATTCCACAAGAACTGTCTTAGCGAAAGGCTTCTTGAGGGGAAAGCTGTAACTCTGTGAGATGATTTCACAGAACACAACGAAGTTTCTCAGAAAGCTTCTTTCTCTTTGTTATCGGAGGATATTTCCTTTGGCCCTGTAGTCTTCAAAGGGATCCGAAATATCTGTTCTCAGATTCAACAGAAATAAGGCTAGCAAAGAGATCCACGAAATACAGATGTAACTCTGTGAGATGAATTAACAGAACACTAAGCAGTTTCTCAGAAAGCTTCTTTCCAGATTTCCTCTGAGGATATTTCCTTTTTCACCATAGCCCTCTATGGGCTTCCAAATATCACTTTGCCAATTCCACAAGAACTGCCTAAGCGAAAGGCTTCTTGTGAGGAAAGCTGTGACTCTGTGAGATGATTTCACAGAACACAACGAAGTTTCTCAGAAAGCTTCTTTCTCTTTGTTATCGGAGGATATTTCCTTTGGCCCTATAGTTTTCAAACGGATCCGAAATATCTATTCTCAGATTCAACAGAAATAAGGCTAGCAAAGAGATCCACGAAATAAAGATAATTCTGTGAGATGAATTAACAGAACACTAAGCAGTTTCTCAGAAAGCTTCTTTCCAGATTTCATCTGAGGATATTTCCTTTTTCACCATAGCCCTCTATGGGCTTCCAAATATCACTTTGCCAATTCCAAAAGAACTGTCTTAGCGAAAGGCTTCTTGTGGGGAAAGCTGTAACTCTGTGAGATGATTTCACAGAACACAACGAAGTTTCTCAGAAAGCTTCTTTCTCTTTGTTATCGGAGGATATTTCCTTTGGCCCTATAGTCCTCAAAGGGATCCGAAATATCTGTTCTCAGATTCAACAGAAATAAGGCTAGCAAAGAGATCCACGAAATACAGATGTAACTCTGTGAGATGAATTAACAGAACACTAAGCAGTTTCTCAGAAAGCTTCTTTCCAGATTTCCTCTGAGGATATTTCCTTTTTCACCATAGCCCTCTATGGGCTTCCAAATATCACTTTGCCAATTCCACAAGAACTGTCTTAGCGAAAGGATTCTTGTGGGGAATGCTGTAACTCTGTGAGATGATTTCACAGAACACAACGAAGTTTCTCAGAAAGCTTCTTTCTCTTTGTTATCGGAGGATATTTCCTTTGGCCCTATACTCTTCAAAGGGATCCGAAATATCTGTTCTCAGATTCAACAGAAATAAGGCTAGCAAAGAGATCCTCGAAATACAGATGTAACTCTGTGAGATGAATTAACAGAACACTAAGCAGTTTCTCAAAAAGCTTCTTTTTAGATTTCATCTGAGGATATTTCCTTTTTAACCTTAGCCCTCTAGGGGCTTCCAAATATCACTTTGCCAATTCCACGAGAACTGTCTTAGCGAAAGGCTTCTTGAGGGGAAAGCTGTAACACTGTGAGATGATATCACAGAACACAACGAAGTTTCTCAGAAAGCTTCTTTCTCTTTGTTATCGGAGGATATTTCCTTTGGCCCTATAGTCTTCAAAGGGATCCGAAATATCTGTTCTCAGATTCCACAGAAATAAGGCTAGCAAAGAGATCCACGAAATAAAGAGGTAACTCTGTGAGATGAATTAACAGAACACTAAGCAGTTTCTCAGAAAGCTTCTTTCCAGATTTCATCTGAGGATATTTCCTTTTTCACCATAGCCCTCTAGGGGCTTCCAAATATCACTTTGCCAATTCCACAAGAACTGTCTTAGCAAAAGGCTTCTTGTGAGGAAAGCTGTGACTCTGTGAGATGATTTCACAGAACACAACGAAGTTTCTCAGAAAGCTTCTTTCTCTTTGTTATCGGAGGATATTTCCTTTGGCCCTATAGTCTTCAAACGGATCCGAAATATCTATTCTCAGATTCAACAGAAATAAGGCTAGCAAAGAGATCCACGAAATAAAGATAATTCTGTGAGATGAATTAACAGAACACTAAGCAGTTTCTCAGAAAGCTTCTTTCCAGATTTCATCTGAGGATATTTCCTTTTTCACCATAGCCCTCTATGGGCTTCCAAATATCACTTTGCCAATTCCAAAAGAACTGTCTTAGCGAAAGGCTTCTTGTGGGGAAAGCTGTAACTCTGTGAGATGATTTCACAGAACACAACGAAGTTTCTCAGAAAGCTTCTTTCTCTTTGTTATCGGAGGATATTTCCTTTGGCCCTATAGTCCTCAAAGGGATCCGAAATATCTGTTCTCAGATTCAACAGAAATAAGGCTAGCAAAGAGATCCACGAAATACAGATGTAACTCTGTGAGATGAATTAACAGAACACTAAGCAGTTTCTCAGAAAGCTTCTTTCCAGATTTCCTCTGAGGATATTTCCTTTTTCACCATAGCCCTCTATGGGCTTCCAAATATCACTTTGCCAATTCCACAAGAACTGTCTTAGCGAAAGGATTCTTGTGGGGAATGCTGTAACTCTGTGAGATGATTTCACAGAACACAACGAAGTTTCTCAGAAAGCTTCTTTCTCTTTGTTATCGGAGGATATTTCCTTTGGCCCTATACTCTTCAAAGGGATCCGAAATATCTGTTCTCAGATTCAACAGAAATAAGGCTAGCAAAGAGATCCTCGAAATACAGATGTAACTCTGTGAGATGAATTAACAGAACACTAAGCAGTTTCTCAAAAAGCTTCTTTTTAGATTTCATCTGAGGATATTTCCTTTTTAACCTTAGCCCTCTAGGGGCTTCCAAATATCACTTTGCCAATTCCACGAGAACTGTCTTAGCGAAAGGCTTCTTGAGGGGAAAGCTGTAACACTGTGAGATGATATCACAGAACACAACGAAGTTTCTCAGAAAGCTTCTTTCTCTTTGTTATCGGAGGATATTTCCTTTGGCCCTATAGTCTTCAAAGGGATCCGAAATATCTGTTCTCAGATTCCACAGAAATAAGGCTAGCAAAGACATCCACGAAATAAAGAGGTAACTCTGTGAGATGAATTAACAGAACACTAAGCAGTTTCTCAGAAAGCTTCTTTCCAGATTTCATCTGAGGATATTTCCTTTTTCACCATAGCCCTCTAGGGGCTTCCAAATATCACTTTGCCAATTCCACAAGAACTGTCTTAGCAAAAGGCTTCTTTAGGGGAAAGCTGTAACTCTGTGAGATGATTTCACAGAACACAAAGAAGTTTCTCAGAAAGCTTCTTTCTCTTTGTTATCGGAGGATATTTCCTTTGGCCCTATACTCTTCAAAGGGATCCGAAATATCTGTTCTCAGATTCCACAGAAATAAGGCTAGCATAGCGATCCACTAAATAAAGATGTAATTCTGTGAGATGAATTAACAGAACACTAAGCAGTTTCTCAGAAAGCTTCTTTCCAGATTTCCTCTGAGGATATTTCCTTTTTCACCATAGCCCTCTATGGGCTTCCAAATATCACTTTGCCAATACCACAAGAACTGTCTTAGCGAAATGCTTCTTGTGGGGAAAGCTGTAACTCTGTGAGATGATTTCACAGAACACAACGAAGTTTCTCAGAAAGCTTCTTTCTCTTTGTTATCGGAGGATATTTCCTTTGGCCCTATAGTCTTCATAGGGATTCGAAATATCTGTTCTCAGATTCAACAGAAATAAGGCTAGCAAAGAGATCCACGAAATACAGATGTAACTCTGTGAGATGAATGAACAGAACACTAAGTAGTTTCTCAGAAAGCTTCTTTCCAGATTTCCTCTGAGGATATTTCCTTTTTCACCATAGCCCTCTATGGGCTTCCAAATATCACTTTGCCAATTCCACAAGAACTGTCTTAGCGAAAGGCTTCTTGATAGAAATCTGTAACTCTGTGGGATGATTTCACAGAACACAACGAAGTTTCTCAGAAAGCTTCTTTCTCTTTGTTATCGGAGGATATTTCCTTTGGCCCTATAGTCTTCAAAGGGATCCGAAATATCTGTTCTCAGATTCCAGAGAAATAAGGCTAGCAAAGAGATCCACGAAATACAGATGTAACTCTGTGAGATGAATTAACAGAACACTAAGCAGTTTCTCAGAAATCTTCTTTCCAGATTTCCTCTGAGGATATTTCCTTTTTCACCATAGCCCTCTACGGGCTTCCAAATATTACTTTGCCAATTCCACAAGAACTGTCTAAGCGAAAGGCTTCTTGTGGGGAAAGCTGTGACTCTGTGAGATGATTTCACAGAACACAACGAAGTTTCTCAGAAAGCTTCTTTCTCTTGTTATCGGAGGATATTTCCTTTGGCCCTATAGTCTTCAAAGGGATCGGAAATATCTGTTCTCAGATTCAACAGAAACAAGGCTAGCAAAGATATCCACGAAATACAGATGTAACTCTGTGAGATGAATTAACAGAACACTAAGCAGTTTCTCAGAAAGCTTCTTTCCAGATTTCCTCTGAGGATATTTCCTTTTTCACCATAGCCCTCTAAGGGCTTCCAAATATCACTTTGCCAATTCCACAAGAACTCTCTAAGCGAAAGGCTTCTTGTGAGGAAAGCTGTGACTCTGTGAGATGATTTCACTGAACACAACGAAGTTTCTCAGAAAGCTTCTTTCTCTTTGTTATCGGAGGATATTTCCTTTGGCCCTATAGTCTTCAAAGGGATCCGAAATATCTGTTCTCAGATTCCACAGAAATAAGGCTAGCAAAGAGATCCACGAAATACAGATGTAACTCTGTGATATAAATTAACAGAACACTAAGCAGTTTCTCAGAAAGCTTATTTCCAGATTTCATCTGGGGATATTTCCTTTTTCACCATAGCCCTCTATGGGCTTCCAAATATCACTTTGCCAATTCCACAAGAACTGTCTTAGCGAAAGGCTGCTTGATGGGAAATCTGTAACTCTGTGGGATGATTTCACAGAACACAACGAAGTTTCTCAGAAAGCTTCTTTCTCGTTGTTATCGGAGGATATTTCCTTTGGCCCTCTAGTCTTCAAAGGGATCCGAAATATCTGTTCTCAGATTCCACAGAAATAAGGCTAGAAAAGAGATCCACGAAATACAGATGTAACTCTGTGAGATGAATTAACAGAACACTAAGCAGTTTCTCAGAAAGCTTCTTTCCAGATTTCCTCTGAGGATATTTCCTGTTTCACCTTAGCCCTCTATGGGCTTCCAAATATCACTTTGCCAATTCCACAAGAACTGTCTAAGCGAAAGGCTTCTTGTGGGGAAAGCTGTGACTCTGTGAGATGATTTCACAGAACACAACGAAGTTTCTCAGAAAGCTTCTTTCTCTTTGTTATCGGAGGATATTTCCTTTGGCCCTATAGTCTTCAAAGGGATCCGAAATATCTGTTCTCAGATTGAACATAAATAAGGCTAGCAAAGAGATCCTCGAAATACAGATGTAACTCTGTGAGATGAATTAACAGAACACTAAGCAGTTTCTCAGAAAGCTTCTTTTTAGATTTCATCTGAGGATATTTCCTTTTTCACCATAGCCCTCTATGGGCTTCCAAATATCACTTTGCCAATTCCACAAGAACTGTCTTAGCGAAAGGCTTCTTCATGGGAAATCTGTAACTCTGTGAGATGATTTCACAGAACACAACGAAGTTTCTCAGAAAGCTTCTTTCTCTTTGTTATCGGAGGATATTTCCTTTGGCCCTCTAGTCTTCAAACGGATCCGAAATATCTATTCTCAGATTCCACAAAATAAGGCTAGCAAAGAGATCCACGAAATAAAGACGTAATTCTGTGAGATGAATTAACAGAACACTAAGCAGTTTCTCAGAATGCTTCTTTCCATATTTCCTCTGAGGATATTTCCTTTCTCACCATAGCCCTCTATGGGCTTCCAAATATCACTTTGCCAATTCCACAAGAACTGTCTTAGCGAAAGGCTTCTTGAGGGGACAGCTGTATCTCTGTGAGATGATTTCACAGAACACAACGAAGTTTCTCAGAAAGCTTCTTTCTCTTTGTTGTCGGAGGATATTTCCTTTGGCCCTATAGTCTTCAAAGGGATCCGAAATATCTGTTCTCAGATTCCACAGAAATAAGGCTAGCAAAGAGATCCACGAAATAAAGATGTAACTCTGTGAGATGAATTAACAGAACACTAAGCAGTTTCTCAGAAAGCTTCTTTCCAGATTTCATCTGAGGATATTTCCTTTTTCACCATAGCCCTCTATGGGTTTCCAAATATCACTTTGCCAATTCCACAAGAACTGTCTTAGCAAAAGGCTTCTTGAGGGGAAAGCTGTAACTCTGTGAGATGATTTCACAGAACACAACGAAGTTTCTCAGAAAGCTTCTTTCTCTTTGTTATCGGAGGATATTTCCTTTGGCCCTATAGTCTTCAAAGGGATCCGAAATATCTATTCTCAGATTCCACAGAAATAAAGCTAGCAAAGAGATCCACGAAATAAAGATTTAATTCTGTGAGATGAATTAACAGAACACTAAGCAGTTTCTCAGAATGCTTCTTTCCATATTTCCTCTGAGGATATTTCCTTTCTCACCATAGCCCTCTATGGGCTTCCAAATATCACTTTGCCAATTCCACAAGAACTGTCTTAGCGAAAGGCTTCTTGAGGGGAAAGCTGTAACTCTGTGAGATGATTTCACAGAACACAACGAAGTTTCTTCGAAAGCTTCTTTCTCTTTGTTGTCGGAGGATATTTCCTTTGGCCCTATAGTCTTCAAAGGCATCCGAAATATCTGTTCTCAGATTCACCAGAAATAAGGCTAGCAAAGAGATCCACGAAATACAGATGTAACTCTGTGAGATGAATTTTCAAAACACTAAGCAGTTTCTCAGAAAGCTTCTTTCCAGATTTCCTCTGAGGATATTTCCTTTTTCACCATAGCCCTCTATGGGCTTCCAAATATCACTTTGCCAATGCCACAAGAACTGTCTTAGCGAAAGGCTTCTTGTGGGTAAAGCTGTAACTCTGTGAGATGATTTCACAGAACACAACGAAGTTTCTCAGAAAGCTTCTTTCTCTTTGTTATCGGAGGATATTTCCTTTGGCCCTATAGTCTTCAAAGGGATCCGAAATATCTCTTCTCAGATTCAACAGAAATAAGGCTAGCAAAGAGATCCACGACATACAGATGTAACTCTGTGAGATGAATTAACAGAACAATAAGCCGTTTCTCAGAAAGCTTCTTTTTAGATTTCATCTGAGGATATTTCCTTTTTCACCATAGCCCTCTAGGGGCTTCCAAATATCACTTTGCCAATTCCACAAGAACTGTCTTAGCGAAAGGCTTCTTGAGGGGAAGGCTGTAACTCTGTGAGATGATATCACAGAACACAACGAAGTTTCTCAGAAAGCTTCTTTCTCTTTGTTATCGGAGGATATTTCCTTTGGCCCTATAGTCTTCAAAGGGATCCGAAATATCTGTTCTCAGATTCCACAGAAATAAGGCTAGCAAAGAGATCCACGAAATAAAGATGTAACTCTGTGAGATGAATTAACAGAACACTAAGCAGTTTCTCAGAAAGCTTCTTTCCAGATTTCCTCTGAGGATATTTCCTTTTTCACCATAGCCCTCTATGGGCTTCCAAATATCACTCTGCCAATTCCACAAGAACTGTCTTAGCAAAAGGCTTCTTGAGGGGAAAGCTGTACCTCCGTGAGATGATTTCACAGAACACAAAGAAGTTTCTCAGAAAGCTTCTTTCTCTTTGTTATCGGAGGATATTTCCTTTGGCCCTATAGTCTTCAAAGGGATCCGAAATATCTGTTCTCAGATTCCACAGAAATAAGGCTAGCAAAGAGATCCACTAAATAAAGATGTAATTCTGTGAGATGAATTAACAGAACACTAAGCAGTTTCTCAGAAAGCTTCTTTCCAGATTTCCTCTGAGGATATTTCCTTTTTCACCATAGCCCTCTATGGGCTTCCAAATATCACTTTGCCAATTCCACAAGAACTGTCTTAGCGAAAGGCTTCTTGTGGGGAAAGCTGTAACTCTGTGAGATGATTTCACAGAACACAACGAAGTTTCTCAGAAAGCTTCTTTCTCTTTGTTATCGGAGGATATTTCCTTTGGCCCTATAGTCTTCAAAGGGATCCGAAATATCTGTTCTCAGATTCAACAGAAATAAGGCTAGCAAAGAGATCCACGAAATACAGATGTAACTCTGTGAGATGAATTAACAGAACACTAAGCAGTTTCTCAGAAAGCTTCTTTCCAGATTTCATCTGAGGATATTTCCTTTTTCACCATAGCCCTCTATGGGCTTCCAAATATCACTTTGCCAATTCCACAAGAACTGCCTAAGCGAAAGGCTTCTTGAGGGGAAAGCTGTAACTCTGTGAGATGATTTCACAGAACACAACGAAGTTTCTCAGAAAGCTTCTTTCTCTTTGTTGTCGGAGGATATTTCCTTTGGCCCTATAGTCTTCAAAGGGATCAGAAATATCTGTTCTCAGATTCCACAGAAATAAGGCTAGCAAAGAGATCCACGAAATAAAGATGTAACTCTGTGAGATGAATTAACAGAACACTAAGCAGTTTCTCAGAAAGCTTCTTTCCAGATTTCCTCTGAGGATATTTCCTTTTTCACCATAGCCCTCTATGGGCTTCCAAATATCACTTTGCCAATTCCACAAGAACTGTCTTAGCGAAAGGCTTCTTGTGGGGAAAGCTGTAACTCTGTGAGATGATTTCACAGAACACAACGAAGTTTCTCAGAAAGCTTCTTTCTCTTTGTTATCTGAGGATATTTCCTTTGGCCCTATAGTCTTCAAAGGGATCCGAAATATCTGTTCTCAGATTCAACTGAAATAAGGCTAGCAAAGAGATCCACGAAATACAGATGTAACTCTGTGAGATGAATTAACAGAACACTAAGCAGTTTCTCAGAAAGCTTCTTTCCAGATTTCCTCTGAGGATATTTCCTTTTTCACCATAGCCCTCTATGGGCTTCCAAATATCACTTTGCCAATTCCACAAGAACTGTCTAAGCGAAAGGCTTCTTGTGGGGAAAGATGTGACTCTGTGAGATGATTTCACAGAACACAACGAAGTTTCTCAGAAAGCTTCTTTCTCTTTGTTATCGGAGGATATTTCCTTTGGACCTATAGTCTTCAAAGGGATCCGAAACATCTGTTCTCAGATTCCACAGAAATAAGGCTAGCAAAGAGATCCACGAAATACAGATGTAACTCTGTGAGATGAATTAACAGAACACTAAGCAGTTTCTCAGAAAGCTTCTTTCCAGATTTCATCTGAGGATATTTCCTTTTTCACCATAGCCCTCTATGGGCTTCCAAATATCACTTTGCCAATTCCACAAGAACTGCCTAAGCGAAAGGCTTCTTGAGGGGAAAGCTGTAACTCTGTGAGATGATTTCACAGAACACAACGAAGTTTCTCAGAAAGCTTCTTTCTCTTTGTTATCGGAGGATATTTCCTTTGGCCCTATAGTCTTCAAAGGTATCCGAAATATCTGTTCTCAGATTCCACAGAAATAAGGCTAGCAAAGAGATCCACGAAACACAGATGTAACTCTGTGAGATGAATTATCAAAACACTAAGCAGTTTCTCAGAAAGCTTCTTTCCAGATTTCCTCTGAGGATATTTCCTTTTTCACCATAGCCCTCTATGGGCTTCCAAATATCACTTTGCAAATTCCACGAGAACTGTCTTAGCGAAAGGCTTCTTGAGGGGAAAGCTGTAACTCTGTGAGATGATATCACAGAACACAACGAAGTTTCTCAGAAAGCTTCTTTCTCTTTGTTATCGGAGGATATTTCCTTTGGCCCTATAGTCTTCAAAGGGATCCGAAATATCTGTTCTCAGATTCCACAGAAATAAGGCTAGCCAAGAGATCCACGAAATAAAGATGTAACTCTGTGAGATGAATTAACAGAACACTAAGCAGTTTCTCAGAAAGCTTCTTTCCAGATTTCATCTGAGGATATTTCCTTTTTCAACATAGCCCTCTATGGGCTTCCAAATATCACTTTGCCAATTCCACAAGAACTGTCTTAGCGAAAGGCTTCTTGAGGGGAAAGCTGTAACTCTGTGAGATGATTTCACAGAACACAACGAAGTTTCTCAGAAAGCTTCTTTCTCTTTGTTATCAGAGGATATTTCCTTTGGCCCTATAGTCTTCAAAGGGATCCGAAATATCTCTTCTCAGATTCCACAGAAATAAGGCTAGCAAAGAGATCCACGAAATACAGATGTAACTCTGTGAGATGAATTAACAGAACACTAAGCAGTTTCTCAGAAAGCTTCTTTCCAGATTTCCTCTGAGGATATTTCCTTTTTCACCATAGCCCTCTATGGGCTTCCAAATATCACTTTGCCAATTCCAAAAGAACTGTCTTAGCGAAAGGCTTCTTGTGGGGAAAGCTGTAACTCTGTGAGATGATTTAACAGAACACAACGAAGTTTCTCAGAAAGCTTCTTTCTCTATGTTATCGGAGGATATTTCCTTTGGCCCTATAGTCTTCAAAGGGATCCGAAATATCTGTTCTCAGATTCAACAGAAATAAGGCTAGCAAAGAGATCCACGAAATACAGATGTAACTCTGTGAGATGAATTAACAGAACACTAAGCAGTTTCTCAGAAAGCTTCTTTCCAGATTTCATCTGAGGATATTTCCTTTTTCACCATAGCCCTCTATGGGCTTCCAAATATCACTTTGCCAATTCGACAAGAACTGTCTATACGAAAGGCTTCTTGTGGGGAAAGCTGTGACTCTGTGAGATGATTTCACAGAACACAACGAAGTTTCTCAGAAAGCTTATTTCTCTTTGTTATCGGAGGATATTTCCTTTGGCCCTATAGTCTTCAAAGGGATCCGAAACATCTGTTCTCAGATTCCACAGAAATAAGGCTAGCAAAGAGATCCACGAAATACAGATGTAACTCTGTGAGATGAATTAACAGAACACTAAGCAGTTTCTCAGAATGCTTCTTTCCAGATTTCATCTGGGGATATTTCCTTTTTCACCATAGCCCTCTATGGGCTTCCAAATAACACTTTGCCAATTCCACAAGAACTGTCTTAGCGAAAGGCTTCTTCATGGGAAATCTGTAACTCTGTGAGATGATTTCACAGAACACAACGAAGTTTCTCAGAAAGCTTCTTTCTCTTTGTTATCGGAGGATATTTCCTTTGGCCCTGTAGTCTTCAAACGGATCCGAAATATCTATTCTCAGATTCCACAGAAATAAGGCTAGCAAAGAGATCCACGAAATAAAGATGTAATTCTGTGAGATGAATTAACAGAACACTAAGCAGTTTCTCAGAATGCTTCTTTCCATATTTCCTCTGAGGATATTTCCTTTCTCACCATAGCCCTCTATGGGCTTCCAAATATCACTTTGCCAATTCCACAAGAACTGTCTTAGCGAAAGGCTTCTTGAGGGGAAAGCTGTAACTCTGTGAGATGATTTCACAGAACACAACGAAGTTTCTCAGAAAGCTTCTTTCTCTTTGTTGTCGGAGGATATTTCCTTTGGCCCTATAGTCTTCAAAGGGATCAGAAATATCTGTTCTCAGATTCCACAGAAATAAGGCTAGCGAAGAGATCCACGAAATAAAGATGTAACTCTGTGAGATGAATTAACAGAACACTAAGCAGTTTCTCAGAAAGCTTCTTTCCAGATTTCATCTGAGGATATTTCCTTTTTCACCAAAGCCCTCTAAGGGCTTCCAAATATCACTTTGCCAAATCCACAAGAACTGTCTTAGCGAAAGGATTCTTGTGGGGAAAGCTGTAACTCTGTGAGATGATTTCACAGAACACAACGAAGTTTCTCAGAAAGCTTCTTTCTCTTTGTTATCGGAGGATATTTCCTTTGGCCCTATAGTCTTCAAAGGGATCCGAAATATCTGTTCTCAGATACCACAGAAATAAAGCTAGCAAAGAGATCCACGAAATAAAGATTTAATTCTGTGAGATGAAATAACAGAACACTAAGCAGTTTCTCAGAATGCTTCTTTCCATATTTCCTCTGAGGATATTTCCTTTCTCACCATAGCCCTCTATGGGCTTCCAAATATCACTTTGCCAATTCCACAAGAACTGTCTTAGCGAAAGGCTTCTTGAGGGGAAAGCTGTAACTCTGTGAGATGATTTCACAGAACACAACGAAGTTTCTTCGAAAGCTTCTTTCTCTTTGTTGTCGGAGGATATTTCCTTTGGCCCTATAGTCTTCAAAGGGATCCGAAATATCTGTTCTCAGATTCACCAGAAATAAGGCTAGCAAAGAGATCCACGAAATACAGATGTAACTCTGTGAGATGAATTTTCAAAACACTAAGCAGTTTCTCAGAAAGCTTCTTTCCAGATTTCTTCAGAGGATATTTCCTTTTTCACCATAGCCCTCTATGGGCTTCCAAATATCACTTTGCCAATTCCACAAGAACTGTCTTAGCGAAAGGCTTCTTGTGGGTAAAGCTGTAACTCTGTGAGATGATTTCACAGAACACAACGAAGTTTCTCAGAAAGCTTCTTTCTCTTTGTTATCGGAGGATATTTCCTTTGGCCCGATAGTCTTCAAAGGGATCCGAAATATCTCTTCTCAGATTCAACAGAAATAAGGCTAGCAAATAGATCCACGACATACAGATGTAACTCTGTGAGATGAATTAACAGAACAATAAGCAGTTTCTCAGAAAGCTTCTTTTTAGATTTCATCTGAGGATATTTCCTTTTTCACCATAGCCCTCTAGGGGCTTCCAAATATCACTTTGCCAATTCCACGAGAACTGTCTTAGCGAAAGGCTTCTTGAGGGGAAGGCTGTAACTCTGTGAGATGATATCACAGAACACAACGAAGTTTCTCAGAAAGCTTCTTTCTCTTTGTTATCGGAGGATATTTCCTTTGGCCCTATAGTCTTCAAAGGGATCCGAAATATCTGTTCTCAGATTCCACAGAAATAAGGCTAGCAAAGAGATCCACGAAATAAAGATGTAACTCTGTGAGATGAATTAACAGAACACTAAGCAGTTTCTCAGAAAGCTTCTTTCCAGATTTCCTCTGAGGATATTTCCTTTTTCACCTTAGCCCTCTATGGGCTTCCAAATATCACTTTGCCAATTCCACAAGAACTGTCTTAGCGAAAGGCTTCTTGTGGGGAAAGCTGTAACTCTGTGAGATGATTTCACAGAACACAACGAAGTTTCTCAGAAAGCTTTTTTCTCTTTGTTATCTGAGGATATTTCCTTTGGCCCTATAGTCTTCAAAGGGATCCGAAATATCTGTTCTCAGATTCAACTGAAATAGGGCTAGCAAAGAGATCCACGAAATACAGATGTAACTCTGTGAGATGAATTAACAGAACACTAAGCAGTTTCTCAGAAAGCTTCTTTCCAGATTTCCTCTGAGGATATTTCCTTTTTCACCATAGCCCTCTAAGGGCTTCCAAATATCACTTTGCCAATTCCACAAGAACTGTCTAAGCGAAAGGCTTCTTGTGGGGAAATCTGTGACTCTGTGAGATGATTTCACAGAACACAACGAAGTTTCTCAGAAAGCTTCTTTCTCTTTGTTATCGGAGGATATTTCCTTTGGCCCTATAGTCTTCAAAGGGATCCTAAACATCTGTTCTCAGATTCCACAGATATAAGGCTAGCAAAGAGATCCACGAAATTCAGATGTAACTCTGCGAGATGAATTAACAGAACACTAAGCAGTTTCTCAGAAAGCTTCTTTCCAGATTTCATCTGAGGATATTTCCTTTTTCACCATAGCCCTCTAGGGGCTTCCAAATATCACTTTGCCAATTCCAAAAGAACTGTCTTAGCGAAAGGCTTCTTGTGGGGAAAGCTGTAACTCTGTGAGATGATTTAACAGAACACAACGAAGTTTCTCAGAAAGCTTCTTTCTCTATGTTATCGGAGGATATTTCCTTTGGCCCTATAGTCTTCAAAGGGATCCGAAATATCTGTTCTCAGATTCAACAGATATAAGGCTAGCAAAGAAATCCACGAAATACAGATGTAACTCTGTGAGATGAATTAACAGAACACTAAGCAGTTTCTCAGAAAGCTTCTTTCCAGATTTCATCTGAGGATATTTCCTTTTTCACCATAGCCCTCTATGGGCTTCCAAATATCACTTTGCCAATTCCACAAGAACTGTCTAAGCGAAAGGCTTCTTGTGGGGAAAGCTGTGACTCTGTGAGATGATTTCACAGAACACAACGAAGTTTCTCAGAAAGCTTCTTTCTCTTTGTTATCGGAGGATATTTCCTTTGGCCCTATAGTCTTCAAAGGGATCCGAAACATCTGTTCTCAGATTCCACAGAAATAAGGCTAGCAAAGAGATCCACGAAATACAGATGTAACTCTGTGAGATGAATTAACAGAACACTAAGCAGTTTCTCAGAATGCTTCTTTCCAGATTTCATCTTGGGATATTTCCTTTTTCACCATAGCCCTCTATGGGCTTCCAAATATCACTTTGCCAATTCCACAAGAACTGTCTTAGCGAAAGGCTTCTTGATGGGAAACCTGTAACTCTGTGAGATGATTTCACAGAACACAACGAAGTTTCTTAGAAAGCTTCTTTCTCTTTGTTATCGGAGGATATTTCCTTTGGCCCTATAGTCTTCAAAGGGATCCGAAATATCTGTTCTCAGATTCCACAGAAATAAGGCTAGCAAAGAGATCCACGAAATAAAGATGTAACTCTGTGAGATGAATTAACAGAACACTAAGCAGTTTCTCAGAAAGCTTCTTTCCAGATTTCATCTGAGGATATTTCCTTTTTCACCATAGCCCTCTATGGGCTTCCAAATATCACTTTGCCAATTCCACAAGAACTGTCTTAGCGAAAGGCTTCTTGAGGGGAAAGCTGTACCTCCGTGAGATGATTTCACAGAACACAAAGAAGTTTCTCAGAAAGCTTCTTTCTCTTTGTTATCGGAGGATATTTCCTTTGGCCCTATAGTCTTCAAAGGGATCCGAAATATCTGTTCTCAGATTCCACAGAAATAAGGCTAGCAAAGAGATCCACTAAATAAAGATGTAATTCTGTGAGATGAATTAACAGAACACTAAGCAGTTTCTCAGAAAGCTTCTTTCCAGATTTCCTCTGAGGATATTTCCTTTTTCACCATAGCCCTCTATGGGCTTCCAAATATCACTTTGCCAATTCCACAAGAACTGTCTTAGCGAAAGGCTTCTTGTGGGGAAAGCTGTAACTCTGTGAGATGATTTCACAGAACACAACGAAGTTTCTCAGAAAGCTTCTTTCTCTTTGTTATCGGAGGATATTTCCTTTGGCCCTATAGTCTTCAAAGGGATCCGAAATATCTGTTCTCAGATTCCACAGAAATAAGGCTAGCAAAGAGATCCACGAAATAAAGATGTAACTCTGTGAGATGAATTAACAGAACACTAAGCAGTTTCTCAGAAAGCTTCTTTCCAGATTTCATCTGAGGATATTTCCTTTTTCACCATAGCCCTCTATGGGCTTCCAAATATCACTTTGCCAATTCCACAAGAACTGTCTAAGCGAAAGGCTTCTTAAAGGGAAAGCTGTAACTCTGTGAGATGATTTCACAGAACACAACGAAGTTTCTCAGAAAGCTTCTTTCTCTTTGTTGTCGGAGGATATTTCCTTTGGCCCTATAGTCTTCAAAGGGATCAGAAATATCTGTTCTCAGATTCCACAGAAATAAGGCTAGCACAGAGATCCACGAAATAAAGATGTAACTCTGTGAGATGAATTAACAGAACACTAAGCAGTTTCTCAGAAAGCTTCTTTCCAGATTTCCTCTGAGGATATTTCCTTTTTCACCATAGCCCTCTATGGGCTTCCAAATATCACTTTGCCAATTCCACAAGAACTGTCCTAGCGAAAGGCTTCTTGTGGGGAAAGCTGTAACTCTGTGAGATGATTTCACAGAACACAACGAAGTTTCTCAGAAAGCTTCTTTCTCTTTGTTATCTGAGGATATTTCCTTTGGCCCTATAGTCTTCAAAGGGATCCGAAATATCTGTTCTCAGATTCAACTGAAATAAGGCTAGCAAAGAGATCCACGAAATACAGATGTAACTCTGTGAGATGAATTAACAGAACACTAAGCAGTTTCTCAGAAAGCTTCTTTCCAGATTTCCTCTGAGGATATTTCCTTTTTCACCATAGCCCTCTATGGGCTTCCAAATATCACTTTGCCAATTCCACAAGAACTGTCTAAGCGAAAGGCTTCTTGTGGGGAAAGCTGTGACTCTGTGAGATGATTTCCCAGAACACAACGAAGTTTCTCAGAAAGCTTCTTTCTCTTTGTTATCGGAGGATATTTCCTTTGGCCCTATAGTCTTCAAAGGGATCCGAAACATCTGTTCTCAGATTCAACAGAAATAAGGCTAGCAAAGAGATCCACGAAATACAGATGTAACTCTGTGAGATGAATTAACAGAACACTAAGCAGTTTCTCAGAAAGCTTCTTTCCAGATTTCATCTGGGGATATTTCCTTTTTCACCATAGCCCTCTATGGGCTTCCAAATATCACTTTGCCATTTCCACAAGAACTGTCTTAGTGAAAGGCTTCTTGATGGGAAATCTTTAACTCTGTGAGATGATTTCACAGAACACAACGAAGTTTCTCAGACAGCTTCTTTCTCTTTGTTATCGGAGGATATTTCCTTTGGCCCTATAGTCTTCAAAGGGATCCGAAATATCTGTTCTCAGATTCAACAGAAATAAGGCTAGCAAAGAGATCCACGAAATACAGATGTAACTCTGTGAGATGAATTAACAGAACACTAAGCAGTTTCTCAGAAAGCTTCTTTCCAGATTTCCTCTGAGGATATTTCCTTTTTCACCATAGCCCTCTCTGGGCTTCCAAATATCACTTTGCCAATTCCACAAGAACTGTCTTAGCGAAAGGCTTCTTGTGGGGAATGCTGTAACTCTGTGAGATGATTTCACAGAACACAACGAAGTTTCTCAGAAAGCTTCTTTCTCTTTGTTATCGGAGGATATTTCCTTTGGCCCTATAGTCTTCAAAGGGATCCGAAATATCTGTTCTCAGATTCAACAGAAATAAGGCTAACAAAGAGATCCTCGAAATACAGATGTAACTCTGTGAGATGAATTAACAGAACACTAAGCAGTTTCTCAGAAAGCTTCTTTCCAGATTTCATCTGGGGATATTTCCTTTTTCACTCTAGCCCTCTATGTTCTTCCAAATATCACTTTGCCAATTCCACGAGAACTGTCTTAGCGAAAGGCTTATTGAGGGGAAATCTGTAACTCTGTGAGATGATTTCACAGAACAAAACGAAGTTTCTCAGAAAGCTTCTTTCTCTTTGTTGTCGGAGGATATTTCCTTTGGCCTTATAGTCTTCAAAGGGATCCGAAATATCTGTTCTCAGATTCCACAGAAATAAGGCCAGTAAAGTGACACACGAAATAAAGATGTAACTCTGTGGGATGTATTAACAGAACACTAAGCAGTTTCTCAGAAAGCTTCTTTCCAGATTTCATCTGGGGATATTTCCTTTTTCACTATAGCCCTATATGGGCTTCCAAATATCACTTTGCCAATTCCAAAAGAACTTTCTTAGCGAAAGGCTTCTTGTGGGGAAAGCTGTAACTCTGTGAGATGATTTCACAGAACACAACGAAGTTTCTCAGAAAGCTTCTTTCTCTTTGTTATCGGAGGATATTTCCTTTGGCCCTATACTCTTCAAAGGGATCCGAAATATCTGTTCTCAGATTCAATAGAAATAAGGCTAGCAAAGAGATCCACGAAATACAGATGTAACTCTGTGAGATGAATTAACAGAACACTAAACAGTTTCTCAGAAAGCTTCTTTCCAGATTTCATCTAGGGATATTTCCTTTTTCACCATAGCCCTCTATGGGCTTCCAAATATCACTTTGCCAATTCCACAAGAACTGTCTTAGCGAAAGGCTTCTTGATGGGAAATCTGTAACTCTGTGAGATGATTTCACAGAACACAACGAAGTTTCTCAGAAAGCTTCATTCTCTTTGTTATCGGAAGATATTTCCTTTGGACCTATACTCTTCAAAGGTATCCGAAATATCTATTCTCAGATTCCACAGAAATAAGGCTAGCAAAGAGATCCACGAAATCAAGATGTAATTCCGTGAGATGAATTAACAGAACACTAAGCAGTTTCTCAGAATGCTTCTTTCCATATTTCCTCTGAGGATATTTCCTTTCTCACCATAGCCCTCTATGGGCTTCCAAATATCACTTTGCCAATTCCACAAGAACTGTCTTAGCGAAAGGCTTCTTGAGGGGAAAGCTGTAACTCTGTGAGATGATTTCACAGAACACAACGAAGTTTCTCAGAAAGCTTCTTTCTCTTTGTTGTCGGAGGATATTTCCTTTGGCCCTATAGTCTTCAAAGGGATCCGAAATATCTGTTCTCAGATTCCACAGAAATAAGGCTAGCAAAGAGATCCACGAAATAAAGATGTAACTCTGTGAAACGAATTAACAGAACACTAAGCAGATTCTCAGAAAGCTTCTTTCCAGATTTCATCTGAGGATATTTCCTTTTTCACCATAGCGCTCTATGGGCTTCCAAATATCACATTGCCAATTCCACAAGAACTGTCTTAGCGAAAGGCTTCTTGTGGGGAAAGCTGTAACTCAGTGAGATGATTTCACAGAACACAACGAAGTTTCTCAGAAAGCTTCTTTCTCTTTGTTATCGGAGGATATATCCTTTGACCCTATAGTCTTCAAAGGGATCCGAAATATCTGTTCTCAGATTCACCAGAAATAAGGCTGGCAAAGAGATCCACGAAATACAGATGTAACTCTGTGAGATGAATTTTCAAAACACTAAGCAGTTTCTCAGAAAGCTTCTTTCCAGATTTCCTCTGAGGATATTTCCTTTTTCACCATAGCCCTCTATGGGCTTCCAAATATCACTTTGCCAATTCCACAAGAACTGTCTTAGCGAAAGGCTTCTTCTGGGTAAAGCTGTAACTCTGTGAGATGATTTCACAGAACACAACGAAGTTTCTCAGAAAGCTTCTTTCTCTTTGTTATCGGAGGATATTTCCTTTGGGCCGATAGTCTTCAAAGGGATCCGAAATATCTCTTCTTAGATTCAACAGAAATAAGGCTAGCAAAGAGATCCACGACATACAGATGTAACTCTGTGAGATGAATTAACAGAACAATAAGCTGTTTCTCAGAAAGCTTCTTTTTAGATTTCATCTGAGGATATTTCCTTTTTCACCATAGCCCTCTATGGGCTTCCAAATATCACTTTGCCAATTCCACGAGAACTGTCTTAGCGAAAGGCTTCTTGAGGGGAAGGCTGTAACTCTGTGAGATGATATCACAGAACACAACGAAGTTTCTCAGAAAGCTTCTTTCTCTTTGTTATCGGAGGATATTTCCTTTGGCCCTATAGTCTTCAAAGGGATCCGAAATATCTGTTCTCAGATTCACCAGAAATAAGGCTAGCGAAGGGATCCACGAAATAAAGATGTAACTCTGTGAGATGAATTAACAGAACACTAAGCAGTTTCTCAGAAAGCTTCTTTCCAGATTTCCTCTGAGGATATTTCCTTTTTCACCATAGCCCTCTATGGGCTTCCAAATATCACTTTGCCAATTCCACAAGAACTGTCTAAGCGAAAGGCTTCTTGAGGGGAAAGCTGTAACTCTGTGAGATGATTTCACAGAACACAACGAAGTTTCTCAGAAAGCTTCTTTCTCTTTGTTGTCGGAGGATATTTCCTTTGGCCCTATAGTCTTCAAAGGGATCAGAAATATCTGTTCTCAGATTCCACAGAAATAAGGCTAGCAAAGAGATCCACGAAATAAAGATGTAACTCTGTGAGATGAATTAACAGAACACTAAGCAGTTTCTCAGAAAATTCTTTCCAGATTTCCTCTGAGGATATTTCCTTTTTCACCATAGCCCTCTATGGGCTTCCAAATATCACTTTGCCAATTCCACAAGAACTGTCTTAGCGAAAGGATTCTTGTGGGGAAAGCTGTAACTCTGTGAGATGATTTCACAGAACCCAACGAAGTTTCTCAGAAAGCTTCTTTCTCTTTGTTATCGGAGGATATTTCCTTTGGCCCTATAGTCTTCAAAGGGATCCGAAATATCTGTTCTCAGATTCAACAGAAATAAGGCTAGCAAAGAGATCCTCGAAATACAGATGTAACTCTGTGAGATGAATTAACAGAACAATAAGCAGTTTCTCAGAAAGCTTCTTTTTAGATTTCATCTGAGGATATTTCCTTTTTCACCATAGCCCTCTATGGGCTTCCAAATATCACTTTGCCAATTCCACGAGAACTGTCTTAGCGAAAGGCTTCTTGAGGGGAAAGCTGTATCTCTGTGAGATGATATCACAGAACACAACGAAGTTTCTCAGAAAGCTTCTTTCTCTTTGTTATCGGAGGATATTTCCTTTGGCCCTATAGTCTTCAAAGGGATCCGAAATATCTGTTCTCAGATTCCACAGAAATAAGGCTAGCAAAGAGATCCACGAAATTAAGATGTAACTCTGTGAGATGAATTAACAGAACACTAAGCAGTTTCTCAGAAAGCTTCTTTCCAGATTTCATCTTAGGATATTTCCTTTTTCACCATAGCCCTCTATGGGCTTCCAAATATCTCTTTGCCAATTCCACAAGAACTGTCTTAGCAAAAGGCTTCTTGAGGGGAAAGCTGTAACTCTGTGAGATTATTTCACAGAACACAAAGAAGTTTCCCAGAAAGCTTCTTTCTCTTTGTTATCGGAGGATATTTCCTTTGGCCCTATAGTCTTCAAACGGATCCGAATTATCTGTTCTCAGATTCCACAGAAATAAGGCTAGAAAGAGATCCACGAAATACAGATGTAACTCTGTGAGATGAATTAACAGAACACTAAGCCGTTTCTCAGAAAGCTTCTTTCCAGATTTCCTCTGAGGATATTTCCTTTTTCACCATAGCCCTCTATTGGCTTCCAAATATCACTTTGCCAATTCCACAAGAACTGTCTTAGCGAAAGGCTTCTTGTGGGGAAAGCTGTAACTCTGTGAGATGATTTCACAGAACACAACGAAGTTTCTCAGAAAGCTTCTTTCTCTTTGTTATCGGAGGATATTTCCTTTGGCCCTATAGTCTTCAAAGGGATCCGAAATATCTGTTCTCAGATTCAATAGAAATAAGGCTAGCAAAGAGATCCACGAAATACAGATGTAACTCTGTGAGATGAATTAACAGAACACTAAGCAGTTTCTCAGAAAGCTTCTTTCCAGATTTCATCTGAGGATATTTCCTTTTTCACCATAGCCCTCTATGGGCTTCCAAATATCACTTTGCCAATTCCACAAGAACTGTCTTAACGAAAGGCTTCTTGTGGGGAAAGCTGTAACTCTGTGAGATGATTTCACAGAACACAACGAAGTTTCTCAGAAAGCTTCTTTCTCTTTGTTATCGGAGGATATTTCCTTTGGCCCTATAGTCTTCAAAGGGATCCGAAATATCTGTTCTCAGATTCCACAGAAATAAGGCTAGCAAAGAGATCCACTAAATAAAGATGTAACTCTGTGAGATGAATTAACAGAACACTAAGCAGTTTCTCAGAAAGCTTCTTTCCAGATTTCATCTGAGGATATTTCCTTTTTCACCATAGCCCTCTATGGGCTTCCAAATATCACTTTGCCAATTCCACAAGAACTGTCTTAGCAAAAGGCTTCTTGAGGGGAAAGCTGTAAGTCTGTGAGATGATTTCACAGAACACAAAGAAGTTTCTCAGAAAGCTTCTTTCTCTTTTTTATCGGAGGATATTTCCTTTGGCCCTATAGTCTTCAAAGGGATCCGAAATATCTGTTCTCAGATTCCACAGAAATAAGGCTAGCAAAGAGATCCACTAAATAAAGATGTAATTCTGTGAGATGAATTAACAGAACACTAAGCAGTTTCTCAGAAAGCTTCCTTCCAGATTTCCTCTGAGGATATTTCCTTTTTCACCATAGCCCTCTAAGGGCTTCCAAATATCACTTTGCCAATTCCACAAGAACTGTCTTAGCGAAAGGCTTCTTGTGGGGAAAGCTGTAACTCTGTGAGATGATTTCACAGAACACAACGAAGTTTCTCAGAAAGCTTCTTTCTCTTTGTTATCGGAGGATATTTCCTTTGGCCCTATAGTCTTCAAAGGGATCCGAAATATCTGTTCTCAGATTCAACAGAAATAAGGCTAGCAAAGAGATCCACGAAATACAGATGTAACTCTGTGAGATGAATTAACAGAACACTAAGCAGTTTCTCAGAAAGCTTCTTTCCAGATTTCATCTGAGGATATTTCCTTTTTCACCATAGCCCTCTATGGGCTTCCAAATATCACTTTGCCAATTCCACAAGAACTGTCTTAGCGAAAGGCTTCATGTGGGGAAAGCTGTAACTCTGTGAGATGATTTCACAGAACACAACGAAGTTTCTCAGAAAGCTTCTTTCTCTTTGTTATCGGAGGATATTTCCTTTGGCCCTATAGTCTTCAAAGGGATCCGAAACATCTGTTCTCAGATTCAACAGAAATAAGGCTAGCAAAGAGATCCACGAAATACAGATGTAACTCTGTGAGATGAATTAACAGAACACTAAGCAGTTTCTCAGAAAGCTTCTTTCCAGATTTCATCTGGGGATATTTCCTTTTTCACCATAGCCCTCTATGGGCTTCCAAATATCACTTTGCCAATTCCACAAAAACTGTCTTAGCGAAAGGATTCTTGTGGGGAAAGCTGTAACTCTGTGAGATGATTTCACAGAACACAACGAAGTTTCTCAGAAAGCTTCTTTCTCTTTGTTATCAGAGGATATTTCCTTTGGCCCTATAGTCTTCAAAGGGATCCGAAATATCTGTTCTCAGATTCAACAGAAATAAGGCTAGCAAAGAGATCCTCGAAATACAGATGTAACTCTGTGAGATGAATTAACAGAACAATAAGCAGTTTCTCAGAAAGCTTCTTTTTAGATTTCATCTGAGGATATTTCCTTTTTCACCATAGCCCTCTATGGGCTTCCAAATATCACTTTGCCAATTCCACGAGAACTCTCTTAGCGAAAGGCTTCTTGAGGGGAAAGCTGTAACTCTGTGAGATGATATCACAGAACACAACGAAGGTTCTCAGAAAGCTTCTTTCTCTTTGTTATCGGAGGATATTTCCTTTGGCCCTATAGTCTTCAAAGGGATCCGAAATATCTGTTCTCAGATTCCACAGAAATAAGGCTAGCAAAGAGATCCACTAAATAAAGATGTAACTCTGTGAGATGAATTAACAGAACACTAAGCAGTTTCTCAGAAAGCTTCTTTCCAGATTTCATCTGAGGATATTTCCTTTTTCACCATAGCCCTCTATGGGCTTCCAAATATCACTTTGCCAATTCCACAAGAACTGTCTTAGCAAAAGGCTTCTTGAGGGGAAAGCTGTAAGTCTGTGAGATGATTTCACAGAACACAAAGAAGTTTCTCAGAAAGCTTCTTTCTCTTTTTTATCGGAGGATATTTCCTTTGGCCCTATAGTCTTCAAAGGGATCCGAAATATCTGTTCTCAGATTCCACAGAAATAAGGCTAGCAAAGAGATCCACTAAATAAAGATGTAATTCTGTGAGATGAATTAACAGAACACTAAGCAGTTTCTCAGAAAGCTTCCTTCCAGATTTCCTCTGAGGATATTTCCTTTTTCACCGTAGCCCTCTAAGGGCTTCCAAATATCACTTTGCCAATTCCACAAGAACTGTCTTAGCGAAAGGCTTCTTGTGGGGAAAGCTGTAACTCTGTGAGATGATTTCACAGAGCACAACGAAGTTTCTCAGAAAGCTTCTTTCTCTTTGTTATCGGAGGATATTTCCTTTGGCCCGATAGTCTTCAAAGGGATCCGAAATATCTCTTCTTAGATTCAACAGAAATAAGGCTAGCAAAGAGATCCACGACATACAGATGTAACTCTGTGAGATGAATTAACAGAACAATAAGCTGTTTCTCAGAAAGCTTCTTTTTAGATTTCATCTGAGGATATTTCCTTTTTCACCATAGCCCTCTATGGGCTTCCAAATATCACTTTGCCAATTCCACGAGAACTGTCTTAGCGAAAGGCTTCTTGAGGGGAAGGCTGTAACTCTGTGAGATGATATCACAGAACACAACGAAGTTTCTCAGAAAGCTTCTTTCTCTTTGTTATCGGAGGATATTTCCTTTGGCCCTATAGTCTTCAAAGGGATCCGAAATATCTGTTCTCAGATTCCACAGAAATAAGGCTAGCGAAGGGATCCACGAAATAAAGATGTAACTCTGTGAGATGAATTAACAGAACACTAAGCAGTTTCTCAGAAAGCTTCTTTCCAGATTTCCTCTGAGGATATTTCCTTTTTCACCATAGCCCTCTATGGGCTTCCAAATATCACTTTGCCAATTCCACAAGAACTGTCTAAGCGAAAGGCTTCTTGAGGGGAAAGCTGTAACTCTGTGAGATGATTTCACAGAACACAACGAAGTTTCTCAGAAAGCTTCTTTCTCTTTGTTGTCGGAGGATATTTCCTTTGGCCCTATAGTCTTCAAAGGGATCAGAAATATCTGTTCTCAGATTCCACAGAAATAAGGCTAGCAAAGAGATCCACGAAATAAAGATGTAACTCTGTGAGATGAATTAACAGAACACTAAGCAGTTTCTCAGAAAATTCTTTCCAGATTTCCTCTGAGGATATTTCCTTTTTCACCATAGCCCTCTATGGGCTTCCAAATATCACTTTGCCAATTCCACAAGAACTGTCTTAGCGAAAGGATTCTTGTGGGGAAAGCTGTAACTCTGTGAGATGATTTCACAGAACCCAACGAAGTTTCTCAGAAAGCTTCTTTCTCTTTGTTATCGGAGGATATTTCCTTTGGCCCTATAGTCTTCAAAGGGATCCGAAATATCTGTTCTCAGATTCAACAGAAATAAGGCTAGCAAAGAGATCCTCGAAATACAGATGTAACTCTGTGAGATGAATTAACAGAACAATAAGCAGTTTCTCAGAAAGCTTCTTTTTAGATTTCATCTGAGGATATTTCCTTTTTCACCATAGCCCTCTATGGGCTTCCAAATATCACTTTGCCAATTCCACGAGAACTGTCTTAGCGAAAGGCTTCTTGAGGGGAAAGCTGTATCTCTGTGAGATGATATCACAGAACACAACGAAGTTTCTCAGAAAGCTTCTTTCTCTTTGTTATCGGAGGATATTTCCTTTGGCCCTATAGTCTTCAAAGGGATCCGAAATATCTGTTCTCAGATTCCACAGAAATAAGGCTAGCAAAGAGATCCACGAAATTAAGATGTAACTCTGTGAGATGAATTAACAGAACACTAAGCAGTTTCTCAGAAAGCTTCTTTCCAGATTTCATCTTAGGATATTTCCTTTTTCACCATAGCCCTCTATGGGCTTCCAAATATCTCTTTGCCAATTCCACAAGAACTGTCTTAGCAAAAGGCTTCTTGAGGGGAAAGCTGTAACTCTGTGAGATTATTTCACAGAACACAAAGAAGTTTCCCAGAAAGCTTCTTTCTCTTTGTTATCGGAGGATATTTCCTTTGGCCCTATAGTCTTCAAACGGATCCGAATTATCTGTTCTCAGATTCCACAGAAATAAGGCTAGAAAGAGATCCACGAAATACAGATGTAACTCTGTGAGATGAATTAACAGAACACTAAGCCGTTTCTCAGAAAGCTTCTTTCCAGATTTCCTCTGAGGATATTTCCTTTTTCACCATAGCCCTCTATTGGCTTCCAAATATCACTTTGCCAATTCCACAAGAACTGTCTTAGCGAAAGGCTTCTTGTGGGGAAAGCTGTAACTCTGAGAGATGATTTCACAGAACACAACGAAGTTTCTCAGAAAGCTTCTTTCTCTTTGTTATCGGAGGATATTTCCTTTGGCCCTATAGTCTTCAAAGGGATCCGAAATATCTGTTCTCAGATTCAACAGAAATAAGGCTAGCAAAGAGATCCACGAAATACAGATGTAACTCTGTGAGATGAATTAACAGAACACTAAGCAGTTTCTCAGAAAGCTTCTTTCCAGATTTCATCTGAGGATATTTCCTTTTTCACCATAGCCCTCTATGGGCTTCCAAATATCACTTTGCCAATTCCACAAGAACTGTCTTAGCGAAAGGCTTCTTGTGGGGAAAGCTGTAACTCTGTGAGATGATTTCACAGAACACAACGAAGTTTCTCAGAAAGCTTCTTTCTCTTTGTTATCGGAGGATATTTCCTTTGGCCCTATAGTCTTCAAAGGGATCCGAAATATCTGTTCTCAGATTCAACAGAAATAAGGCTAGCAAAGAGATCCACGAAATACAGATGTAACTCTGTGAGATGAATTAACAGAACACTAAGCAGTTTCTCAGAAAGCTTCTTTCCAGATTTCATCTGGGGATATTTCCTTTTTCACCATAGCCCTCTATGGGCTTCCAAATATCACTTTGCCAATTCCACAAAAACTGTCTTAGCGAAAGGATTCTTCTGGGGAAAGCTGTAACTCTGTGAGATGATTTCACAGAACACAACGAAGTTTCTCAGAAAGCTTCTTTCTCTTTGTTATCGGAGGATATTTCCTTTGGCCCTATAGTCTTCAAAGGGATCCGAAATATCTGTTCTCAGATTCAACAGAAATAAGGCTAGCAAAGAGATCCTCGAAATACAGATGTAACTCTGTGAGATGAATTAACAGAACAATAAGCAGTTTCTCAGAAAGCTTCTTTTTAGATTTCATCTGAGGATATTTCCTTTTTCACCATAGCCCTCTATGGGCTTCCAAATATCACTTTGCCAATTCCACGAGAACTCTCTTAGCGAAAGGCTTCTTGAGGGGAAAGCTGTAACTCTGTGAGATGATATCACAGAACACAACGAAGGTTCTCAGAAAGCTTCTTTCTCTTTGTTATCGGAGGATATTTCCTTTGGCCCTATAGTCTTCAAAGGGATCCGAAATATCTGTTCTCAGATTCCACAGAAATAAGGCTAGCAAAGAGATCCACTAAATAAAGATGTAACTCTGTGAGATGAATTAACAGAACACTAAGCAGTTTCTCAGAAAGCTTCTTTCCAGATTTCATCTGAGGATATTTCCTTTTTCACCATAGCCCTCTATGGGCTTCCAAATATCACTTTGCCAATTCCACAAGAACTGTCTTAGCAAAAGGCTTCTTGAGGGGAAAGCTGTAAGTCTGTGAGATGATTTCACAGAACACAAAGAAGTTTCTCAGAAAGCTTCTTTCTCTTTTTTATCGGAGGATATTTCCTTTGACCCTATAGTCTTCAAAGGGATCCGAAATATCTGTTCTCAGATTCCACAGAAATAAGGCTAGCAAAGAGATCCACTAAATAAAGATGTAATTCTGTGAGATGAATTAACAGAACACTAAGCAGTTTCTCAGAAAGCTTCCTTCCAGATTTCCTCTGAGGATATTTCCTTTTTCACCATAGCCCTCTAAGGGCTTCCAAATATCACTTTGCCAATTCCACAAGAACTGTCTTAGCGAAAGGCTTCTTGTGGGGAAAGCTGTAACTCTGTGAGATGATTTCACAGAGCACAACGAAGTTTCTCAGAAAGCTTCTTTCTCTTTGTTATCGGAGGATATTTCCTTTGGCCCTATAGTCTTCAAAGGGATCCGAAATATCTGTTCTCAGATTCAACAGAAATAAGGCTAGCAAAGAGATCCACGAAATACAGATGTAACTCTGTGAGATGAATTAACAGAACACTAAGCAGTTTCTCAGAAAGCTTCTTTCCAGATTTCATCTGAGGATATTTCCTTTTTCACCATAGCCCTCTATGGGCTTCCAAATATCACTTTGCCAATTCCAAAAGAACTGTCTTAGCGAAAGGCTTCTTGTGGGGAAAGCTGTAATTCTGTGAGATGATTTCAGAGAACACAACGAAGTTTCTCAGAAAGCTTCTTTCTCTTTGTTATCGGAGGATATTTCCTTTGGCCCTATAGTCTTCAAAGGGATCCGAAATATCTGTTCTCAGATTCAACAGAAATAAGGCTAGCAAAGAGATCCACGAAATACAGATGTAACTCTGTGAGATGAATTAACAGAAAACTAAGCAGTTTCTCAGAAAGCTTCTTTCCAGATTTCATCTGAGGATATTTCCTTTTTCACCATAGCCCTCTATGGGCTTCCAAATATCACTTTGCCAATTCCACAAGAACTGTCTAAGCGAAACGCTTCTTGTGGGGAAAGCTGTGACTCTGTGAGATGGTTGCACAGAACACAACGAAGTTTCTCAGAAAGCTTCTTTCTCTTTGTTATCGCAGGATATTTCCTTTGGCACTATAGTCTTCAAAGGGATCCGAAACATCTGTTCTCAGATTCCACAGATATAAGGCTAGCAAAGAGATCCACGAAATACAGATGTAACTCTGTGAGATGAATTAACAGAACACTAAGCAGTTTCTCAGAAAGCTTCTTTCCAGATTTCATCTGGGGATATTTCCTTTTTCACCATAGCCCTCTATGGGCTTCCAAATATCACTTTGCCAATTCCACAAGAACTGTCTTAGCGAAAGGCTTCTTGAGGGGAAAGCTATAACTCTGTGAGATGATTTCACAGAACACAACGAAGTTTCTCAGAAAGCTTCTTTCTCTTTGTTATCGGAGGATATTTCCTTTGGCCCCCTGGTCTTCAAAGGGATCCGAAATATCTGTTCTCAGATTCAACAGAAATAAGGCTAGCAAAGAGATCCACGAAATACAGATGTAACTCTGTGAGATGAATTATCAAAACACTAAGCAGTTTCTCAGAAAGCTTCTTTCCAGATTTCCTCTGAGGATATTTCCTTTTTCACCATAGCCCTCTATGGGCTTCCAAATATCACTTTGCCAATTCCACAAGAACTGTCTTAGCGAAAGGATTCTTGTGGGGAAAGCTGTAACTCTGTGAGATGATTTCACAGAACACAACGAAGTTTCTCAGAAAGCTTCTTTCTCTTTGTTATCGGAGGATATTTCCTTTGGCCCTATAGTCTTCAAAGGGATCCAAAATATCTGTTCTCAGATTCAACAGAAATAAGGCTAGCAAAGAGATTCTCGAAATACAGATGTAACTCTGTGAGATGAATTAACAGAACAATAAGCAGTTTCTCAGAAAGCTTCTTTTTAGATTTCATCTGAGGATATTTCCTTTTTCACCATAGCCCTCTATGGGCTTCCAAATATCACTTTGCCAATTCCACGAGAACTGTCTTAGCGAAAGGCTTCTTGAGGGGAAAGCTGTAACTCTGTGAGATGATATCACAGAACACAACGAAGGTTCTCAGAAAGCTTCTTTCTCTTTGTTATCGGAGGATATTTCCTTTGGCCGTATAGTCTTCAAAGGGATTCGAAATATCTGTTCTCAGATTCCACAGAAAGAAGACTAGCAAAGAGATCCACGAAATAAAGATGTAACTCTGTGAGATGAATTAACAGAACACTAAGCAGTTTCTCAGAAAGCTTCTTTCCAGATTTCATCTGAGGATATTTCCTTTTTCACCATAGCCCTCTATGGGCTTCCAAATATCACTTTGCCAATTCCACAAGAAGTGTCTTAGCAAAAGGCTTCTTGAGGGGAAAGCTGTAAGTCTGTGAGATGATTTCACAGAACACAAAGAAGTTTCTCAGAAAGCTTCTTTCTCTTTATTATCGGAGGATATTTCCTTTGGCCCTATAGTCTTCAAAGGGATCCGAAATATCTGTTCTCAGATTCCACAGAAATAAGGCTAGCAAAGAGATCCACTAAATAAAGATGTAATTCTGTGAGATGAATTAACAGATCACTAAGCAGTTTCTCAGAAAGTTTCTTTCCAGATTTCCTCTGAGGATATTTCCTTTTTCACAATAGCCCTCTATGGGCTTCCAAATATCACTTTGCCAATTCCACAAGAACTGTCTTAGCGAAAGGCTTCTTGTGGGGAAAGCTGTAACTCTGTGAGATGATTTCACAGAACACAACGAAGTTTCTCAGAAAGCTTCTTTCTCTTTGTTATCGGAGGATATTTCCTTTGGCCCTATAGTCTTCAAAGGGATCCGAAATATCTGTTCTCAGATTCCATAGAAATAAGGCTAGCAAAGAGATCCACTAAATAAAGATGTAACTCTGTGAGATGAATTAACAGAACACTAAGCAGTTTCTCAGAAAACTTCTTTCCAGATTTCATCTGAGGATATTTCCTTTTTCACCATAGCCCTCTATGGGCTTCCAAATATCACTTTGCCAATTCCAAAAGAACTGTCTTAGCGAAAGGCTTCTTGTGGGGAAAGCTGTAACTCTGTGAGATGATTTCACAGAACACAACGAAGTTTCTCAGAAAGCTTCTTTCTCTTTGTTATCGGAGGATATTTCCTTTGGCCCTATAGTCTTCAAAGGGATCCGAAATATCTGTTCTCAGATTCAACAGAAATAAGGCTAGCAAAGAGATCCACGAAATACAGATGTAACTCTGTGAGATGAATTAACAGAACACTAAGCAGTTTCTCAGAAAGCTTCTTTCCAGATTTCCTCTGAGGATATTTCCTTTTTCACCATAGCCCTCTATGGGCTTCCAAATATCACTTTGCCAATTCCACAAGAACTGTCTAAGCGAAAGGCTTCTTGTGGGGAAAGCTGTGACTCTGTGAGATGATTTCACAGAAGACAACGAAGTTTCTCAGAAAGCTTCTTTCTCTTTGTTATCGGAGGATATTTCCGTTGGCCCTATAGTCTTCAAAGGGATCCGAAACATCTGTTCTCAGATTCCACAGAAATAAGGCTAGCAAAGATATCCACGAAATACAGATGTAACTCTGTGAGATGAATTAACAGAACACTAAGCAGTTTCTCAGAAAGCTTCTTTCCAGATTTCATCTGGGGATATTTCCTTTTTCACCATAGCCCTCTATGGGCTTCCAAATATCACTTTGCCAATTCCACAAGAACTGTCTTAGCGAAAGGCTTCTTGATGGGAAATCTGTAAGTCTGTGAGATGATTTCACAGAACACAACGAAGTTTCACAGAAAGCTTCTTTCTCTTTGTTATCGGAGGATATTTCCTTTGTCCTATAGTCTTCAAACGGATCCGAAATATCTATTCTCAGATTCCACAGAAATAAGGCTAGCAAAGAGATCCACGAAATAAAGACGTAATTCTGTGAGATGAATTAACAGAACACTAAGCAGTTTCTCAGAATGCTTCTTTCCATATTTCCTCTGAGGATATTTCCTTTCTCACCATAGCCCTCTATGGGCTTCCAAATATCACTTTGCCAATTCCACAAGAACTGTCTTAGCGAAAGGCTTCTTGAGGGGAAAGCTGTAACTCTGTGAGATGATTTCACAGAACACAACGAAGTTTCTCAGAAAGCTTCTTTCTCTTTGTTGTCGGAGGATATTTCCTTTGGCCCTATAGTCTTCAAAGGGATCAGAAATATCTGTTCTCAGATTCCACAGAAATAAGGCTAGCAAAGAGATCCACGAAATAAAGATGTAACTCTGTGAGATGAATTAACAGAACACTAAGCAGTTTCTCAGAAAGCTTCTTTCCAGATTTCAACGGAGGATATTTCCTTTTTCACCATAGCCCTCTATGGGCTTCCAAATATCACTTTGCCAATTCCACAAGAACTGTCTTAGCGAAAGGCTTCTTGTGGGGAAAGCTATAACTCTGTGAGATGATTTCACAGAACACAACGAAGTTTCTCAGAAAGCTTCTTTCTCTTTGTTATCGGAGGATATTTCCTTTGGCCCTATAGTCTTCAAAGGGATCCGAAATATCTGTTCTCAGATTCAACAGAAATAAGGCTAGCAAAGAGATCCACGAAATACAGATGTAACTCTGTGAGATGAATTATCAAAACACTAAGCAGTTTCTCAGAAAGCTTCTTTCCAGATTTCCTCTGAGGATATTTCCTTTTTCACGATAGCCCTCTATGGGCTTCCAAATATCACTTTGCCAATTCCACAAGAACTGTCTTAGCGAAAGGATTCTTGTGGGGAAAGCTGTAACTCTGTGAGATGATTTCACAGAACACAACGAAGTTTCTCAGAAAGCTTCTTTCTCTTTGTTATCGGAGGATATTTCCTTTGGCCCTATAGTGTTCAAAGGGATCCGAAATATCTGTTCTCAGATTCAACAGAAATAAGGCTAGCAAAGAGATCCTCGAAATACAGATGTAACTCTGTGAGATGAATTAACAGAACAATAAGCAGTTTCTCAGAAAGCTTCTTTTTAGATTTCATCTGAGGATATTTCCTTTTTCACCATAGCCCTCTATGGGCTTCCAAATATCACTTTGCCAATTCCACGAGAACTCTCTTAGCGAAAGGCTTCTTGAGGGGAAAGCTGTAACTCTGTGTGATGATATCACAGAACACAACGAAGGTTCTCAGAAAGCTTCTTTCTCTTTGTTATCGGAGGATAATTCCTTTGGCCCTACAGTCTTCAAAGGGATCCGAAATATCTGTTCTCAGATTCCACAGAAATAAGGCTAGCAAAAAGATCCACGAAATAAAGATGTAACTCTGTGAGATGAATTAACAGAACACTAAGCAGTTTCTCAGAAAGCTTCTTTCCAGATTTCATCTCAGGATATTTCCTTTTTCACGATAGCCCTCTATGGGCTTCCAAATATCACTTTGCCAATTCCACAAGAACTGTCTTAGCAAAAGGCTTCTTGAGGGGAAAGCTGTAAGTCTGTGAGATGATTTCACAGAACACAAAGAAGTTTCTCAGAAAGCTTCTTTCTCTTTTTTATTGGAGGATATTTCCTTTGGCCCTATAGTCTTCAAAGGGATCCGAAATATCTGTTCTCAGATTCCACAGAAATAAGGCTAGCAAAGAGATCCACTAAATAAAGATGTAATTCTGTGAGATGAATTAACAGAACACTAAGCAGTTTCTCAGAAAGCTTCTTTCCAGATTTCCTCTGAGGATATTTCCTTTTTCACCATAGCCCTCTAAGGGCTTCCAAATATCACTTTGCCAATTCCACAAGAACTGTCTTAGCGAAAGGATTCTTGTGGGGAAAGCTGTAACTCTGTGAGATGATTTCACAGAACACAACGAAGTTTCTCAGAAAGCTTCTTTCTCTTTGTTATCGGAGGATAATTCCTTTCGCCCTATAGTCTTCAAAGGGATCCGAAATATCTGTTCTCAGATTCAACAGAAATAAGGCTAGCAAAGAGATCCACGAAATACAGATGTAACTCTGTGAGATTAATTAACAGAACACTAAGCAGTTTCTCAGGAAGCTTCTTTCCAGATTTCATCTGAGGATATTTCCTTTTTCACCATAGCCCTCTATGGGCTTCCAAATATCACTTTGCCAATTCCAAAAGAACTGTCTTAGCGAAAGGCTTCTTGTGGGGAAAGCTGTAACTCTGTGAGATGATTTCACAGAACACAACGAAGTTTCTCAGAAAGCTTCTTTCTCTTTCTTATCGGAGGATATTTCCTTTGGCCCTATAGTCTTCAAAGGGATCCGAAATATCTGTTCTCAGATTCAACAGAAATAAGGCTAGCAAAGAGATCCACGAAATACAGATGTAACTCTGTGAGATGAATTAACAGAACACTAAGCAGTTTCTCAGAAAGCTTCTTTCCAGATTTCATCTGAGGATATTTCCTTTTTCACCATAGCCCTCTATGGGCTTCCAAATATCACTTTGCCAATTCCACAAGAACTGTCTTAGCGAAAGGCTTCTTGATGGGAAATCTGAAACTCTGTGAGATGATTTCACAGAACACAACGAAGTTTCTCAGAAAGCTTCTTTCTCTTTGTTATCGGAGGATATTTCCTTTGGCCCTATAGTCTTCAAACGGATCCGAAATATCTATTCTCAGATTCCACAGAAATAAAGCTAGCAAAGAGATCCACGAAATAAAGATGTAATTCTGTGAGATGAATTAACAGAACACTAAGCAGTTTCTCGGAATGCTTCTTTCCATATTTCCCCTGAGGATATTTCCTTTCTCACCATAGCCCTCTATGGGCTTCCAAATATCACTTTGCCAATTCCACAAGAACTGTCTTAGCGAAAGGCTTCTTGAGGGGAAAGCTGTAACTCTGTGAGATGATTTCACAGAACACAACGAAGTTTCTCAGAAAGCTTCTTTCTCTTTGTTGTCGGAGGATATTTCCTTTGGCCCTATAGTCTTCAAAGGGATCAGAAATATCTGTTCTCAGATTCCACAGAAATAAGGCTAGCAAAGAGATCCACGAAATACAGATGTAACTCTGTGAGATGAATTAACAGAACACTAAGCAGTTTCTCAGAAAGCTTCTTTCCAGATTTCATCTGAGGATATTTCCTTTTTCACCATAGCCCTCTATGGGCTTCCAAATATCACTTTGCCAATTCCACAAGAACTGTCTTAGCGAAAGGCTTCTTGTGGGGAAAGCTATAACTCTGTGAGATGATTTCACAGAACACAACGAAGTTTCTCAGAAAGCTTCTTTCTCTTTGTTATCGGAGGATATTTCCTTTGGCCCTATAGTCTTCAAAGGGATCCGAAATATCTGTTCTCAGATTCACCAGAAATAAGGCTAGCAAAGAGATCCACGAAATACAGATGTAACTCTGTGAGATGAATTATCAAATCACTAAGCAGTTTCTCAGAAAGCTTCTTTCCAGATTTCCTCTGAGGATATTTCCTTTTTCACCATAGCCCTCTATGGGCTTCCAAATATCACTTTGTCAATTCCACAAGAACTGTCTTAGGGAAAGGATTCTTGTGGGGAAAGCTGTAACTCTGTGAGATGATTTCACAGAACACAACGAAGTTTCTCAGAAAGCTTCTTTCTCTTTGTTATCGGAGGATATTTCCTTTGGCCCTATAGTCTTCAAAGGGATCCGAAATATCTGTTCTCAGATTCAACAGAAATAAGGCTAGCAAAGAGATCCTCGAAATACAGATGTAACTCTGTGACATGAATTAACAGAACAATAAGCAGTTTCTCAGAAAGCTTCTTTTTAGATTTCATCTGAGGATATTTCCTTTTTCACCATAGCCCTCTATGGGCTTCCAAATATCACTTTGCCAATTCCACGAGAACTGTCTTAGCGAAAGGCTTCTTGAGGGGAAAGCTGTAACTCTGTGAGATGATATCACAGAACACAATGAAGGTTCTCAGAAAGCTTCTTTCTCTTTGTTATCGGAGGATATTTCCTTTGGCCCTATAGTCTTCAAAGGGATTCGAAATATCTGTTCTCAGATTCCACAGAAATAAGGCTAGCAAAGAGATCCAGGAAATAAAGATATAACTCTGTGAGATGAATTAACAGAACACTAAGCAGTTTCTCAGAAAGCTTCTTTCCAGATTTCATCTAAGGATATTTCCTTTTTCACCATAGCCCTCTATGGGCTTCCAAATATCACTTTGCAAATTCCACAAGAACTGTCTTAGCAAAAGGCTTCTTGAGGGGAAAGCTGTAAGTCTGTGAGATGATTTCACTGAACACAAAGAAGTTTCTCAGAAAGCTTCTTTCTCTTTTTTATCGGAGGATATTTCCTTTGGCCCTATAGTCTTCAAAGGGATCCGAAATATCTGTTCTCAGATTCCACAGAAATAAGGCTAGCAAAGAGATCCCCTAAATAAAGATGTAATTCTGTGAGATGAATTAACAGAACACTAAGCAGTTTCTCAGAAAGTTTCTTTCCAGATTTCCTCTGAGGATATTTCCTTTTTCACCATAGCCCTCTATGGGCTTCCAAATATCACTTTGCCAATTCCACAAGAACTGTCTTAGCGAAAGGCTTCTTGTGGGGAAAGCTGTAACTCTGTGAGATGATTTCACAGAACACAACGAAGTTTCTCAGAAAGCTTCTTTCTCTTTGTTATCGGAGGATATTTCCTTTGGCCCTATAGTCTTCAAAGGGATCCGAAATATCTGTTCTCAGATTCAACAGAAATAAGGCTAGCAAAGAGATCCACGAAATACAGATGTAACTCTGTGAGATGAATTAACAGAACACTAAGCAGTTTCTCAGAAAGCTTCTTTCCAGATTTCTTCTGAGGATATTTCCTTTTTCACCATAGCCCTCTATGGGCTTCCAAATATCACTTTGCCAATTCCACAAGAACTGTCTTAGCGAAAGGCTTCTTGTGGGGAAAGCTGTAACTCTGTGAGATGATTTCACAGAACACAACGAAGTTTCTCAGAAAGCTTCTTTCTCTTTGTTATCGGAGGATATTTCCTTTGGCCCTATAGTCTTCAAAGGGATCCGAAATATCTGTTCTCAGATTCACCAGAAATAAGGCTAGCAAAGAGATTCACGAAATACAGATGTAACTCTGTGAGATGAATTATCAAAACACTAAGCATTTTCTCAGAAAGCTTCTTTCCAGATTTCCTCTGAGGATATTTCCTTTTTCACCATAGCCCTCTATGGGCTTCCAAATATCACTTTGCCAATTCCACAAGAACTGTCTTAGCGAAAGGATTCTTGTAGGGAAAGCTGTAACTCTGTGAGATGATTTCACAGAACACAACGAAGTTTCTCAGAAAGCTTCTTTCTCTTTGTTATCGGAGGATATTTCCTTTGGCCCTATAGTCTTCAAAGGGATCCGAAATATCTGTTCTCTGATTCAACAGAAATAAGGCTAGCAAAGAGATCCTCGAAATGCAGATGTAACTCTGTGAGATGAATTAACAGAACAATAAGCAGTTTCTCAGAAAGCTTCTTTTTAGATTTCATCTGAGGATATTTCCTTTTTCACCATAGCCCTCTATGTGCTTCCAAATATCACTTTGCCAATTCCACAAGAACTGTCTTAGCAAAAGGCTTCTTGAGGGGAAAGCTGTAACTCTGTGAGATGATTTCACAGAACACAAAGAAGTTTCCCAGAAAGCTTCTTTCTCTTTGTTATCGGAGGATATTTCCTTTGGCCCTATAGTCTTCAAAGGGATCCGAAATATCTGTTCTCAGATTCCACAGAAATAAGGCTAGCAAAGAGATCCACGAAATACAGATGTAACTCTGTGAAATGAATTAACAGAACACTAAGCAGTTTCTCAGAAAGCTTCTTTCCAGATTTCCTCTGAGGATATTTCCTTTTTCACCATAGCCCTCTATGGGCTTCCAAATATCACTTTGCCAATTCCACAAGAACTGTCTTAGCGAAAGGCTTCTTGTGGGGAAAGCTGTAACTCTGTGAGATGATTTCACAGAACACAACGAAGTTTCTCAGAAAGCTTCTTTCTCTTTGTTATCGGAGGATATTTCCTTTGGCCCTATAGTCTTCAAAGGGATCCGAAATATCTGTTCTCAGATTCAACAGAAATAAGGCTAGCAAAGAGATCCACGAAATACAGATGTAACTCTGTGAGATGAATTAACAGAACACTAAGCAGTTTCTCAGAAAGCTTCTTTCCAGATTTCATCTGAGGATATTTCCTTTTTCACCATAGCCCTCTATGGGCTTCCAAATATCACTTTGCCAATTCCAAAAGAACTGTCTTAGCGAAAGGCTTCTTGTGGGGAAAGCTGTAACTCTGTGAGATGATTTCACAGAACACAACGAAGTTTCTCAGAAAGCTTCTTTCTCTTTGTTATCGGAGGATATTTCCTTTGGCCCTATAGTCTTCAAAGGGATCCGAAATATCTGTTCTCAGATTCCACAGAAATAAGGCTAGCAAAGAGATCCACGAAATACAGATGTAACTCTGTGAGATGAATTAAGAGAACACTAAGCAGTTTCTCAGAAAGCTTCTTTCCAGATTTCATCTGAGGATATTTCCTTTTTCACCATAGCCCTCTATGGGCTTCCAAATATCACTTTGCCAATTCCACAAGAACTGTCTAAGCGAAAGGCTTCTTGTGGGGAAAGCTGTGACTCTGTGAGATGATTTCACAGAACACAACGAAGTTTCTCAGAAAGCTTCTTTCTCTTTGTTATCGGAGGATATTTCCTTTGGCCCTATAGTCTTCAAAGGGATCCGAAACATCTGTTCTCAGATTCCACAGAAATAAGGCTAGCAAAGAGATCCACGAAATACAGATGTAACTCTGTGAGATGAATTAACAGAACACTAAGCAGTTTCTCAGAAAGCTTCTTTCCAGATTTCATCTGGGGATATTTCCTTTTTCACCATAGCCCTCTATGGGCTTCCAAATATCACTTTGCCAATTTCACAAGAACTGTCTTAGCGAAAGGCTTCTTGATGGGAAATCTGTAACTCTGTGAGATGATTTCACAGAACACAACGAAGTTTCTCAGAAAGCTTCTTTCTCTTTGTTATCGGAGGATATTTCCTTTGGCCCTATAGTCTTCAAACGGATCCGAAGTATCTATTCTCAGATTCCACAGAAATAAGGCTAGCAAAGAGATCCACGAAATAAAGACGTAATTCTGTGAGATGAATTAACAGAACACTAAGCAGTTTCTCAGAATGCTTCTTTCCATATTTCCTCTGAGGATATTTCCTTTCTCACCATAGCCCTCTATGGGCTTCCAAATATCACTTTGCCAATTCCACAAGAACTGTCTTAGCGAAAGGCTTCTTGAGGGGAAAGCTGTAACTCTGTGAGATGATTTCACAGAACACAACGAAGTTTCTCAGAAAGCTTCTTTCTCTTTGTTGTCGGAGGATATTTCCTTTGGCCCTATAGTCTTCAAAGGGATCAGAAATATCTGTTCTCAGATTCCACAGAAATAAGGCTAGCAAAGAGATCCACGAAATAAAGATGTAACTCTGTGAGATGAATTATCAAAACACTAAGCAGTTTCTCAGAAAGCTTCTTTCCAGATTTCCTCTGAGGATATTTCCTTTTTCACCATAGCCCTCTATGGGCTTCCAAATATCACTTTGCCAATTCCACAAGAACTGTCTTAGCGAAAGGATTCTTGTGGGTAAAGCTGTAACTCTGTGAGATGATTTCACAGAACACAACGAAGTTTCTCAGAAAGCTTCTTTCTCTTTGTTATCGGAGGATATTTCCTTTGGCCCTATAGTCTTCAAAGGGATCCGAAATATCTGTTCTCAGATTCCACAGAAATAAGGCTAGCAATGAGATACACGAAATACAGATGTAACTCTGTGAGATGAATTAACAGAACACTAAGCAGTTTCTCAGAAAGCTTCTTTCCAGATTTCCTCTGAGGATATTTCCTTTTTCACCATAGCCCTCTAGGGGCTTCCAAATATCACTTTGCCAATTCCACAAGAACTGTCTTAGCAAAAGGCTTCTTGAGGGGAAAGCTGTAACTCTGTGAGATGATTTCACAGAACACAACGAATTTCTCTGAAAGCTTCTTTCTCTTTGTTACCGGAAGATATTTCCTTTGGTCCTATAGTCTTCAAAGGAATCCGAAATATCTGTTCTCAGATTCCACAGAAATAAGGCTAGCAAAGAGATCCACTAAATAAAGATGTAATTCTGTGAGATGAATTAACAGAACACTAAGCAGTTTCTCAGAAAGCTTCTTTCCAGATTTCCTCTGAGGATATTTCCTTTTTCACGATAGCCCTCTATGGGCTTCCAAATATCACTTTGCCAATTCCAGAAGAACTGTCTTACCGAAAGGCTTCTTGAGGGGAAAGCTGTAACTCTGTGAGATGATTTCACAGAACACAAAGAAGTTTCTCAGAAAGCTTCTTTCTCTTTGTTATCGGAGGATATTTCCTTTGGCCCTATAGTCTTCAAAGGGATCCGAAATATCTGTTCTCAGATTCCACAGAAATAAGGCTAGCAAACAGATCTACGAAATACAGATGTAACTCTGTGAGATGAATTAACAGAACACTAAGCAGTTTCTCAGAAAGCTTCTTTCCAGATTTCATCTGGGGATATTTCCTTTTTCACCATAGCCCTCTGAGGGCTTCCAAATATCACTTTGCAAATTCCACAAGAACTGTCTTAGCGAAAGGCTTCTTGAGGGGAAAGCTGTAACTCTGTGAGATGATTTCACAGAACACAACGAAGTTTCTGAGAAAGCTTCTTTCTCTTTGTTATCGGAGGATATTTCCTTTGGCCCTGTAGTCTTCAAAGGGATCCGAAATATCTGTTCTCAGATTCCACAGAAATACGGCTAGCAATGAGATCCACGAAATAAACATGTAATTCAGTGTGATGAATTAACAGCACACTAAGCAATTTCTCAGAAAGCTTCTTTCCAGATTTCCTCTGCGGATATTTCCTTTTTCACCATAGCCCTCTACGGGCTTCCAAATATCACTTTGCCAATTCCACAAGAACTGTCTTAGCGAAAGGCTTCTTGTTGGGAAAGCTGTAACTCTGTGAGATGATTTCACAGAACACAACGAAGTTTCTCAGAAAGCTTCTTTCTCTTTGTTATCGGAGGATATTTCCTTTGGCCCTATAGTCTTCAAAGGGATCCGAAATATCTGTTATCAGATTCCACAGAAATAAGGCTAGCAAAGAGATCCACTAAATAAAGATGTAATTCTGTGAGATGAATTAACAGAACACTAAGCAGTTTCTCAGAAAGCTTCTTTCCAGATTTCCTCTGAGGATATTTCCTTTTTCACCATAGCCCTCTATGGGCTTCCAAATATCACTTTGCCAATTCCACAAGAACTGTCTTAGCGAAAGGCTTCTTGTGGGGAAAGCTGTAACTCTGTGAGATGATTTCACAGAACACAACGAAGTTTCTCAGAAAGCTTCTTTCTCTTTGTTATCGGAGGATATTTCCTTTGGCCCTATAGTCTTCAAAGGGATCCGAAATATCTGTTCTCAGATTCAACAGAAATAAGGCTAGCAAAGAGATCCACGAAATACAGATTTAACTCTGTGAGATGAATTAACACAACATTAAGCAGTTTCTCAGAAAGCTTCTTTCCAGATTTCCTCTGAGGATATTTCCTTTTTCACCATAACCCTCTAAGGGCTTCCAATTATCACTTTGCCAATTCCACAAGAACTGTCTAAGCGAAAGGCTTCATGTGAGGAAAGCTGTGACTCTGTGAGATGATTTCACAGAACACAACGAAGTTTCTCAGAAAGCTTCTTTCTCTTTGTTATCGGAGGATATTTCATTTGGCCCTATAGTCTTCAAACGGATCCGAAATATCTATTCTCAGATTCCACAGAAATAAAGCTAGCAAAGAGATCCAGGAAATAAAGATGTAATTCTGTGAGATGAATTAACAGAACACTAAGCAGTTTCTCAGAAAGCTTCTTTCCAGATTTCATCTGAGGATATTTCCTTTTTCACCATAGCCCTCTATGGGCTTCCAAATATCACTTTGCCAATTCCACAAGAACTGTCTTAGCAAAAGGCTTCTTGAGGGGAAAGCTGTAACTCTGTGAGATGATTTCACAGAACACAAAGAAGTTTCTCAGAAAGCTTCTTTCTCTTTGTTATCGGAGGATATTTCCTTTGGCCCTATAGTCTTCAAAGGGATCCGAAATATCTGTTCTCAGATTCCACAGAAATAAGGCTAGCAAAGAGATCCACTAAATAAAGATGTAATTCTGTGAGATGAATTAACAGAACACTAAGCAGTTTCTCAGAAAGCTTCTTTCCAGATTTCCTCTGAGGATATTTCCTTTTTCACCATAGCCCTCTATGGGCTTCCAAATATCACTTTGCCAATTCCAGAAGAACTGTCTTACCGAAAGGCTTCTTGTGGGGAAAGCTGTAACTCTGTGAGATGATTTCACAGAACACAAAGAAGTTTCTCAGAAAGCTTCTTTCTCTTTGTTATCGGAGGATATTTCCTTTGGCCCTATAGTCTTCAAAGGGATCCGAAATATCTGTTCTCAGATTCCACAGAAATAAGGCTAGCAAACAGATCCACGAAATACAGATGTAACTCTGTGAGATGAATTAACAGAACACTAAGCAGTTTCTCAGAAAGCTTCTTTCCAGATTTCATCTGGGGATATTTCCTTTTTCACCATAGCCCTCTGAGGGCTTCCAAATATCACTTTGCCAATTCCACAAGAACTGTCTTAGCGAAAGGATTCTTGTAGGGAAAGCTGTAACTCTGTGAGATGATTTCACAGAACACAACGAAGTTTCTGAGAAAGCTTCTTTATCTTTGTTATCGGAGGATATGTCCTTTGGCCCTATAGTCTTCAAAGGGATCCGAAATATCTGTTCTCAGATTCCACAGAAATACGGCTAGCAATGAGATCCACGAAATAAACATGTAATTCAGTGAGATGAATTAACAGAACACTAAGCAATTTCTCGGAAAGCTTCTCTCGAGATTTCCTCTGCGGATATTTCCTTTTTCACCATAGCCCTCTACGGGCTTCCAAATATCACTTTGCCAATTCCACAAGAACTGTCTTAGCGAAAGGCTTCTTGTTGGGAAAGCTGTAACTCTGTGAGATGATTTCACAGAACACAACGAAGTTTCTCAGAAAGCTTCTTTCTCTTTGTTATCGGAGGATATTTCCTTTGGCCCTATAGTCTTCAAAGGGATCCGAAATATCTGTTCTCAGATTCCACAGAAATAAGGCTAGCAAAGAGATCCACTAAATAAAGATGTAATTCTGTGATATGAATTAACAGAACACTAAGCAGTTTCTCAGAAAGCTTCTTTCCAGATTTCCTCTGAGGATATTTCCTTTATCACAATAGCCCTCTATGGGCTTCCAAATATCACTTTGCCAATTCCACAAGAACTGTCTTAGCGAAAGGCTTCTTGTGGGGAAAGCTGTAACTCTGTGAGATGATTTCACAGAACACAACGAAGTTTCTCAGAAAGCTTCTTTCTCTTTGTTATCGGAGGATATTTCCTTTGGCCCTATAGTCTTCAAAGGGATCCGAAATATCTGTTCTCAGATTCCACAGAAATAAGGCTAGCAAACAGATCCACGAAATACAGATGTAACTCTGTGAGATGAATTAACAGAACACTAAGCAGTTTCTCAGAAAGCTTCTTTCCAGATTTCCTCTGAGGATATTTCCTTTTTCACCATAGCCCTCTATGGGCTTCCAAATATCACTTTGCCAATTCCACAAGAACTGTCTTAGCGAAAGGCTTCTTGTGGGGAAAGCTGTAACTCTGTGAGATGATTTCACAGAACACAACGAAGTTTCTCAGAAAGCTTCTTTCTGTTTGTTATCGGAGGATATTTCCTTTGGCCCTATAGTCTTCAAAGGGATCCGAAATATCTGTTCTCAGATTCCACAGAAATAAGGCTAGCCAAGAGATCCACGAAATACAGATGTAACTCTGTGAGATGAATTAACAGAACACTAAGCAGTTTCTCAGAAAGCTTCTTTCCAGATTTCCTCTGAGGATATTTCCTTTTTCACCATAGCCCTCTATGGGCTTCCAAATATCACTTTGCCAATTCCACAAGAACTGTCTTAGCGAAAGGCTTCTTGTGGGGAAAGCTGTAACTCTGTGAGATGATTTCACAGAACACAACGAAGTTTCTCAGAAAGCTTCTTTCTCTTTGTTATCGGAGGATATTTCCTTTGGCCCTATACTCTTCAAAGGGATCCGAAATATCTGTTATCAGATTCAACAGAAATAAGGCTAGCAAAGAGATCCACGAAATACAGATGTAACTCTGTGAGATGAATTAACACAACACTAAGCAATTTCTCAGAAAGCTTCTTTCCAGATTTCCTCTGAGGATATTTCCTTTTTCACCATAGCCCTCTAAGGGCTTCCAAATATCACTTTGCCAATTCCACAAGAACTGTCTAAGCGAAAGGCTTCTTGTGAGGAAAGCTGTGACTCTGTGAGATGATTTCACAAAACACAACGAAGTTTCTGAGAAAGCTTCTTTCTCTTTGTTATCGGAGGATATTTCATTTGGCCCTATAGTCTTCAAACGGATCCGAAATATCTATTCTCAGATTCCACAGAAATAAAGCTAGCAAAGAGATCCAGGAAATAAAGATGTAATTCTGTGAGATGAATTAACAGAACACTAAGCAGTTTCTCAGAAAGCTTCTTTCCAGATTTCATCTGAGGATATTTCCTTTTTCACCGTAGCCCTCTTTGGGATTCCAAATATCACTTTGCCAATTCCACAAGAACTGTCTTAGCGAAAGGCTTCCTGTGGGGAAAGCTGTAACTCTGTGAGATGATTTCACAGAACACAAAGAAGTTTCTCAGAAAGCTTCTTTCTCTTTTTTATTGGAGGATATTTCCTTTGGCCCTATAGTCTTCAAAGGGATCCGAAATATCTGTTCTCAGATTCCACAGAAATAAGGCTAGCAAAGAGATCCACTAAATAAAGATGTAATTCTGTGAGATGAATTAACAGAACACAAAGCAGTTTCTCAGAAAGCTTCTTTCCAGATTTCCTCTGAGGATATTTCCTTTTTCACCATAGCCCTCTAAGGGCTTCCAAATATCACTTTGCCAATTCCACAAGAACTGTCTTAGCGAAAGGATTCTTGTGGGGAAAGCTGTAACTCTGTGAGATGATTTCACAGAACACAACGAAGTTTCTCAGAAAGCTTCTTTCTCTGTGTTATCGGAGGATAATTCCTTTCGCCCTATAGTCTTCAAAGGGATCCGAAATATCTGTTCTCAGATTCAACAGAAATAAGGCTAGCAAAGAGATCCACGAAATACAGATGTAACTCTGTGAGATTAATTAACAGAACACTAAGCAGTTTCTCAGAAAGCTTCTTTCCAGATTTCATCTGAGGATATTTCCTTTTTCACCATAGCCCTCTATGGGCTTCCAAATATCACTTTGCCAATTCCAAAAGAACTGTCTTAGCGAAAGGCTTCTTGTGGGGAAAGCTGTAACTCTGTGAGATGATTTCACAGAACACAACGAAGTTTCTCAGAAAGCTTCTTTCTCTTTCTTATCGGAGGATATTTCCTTTGGCCCTATAGTCTTCAAAGGGATCCGAAATATCTGTTCTCAGATTCAACAGAAATAAGGCTAGCAAAGAGATCCACGAAATACAGATGTAACTCTGTGAGATGAATTAACAGAACACTAAGCAGTTTCTCAGAAAGCTTTTTTCCAGATTTCATCTGAGGATATTTCCTTTTTCACCATAGCCCTCTATGGGCTTCCAAATATCACTTTGCCAATTCCACAAGAACTGTCTAAGCGAAACGCTTCTTGTGGGGAAAGCTGTGACTCTGTGAGATGATTTCACAGAACACAACGAAGTTTCTCAGAAAGCTTCTTTCTCTTTGTTATCGGAGGATATTTCCTTTGGCCCTATAGTCTTCAAAGGGATCCGAAACATCTGTTCTCAGATTCCACAGAAATAAGGCTAGCAAAGAGATCCACGAAATACAGATGTAACTCTGTGAGATGAATTAACAGAACACTAAGCAGTTTCTCAGAAAGCTTCTTTCCAGATTTCATCTGGGGATATTTCCTTTTTCACCATAGCCCTCTATGGGCTTCCAAATATCACTTTGCCAATTCCACAAGAACTGTCTTAGCGAAAGGCTTCTTGATGGGAAATCTGAAACTCTGTGAGATGATTTCACAGAACACAACGAAGTTTCTCAGAAAGCTTCTTTCTCTTTGTTATCGGAGGATATTTCCTTTGGCCCTATAGTCTTCAAACGGATCCGAAATATCTATTCTCAGATTCCACAGAAATAAAGCTAGCAAAGAGATCCACGAAATAAAGATGTAATTCTGTGAGATGAATTAACAGAACACTAAGCAGTTTCTCGGAAAGCTTCTTTCCATATTTCCTCTGAGGATATTTCCTTTCACACCATAGCCCTCTATGGGCTTCCAAATATCACTTTGCCAATTCCACAAGAACTGTCTTAGCGAAAGGCTTCTTGAGGGGAAAGCTGTAACTCTGTGAGATGATTTCACAGAACACAACGAAGTTTCTCAGAAAGCTTCTTTCTCTTTGTTGTCGGAGGATATTTCCTTTGGCCCTATAGTCTTCAAAGGGATCAGAAATATCTGTTCTCAGATTCCACAGAAATAAGGCTAGCAAAGAGATCCACGAAATACAGATGTAACTCTGTGAGATGAATTATCAAAACACTAAGCAGTTTCTCAGAAAGCTTCTTTCCAGATTTCCTCTGAGGATATTTCCTTTTTCACCATAGCCCTCTATGGGCTTCCAAATATCACTTTGTCAATTCCACAAGAACTGTCTTAGCGAAAGGATTCTTGTGGTGAAAGCTGTAACTCTGTGAGATGATTTCACAGAACACAACGAAGTTTCTCAGAAAGCTTCTTTCTCTTTGTTATCGGAGGATATTTCCTTTGGCCCTATAGTCTTCAAAGGGATCCGAAATATCTGTTCTCAGATTCAACAGAAATAAGGCTAGCAAAGAGATTCTCGAAATACAGATGTAACTCTGTGAGATGAATTAACAGAACAATAATCCGTTTCTCAGAAAGCTTCTTTTTAGATTTCATCTGAGGATATTTCCTTTTTCACCATAGCCCTCTATGGGCTTCCAAATATCACTTTGCCAATTCCACAAGAACTGTCTTAGCGAAAGGATTCTTGTGGGGAAAGCTGTAACTCTGTGAGATTATTTCACAGAACACAACGAAGTTTCTCAGAAAGCTTCTTTCTCTTTGTTATCGGAGGATATTTCCTTTGGCCCTATAGTCTTCAAAGGGATCCGAAATATCTGTTCTCAGATTCAACAGAAATAAGGCTAGCAAAGAGATCCTCGAAATACAGATGTAACTCTGTGACATGAATTAACAGAACAATAAGCAGTTTCTCAGAAAGCTTCTTTTTAGATTTCATCTGAGGATATTTCCTTTTTCACCATAGCCCTCTATGGGCTTCCAAATATCACTTTGCCAATTCCACGAGAACTGTCTTAGCGAAAGGCTTCTTGAGGGGAAAGCTGTAACTCTGTGAGATGATATCACAGAACACAATGAAGGTTCTCAGAAAGCTTCTTTCTCTTTGTTATCGGAGGATATTTCCTTTGGCCCTATAGTCTTCAAAGGGATTCGAAATATCTGTTCTCAGATTCCACAGAAATAAGGCTAGCAAAGAGATCCAGGAAATAAAGATGTAACTCTGTGAGATGAATTAACAGAACACTAAGCAGTTTCTCAGAAAGCTTCTTTCCAGATTTCATCTGAGGATATTTCCTTTTTCACCATAGCCCTCTATGGGCTTCCAAATATCACTTTGCAAATTCCACAAGAACTGTCTTAGCAAAAGGCTTCTTGAGGGGAAAGCTGTAAGTCTGTGAGATGATTTCACTGAACACAAAGAAGTTTCTCAGAAAGCTTCTTTCTCTTTTTTATCGGAGGATATTTCCTTTGGCCCTATAGTCTTCAAAGGGATCCGAAATATCTGTTCTCAGATTCCACAGAAATAAGGCTAGCAAAGAGATCCACTAAATAAAGATGTAATTCTGTGAGATGAATTAACAGAACACTAAGCAGTTTCTCAGAAAGTTTCTTTCCAGATTTCCTCTGAGGATATTTCCTTTTTCACCATAGCCCTCTATGGGCTTCCAAATATCACTTTGCCAATTCCACAAGAACTGTCTTAGCGAAAGGCTTCTTGTGGGGAAAGCTGTAACTCTGTGAGATGATTTCACAGAACACAACGAAGTTTCTCAGAAAGCTTCTTTCTCTTTGTTATCGGAGGATATTTCCTTTGGCCCTATAGTCTTCAAAGGGATCCGAAATATCTGTTCTCAGATTCAACAGAAATAAGGCTAGCAAAGAGATCCACGAAATACAGATGTAACTCTGTGAGATGAATTAACAGAACACTAAGCAGTTTCTCAGAAAGCTTCTTTCCAGATTTCATCTGAGGATATTTCCTTTTTCACCATAGCCCTCTATGGGCTTCCAAATATCACTTTGCCAATTCCACAAGAACTGTCTTAGCGAAAGGCTTCTTGTGGGGAAAGCTGTAACTCTGTGAGATGATTTCACAGAACACAACGAAGTTTCTCAGAAAGCTTCTTTCTCTTTGTTATCGGAGGATATTTCCTTTGGCCCTATAGTCTTCAAAGGGATCCGAAATATCTGTTCTCAGATTCACCAGAAATAAGGCTAGCAAAGAGATCCACGAAATACAGATGTAACTCTGTGAGATGAATTATCAAAACACTAAGCATTTTCTCAGAAAACTTCTTTCCAGATTTCCTCTGAGGATATTTCCTTTTTCACCATAGCCCTCTATGGGCTTCCAAATATCACTTTGCCAATTCCACAAGAACTGTCTTAGCGAAAGAATTCTTGTGGGGAAAGCTGTAACTCTGTGAGATGATTTCACAGAACACAACGAAGTTTCTCAGAAAGCTTCTTTCTCTTTGTTATCGGAGGATATTTCCTTTGGCCCTATAGTCTTCAAAGGGTTCCGAAATATCTGTTCTCAGATTCAACAGAAATAAGGCTAGCAAAGAGATCCTCGAAATACATATGTAACTCTGTGAGATGAATTAACAGAACAATAAGCAGTTTCTCAGAAAGCTTCTTTTTAGATTTCATCTGAGGATATTTCCTTTTTCACCATAGCCCTCTATGGGCTTCCAAATATCACTTTGCCAATTCCACAAGAACTGTCTTAGCAAAAGGCTTCTTGAGGGGAAAGCTGTAACTCTGTGAGATGATTTCACAGAACACAAAGAAGTTTCCCAGAAAGCTTCTTTCTCTTTGTTATCGGAGGATATTTCCTTTGGCCCTATAGTCTTCAAAGGGATCCGAAATATCTGTTCTCAGATTCCACAGAAATAAGGCTAGCAAAGAGATCCACGAAATACAGATGTAACTCTGTGAGATGAATTAACAGAACACTAAGCAGTTTCTCAGAAAGCTTCTTTCCAGATTTCCTCTGAGGATATTTCCTTTTTCACCATAGCCCTCTATGGGCTTCCAAATATCACTTTGCCAATTCCACAAGAACTGTCTTAGCGAAAGGCTTCTTGTGGGGAAAGCTGTAACTCTGTGAGATGATTTCACAGAACACAACGAAGTTTCTCAGAAAGCTTCTTTCTCTTTGTTATCGGAGGATATTTCCTTTGGCCCTATAGTCTTCAAAGGGATCCGAAATATCTGTTCTCAGATTCAACAGAAATAAGGCTAGCAAAGAGATCCTCGAAATACAGATGTAACTCTGTGACATGAATTAACAGAACAATAAGCAGTTTCTCAGAAAGCTTCTTTTTAGATTTCATCTGAGGATATTTCCTTTTTCACCATAGCCCTCTATGGGCTTCCAAATATCACTTTGCCAATTCCACGAGAACTGTCTTAGCGAAAGGCTTCTTGAGGGGAAAGCTGTAACTCTGTGAGATGATATCACAGAACACAATGAAGGTTCTCAGAAAGCTTCTTTCTCTTTGTTATCGGAGGATATTTCCTTTGGCCCTATAGTCTTCAAAGGGATTCGAAATATCTGTTCTCAGATTCCACAGAAATAAGGCTAGCAAAGAGATCCAGGAAATAAAGATGTAACTCTGTGAGATGAATTAACAGAACACTAAGCAGTTTCTCAGAAAGCTTCTTTCCAGATTTCATCTGAGGATATTTCCTTTTTCACCATAGCCCTCTATGGGCTTCCAAATATCACTTTGCAAATTCCACAAGAACTGTCTTAGCAAAAGGCTTCTTGAGGGGAAAGCTGTAAGTCTGTGAGATGATTTCACTGAACACAAAGAAGTTTCTCAGAAAGCTTCTTTCTCTTTTTTATCGGAGGATATTTCCTTTGGCCCTATAGTCTTCAAAGGGATCCGAAATATCTGTTCTCAGATTCCACAGAAATAAGGCTAGCAAAGAGATCCACTAAATAAAGATGTAATTCTGTGAGATGAATTAACAGAACACTAAGCAGTTTCTCAGAAAGTTTCTTTCCAGATTTCCTCTGAGGATATTTCCTTTTTCACCATAGCCCTCTATGGGCTTCCAAATATCACTTTGCCAATTCCACAAGAACTGTCTTAGCGAAAGGCTTCTTGTGGGGAAAGCTGTAACTCTGTGAGATGATTTCACAGAACACAACGAAGTTTCTCAGAAAGCTTCTTTCTCTTTGTTATCGGAGGATATTTCCTTTGGCCCTATAGTCTTCAAAGGGATCCGAAATATCTGTTCTCAGATTCAACAGAAATAAGGCTAGCAAAGAGATCCACGAAATACAGATGTAACTCTGTGAGATGAATTAACAGAACACTAAGCAGTTTCTCAGAAAGCTTCTTTCCAGATTTCATCTGAGGATATTTCCTTTTTCACCATAGCCCTCTATGGGCTTCCAAATATCACTTTGCCAATTCCACAAGAACTGTCTTAGCGAAAGGCTTCTTGTGGGGAAAGCTGTAACTCTGTGAGATGATTTCACAGAACACAACGAAGTTTCTCAGAAAGCTTCTTTCTCTTTGTTATCGGAGGATATTTCCTTTGGCCCTATAGACTTCAAAGGGATCCGAAATATCTGTTCTCAGATTCACCAGAAATAAGGCTAGCAAAGAGATCCACGAAATACAGATGTAACTCTGTGAGATGAATTATCAAAACACTAAGCATTTTCTCAGAAAGCTTCTTTCCAGATTTCCTCTGAGGATATTTCCTTTTTCACCATAGCCCTCTATGGGCTTCCAAATATCACTTTGCCAATTCCACAAGAACTGTCTTAGCGAAAGGATTCTTGTGGGGAAAGCTGTAACACTGTGAGATGATTTCACAGAACACAACGAAGTTTCTCAGAAAGCTTCTTTCTCTTTGTTATCGGAGGATATTTCCTTTGGCCCTATAGTCTTCAAAGGGATCCGAAATATCTGTTCTCAGATTCAACAGAAATAAGGCTAGCAAAGAGATCCTCGAAATACATATGTAACTCTGTGAGATGAATTAACAGAACAATAAGCAGTTTCTCAGAAAGCTTCTTTTTAGATTTCATCTGAGGATATTTCCTTTTTCACCATAGCCCTCTATGGGCTTCCAAATATCACTTTGCCAATTCCACAAGAACTGTCTTAGCAAAAGGCTTCTTGTGGGGAAAGCTGTAACTCTGTGAGATGATTTCACAGAACACAAAGAAGTTTCCCAGAAAGCTTCTTTCTCTTTGTTATCGGAGGATATTTCCTTTGGCCCTATAGTCTTCAAACGGATCCGAAATATTTATTCTCAGATTCCACAGAAATAAGGCTAGCAAAGAGATCCACGAAATAAAGACGTAATTCTGTGAGATGAATTAACAGAACACTAAGCAGTTTCTCAGAATGCTTCTTTCCATATTTCCTCTGAGGATATTTCCTTTCTCACCATAGCCCTCTATGGGCTTCCAAATATCACTTTGCCAATTCCACAAGAACTGTCTTAGCGAAAGGCTTCTTGAGGGGAAAGCTGTAACTCTGTGAGATGATTTCACAGAACACAACGAAGTTTCTCAGAGAGCTTCTTTCTCTTTGTTGTCGGAGGATATTTCCTTTGGCCCTATAGTCTTCAAAGGGATCAGAAATATCTGTTCTCAGATTCCACAGAAATAAGGCTAGCAAAGAGATCCACGAAATAAAGATGTAACTCTGTGAGATGAATTATCAAAACACTAAGCAGTTTCTCAGAAAGCTTCTTTCCAGATTTCCTCTGAGGATATTTCCTTTTTCACCATAGCCCTCTATGGGCTTCCAAATATCACTTTGCCAATTCCACAAGAACTGTCTTAGCGAAAGGATTCTTGTGGGTAAAGCTGTAACTCTGTGAGATGATTTCACAGAACACAACGAAGTTTCTCAGAAAGCTTCTTTCTCTTTGTTATCGGAGGATATTTCCTTTGGCCCTATAGTCTTCAAAGGGATCCGAAATATCTGTTCTCAGATTCCACAGAAATAAGGCTAGCAATGAGATCCACGAAATACAGATGTAACTCTGTGAGATGAATTAACAGAACACTAAGCAGTTTCTCAGAAAGCTTCTTTCCAGATTTCCTCTGAGGATATTTCCTTTTTCACCATAGCCCTCTAGGGGCTTCCAAATATCACTTTGCCAATTCCACAAGAACTGTCTTAGCAAAAGGCTTCTTGAGGGGAAAGCTGTAACTCTGTGAGATGATTTCACAGAACACAACGAATTTCTCTGAAAGCTTCTTTCTCTTTGTTACCGGAAGATATTTCCTTTGGTCCTATAGTCTTCAAAGGAATCCGAAATATCTGTTCTCAGATTCCACAGAAATAAGGCTAGCAAAGAGATCCACTAAATAAAGATGTAATTCTGTGAGATGAATTAACAGAACACTAAGCAGTTTCTCAGAAAGCTTCTTTCCAGATTTCCTCTGAGGATATTTCCTTTTTCACGATAGCCCTCTATGGGCTTCCAAATATCACTTTGCCAATTCCAGAAGAACTGTCTTACCGAAAGGCTTCTTGAGGGGAAAGCTGTAACTCTGTGAGATGATTTCACAGAACACAAAGAAGTTTCTCAGAAAGCTTCTTTCTCTTTGTTATCGGAGGATATTTCCTTTGGCCCTATAGTCTTCAAAGGGATCCGAAATATCTGTTCTCAGATTCCACAGAAATAAGGCTAGCAAACAGATCTACGAAATACAGATGTAACTCTGTGAGATGAATTAACAGAACACTAAGCAGTTTCTCAGAAAGCTTCTTTCCAGATTTCATCTGGGGATATTTCCTTTTTCACCATAGCCCTCTGAGGGCTTCCAAATATCACTTTGCAAATTCCACAAGAACTGTCTTAGCGAAAGGCTTCTTGAGGGGAAAGCTGTAACTCTGTGAGATGATTTCACAGAACACAACGAAGTTTCTGAGAAAGCTTCTTTCTCTTTGTTATCGGAGGATATTTCCTTTGGCCCTATAGTCTTCAAAGGGATCCGAAATATCTGTTCTCAGATTCCACAGAAATACGGCTAGCAATGAGATCCACGAAATAAACATGTAATTCAGTGAGATGAATTAACAGCACACTAAGCAATTTCTCAGAAAGCTTCTTTCCAGATTTCCTCTGCGGATATTTCCTTTTTCACCATAGCCCTCTACGGGCTTCCAAATATCACTTTGCCAATTCCACAAGAACTGTCTTAGCGAAAGGCTTCTTGTTGGGAAAGCTGTAACTCTGTGAGATGATTTCACAGAACACAACGAAGTTTCTCAGAAAGCTTCTTTCTCTTTGTTATCGGAGGATATTTCCTTTGGCCCTATAGTCTTCAAAGGGATCCGAAATATCTGTTATCAGATTCCACAGAAATAAGGCTAGCAAAGAGATCCACTAAATAAAGATGTAATTCTGTGAGATGAATTAACAGAACACTAAGCAGTTTCTCAGAAAGCTTCTTTCCAGATTTCCTCTGAGGATATTTCCTTTTTCACCATAGCCCTCTATGGGCTTCCAAATATCACTTTGCCAATTCCACAAGAACTGTCTTAGCGAAAGGCTTCTTGTGGGGAAAGCTGTAACTCTGTGAGATGATTTCACAGAACACAACGAAGTTTCTCAGAAAGCTTCTTTCTCTTTGTTATCGGAGGATATTTCCTTTGGCCCTATAGTCTTCAAAGGGATCCGAAATATCTGTTCTCAGATTCAACAGAAATAAGGCTAGCAAAGAGATCCACGAAATACAGATTTAACTCTGTGAGATGAATTAACACAACACTAAGCAGTTTCTCAGAAAGCTTCTTTCCAGATTTCCTCTGAGGATATTTCCTTTTTCACCATAACCCTCTAAGGGATTCCAAATATCACTTTGCCAATTCCACAAGAACTGTCTAAGCGAAAGGCTTCATGTGAGGAAAGCTGTGACTCTGTGAGATGATTTCACAGAACACAACGAAGTTTCTCAGAAAGCTTCTTTCTCTTTGTTATCGGAGGATATTTCATTTGGCCCTATAGTCTTCAAACGGATCCGAAATATCTATTCTCAGATTCCACAGAAATAAAGCTAGCAAAGAGATCCAGGAAATAAAGATGTAATTCTGTGAGATGAATTAACAGAACACTAAGCAGTTTCTCAGAAAGCTTCTTTCCAGATTTCATCTGAGGATATTTCCTTTTTCACCATAGCCCTCTATGGGCTTCCAAATATCACTTTGCCAATTCCACAAGAACTGTCTTAGCAAAAGGCTTCTTGAGGGGAAAGCTGTAACTCTGTGAGATGATTTCACAGAACACAAAGAAGTTTCTCAGAAAGCTTCTTTCTCTTTGTTATCGGAGGATATTTCCTTTGGCCCTATAGTCTTCAAAGGGATCCGAAATATCTGTTCTCAGATTCCACAGAAATAAGGCTAGCAAAGAGATCCACTAAATAAAGATGTAATTCTGTGAGATGAATTAACAGAACACTAAGCAGTTTCTCAGAAAGCTTCTTTCCAGATTTCCTCTGAGGATATTTCCTTTTTCACGATAGCCCTCTATGGGCTTCCAAATATCACTTTGCCAATTCCAGAAGAACTGTCTTACCGAAAGGCTTCTTGAGGGGAAAGCTGTAACTCTGTGAGATGATTTCACAGAACACAAAGAAGTTTCTCAGAAAGCTTCTTTCTCTTTGTTATCGGAGGATATTTCCTTTGGCCCTATAGTCTTCAAAGGGATCCGAAATATCTGTTCTCAGATTCCACAGAAATAAGGCTAGCAAACAGATCCACGAAATACAGATGTAACTCTGTGAGATGAATTAACAGAACACTAAGCAGTTTCTCAGAAAGCTTCTTTCCAGATTTCATCTGGGGATATTTCCTTTTTCACCATAGCCCTCTGAGGGCTTCCAAATATCACTTTGCAAATTCCACAAGAACTGTCTTAGCGAAAGGCTTCTTGAGGGGAAAGCTGTAACTCTGTGAGATGATTTCACAGAACACAACGAAGTTTCTGAGAAAGCTTCTTTCTCTTTGTTATCGGAGGATATGTCCTTTGGCCCTATAGTCTTCAAAGGGATCCGAAATATCTGTTCTCAGATTCCACAGAAATACGGCTAGCAATGAGATCCACGAAATAAACATGTAATTCAGTGAGATGAATTAACAGCACACTAAGCAATTTCTCGGAAAGCTTCTCTCCAGATTTCCTCTGCGGATATTTCCTTTTTCACCATAGCCCTCTACGGGCTTCCAAATATCACTTTGCCAATTCCACAAGAACTGTCTTAGCGAAAGGCTTCTTGTTGGCAAAGCTGTAACTCTGTGAGATGATTTCACAGAACACAACGAAGTTTCTCAGAAAGCTTCTTTCTCTTTGTTATCGGAGGATATTTCCTTTGGCCCTATAGTCTTCAAAGGGATCCGAAATATCTGTTCTCAGATTCCACAGAAATAAGGCTAGCAAAGAGATCCACGAAATAAAGATGTAATTCTGTGAGATGAATTAACAGAACACTAAGCAGTTTCTCAGAAAGCTTCTTTCCAGATTTCCTCTGAGGATATTTCCTTTATCACCATAGCCCTCTATGGGCTTCCAAATATCACTTTGCCAATTCCACAAGAACTGTCTTAGCAAAAGGCTTCTTGTGGGGAAAGCTGTAACTCTGTGAGATGATTTCACAGAACACAACGAAGTTTCTCAGAAAGCTTCTTTCTCTTTGTTATCGGAGGATATTTCCTTTGGCCCTATAGTCTTCAAAGGGATCCGAAATATCTGTTCTCAGATTCCACAGAAATAAGGCTAGCGAAGAGATCCACGAAATACAGATGTAACTCTGTGAGATGAATTAACAGAACACTAAGCAGTTTCTCAGAAAGCTTCTTTCCAGATTTCCTCTGAGGATATTTCCTTTTTCACCATAGCCCTCTGAGGGCTTCCAAATATCACTTTGCCAATTCCACAAGAACTGTCTTAGCGAAAGGCTTCTTGTGGGGAAAGCTGTAACTCTGTGAGATGATTTCACAGAACACAACGAAGTTTCTCAGAAAGCTTCTTTCTCTTTGTTATCGGAGGATATTTCCTTTGGCCCTATAGTCTTCAAAGGGATCCGAAATATCTGTTCTCAGATTCCACAGAAATAAGGCTAGCCAAGAGATCCACGAAATACAGATGTAACTCTGTGAGATGAATTAACAGAACACTAAGCAGTTTCTCAGAAAGCTTCTTTCCAGATTTCCTCTGAGGATATTTCCTTTTTCACCATAGCCCTCTATGGGCTTCCAAATATCACTTTGCCAATTCCACAAGAACTGTCTTAGCGAAAGGCTTCTTGTGGGGAAAGCTGTAACTCTGTGAGATGATTTCACAGAACACAACGAAGTTTCTCAGAAAGCTTCTTTCTCTTTGTTATCGGAGGATATTTCCTTTGGCCCTATACTCTTCAAAGGGATCCGAAATATCTGTTCTCAGATTCAACAGAAATAAGGCTAGCAAAGAGATCCACGAAATACAGATGTAACTCTGTGAGATGAATTAACACAACACTAAGCAATTTCTCAGAAAGCTTCTTTCCAGATTTCCTCTGAGGATATTTCCTTTTTCACCATAGCCCTCTAAGGGCTTCCAAATATCACTTTGCCAATTCCACAAGAACTGTCTAAGCGAAAGGCTTCTTGTGAGGAAAGCTGTGACTCTGTGAGATGATATCACAGAACACAACGAAGTTTCTGAGAAAGCTTCTTTCTCTTTGTTATCGGAGGATATTTCATTTGGCCCTATAGTCTTCAAACGGATCCGAAATATCTATTCTCAGATTCCACAGAAATAAAGCTAGCAAAGAGATCCAGGAAATAAAGATGTAATTCTGTGAGATGAATTAACAGAACACTAAGCAGTTTCTCAGAAAGCTTCTTTCCAGATTTCATCTGAGGATATTTCCTTTTTCACCGTAGCCCTCTATGGGATTCCAAATATCACTTTGCCAATTCCAAAAGAACTGTCTTAGCAAAAGGCTTCTTGAGGGGAAAGCTGTAACTCTGTGAGATGATTTCACACAACACAAAGAAGTTTCTCAGAAAGCTTCTTTCTCTTTGTTATCGGAGGATATTTCCTTTGGCCCTATAGTCTTCAAAGGGATCCGAAATATCTGTTCTCAGATTCCACAGAAATAAGGCTAGCAAAGATATCCACTAAATAAAGATGTAATTCTGTGAGATGAATTAACAGAACACTAAGCAGTTTCTCAGAAAGCTTCTTTCCAGATTTCCTCTGAGGATATTTCCTTTTTCACCATAGCCCTCTATGGGCTTCCAAATATCACTTTGCCAATTCCACAAGAACTGTCTTAGCGAAAGGCTTCTTGTGGGGAAAGCTGTAACTCTGTGAGATGATTTCACAGAACACAACGAAGTTTCTCAGAAAGCTTCTTTCTCTTTGTTATCGGAGGATATTTCCTTTGGCCCTATAGTCTTCAAACGGATCCGAAATATCTGTTCTCAGATTCAACAGAAATAAGGCTAGCAAAGAGATCCACGAAATACAGATGTAACTCTGTGAGATGAATTAACGGAACACTAAGCAGTTTCTCAGAAAGCTTCTTTCCAGATTTCCTCTGAGGATATTTCCTTTTTCACCATTGCCCTCTATGGGCTTCCAAATATCACTTTGCCAATTCCACAAGAACTGTCTAAGCGAAAGGCTTCTTGTGAGGAAAGCTGTGACTCTGTGAGATGATTTCACAGAACACAACGAAGTTTCTCAGAAAGCTTCTTTCTCTTTGTTATCGGAGGATATTTCCTTTGGCCCTATAGTCTTCAAATGGATCCGAAATATCTGTTCTCAGATTCCACAGAAATAAGTCTAGCAAAGAGATCCACGAAATACAGATGTAACTCTGTGAGATGAATTAACAGAACACTAAGCAGTTTCTCAGAAAGCTTCTTTCCAGATTTCATCTGGGGATATTTCCTTTTTCACCATAGCCCTCTATGGGCTTCCAAATATCACTTTGCCATTTCCACAAGAACTGTCTTAGCGAAAGGCTTCTTGATGGGAAATCTCTAACTCTGTGAAATGATTTCACAGAACACAACGAAGTTTCTCAGAAAGCTTCTTTCTCTTTGTTATCGGAGGATATTTCCTTTGGCCCTATAGTCTTCAAACGGATCCGAAATATCTGTTCTCAGATTCCACAGAAATAAGGCTCGCAAAGAGATCCACGAAATAAAGATGTAATTCTGTGAGATGAATTAACAGAACACTAAGCAGTTTCTCATAATGCTTCTTTCCATATTTCCTCTGAGGATATTTCCTTTTTCAAAATAGCCCTCTATGGGCTTCCAAATATCACTTTGCCAATTCTACAAGAATTGTCTTAGCGAAAGGCTTCTCGAGGGGAAAGCTGTAACTCTGTGAGATGATTTCACAGAACACAACGAAGTTTCTCAGAAAGCTTCTTTCTCTTTGTTGTCGGAGGATATTTCCTTTGGCCCTATAGTCTTCAAAGGGATCCGAAATATCTGTTCTCAGATTCCACAGAAATAAGGCTAGCAAAGAGATCCTCGAAATACAGATGTAACTCTGTGAGATGAATTAACAGAACACTAAGCAGTTTCTCAGAAAGCTTCTTTCCAGATTTCATCTGGGGATATTTCCTTTTTCACTACAGCCCTATATGGGCTTCCAAATATCACTTTGCCAATTCCACAAGAACTTTCTTAGCGAAAGGCTTCTTGTGGGGAAAGCTGTAACTCTGTGAGATGATTTCACAGAACACAACGAAGTTTCTCAGAAAGCTTCTTTCTCTTTGTTATCGGAGGATATTTCCTTTGGCCCTATAGTCTTCAAAGGGATCCGAAATATCTGTTCTCAGATTCCACAGAAATAAGGCTAGCAAAGAGATCCACGAAATACAGAGGTAACTCTGTGAGATGAATTAACAGAACACTAAGCAGTTTCTCAGAAAGCTTCTTTCCAGATTTCCTCTGAGGATATTTCCTTTTTCACTACAGCCCTATATGGGCTTCCAAATATCACTTTGCCAATTCCACAAGAACTGTCTTAGCAAAAGGCTTCTTGAGGGGAAAGCTGTAACTCTGTGAGATGATTTCACAGAACACAACGAATTTCTCTGAAAGCTTCTTTCTCTTTGTTACCGGAAGATATTTCCTTTGGTCCTATAGTCTTCAAAGGAATCCGAAATATCTGTTCTCAGATTCCACAGAAATAAGGCTAGCAAAGAGATCCACGAAATGCAGATGTAACTCTGTGAGATGAATTAACAGAACACTAAGCAGTTTTTCAGAAAGCTTCTTTCCAGATTTCATCTGAGGATATTTCTTTTCACGATAGCCCTCTTTGGGCTTCCAAATATCACTTTGTCTATTCCAGAAGAACTGTCTTACCGAAAGGCTTCTTGAGGGGAAAGCTGTAACTCTGTGAGATGATTTCACAGAACACAAAGAAGTTTCTCAGAAAGCTTCTTTCTCTTTGTTATCGGAGGATATTTCCTTTGGCCCTATAGTCTTCAAAGGGATCCGAAATATCTGTTCTCAGATTCCACAGAAATAAGGCTAGCAAACAGATCCACGAAATACAGATGTAACTCTGTGAGATGAATTAACAGAACACTAAGCAGTTTCACAGAAAGCTTCTTTCCAGATTTCCTCTGAGGATATTTCCTTTTTCACCATAGCCCTCTAAGGGTTTCCAAATATCACTTTGCCAATTCCACAAGAACTGTCCTGGCGAAAGGCTTCCTGAGGGGAAAGCTGTAACTCTGTGAGATGATTTCACAGAACACAACGAAGTTTTTGAGAAAGCTTCTTTCTCTTTGTTATTGGAGAATATTTCCTTTGACCCTATAGTCTTCAAACGGATCCGAAATATCTGTTCTCAGATTCCACAGAAATAAGGCTAGCAAAGAGATCCACTAAATAAAGATGTAATTGTGTGAGATGAATTAACAGAACACTAAGCAGTTTCTCAGAAAGCTTCTTTCCAGATTTCCTCTGAGGATATTTCCTTTTTCACCATAGCCCTCTAGGGGCTTCCAAATATCACTTTGCCAATTCCACAAGAACTGTCTTAGCAAAAGGCTTCTTGAGGGGAAAGCTGTAACTCTGTGAGATGATTTCACAGAACACAACGAATTTCTCTGAAAGCTTCTTTCTCTTTGTTACCGGAAGATATTTCCTTTGGTCCTATAGTCTTCAAAGGAATCCGAAATATCTGTTCTCAGATTCCACAGAAATAAGGCTAGCAAAGAGATCCACTAAATAAAGATGTAATTCTGTGAGATGAATTAACAGAACACTAAGCAGTTTCTCAGAAAGCTTCTTTCCAGATTTCCTCTGAGGATATTTCCTTTTTCACGATAGCCCTCTATGGGCTTCCAAATATCACTTTGCCAATTCCAGAAGAACTGTCTTACCGAAAGGCTTCTTGAGGGGAAAGCTGTAACTCTGTGAGATGATTTCACAGAACACAAAGAAGTTTCTCAGAAAGCTTCTTTCTCTTTGTTATCGGAGGATATTTCCTTTGGCCCTATAGTCTTCAAAGGGATCCGAAATATCTGTTCTCAGATTCCACAGAAATAAGGCTAGCAAACAGATCTACGAAATACAGATGTAACTCTGTGAGATGAATTAACAGAACACTAAGCAGTTTCTCAGAAAGCTTCTTTCCAGATTTCATCTGGGGATATTTCCTTTTTCACCATAGCCCTCTGAGGGCTTCCAAATATCACTTTGCAAATTCCACAAGAACTGTCTTAGCGAAAGGCTTCTTGAGGGGAAAGCTGTAACTCTGTGAGATGATTTCACAGAACACAACGAAGTTTCTGAGAAAGCTTCTTTCTCTTTGTTATCGGAGGATATTTCCTTTGGCCCTATAGTCTTCAAAGGGATCCGAAATATCTGTTCTCAGATTCCACAGAAATACGGCTAGCAATGAGATCCACGAAATAAACATGTAATTCAGTGAGATGAATTAACAGCACACTAAGCAATTTCTCAGAAAGCTTCTTTCCAGATTTCCTCTGCGGATATTTCCTTTTTCACCATAGCCCTCTACGGGCTTCCAAATATCACTTTGCCAATTCCACAAGAACTGTCTTAGCGAAAGGCTTCTTGTTGGGAAAGCTGTAACTCTGTGAGATGATTTCACAGAACACAACGAAGTTTCTCAGAAAGCTTCTTTCTCTTTGTTATCGGAGGATATTTCCTTTGGCCCTATAGTCTTCAAAGGGATCCGAAATATCTGTTATCAGATTCCACAGAAATAAGGCTAGCAAAGAGATCCACTAAATAAAGATGTAATTCTGTGAGATGAATTAACAGAACACTAAGCAGTTTCTCAGAAAGCTTCTTTCCAGATTTCCTCTGAGGATATTTCCTTTTTCACCATAGCCCTCTATGGGCTTCCAAATATCACTTTGCCAATTCCACAAGAACTGTCTTAGCGAAAGGCTTCTTGTGGGGAAAGCTGTAACTCTGTGAGATGATTTCACAGAACACAACGAAGTTTCTCAGAAAGCTTCTTTCTCTTTGTTATCGGAGGATATTTCCTTTGGCCCTATAGTCTTCAAAGGGATCCGAAATATCTGTTCTCAGATTCAACAGAAATAAGGCTAGCAAAGAGATCCACGAAATACAGATTTAACTCTGTGAGATGAATTAACACAACACTAAGCAGTTTCTCAGAAAGCTTCTTTCCAGATTTCCTCTGAGGATATTTCCTTTTTCACCATAACCCTCTAAGGGCTTCCAAATATCACTTTGCCAATTCCACAAGAACTGTCTAAGCGAAAGGCTTCATGTGAGGAAAGCTGTGACTCTGTGATATGATTTCACAGAACACAACGAAGTTTCTCAGAAAGCTTCTTTCTCTTTGTTATCGGAGGATATTTCATTTGGCCCTATAGTCTTCAAACGGATCCGAAATATCTATTCTCAGATTCCACAGAAATAAAGCTAGCAAAGAGATCCAGGAAATAAAGATGTAATTCTGTGAGATGAATTAACAGAACACTAAGCAGTTTCTCAGAAAGCTTCTTTCCAGATTTCATCTGAGGATATTTCCTTTTTCACCATAGCCCTCTATGGGCTTCCAAATATCACTTTGCCAATTCCACAAGAACTGTCTTAGCAAAAGGCTTCTTGAGGGGAAAGCTGTAACTCTGTGAGATGATTTCACAGAACACAAAGAAGTTTCTCAGAAAGCTTCTTTCTCTTTGTTATCGGAGGATATTTCCTTTGGCCCTATAGTCTTCAAAGGGATCCGAAATATCTGTTCTCAGATTCCACAGAAATAAGGCTAGCAAAGAGATCCACTAAATAAAGATGTAATTCTGTGAGATGAATTAACAGAACACTAAGCAGTTTCTCAGAAAGCTTCTTTCCAGATTTCCTCTGAGGATATTTCCTTTTTCACGATAGCCCTCTATGGGCTTCCAAATATCACTTTGCCAATTCCAGAAGAACTGTCTTACCGAAAGGCTTCTTGAGGGGAAAGCTGTAACTCTGTGAGATGATTTCACAGAACACAAAGAAGTTTCTCAGAAAGCTTCTTTCTCTTTGTTATCGGAGGATATTTCCTTTGGCCCTATAGTCTTCAAAGGGATCCGAAATATCTGTTCTCAGATTCCACAGAAATAAGGCTAGCAAACAGATCCACGAAATACAGATGTAACTCTGTGAGATGAATTAACAGAACACTAAGCAGTTTCTCAGAAAGCTTCTTTCCAGATTTCATCTGGGGATATTTCCTTTTTCACCATAGCCCTCTGAGGGCTTCCAAATATCACTTTGCAAATTCCACAAGAACTGTCTTAGCGAAAGGCTTCTTGAGGGGAAAGCTGTAACTCTGTGAGATGATTTCACAGAACACAACGAAGTTTCTGAGAAAGCTTCTTTCTCTTTGTTATCGGAGGATATGTCCTTTGGCCCTATAGTCTTCAAAGGGATCCGAAATATCTGTTCTCAGATTCCACAGAAATACGGCTAGCAATGAGATCCACGAAATAAACATGTAATTCAGTGAGATGAATTAACAGCACACTAAGCAATTTCTCGGAAAGCTTCTCTCCAGATTTCCTCTGCGGATATTTCCTTTTTCACCATAGCCCTCTACGGGCTTCCAAATATCACTTTGCCAATTCCACAAGAACTGTCTTAGCGAAAGGCTTCTTGTTGGCAAAGCTGTAACTCTGTGAGATGATTTCACAGAACACAACGAAGTTTCTCAGAAAGCTTCTTTCTCTTTGTTATCGGAGGATATTTCATTTGGCCCTATAGTCTTCAAACGGATCCGAAATATCTATTCTCAGATTCCACAGAAATAAAGCTAGCAAAGAGATCCAGGAAATAAAGATGTAATTCTGTGAGATGAATTAACAGAACACTAAGCAGTTTCTCAGAAAGCTTCTTTCCAGATTTCATCTGAGGATATTTCCTTTTTCACCATAGCCCTCTATGGGCTTCCAAATATCACTTTGCCAATTCCACAAGAACTGTCTTAGCAAAAGGCTTCTTGAGGGGAAAGCTGTAACTCTGTGAGATGATTTCACAGAACACAAAGAAGTTTCTCAGAAAGCTTCTTTCTCTTTGTTATCGGAGGATATTTCCTTTGGCCCTATAGTCTTCAAAGGGATCCGAAATATCTGTTCTCAGATTCCACAGAAATAAGGCTAGCAAAGAGATCCACTAAATAAAGATGTAATTCTGTGAGATGAATTAACAGAACACTAAGCAGTTTCTCAGAAAGCTTCTTTCCAGATTTCCTCTGAGGATATTTCCTTTTTCACGATAGCCCTCTATGGGCTTCCAAATATCACTTTGCCAATTCCAGAAGAACTGTCTTACCGAAAGGCTTCTTGAGGGGAAAGCTGTAACTCTGTGAGATGATTTCACAGAACACAAAGAAGTTTCTCAGAAAGCTTCTTTCTCTTTGTTATCGGAGGATATTTCCTTTGGCCCTATAGTCTTCAAAGGGATCCGAAATATCTGTTCTCAGATTCCACAGAAATAAGGCTAGCAAACAGATCCACGAAATACAGATGTAACTCTGTGAGATGAATTAACAGAACACTAAGCAGTTTCTCAGAAAGCTTCTTTCCAGATTTCATCTGGGGATATTTCCTTTTTCACCATAGCCCTCTGAGGGCTTCCAAATATCACTTTGCAAATTCCACAAGAACTGTCTTAGCGAAAGGCTTCTTGAGGGGAAAGCTGTAACTCTGTGAGATGATTTCACAGAACACAACGAAGTTTCTGAGAAAGCTTCTTTCTCTTTGTTATCGGAGGATATGTCCTTTGGCCCTATAGTCTTCAAAGGGATCCGAAATATCTGTTCTCAGATTCCACAGAAATACGGCTAGCAATGAGATCCACGAAATAAACATGTAATTCAGTGAGATGAATTAACAGCACACTAAGCAATTTCTCGGAAAGCTTCTCTCCAGATTTCCTCTGCGGATATTTCCTTTTTCACCATAGCCCTCTACGGGCTTCCAAATATCACTTTGCCAATTCCACAAGAACTGTCTTAGCGAAAGGCTTCTTGTTGGCAAAGCTGTAACTCTGTGAGATGATTTCACAGAACACAACGAAGTTTCTCAGAAAGCTTCTTTCTCTTTGTTATCGGAGGATATTTCCTTTGGCCCTATAGTCTTCAAAGGGATCCGAAATATCTGTTCTCAGATTCCACAGAAATAAGGCTAGCAAAGAGATCCACTAAATAAAGATGTAATTCTGTGAGATGAATTAACAGAACACTAAGCAGTTTCTCAGAAAGCTTCTTTCCAGATTTACTCTGAGGATATTTCCTTTATCACCATAGCCCTCTATGGGCTTCCAAATATCACTTTGCCAATTCCACAAGAACTGTCTTAGCAAAAGGCTTCTTGTGGGGAAAGCTGTAACTCTGTGAGATGATTTCACAGAACACAACGAAGTTTCTCAGAAAGCTTCTTTCTCTTTGTTATCGGAGGATATTTCCTTTGGCCCTATAGTCTTCAAAGGGATCCGAAATATCTGTTCTCAGATTCCACAGAAATAAGGCTAGCGAAGAGATCCACGAAATACAGATGTAACTCTGTGAGATGAATTAACAGAACACTAAGCAGTTTCTCAGAAAGCTTCTTTCCAGATTTCCTCTGAGGATATTTCCTTTTTCACCATAGCCCTCTATGGGCTTCCAAATATCACTTTGCCAATTCCACAAGAACTGTCTTAGCGAAAGGCTTCTTGTGGGGAAAGCTGTAACTCTGTGAGATGATTTCACAGAACACAACGAAGTTTCTCAGAAAGCTTCTTTCTCTTTGTTATCGGAGGATATTTCCTTTGGCCCTATAGTCTTCAAAGGGATCCGAAATATCTGTTCTCAGATTCCACAGAAATAAGGCTAGCCAAGAGATCCACGAAATACAGATGTAACTCTGTGAGATGAATTAACAGAACACTAAGCAGTTTCTCAGAAAGCTTCTTTCCAGATTTCCTCTGAGGATATTTCCTTTTTCACCATAGCCCTCTATGGGCTTCCAAATATCACTTTGCCAATTCCACAAGAACTGTCTTAGCGAAAGGCTTCTTGTGGGGAAAGCTGTAACTCTGTGAGATGATTTCACAGAACACAACGAAGTTTCTCAGAAAGCTTCTTTCTCTTTGTTATCGGAGGATATTTCCTTTGGCCCTATACTCTTCAAAGGGATCCGAAATATCTGTTCTCAGATTCAACAGAAATGAGGCTAGCAAAGAGATCCACGAAATACAGATGTAACTCTGTGAGATGAATTAACACAACACTAAGCAATTTCTCAGAAAGCTTCTTTCCAGATTTCCTCTGAGGATATTTCCTTTTTCACCATAGCCCTCTAAGGGCTTCCAAATATCACTTTGCCAATTCCACAAGAACTGTCTAAGCGAAAGGCTTCTTGTGAGGAAAGCTGTGACTCTGTGAGATGATATCACAGAACACAACGAAGTTTCTGAGAAAGCTTCTTTCTCTTTGTTATCGGAGGATATTTCATTTGGCCCTATAGTCTTCAAACGGATCCGAAATATCTATTCTCAGATTCCACAGAAATAAAGCTAGCGAAGAGATCCAGGAAATAAAGATGTAATTCTGTGAGATGAATTAACAGAACACTAAGCAGTTTCTCAGAAAGCTTCTTTCCAGATTTCATCTGAGGATATTTCCTTTTTCACCGTAGCCCTCTATGGGATTCCAAATATCACTTTGCCAATTCCAAAAGAACTGTCTTAGCAAAAGGCTTCTTGAGGGGAAAGCTGTAACTCTGTGAGATGATTTCACACAACACAAAGAAGTTTCTCAGAAAGCTTCTTTCTCTTTGTTATCGGAGGATATTTCCTTTGGCCCTATAGTCTTCAAAGGGATCCGAAATATCTGTTCTCAGATTCCACAGAAATAAGGCTAGCAAAGATATCCACTAAATAAAGATGTAATTCTGTGAGATGAATTAACAGAACACTAAGCAGTTTCTCAGAAAGCTTCTTTCCAGATTTCCTCTGAGGATATTTCCTTTTTCACCATAGCCCTCTATGGGCTTCCAAATATCACTTTGCCAATTCCACAAGAACTGTCTTAGCGAAAGGCTTCTTGTGGGGAAAGCTGTAACTCTGTGAGATGATTTCACAGAACACAACGAAGTTTCTCAGAAAGCTTCTTTCTCTTTGTTATCGGAGGATATTTCCTTTGGCCCTATAGTCTTCAAACGGATCCGAAATATCTGTTCTCAGATTCAACAGAAATAAGGCTAGCAAAGAGATCCACGAAATACAGATGTAACTCTGTGAGATGAATTAACGGAACACTAAGCAGTTTCTCAGAAAGCTTCTTTCCAGATTTCCTCTGAGGATATTTCCTTTTTCACCATTGCCCTCTATGGGCTTCCAAATATCACTTTGCCAATTCCACAAGAACTGTCTAAGCGAAAGGCTTCTTGTGAGGAAAGCTGTGACTCTGTGAGATGATTTCACAGAACACAAAGAAGTTTCTCAGAAAGCTTCTTTCTCTTTGTTATCGGAGGATATTTCCTTTGGCCCTATAGTCTTCAAATGGATCCGAAATATCTGTTCTCAGATTCCACAGAAATAAGTCTAGCAAAGAGATCCACGAAATACAGATGTAACTCTGTGAGATGAATTAACAGAACACTAAGCAGTTTCTCAGAAAGCTTCTTTCCAGATTTCATCTGGGGATATTTCCTTTTTCACCATAGCCCTCTATGGGCTTCCAAATATCACTTTGCCATTTCCACAAGAACTGTCTTAGCGAAAGGCTTCTTGATGGGAAATCTCTAACTCTGTGAAATGATTTCACAGAACACAACGAAGTTTCTCAGAAAGCTTCTTTCTCTTTGTTATCGGAGGATATTTCCTTTGGCCCTATAGTCTTCAAACGGATCCGAAATATCTGTTCTCAGATTCCACAGAAATAAGGCTCGCAAAGAGATCCACGAAATAAAGATGTAATTCTGTGAGATGAATTAACAGAACACTAAGCAGTTTCTCATAATGCTTCTTTCCATATTTCCTCTGAGGATATTTCCTTTTTCAAAATAGCCCTCTATGGGCTTCCAAATATCACTTTGCCAATTCTACAAGAATTGTCTTAGCGAAAGGCTTCTCGAGGGGAAAGCTGTAACTCTGTGAGATGATTTCACAGAACACAACGAAGTTTCTCAGAAAGCTTCTTTCTCTTTGTTGTCGGAGGATATTTCCTTTGGCCCTATAGTCTTCAAAGGGATCCGAAATATCTGTTCTCAGATTCCACAGAAATAAGGCTAGCAAAGAGATCCTCGAAATACAGATGTAACTCTGTGAGATGAATTAACAGAACACTAAGCAGTTTCTCAGAAAGCTTCTTTCCAGATTTCATCTGGGGATATTTCCTTTTTCACTACAGCCCTATATGGGCTTCCAAATATCACTTTGCCAATTCCACAAGAACTTTCTTAGCGAAAGGCTTCTTGTGGGGAAAGCTGTAACTCTGTGAGATGATTTCACAGAACACAACGAAGTTTCTCAGAAAGCTTCTTTCTCTTTGTTATCGGAGGATATTTCCTTTGGCCCTATAGTCTTCAAAGGGATCCGAAATATCTGTTCTCAGATTCCACAGAAATAAGGCTAGCAAAGAGATCCACGAAATACAGAGGTAACTCTGTGAGATGAATTAACAGAACACTAAGCAGTTTCTCAGAATGCTTCTTTCCAGATTTCCTCTGAGGATATTTCCTTTTTCACTACAGCCCTATATGGGCTTCCAAATATCACTTTGCCAATTCCACAAGAACTGTCTTAGCAAAAGGCTTCTTGAGGGGAAAGCTGTAACTCTGTGAGATGATTTCACAGAACACAACGAATTTCTCTGAAAGCTTCTTTCTCTTTGTTACCGGAAGATATTTCCTTTGGTCCTATAGTCTTCAAAGGAATCCGAAATATCTGTTCTCAGATTCCACAGAAATAAGGCTAGCAAAGAGATCCACGAAATGCAGATGTAACTCTGTGAGATGAATTAACAGAACACTAAGCAGTTTTTCAGAAAGCTTCTTTCCAGATTTCATCTGAGGATATTTCTTTTCACGATAGCCCTCTTTGGGCTTCCAAATATCACTTTGTCTATTCCAGAAGAACTGTCTTACCGAAAGGCTTCTTGAGGGGAAAGCTGTAACTCTGTGAGATGATTTCACAGAACACAAAGAAGTTTCTCAGAAAGCTTCTTTCTCTTTGTTATCGGAGGATATTTCCTTTGGCCCTATAGTCTTCAAAGGGATCCGAAATATCTGTTCTCAGATTCCACAGAAATAAGGCTAGCAAACAGATCCACGAAATACAGATGTAACTCTGTGAGATGAATTAACAGAACACTAAGCAGTTTCTCAGAAAGCTTCTTTCCAGATTTCCTCTGAGGATATTTCCTTTTTCACCATAGCCCTCTATGGGTTTCCAAATATCACTTTGCCAATTCCACAAGAACTGTCCTGGCGAAAGGCTTCCTGAGGGGAAAGCTGTAACTCTGAGAGATGATTTCACAGAACACAACGAAGTTTTTGAGAAAGCTTCTTTCTCTTTGTTATTGGAGAATATTTCCTTTGACCCTATAGTCTTCAAACGGATCCGAAATATCTGTTCTCAGATTCCACAGAAATAAGGCTAGCAAAGAGATCCACTAAATAAAGATGTAATTCTGTGAGATGAATTAACAGAACACTAAGCAGTTTCTCAGAAAGCTTCTTTCCAGATTTCCTCTGAGGATATTTCCTTTTTCAACGTAGCCCTCTATGGGCTTCCAAATATCACTTTGCCAATTCCACAAGAACTGTCTTAGCGAAAGGCTTCTTGTGGGGAAAGCTGTAACTCTGTGAGATGATTTCACAGAACACAACGAAGTTTCTCAGAAAGCTTCTTTCTCTTTGTTATCGGAGGATATTTCCTTTGGCCCTATAGTCTTCAAAGGGATCCGAAATATCTGTTCTCAGATTCCACAGAAATAAGGCTAGCAAAGAGTTCCACGAAATACAGATGTAACTCTGTGAGATGAATTAACAGAACACTAAGCAGTTTCTCAGAAAGCTTCTTTCCAGATTTCCTCTGAGGATATTTCCTTTTTCACCATAGCCCTCTATGGGCTTCCAAATATCACTTTGCCAATTCCACAAGAACTGTCTTAGCGAAAGGCATATTGAGGGGAACGCTGTAACTCTGTGAGATGATTTCACAGAACACAACGAAGTTTCTCAGAAAGCTTCTTTCTCTTTTTTGTCGGAGGATATTTCCTTTGGCCCTATAGTCTTCAAAGGGATCAGAAATATCTGTTCTCAGATTCCACAGAAATAAGGCTAGCAAAGAGATCCACGAAATAAAGATGTAACTCTGTGAGATGAATTAACAGAACACTAAGCAGATTCTCAGAAAGCTTCTTTCCAGATTTCATCTGAGGATATTTCCTTTTTCACCATAGCCCTCTATGGGCTTCCAAATATCACTTTGCCAATTCCACAAGAACTGTCTTAGCGAAAGACTTCTTGTGGGCAAAGCTGTAACTCTGTGAGATGATTTCACAGAACACAACGAAGATTCTCAGAAAGCTTCTTTCTCTTTGTTATCGGAGGATATTTCCTTTGGCCCTATAGTCTTCAAAGGGATCCGAAATATCTGTTCTCAGATTCACCAGAAATAAAGCTAGCAAAGAGATCCACGAAATACAGATGTAACTCTGTGAGATGAATTATCAAAACACTAAGCAGTTTCTCAGAAAGCTTCTTTCTCTTTGTTATCGGAGGATATTTCCTTTGGCCCTATACTCTTCAAAGGGATCCGAAATATCTATTCTCAGATTCAACAGAAATAAGGCTAGCAAAGAGATCCACGAAATACAGATGTAACTCTGTGAGATGAATTAACACAACACTAAGCAGTTTCTCAGAAAGCTTCTTTCCAGATTTCCTCTGAGGATATTTCCTTTTTCACCATAGCCCTCTAAGGGCTTCCAAATATCACTTTGCCAATTCCACAAGAACTGTCTAAGCGAAAGGCTTCTTGTGAGGAAAGCTGTGACTCTGTGAGATGATTTCACAGAACACAACGAAGTTTCTCAGAAAGCTTCTTTCTCTTTGTTATCGGAGGATATTTCATTTGGCCCTATAGTCTTCAAACGGATCCGAAATATCTATTCTCAGTTTCCACAGATATAAAGCTAGCAAAGAGATCCAGGAAATAATGATGTAATTCTGTGAGATGAATTAACAGAACACTAAGCAGTTTCTCAGAAATCTTCTTTCCAGATTTCATCTGAGGATATTTCCTTTTTCACCATAGCCCTCTATGGGCTTCCAAATATCACTTTGCCAATTCCACAAGAACTGTCTTAGCAAAAGGCTTCTTGAGGGGAAAGCTGTAACTCTGTGAGATGATTTCACAGAACACAAAGAAGTTTCTCAGAAAGATTCCTTCTCTTTGTTATCGGAGGATATTTCCTTTGGCCCTATAGTCTTCAAAGGGATCCGAAATATCTGTTCTCAGATTCCACAGAAATAAGGCTAGCAAAGAGATCCACTAAATAAAGATGTAATTCTGTGAGATGAATTAACAGAACACTAAGCAGTTTCTCAGAAAGCTTCTTTCCAGATTTCCTCTGAGGATATTTCCTTTTTCACCATAGCCCTCTATGGGCTACCAAAAAACACTTTGCCAATTCCACAAGAACTGTCTTAACGAAAGGCTTCTTGTGGGGAAAGCTGTAACTCTGTGAGATGATTTCACAGAACACAACGAAGTTTCTCAGAAAGCTTCTTTCTCTTTGTTATCAGAGGATATTTCCTTTGGCCCTATAGTCTTCAAAGGGATCCGAAATATCTGTTCTCAGATTCAACAGAAATAAGGCTAGCAAAGAGATCCACGAAATACAGATGTAACTCTGTGAGATGAATTAACAGAACACTAAGCAGTTTCTCAGAAAGCTTCTTCCCAGATTTCATCTGAGGATATTTCCTTTTTCACCATAGCCCTCTATGGGCTTCCAAATATCACTTTGCCAATTCCAAAAGAACTGTCTTAGCGAAAGGCTTCTTGTGGGGAAAGCTGTAACTCTGTGAGATGATTTCACAGAACACAACGAAGTTTCTCAGAAAGCTTCTTTCTCTTTGTTATCGGAGGATATTTCCTTTGGCCCTATAGTCTTCAAAGGGATCCGAAATATCTGTTCTCATATTCCACAGAAATAAGGCTAGCAAAGAGATCCACGAAATACAGATGTAACTCTGTGAGATGAATTAACAGAACACTAAGCAGTTTCTCAGAAAGCTTCTTTCCAGATTTCCTCTGAGGATATTTCCTTTTTCACCATAGCCCTCTATGGGCTTCCAAATATCACTTTGCCAATTCCACAAGAACTGTCTAAGCGAAAGGCTTCTTGTGGGGAAAGCTGTGACTCTGTGAGATGATTTCACAGAACACAACGAAGTTTCTCAGAAAGCTTCTTTCTCTTTGTTATCGGAGGATATTTCCGTTGGCCCTATAGTCTTCAAAGGGATCCGAAACATCTGTTCTCAGATTCCACAGAAATAAGGCTAGCAAAGATATCCACGAAATACAGATGTAACTCTGTGAGATGAATTAACAGAACACTAAGCAGTTTCTCAGAAAGCTTCTTTCCAGATTTCATCTGGGGATATTTCCTTTTTCACCATAGCCCTCTATGGGCTTCCAAATATCACTTTGCCAATTCCACAAGAACTGTCTTAGCGAAAGGCTTCTTGATGGGAAATCTGTAACTCTGTGAGATGATTTCACAGAACACAACGAAGTTTCTCAGAAAGCTTCTTTCTCTTTGTTATCGGAGGATATTTCCTTTGTCCCTATAGTCTTCAAACGGATCCGAAATATCTATTCTCAGATTCCACAGAAATAAGGCTAGCAAAGAGATCCACGAAATAAAGACGTAATTCTGTGAGATGAATTAACAGAACACTAAGCAGTTTCTCAGAATGCTTCTTTCCATATTTCCTCTGAGGATATTTCCTTTCTCACCATAGCCCTCTATGGGCTTCCAAATATCACTTTGCCAATTCCACAAGAACTGTCTTAGCGAAAGGCTTCTTGACGGGAAAGCTGTAACTCTGTGAGATGATTTCACAGAACACAACGAAGTTTCTCAGAAAGCTTCTTTCTCTTTGTTGTCGGAGGATATTTCCTTTGGCCCTATAGTCTTCAAAGGGATCAGAAATATCTGTTCTCAGATTCCACAGAAATAAGGCTAGCAAAGAGATCCACGAAATAAAGATGTAACTCTGTGAGATGAATTAACAGAACACTAAGCAGTTTCTCAGAAAGCTTCTTTCCAGATTTCAACGGAGGATATTTCCTTTTTCACCATAGCCCTCTATGGGCTTCCAAATATCACTTTGCCAATTCCACAAGAACTGTCTTAGCGAAAGGCTTCTTATGGGGAAAGCTATAACTCTGTGAGATGATTTCACAGAACACAACGAAGTTTCTCAGAAAGCTTCTTTCTCTTTGTTATCGGAGGATATTTCCTTTGGCCCTATAGTCTTCAAAGGGATCCGAAATATCTGTTCTCAGATTCAACAGAAATAAGGCTAGCAAAGAGATCCACGAAATACAGATGTAACTCTGTGAGATGAATTATCAAAACACTAAGCAGTTTCTCAGAAAGCTTCTTTCCAGATTTCCTCTGAGGATATTTCCTTTTTCACCATAGCCCTCTATGGGCTTCCAAATATCACTTTGCCAATTCCACAAGAACTGTCTTAGCGAAAGGATTCTTGTGGGGAAAGCTGTAACTCTGTGAGATGATTTCACAGAACACAACGAAGTTTCTCAGAAAGCTTCTTTCTCTTTGTTATCGGAGGATATTTCCTTTGGCCCTATAGTGTTCAAAGGGATCCGAAATATCTGTTCTCAGATTCAACAGAAATAAGGCTAGCAAAGAGATCCTCGAAATACAGATGTAACTCTGTGAGATGAATTAACAGAACAATAAGCAGTTTCTCAGAAAGCTTCTTTTTAGATTTCATCTGAGGATATTTCCTTTTTCACCATAGCCCTCTATGGGCTTCCAAATATCACTTTGCCAATTCCACGAGAACTCTCTTAGCGAAAGGCTTCTTGAGGGGTAAGCTGTAACTCTGTGTGATGATATCACAGAACACAACGAAGGTTCTCAGAAAGCTTCTTTCTCTTTGTTATCGGAGGATATTTCCTTTGGCCCTATAGTCTTCAAAGGGATCCGAAATATCTGTTCTCAGATTCCACAGAAATAAGGCTAGCAAAAAGATCCACGAAATAAAGATGTAACTCTGTGAGATGAATTAACAGAACACTAAGCAGTTTCTCAGAAAGCTTCTTTCCAGATTTCATCTCAGGATATTTCCTTTTTCACCATAGCCCTCTATGGGCTTCCAAATATCACTTTGCCAATTCCACAAGAACTGTCTTAGCAAAAGGCTTCTTGAGGGGAAAGCTGTAAGTCTGTGAGATGATTTCACAGAACACAAAGAAGTTTCTCAGAAAGCTTCTTTCTCTTTTTTATTGGAGGATATTTCCTTTGGCCCTATAGTCTTCAAAGGGATCCGAAATATCTGTTCTCAGATTCCACAGAAATAAGGCTAGCAAAGAGATCTACTAAATAAAGATGTAATTCTGTGAGATGAATTAACAGAACACTAAGCAGTTTCTCAGAAAGCTTCTTTCCAGATTTCCTCTGAGGATATTTCCTTTTTCACCATAGCCCTCTAAGGGCTTCCAAATATCACTTTGCCAATTCCACAAGAACTGTCTTAGCGAAAGGATTCTTGTGGGGAAAGCTGTAACTCCGTGAGATGATTTTACAGAACACAACGAAGTTTCTCAGAAAGCTTCTTTCTCTTTGTTATCGGAGGATAATTCCTTTCGCCCTATAGTCTTCAAAGGGATCCGAAATATCTGTTCTCAGATTCAACAGAAATAAGGCTAGCAAAGAGATCCACGAAATACAGATGTAACTCTGTGAGATGAATTAACAGAACACTAAGCAGTTTCTCAGAAAGCTTCTTTCCAGATTTCATCTGAGGATATTTCCTTTTTCACCATAGCCCTCTATGGGCTTCCAAATATCACTTTGCCAATTCCACAAGAACTGTCTAAGCGAAACGCTTCTTGTGGGGAAAGCTGTGACTCTGTGAGATGATTTCACAGAACACAACGAAGTTTCTCAGAAAGCTTCTTTCTCTTTGTTATCGGAGGATATTTCCTTTGGCCCTATAGTCTTCAAAGGGATCCGAAACATCTGTTCTCAGATTCCACAGAAATAAGGCTAGCAAAGAGATCCACGAAATACAGATGTAACTCTGTGAGATGAATTAACAGAACACTAAGCAGTTTCTCAGAAAGCTTCTTTCCAGATTTCATCTGGGGATATTTCCTTTTTCACCATAGCCCTCTATGGGCTTCCAAATATCACTTTGCCAATTCCACAAGAACTGTCTTAGCGAAAGGCTTCTTGATGGGAAATCTGAAACTCTGTGAGATGATTTCACAGAACACAACGAAATTTCTCAGAAAGCTTCTTTCTCTTTGTTATCGGAGGATATTTCCTTTGGCCCTATAGTCTTCAAACGGATCCGAAATATCCATTCTCAGATTCCACAGAAATAAAGCTAGCAAAGAGATCCACGAAATAAAGATGTAATTCTGTGAGATGAATTAACAGAATACTAAGCAGTTTCTCGGAATGCTTCTTTCCATATTTCCTCTGAGGATATTTCCTTTCTCACCATAGCCCTCTATGGGCTTCCAAATATCACTTTGCCAATTCCAGAAGAACTGTCTTAGCGAAAGGCTTCTTGAGGGGAAAGCTGTAACTCTGTGAGATGATTTCACAGAACACAACGAAGTTTCTCAGAAAGCTTCTTTCTCTTTGTTGTCGGAGGATATTTCCTTTGGCCCTATAGTCTTCAAAGGGATCAGAAATATCTGTTCTCAGATTCCACAGAAATAAGGCTAGCAAAGAGATCCACGAAATACAGATGTAACTCTGTGAGATGAATTAACAGAACACTAAGCAGTTTCTCAGAAAGCTTCTTTCCAGATTTCATCTGAGGATATTTCCTTTTTCACCATAGCCCTCTATGGGCTTCCAAATATCACTTTGCCAATTCCACAAGAACTGTCTTAGCGAAAGGCTTCTTGTGGGGAAAGCTGTAACTCTGTGAGATGATTTCACAGAACACAACGAAGTTTCTCAGAAAGCTTCTTTCTCTTTGTTATCGGAGGATATTTCCTTTGGCCCTATAGTCTTCAAAGGGATCCGAAATATCTGTTCTCAGATTCAACAGAAATAAGGCTAGCAAAGAGATTCTCGAAATACAGATGTAACTCTGTGAGATGAATTAACAGAACAATAAGCCGTTTCTCAGAAAGCTTCTTTTTAGATTTCATCTGAGGATATTTCCTTTTTCACCATAGCCCTCTATGGGCTTCCAAATATCACTTTGCCAATTCCACAAGAACTGTCTTAGCGAAAGGATTCTTGTGGGGAAAGCTGTAACTCTGTGAGATGATTTCACAGAACACAACGAAGTTTCTCAGAAAGCTTCTTTCTCTTTGTTATCGGAGGATATTTCCTTTGGCCCTATAGTCTTCAAAGGGATCCGAAATATCTGTTCTCAGATTCAACAGAAATAAGGCTAGCAAAGAGATCCTCGAAATACAGATGTAACTCTGTGACATGAATTAACAGAACAATAAGCAGTTTCTCAGAAAGCTTCTTTTTAGATTTCATCTGAGGATATTTCCTTTTTCACCATAGCCCTCTATGGGCTTCCAAATATCACTTTGCCAATTCCACGAGAACTGTCTTAGCGAAAGGCTTCTTGAGGGGAAAGCTGTAACTCTGTGAGATGATATCACAGAACACAATGAAGGTTCTCAGAAAGCTTCTTTCTCTTTGTTATCGGAGGATATTTCCTTTGGCCCTATAGTCTTCAAAGGGATTCGAAATATCTGTTCTCAGATTCCACAGAAATAAGGCTAGCAAAGAGATCCAGGAAATAAAGATGTAACTCTGTGAGATGAATTAACAGAACACTAAGCAGTTTCTCAGAAAGCTTCTTTCCAGATTTCCTCTGAGAATATTTCCTTTTTCACCATAGCCCTCTAAGGGCTTCCAAATATCACTTTGCCAATTCCACAAGAACTGTCTTAGCGAAAGGATTCTTGTGGGGAAAGCTGTAACTCTGTGAGATGATTTTACAGAACACAACGAAGTTTCTCAGAAAGCTTCTTTCTCTTTGTTGTCGGAGGATATTTCCTTTGGCCCTATAGTCTTCAAAGGGATCAGAAATATCTGTTCTCAGATTCCACAGAAATAAGGCTAGCAAAGAGATCCACGAAATACAGATGTAACTCTGTGAGATGAATTAACAGAACACTAAGCAGTTTCTCAGAAAGCTTCTTTCCAGATTTCATCTGAGGATATTTCCTTTTTCACCATAGCCCTCTATGGGCTTCCAAATATCACTTTGCCAATTCCACAAGAACTGTCTTAGCGAAAGGCTTCTTGTGGGGAAAGCTATAACTCTGTGAGATGATTTCACAGAACACAACGAAGTTTCTCAGAAAGCTTCTTTCTCTTTGTTATCGGAGGATATTTCCTTTGGCCCTATAGTCTTCAAAGGGATCCGAAATATCTGTTCTCAGATTCACCAGAAATAAGGCTAGCAAAGAGATCCACGAAATACAGATGTAACTCTGTGAGATGAATTATCAAAACACTAAGCAGTTTCTCAGAAAGCTTCTTTCCAGATTTCCTCTGAGGATATTTCCTTTTTCACCATAGCCCTCTATGGGCTTCCAAATATCACTTTGTCAATTCCACAAGAACTGTCTTAGGGAAAGGATTCTTGTGGGGAAAGCTGTAACTCTGTGAGATGATTTCACAGAACACAACGAAGTTTCTCAGAAAGCTTCTTTCTCTTTGTTATCGGAGGATATTTCCTTTGGCCCTATAGTCTTCAAAGGGATCCGAAATATCTGTTCTCAGATTCAACAGAAATAAGGCTAGCAAAGAGATTCTCGAAATACAGATGTAACTCTGTGAGATGAATTAACAGAACAATAAGCCGTTTCTCAGAAAGCTTCTTTTTAGATTTCATCTGAGGATATTTCCTTTTTCACCATAGCCCTCTATGGGCTTCCAAATATCACTTTGCCAATTCCACAAGAACTGTCTTAGCGAAAGGATTCTTGTGGGGAAAGCTGTAACTCTGTGAGATGATTTCACAGAACACAACGAAGTTTCTCAGAAAGCTTCTTTCTCTTTGTTATCGGAGGATATTTCCTTTGGCCCTATAGTCTTCAAAGGGATCCGAAATATCTGTTCTCAGATTCAACAGAAATAAGGCTAGCAAAGAGATCCTCGAAATACAGATGTAACTCTGTGACATGAATTAACAGAACAATAAGCAGTTTCTCAGAAAGCTTCTTTTTAGATTTCATCTGAGGATATTTCCTTTTTCACCATAGCCCTCTATGGGCTTCCAAATATCACTTTGCCAATTCCACGAGAACTGTCTTAGCGAAAGGCTTCTTGAGGGGAAAGCTGTAACTCTGTGAGATGATATCACAGAACACAATGAAGGTTCTCAGAAAGCTTCTTTCTCTTTGTTATCGGAGGATATTTCCTTTGGCCCTATAGTCTTCAAAGGGATTCGAAATATCTGTTCTCAGATTCCACAGAAATAAGGCTAGCAAAGAGATCCAGGAAATAAAGATGTAACTCTGTGAGATGAATTAACAGAACACTAAGCAGTTTCTCAGAAAGCTTCTTTCCAGATTTCATCTGAGGATATTTCCTTTTTCACCATAGCCCTCTATGGGCTTCCAAATATCACTTTGCCAATTCCACAAGAACTGTCTTAGCAAAAGGCTTCTTGAGGGGAAAGCTGTAAGTCTGTGAGATGATTTCACTGAACACAAAGAAGTTTCTCAGAAAGCTTCTTTCTCTTTTTTATCGGAGGATATTTCCTTTGGCCCTATAGTCTTCAAAGGGATCCGAAATATCTGTTCACAAATTCCACAGAAATAAGGCTAGCAAAGAGATCCACTAAATAAAGATGTAATTCTGTGAGATGAATTAACAGAACACTAAGCAGTTTCTCAGAAAGTTTCTTTCCAGATTTCCTCTGAGGATATTTCCTTTTTCACCATAGCCCTCTATGGGCTTCCAAATATCACTTTGCCAATTCCACAAGAACTGTCTTAGCGAAAGGCTTCTTGTGGGGAAAGCTGTAACTCTGTGAGATGATTTCACAGAACACAACGAAGTTTCTCAGAAAGCTTCTTTCTCTTTGTTATCGGAGGATATTTCCTTTGGCCCTATAGTCTTCAAAGGGATCCGAAATATCTGTTCTCAGATTCAACAGAAATAAGGCTAGCAAAGAGATCCACGAAATACAGATGTAACTCTGTGAGATGAATTAACAGAACACTAAGCAGTTTCTCAGAAAGCTTCTTTCCAGATTTCATCTGAGGATATTTCCTTTTTCACCATAGCCCTCTATGGGCTTCCAAATATCACTTTGCCAATTCCACAAGAACTGTCTTAGCGAAAGGCTTCTTGTGGGGAAAGCTGTAACTCTGTGAGATGATTTCACAGAACACAAAGAAGTTTCTCAGAAAGCTTCTTTCTCTTTGTTATCGGAGGATATTTCCTTTGGCCCTATAGTCTTCAAAGGGATCCGAAATATCTGTTCTCAGATTCCACAGAAATAAGGCTAGCAAAGAGATCCACTAAATAAAGATGTAATTCTGTGAGATGAATTAACAGAACACTAAGCAGTTTCTCAGAAAGCTTCTTTCCAGATTTCCTCTGAGGATATTTCCTTTTTCACCATAGCCCTCTATGGGCTACCAAAAAACACTTTGCCAATTCCACAAGAACTGTCTTAACGAAACGCTTCTTGTGGGGAAAGCTGTAACTCTGTGAGATGATTTCACAGAACACAACGAAGTTTCTCAGAAAGCTTCTTTCTCTTTGTTATCAGAGGATATTTCCTTTGGCCCTATAGTCTTCAAAGGGATCCGAAATATCTGTTCTCAGATTCAACAGAAATAAGGCTAGCAAAGAGATCCACGAAATACAGATGTAACTCTGTGAGATGAATTAACAGAACACTAAGCAGTTTCTCAGAAAGCTTCTTCCCAGATTTCATCTGAGGATATTTCCTTTTTCACCATAGCCCTCTATGGGCTTCCAAATATCACTTTGCCAATTCCAAAAGAACTGTCTTAGCGAAAGGCTTCTTGTGGGGAAAGCTGTAACTCTGTGAGATGATTTCACAGAACACAACGAAGTTTCTCAGAAAGCTTCTTTCTCTTTGTTATCGGAGGATATTTCCTTTGGCCCTATAGTCTTCAAAGGGATCCGAAATATCTGTTCTCAGATTCAACAGAAATAAGGCTAGCAAAGAGATCCACGAAATACAGATGTAACTCTGTGAGATGAATTAACAGAACACTAAGCAGTTTCTCAGAAAGCTTCTTTCCAGATTTCCTCTGAGGATATTTCCTTTTTCACCATAGCCCTCTATGGGCTTCCAAATATCACTTTGCCAATTCCACAAGAACTGTCTAAGCGAAAGGCTTCTTGTGGGGAAAGCTGTGACTCTGTGAGATGATTTCACAGAAGACAACGAAGTTTCTCAGAAAGCTTCTTTCTCTTTGTTATCGGAGGATATTTCCGTTGGCCCTATAGTCTTCAAAGGGATCCGAAACATCTGTTCTCAGATTCCACAGAAATAAGGCTAGCAAAGATATCCACGAAATACAGATGTAACTCTGTGAGATGAATTAACAGAACACTAAGCAGTTTCTCAGAAAGCTTCTTTCCAGATTTCATCTGGGGATATTTCCTTTTTCACCATAGCCCTCTATGGGCTTCCAAATATCACTTTGCCAATTCCACAAGAACTGTCTTAGCGAAAGGCTTCTTGATGGGAAATCTGTAACTCTGTGAGATGATTTCACAGAACACAACGAAGTTTCTCAGAAAGCTTCTTTCTCTTTGTTATCGGAGGATATTTCCTTTGTCCCTATAGTCTTCAAACGGATCCGAAATATCTATTCTCAGATTCCACAGAAATAAGGCTAGCAAAGAGATCCACGAAATAAAGACGTAATTCTGTGAGATGAATTAACAGAACACTAAGCAGTTTCTCAGAATGCTTCTTTCCATATTTCCTCTGAGGATATTTCCTTTCTCACCATAGCCCTCTATGGGCTTCCAAATATCACTTTGCCAATTCCACAAGAACTGTCTTAGCGAAAGGCTTCTTGAGGGGAAAGCTGTAACTCTGTGAGATGATTTCACAGAACACAACGAAGTTTCTCAGAAAGCTTCTTTCTCTTTGTTGTCGGAGGATATTTCCTTTGGCCCTATAGTCTTCAAAGGGATCAGAAATATCTGTTCTCAGATTCCACAGAAATAAGGCTAGCAAAGAGATCCACGAAATAAAGATGTAACTCTGTGAGATGAATTAACAGAACACTAAGCAGTTTCTCTGAAAGCTTCTTTCCAGATTTCAACGGAGGATATTTCCTTTTTCACCATAGCCCTCTATGGGCTTCCAAATATCACTTTGCCAATTCCACAAGAACTGTCTTAGCGAAAGGCTTCTTGTGGGGAAAGCTATAACTCTGTGAGATGATTTCACAGAACACAACGAAGTTTCTCAGAAAGCTTCTTTCTCTTTGTTATCGGAGGATATTTCCTTTGGCCCTATAGTCTTCAAAGGGATCCGAAATATCTGTTCTCAGATTCAACAGAAATAAGGCTAGCAAAGAGATCCACGAAATACAGATGTAACTCTGTGAGATGAATTATCAAAACACTAAGCAGTTTCTCAGAAAGCTTCTTTCCAGATTTCCTCTGAGGATATTTCCTTTTTCACCATAGCCCTCTATGGGCTTCCAAATATCACTTTGCCAATTCCACAAGAACTGTCTTAGCGAAAGGATTCTTGTGGGGAAAGCTGTAACTCTGTGAGATGATTTCACAGAACACAACGAAGTTTCTCAGAAAGCTTCTTTCTCTTTGTTATCGGAGGATATTTCCTTTGGCCCTATAGTGTTCAAAGGGATCCGAAATATCTGTTCTCAGATTCAACAGAAATAAGGCTAGCAAAGAGATCCTCGAAATACAGATGTAACTCTGTGAGATGAATTAACAGAACAATAAGCAGTTTCTCAGAAAGCTTCTTTTTAGATTTCATCTGAGGATATTTCCTTTTTCACCATAGCCCTCTATGGGCTTCCAAATATCACTTTGCCAATTCCACGAGAACTCTCTTAGCGAAAGGCTTCTTGAGGGGAAAGCTGTAACTCTGTGTGATGATATCACAGAACACAACGAAGGTTCTCAGAAAGCTTCTTTCTCTTTGTTATCGGAGGATATTTCCTTTGGCCCTATAGTCTTCAAAGGGATCCGAAATATCTGTTCTCAGATTCCACAGAAATAAGGCTAGCAAAAAGATCCACGAAATAAAGATGTAACTCTGTGAGATGAATTAACAGAACACTAAGCAGTTTCTCAGAAAGCTTCTTTCCAGATTTCATCTCAGGATATTTCCTTTTTCACCATAGCCCTCTATGGGCTTCCAAATATCACTTTGCCAATTCCACAAGAACTGTCTTAGCAAAAGGCTTCTTGAGGGGAAAGCTGTAAGTCTGTGAGATGATTTCACAGAACACAAAGAAGTTTCTCAGAAAGCTTCTTTCTCTTTTTTATTGGAGGATATTTCCTTTGGCCCTATAGTCTTCAAAGGGATCCGAAATATCTGTTCTCAGATTCCACAGAAATAAGGCTAGCAAAGAGATCCACTAAATAAAGATGTAATTCTGTGAGATGAATTAACAGAACACTAAGCAGTTTCTCAGAAAGCTTCTTTCCAGATTTCCTCTGAGGATATTTCCTTTTTCACCATAGCCCTCTAAGGGCTTCCAAATATCACTTTGCCAATTCCACAAGAACTGTCTTAGCGAAAGGATTCTTGTGGGGAAAGCTGTAACTCTGTGAGATGATTTCACAGAACACAACGAAGTTTCTCAGAAAGCTTCTTTCTCTTTGTTATCGGAGGATAATTCCTTTCGCCCTATAGTCTTCAAAGGGATCCGAAATATCTGTTCTCAGATTCAACAGAAATAAGGCTAGCAAAGAGATCCACGAAATACAGATGTAACTCTGTGAGATTAATTAACAGAACACTAAGCAGTTTCTCAGAAAGCTTCTTTCCAGATTTCATCTGAGGATATTTCCTTTTTCACCATAGCCCTCTATGGGCTTCCAAATATCACTTTGCCAATTCCAAAAGAACTGTCTTAGCGAAAGGCTTCTTGTGGGGAAAGCTGTAACTCTGTGAGATGATTTCACAGAACACAACGAAGTTTCTCAGAAAGCTTCTTTCTCTTTGTTATCGGAGGATATTTCCTTTGGCCCTATAGTCTTCAAAGGGATCCGAAATATCTGTTCTCAGATTCAACAGAAATAAGGCTAGCAAAGAGATCCACGAAATACAGATGTAACTCTGTGAGATGAATTAACAGAACCCTAAGCAGTTTCTCAGAAAGCTTCTTTCCAGATTTCATCTGAGGATATTTCCTTTTTCACCATAGCCCTCTATGGGCTTCCAAATATCACTTTGCCAATTCCACAAGAACTGTCTAAGCGAAACGCTTCTTGTGGGGAAAGCTGTGACTCTGTGAGATGATTTCACAGAACACAACGAAGTTTCTCAGAAAGCTTCTTTCTCTTTGTTATCGGAGGATATTTCCTTTGGCCCTATAGTCTTCAAAGGGATCCGAAACATCTGTTCTCAGATTCCACAGAAATAAGGCTAGCAAAGAGATCCACGAAATACAGATGTAACTCTGTGAGATGAATTAACAGAACACTAAGCAGTTTCTCAGAAAGCTTCTTTCCAGATTTCATCTGGGGATATTTCCTTTTTCACCATAGCCCTCTATGGGCTTCCAAATATCACTTTGCCAATTCCACAAGAACTGTCTTAGCGAAAGGCTTCTTGATGGGAAATCTGAAACTCTGTGAGATGATTTCACAGAACACAACGAAGTTTCTCAGAAAGCTTCTTTCTCTTTGTTATCGGAGGATATTTCCTTTGGCCCTATAGTCTTCAAAGGGATCCGAAATATCTGTTCTCAGATTCCACAGAAATAAGGCTAGCAAAGAGATCCACTAAATAAAGATGTAATTCTGTGAGATGAATTAACAGAACACTAAGCAGTTTCTCAGAAAGCTTCCTTCCAGATTTCCTCTGAGGATATTTCCTTTTTCACCATAGCCCTCTAAGGACTTCCAAATATCACTTTGCCAATTCCACAAGAACTGTCTTAGCGAAAGGATTCTTGTGGGGAAAGCTGTAACTCTGTGAGATGATTTCACAGAACACAACGAAGTTTCTCAGAAAGCTTCTTTCTCTTTGTTATCGGAGGATAATTCCTTTCGCCCTATAGTCTTCAAAGGGATCCGAAATATCTGTTCTCAGATTCAACAGAAATAAGGCTAGCAAAGAGATCCACGAAATACAGATGTAACTCTGTGAGATTAATTAACAGAACACTAAGCAGTTTCTCAGAAAGCTTCTTTCCAGATTTCATCTGAGGATATTTCCTTTTTCACCATAGCCCTCTATGGGCTTCCAAATATCACTTTACCAATTCCAAAAGAACTGTCTTAGCGAAAGGCTTCTTGTGGGGAAAGCTGTAACTCTGTGAGATGATTTCACAGAACACAACGAAGTTTCTCAGAAAGCTTCTTTCTCTTTCTTATCGGAGGATATTTCCTTTGGCCCTATAGTCTTCAAAGGGATCCGAAATATCTGTTCTCAGATTCAACAGAAATAAGGCTAGCAAAGAGATCCACGAAATACAGATGTAACTCTGTGAGATGAATTAACAGAACCCTAAGCAGTTTCTCAGAAAGCTTCTTTCCAGATTTCATCTGAGGATATTTCCTTTTTCACCATAGCCCTCTATGGGCTTCCAAATATCACTTTGCCAATTCCACAAGAACTGTCTAAGCGAAACGCTTCTTGTGGGGAAAGCTGTGACTCTGTGAGATGATTTCACAGAACACAACGAAGTTTCTCAGAAAGCTTCTTTCTCTTTGTTATAGGAGGATATTTCCTTTGGCCCTATAGTCTTCAAAGGGATCCGAAACATCTGTTCTCAGATTCCACAGAAATAAGGCTAGCAAAGAGATCCACGAAATACAGATGTAACTCTGTGAGATGAATTAACAGAACACTAAGCAGTTTCTCAGAAAGCTTCTTTCCAGATTTCATCTGGGGATATTTCCTTTTTCACCATAGCCCTCTATGGGCTTCCAAATATCACTTTGCCAATTCCACAAGAACTGTCTTAGCGAAAGGCTTCTTGATGGGAAATCTGAAACTCTGTGAGATGATTTCACAGAACACAACGAAGTTTCTCAGAAAGCTTCTTTCTCTTTGTTATCGGAGGATATTTCCTTTGGCCCTATAGTCTTCAAACGGATCCGAAATATCTATTCTCAGATTCCACAGAATTAAAGCTAGCAAAGAGATCCACGAAATAAAGATGTAATTCTGTGAGATGAATTAACCGAACACTAAGCAGTTTCTCGGAATGCTTCTTTCCATATTTCCTCTGAGGATATTTCCTTTCTCACCATAGCCCTCTATGGGCTTCCAAATATCACTTTGCCAATTCCACAAGAACTGTCTTAGCGAAAGGCTTCTTGAGGGGAAAGCTGTAACTCTGTGAGATGATTTCACAGAACACAACGAAGTTTCTCAGAAAGCTTCTTTCTCTTTGTTGTCGGAGGATATTTCCTTTGGCCCTATAGTCTTCAAAGGGATCAGAAATATCTGTTCTCAGATTCCACAGAAATAAGGCTAACAAAGAGATCCACGAAATACAGATGTAACTCTGTGAGATGAATTAACAGAACACTAAGCAGTTTCTCAGAAAGCTTCTTTCCAGATTTCATCTGAGGATATTTCCTTTTTCACCATAGCCCTCTATGGGCTTCCAAATATCACTTTGCCAATTCCACAAGAACTGTCTTAGCGAAAGGCTTCTTGTGGGGAAAGCTATAACTCTGTGAGATGATTTCACAGAACACAACGAAGTTTCTCAGAAAGCTTCTTTCTCTTTGTTATCGGAGGATATTTCCTTTGGCCCTATAGTCTTCAAAGGGATCCGAAATATCTGTTCTCAGATTCACCAGAAATAAGGCTAGCAAAGAGATCCACGAAATACAGATGTAACTCTGTGAGATGAATTATCAAAACACTAAGCAGTTTCTCAGAAAGCTTCTTTCCAGATTTCCTCTGAGGATATTTCCTTTTTCACCATAGCCCTCTATGGGCTTCCAAATATCACTTTGTCAATTCCACAAGAACTGTCTTAGGGAAAGGATTCTTGTGGGGAAAGCTGTAACTCTGTGAGATGATTTCACAGAACACAACGAAGTTTCTCAGAAAGCTTCTTTCTCTTTGTTATCGGAGGATATTTCCTTTGGCCCTATAGTCTTCAAAGGGATCCGAAATATCTGTTCTCAGATTCAACAGAAATAAGGCTAGCAAAGAGATTCTCGAAATACAGATGTAACTCTGTGAGATGAATTAACAGAACAATAAGCCGTTTCTCAGAAAGCTTCTTTTTAGATTTCATCTGAGGATATTTCCTTTTTCACCATAGCCCTCTATGGGCTTCCAAATATCACTTTGCCAATTCCACAAGAACTGTCTTAGCGAAAGGATTCTTGTGGGGAAAGCTGTAACTCTGTGAGATGATTTCACAGAACACAACGAAGTTTCTCAGAAAGCTTCTTTCTCTTTGTTATCGGAGGATATTTCCTTTGGCCCTATAGTCTTCAAAGGGATCCCAAATATCTGTTCTCCGATTCAACAGAAATAAGGCTAGCAAAGAGATCCTCGAAATACAGATGTAACTCTGTGACATGAATTAACAGAACAATAAGCAGTTTCTCAGAAAGCTTCTTTTTAGATTTCATCTGAGGATATTTCCTTTTTCACCATAGCCCTCTATGGGCTTCCAAATATCACTTTGCCAATTCCACGAGAACTGTCTTAGCGAAAGGCTTCTTGAGGGGAAAGCTGTAACTCTGTGAGATGATATCACAGAACACAATGAAGGTTCTCAGAAAGCTTCTTTCTCTTTGTTATCGGAGGATATTTCCTTTGGCCCTATAGTCTTCAAAGGGATTCGAAATATCTGTTCTCAGATTCCACAGAAATAAGGCTAGCAAAGAGATCCAGGAAATAAAGATGTAACTCTGTGAGATGAATTAACAGAACACTAAGCAGTTTCTCAGAAAGCTTCTTTCCAGATTTCATCTGAGGATATTTCCTTTTTCACCATAGCCCTCTATGGGCTTCCAAATATCACTTTGCCAATTCCACAAGAACTGTCTTAGCAAAAGGCTTCTTGAAGGGAAAGCTGTAAGTCTGTGAGATGATTTCACTGAACACAAAGAAGTTTCTCAGAAAGCTTCTTTCTCTTTTTTATCGGAGGATATTTCCTTTGGCCCTATAGTCTTCAAAGGGATCCGAAATATCTGTTCTCAGATTCCACAGAAATAAGGCTAGCAAAGAGATCCACTAAATAAAGATGTAATTCTGTGAGATGAATTAACAGAACACTAAGCAGTTTCTCAGAAAGTTTCTTTCCAGATTTCCTCTGAGGATATTTCCTTTTTCACCATAGCCCTCTATGGGCTTCCAAATATCACTTTGCCAATTCCACAAGAACTGTCTTAGCGAAAGGCTTCTTGTGGGGAAAGCTGTAACTCTGTGAGATGATTTCACAGAACACAACGAAGTTTCTCAGAAAGCTTCTTTCTCTTTGTTATCGGAGGATATTTCCTTTGGCCCTATAGTCTTCAAAGGGATCCGAAATATCTGTTCTCAGATTCAACAGAAATAAGGCTAGCAAAGAGATCCACGAAATACAGATGTAACTCTGTGAGATGAATTAACAGAACAGTAAGCAGTTTCTCAGAAAGCTTCTTTCCAGATTTCATCTGAGGATATTTCCTTTTTCACCATAGCCCTCTATGGGCTTCCAAATATCACTTTGCCAATTCCACAAGAACTGTCTTAGCGAAAGGCTTCTTGTGGGGAAAGCTGTAACTCTGTGAGATGATTTCACAGAACACAACGAAGTTTCTCAGAAAGCTTCTTTCTCTTTGTTATCGGAGGATATTTCCTTTGGCCCTATAGTCTTCAAAGGGATCCGAAATATCTGTTCTCAGATTCACCAGAAATAAGGCTAGCAAAGAGATCCACGAAATACAGATGTAACTCTGTGAGATGAATTATCAAAACACTAAGCATTTTCTCAGAAAGCTTCTTTCCAGATTTCCTCTGAGGATATTTCCTTTTTCACCATAGCCCTCTATGGGCTTCCAAATATCACTTTGCCAATTCCACAAGAACTGTCTTAGCGAAAGGATTCTTGTAGGGAAAGCTGTAACTCTGTGAGATGATTTCACAGAACACAACGAAGTTTCTCAGAAAGCTTCTTTCTCTTTGTTATCGGAGGATATTTCCTTTGGCCCTATAGTCTTCAAAGGGATCCGAAATATCTGTTCTCAGATTCAACAGAAATAAGGCTAGCAAAGAGATCCTCGAAATGCAGATGTAACTCTGTGAGATGAATTAACAGAACAATAAGCAGTTTCTCAGAAAGCTTCTTTTTAGATTTCATCTGAGGATATTTCCTTTTTCACCATAGCCCTCTATGGGCTTCCAAATATCACTTTGCCAATTCCACAAGAACTGTCTTAGCAAAAGGCTTCTTGAGGGGAAAGCTGTAACTCTGTGAGATGATTTCACAGAACACAAAGAAGTTTCCCAGAAAGCTTCTTTCTCTTTGTTATCGGAGGATATTTCCTTTGGCCCTATAGTCTTCAAAGGGATCCGAAATATCTGTTCTCAGATTCCACAGAAATAAGGCTAGCAAAGAGATCCACGAAATACAGATGTAACTCTGTGAAATGAATTAACAGAACACTAAGCAGTTTCTCAGAAAGCTTCTTTCCAGATTTCCTCTGAGGATATTTCCTTTTTCACCATAGCCCTCTATGGGCTTCCAAATATCACTTTGCCAATTCCACAAGAACTGTCTTAGCGAAAGGCTTCTTGTGGGGAAAGCTGTAACTCTGTGAGATGATTTCACAGAACACAACGAAGTTTCTCAGAAAGCTTCTTTCTCTTTGTTATCGGAGGATATTTCCTTTGGCCCTATAGTCTTCAAAGGGATCCGAAATATCTGTTCTCACATTCAACAGAAATAAGGCTAGCAAAGAGATCCACGAAATACAGATGTAACTCTGTGAGATGAATTAACAGAACACTAAGCAGTTTCTCAGAAAGCTTCTTTCCAGATTTCATCTGAGGATATTTCCTTTTTCACCATAGCCCTCTATGGGCTTCCAAATATCACTTTGCCAATTCCACAAGAACTGTCTAAGCGAAAGGCTTCTTGTGGGGAAAGCTGTGACTCTGTGAGATGATTTCACAGAACACAACGAAGTTTCTCAGAAAGCTTCTTTCTCTTTGTTATCGGAGGATATTTCCTTTGGCCCTATAGTCTTCAAAGGGATCCGAAATATCTGTTCTCAGATTCCACAGAAATAAGGCTAGCAATGAGATCCACGAAATACAGATGTAACTCTGTGAGATGAATTAACAGAACACTAAGCAGTTTCTCAGAAAGCTTCTTTCCAGATTTCCTCTGAGGATATTTCCTTTTTCACCATAGCCCTCTAGGGGCTTCCAAATATCACTTTGCCAATTCCACAAGAACTGTCTTAGCAAAAGGCTTCTTGAGGGTAAAGCTGTAACTCTGTGAGATGATTTCACAGAACACAACGAATTTCTCTGAAAGCTTCTTTCTCTTTGTTACCGGAAGATATTTCCTTTGGTCCTATAGTCTTCAAAGGAATCCGAAATATCTGTTCTCAGATTCCACAGAAATAAGGCTAGCAAAGAGATCCACTAAATAAAGATGTAATTCTGTGAGATGAATTAACAGAACACTAAGCAGTTTCTCAGAAAGCTTCTTTCCAGATTTCCTCTGAGGATATTTCCTTTTTCACGATAGCCCTCTATGGGCTTCCAAATATCACTTTGCCAATTCCAGAAGAACTGTCTTACCGAAAGGCTTCTTGAGGGGAAAGCTGTAACTCTGTGAGATGATTTCACAGAACACAAAGAAGTTTCTCAGAAAGCTTCTTTCTCTTTGTTATCGGAGGATATTTCCTTTGGCCCTATAGTCTTCAAAGGGATCCGAAATATCTGTTCTCAGATTCCACAGAAATAAGGCTAGCAAACAGATCTACGAAATACAGATGTAACTCTGTGAGATGAATTAACAGAACACTAAGCAGTTTCTCAGAAAGCTTCTTTCCAGATTTCATCTGGGGATATTTCCTTTTTCACCATAGCCCTCTGAGGGCTTCCAAATATCACTTTGCAAATTCCACAAGAACTGTCTTAGCGAAAGGCTTCTTGAGGGGAAAGCTATAACTCTGTGAGATGATTTCACAGAACACAACGAAGTTTCTGAGAAAGCTTCTTTCTCTTTGTTATCGGAGGATATTTCCTTTGGCCCTATAGTCTTCAAAGGGATCCGAAATATCTGTTCTCAGATTCCACAGAAATACGGCTAGCAATGAGATCCACGAAATAAACATGTAATTCAGTGTGATGAATTAACAGCACACTAAGCAATTTCTCAGAAAGCTTCTTTCCAGATTTCCTCTGCGGATATTTCCTTTTTCACCATAGCCCTCTACGGGCTTCCAAATATCTCTTTGCCAATTCCACAAGAACTGTCTTAGCGAAAGGCTTCTTGTTGGGAAAGCTGTAACTCTGTGAGATGATTTCACAGAACACAACGAAGTTTCTCAGAAAGCTTCTTTCTCTTTGTTATCAGAGGATATTTCCTTTGGCCCTATAGTCTTCAAAGGGATCCGAAATATCTGTTATCAGATTCCACAGAAATAAGGCTAGCAAAGAGATCCACTAAATAAAGATGTAATTCTGTGAGATGAATTAAAAGAACACTAAGCAGTTTCTCAGAAAGCTTCTTTCCAGATTTCCTCTGAGGATATTTCCTTTTTCACCATAGCCCTCTATGGGCTTCCAAATATCACTTTGCCAATTCCACAAGAACTGTCTTAGCGAAAGGCTTCTTGTGGGGAAAGCTGTAACTCTGTGAGATGATTTCACAGAACACAACGAAGTTTCTCAGAAAGCTTCTTTCTCTTTGTTATCGGAGGATATTTCCTTTGGCCCTATAGTCTTCAAAGGGATCCGAAATATCTGTTCTCAGATTCAACAGAAATAAGGCTAGCAAAGAGATCCACGAAATACAGATTTAACTCTGTGAGATGAATTAACACAACACTAAGCAGTTTCTCAGAAAGCTTCTTTCCAGATTTCCTCTGAGGATATTTCCTTTTTCACCATAACCCTCTAAGGGCTTCCAAATATCACTTTGCCAATTCCACAAGAACTGTCTAAGCGAAAGGCTTCATGTGAGGAAAGCTGTGACTCTGTGAGATGATTTCACAGAACACAACGAAGTTTCTCAGAAAGCTTCTTTCTCTTTGTTATCGGAGGATATTTCATTTGGCCCTATAGTCTTCAAACGGATCCGAAATATCTATTCTCAGATTCCACAGAAATAAAGCTAGCAAAGAGATCCAGGAAATAAAGATGTAATTCTGTGAGATGAATTAACAGAACACTAAGCAGTTTCTCAGAAAGCTTCTTTCCAGATTTCATCTGAGGATATTTCCTTTTTCACCATAGCCCTCTATGGGCTTCCAAATATCACTTTGCCAATTCCACAAGAACTGTCTTAGCAAAAGGCTTCTTGAGGGGAAAGCTGTAACTCTGTGAGATGATTTCACAGAACACAAAGAAGTTTCTCAGAAAGCTTCTTTCTCTTTGTTATCGGAGGATATTTCCTTTGGCCCTAAAGTCTTCAAAGGGATCCGAAATATCTGTTCTCAGATTCCACAGAAATAAGGCTAGCAAAGAGATCCACTAAATAAAGATGTAATTCTGTGAGATGAATTAACAGAACACTAAGCAGTTTCTCAGAAAGCTTCTTTCCAGATTTCCTCTGAGGATATTTCCTTTTTCACGATAGCCCTCTATGGGCTTCCAAATATCACTTTGCCAATTCCAGAAGAACTGTCTTACCGAAAGGCTTCTTGAGGGGAAAGCTGTAACTCTGTGAGATGATTTCACAGAACACAAAGAAGTTTCTCAGAAAGCTTCTTTCTCTTTGTTATCGGAGGATATTTCCTTTGGCCCTATAGTCTTCAAAGGGATCCGAAATATCTGTTCTCAGATTCCACAGAAATAAGGCTAGCAAACAGATCCACGAAATACAGATGTAACTCTGTGAGATGAATTAACAGAACACTAAGCAGTTTCTCAGAAAGCTTCTTTCCAGATTTCATCTGGGGATATTTCCTTTTTCACCATAGCCCTCTGAGGGCTTCCAAATATCACTTTGCAAATTCCACAAGAACTGTCTTAGCGAAAGGCTTCTTGAGGGGAAAGCTGTAACTCTGTGAGATGATTTCACAGAACACAACGAAGTTTCTGAGAAAGCTTCTTTCTCTTTGTTATCGGAGGATATGTCCTTTGGCCCTATAGTCTTCAAAGGGATCCGAAATATCTGTTCTCAGATTCCACAGAAATACGGCTAGCAATGAGATCCACGAAATAAACATGTAATTCAGTGAGATGAATTAACAGCACACTAAGCAATTTCTCGGAAAGCTTCTCTCCAGATTTCCTCTGCGGATATTTCCTTTTTCACCATAGCCCTCTACGGGCTTCCAAATATCACTTTGCCAATTCCACAAGAACTGTCTTAGCGAAAGGCTTCTTGTTGGGAAAGCTGTAACTCTGTGAGATGATTTCACAGAACACAACGAAGTTTCTCAGAAAGCTTCTTTCTCTTTGTTATCGGAGGATATTTCCTTTGGCCCTATAGTCTTCAAAGGGATCCGAAATATCTGTTCTCAGATTCCACAGAAATAAGGCTAGCAAAGAGATCCACTAAATAAAGATGTAATTCTGTGATATGAATTAACAGAACACTAAGCAGTTTCTCAGAAAGCTTCTTTCCAGATTTCCTCTGAGGATATTTCCTTTATCACCATAGCCCTCTATGGGCTTCCAAATATCACTTTGCCAATTCCACAAGAACTGTCTTAGCGAAAGGCTTCTTGTGGGGAAAGCTGTAACTCTGTGAGATGATTTCACAGAACACAACGAAGTTTCTCAGAAAGCTTCTTTCTCTTTGTTATCGGAGGATATTTCCTTTGGCCCTATAGTCTTCAAAGGGATCCGAAATATCTGTTCTCAGATTCCACAGAAATAAGGCTAGCAAAGAGATCCACGAAATACAGATGTAACTCTGTGAGATGAATTAACAGAACACTAAGCAGTTTCTCAGAAAGCTTCTTTCCAGATTTCCTCTGAGGATATTTCCTTTTTCACCATAGCCCTCTATGGGCTTCCAAATATCACTTTGCCAATTCCACAAGAACTGTCTTAGCGAAAGGCTTCTTGTGGGGAAAGCTGTAACTCTGTGAGATGATTTCACAGAACACAACGAAGTTTCTCAGAAAGCTTCTTTCTCTTTGTTATCGGAGGATATTTCCTTTGGCCCTATAGTCTTCAAAGGTATCCGAAATATCTGTTCTCAGATTCCACAGAAATAAGGCTAGCCAAGAGATCCACGAAATACAGATGTAACTCTGTGAGATGAATTAACAGAACACTAAGCAGTTTCTCAGAAAGCTTCTTTCCAGATTTCCTCTGAGGATATTTCCTTTTTCACCATAGCCCTCTATGGGCTTCCAAATATCACTTTGCCAATTCCACAAGAACTGTCTTAGCAAAAGGCTTCTTGTGGGGAAAGCTGTAACTCTGTGAGATGATTTCACAGAACACAACGAAGTTTCTCAGAAAGCTTCTTTCTCTTTGTTATCGGAGGATATTTCCTTTGGCCCTATACTCTTCAAAGGGATCCGAAATATCTGTTCTCAGATTCAACAGAAATAAGGCTAGCAAAGAGATCCACGAAATACAGATGTAACTCTGTGAGATGAATTAACACAACACTAAGCAATTTCTCAGAAAGCTTCTTTCCAGATTTCCTCTGAGGATATTTCCTTTTTCACCATAGCCCTCTAAGGGCTTCCAAATATCACTTTGCCAATTCCACAAGAACTGTCTAAGCGAAAGGCTTCTTGTGAGGAAAGCTGTGACTCTGTGAGATGATTTCACAGAACACAACGAAGTTTCTGAGAAAGCTTCTTTCTCTTTGTTATCGGAGGATATTTCATTTGGCCCTATAGTCTTCCAACGGATCCGAAATATCTATTCTCAGATTCCACAGAAATAAAGCTAGCAAAGAGATCCAGGAAATAAAGATGTAATTCTGTGAGATGAATTAACAGAACACTAAGCAGTTTCTCAGAAAGCTTCTTTCCAGATTTCATCTGAGGATATTTCCTTTTTCACCGTAGCCCTCTATGGGATTCCAAATATCACTTTGCCAATTCCACAAGAACTGTCTTAGCGAAAGGCTTCTTGTGGGGAAAGCTGTAACTCTGTGAGATGATTTCACAGAACACAAAGAAGTTTCTCAGAAAGCTTCTTTCTCTTTTTTATTGGAGGATATTTCCTTTGGCCCTATAGTCTTCAAAGGGATCCGAAATATCTGTTCTCAGATTCCACAGAAATAAGGCTAGCAAAGAGATCCACTAAATAAAGATGTAATTCTGTGAGATGAATTAACAGAACACTAAGCAGTTTCTCAGAAAGCTTCTTTCCAGATTTCCTCTGAGGATATTTCCTTTTTCACCATAGCCCTCTAAGGGCTTCCAAATATCACTTTGCCAATTCCACAAGAACTGTCTTAGCGAAAGGATTCTTGTGGGGAAAGCTGTAACTCTGTGAGATGATTTCACAGAACACAACGAAGTTTCTCAGAAAGCTTCTTTCTCTTTGTTATCGGAGGATAATTCCTTTCGCCCTATAGTCTTCAAAGGGATCCGAAATATCTGTTCTCAGATTCAACAGAAATAAGGCTAGCAAAGAGATCCACGAAATACAGATGTAACTCTGTGAGATTAATTAACAGAACACTAAGCAGTTTCTCAGAAAGCTTCTTTCCAGATTTCATCTGAGGATATTTCCTTTTTCACCATAGCCCTCTATGGGCTTCCAAATATCACTTTGCCAATTCCAAAAGAACTGTCTTAGCGAAAGGCTTCTTGTGGGGAAAGCTGTAACTCTGTGAGATGATTTCACAGAACACAACGAAGTTTCTCAGAAAGCTTCTTTCTCTTTCTTATCGGAGGATATTTCCTTTGGCCCTATAGTCTTCAAAGGGATCCGAAATATCTGTTCTCAGATTCAACAGAAATAAGGCTAGCAAAGAGATCCACGAAATACAGATGTAACTCTGTGAGATGAATTAACAGAACACTAAGCAGTTTCTCAGAAAGCTTTTTTCCAGATTTCATCTGAGGATATTTCCTTTTTCACCATAGCCCTCTATGGGCTTCCAAATATCACTTTGCCAATTCCACAAGAACTGTCTAAGCGAAACGCTTCTTGTGGGGAAAGCTGTGACTCTGTGAGATGATTTCACAGAACACAACGAAGTTTCTCAGAAAGCTTCTTTCTCTTTGTTATCGGAGGATATTTCCTTTGGCCCTATAGTCTTCAAAGGGATCCGAAACATCTGTTCTCAGATTCCACAGAAATAAGGCTAGCAAAGAGATCCACGAAATACAGATGTAACTCTGTGAGATGAATTAACAGAACACTAAGCAGTTTCTCAGAAAGCTTCTTTCCAGATTTCATGTGGGGATATTTCCTTTTTCACCATAGCCCTCTATGGGCTTCCAAATATCACTTTGCCAATTCCACAAGAACTGTCTTAGCGAAAGGCTTCTTGATGGGAAATCTGAAACTCTGTGAGATGATTTCACAGAACACAACGAAGTTTCTCAGAAAGCTTCTTTCTCTTTGTTATCGGAGGATATTTCCTTTGGCCCTATAGTCTTCAAACGGATCCGAAATATCTATTCTCAGATTCCACAGAAATAAAGCTAGCAAAGAGATCCACGAAATAAAGATGTAATTCTGTGAGATGAATTAACAGAACACTAAGCAGTTTCTCGGAATGCTTCTTTCCATATTTCCTCTGAGGATATTTCCTTTCTCACCATAGCCCTCTATGGGCTTCCAAATATCACTTTGCCAATTCCACAAGAACTGTCTTAGCGAAAGGCTTCTTGAGGGGAAAGCTGTAACTCTGTGAGATGATTTCACAGAACACAACGAAGTTTCTCAGAAAGCTTCTTTCTCTTTGTTGTCGGAGGATATTTCCTTTGGCCCTATAGTCTTCAAAGGGATCAGAAATATCTGTTCTCAGATTCCACAGAAATAAGGCTAGCAAAGAGATCCACGAAATACAGATGTAACTCTGTGAGATGAATTAACAGAACACTAAGCAGTTTCTCAGAAAGCTTCTTTCCAGATTTCATCTGAGGATATTTCCTTTTTCACCATAGCCCTCTATGGGCTTCCAAATATCACTTTGCCAATTCCACAAGAACTGTCTTAGCGAAAGGCTTCTTGTGGGGAAAGCTATAACTCTGTGAGATGATTTCACAGAACACAACGAAGTTTCTCAGAAAGCTTCTTTCTCTTTGTTATCGGAGGATATTTCCTTTGGCCCTATAGTCTTCAAAGGGATCCGAAATATCTGTTCTCAGATTCACCAGAAATAAGGCTAGCAAAGAGATCCACGAAATACAGATGTAACTCTGTGAGATGAATTATCAAAACACTAAGCAGTTTCTCAGAAAGCTTCTTTCCAGATTTCCTCTGAGGATATTTCCTTTTTCACCATAGCCCTCTATGGGCTTCCAAATATCACTTTGTCAATTCCACAAGAACTGTCTTAGCGAAAGGATTCTTGTGGGGAAAGCTGTAACTCTGTGAGATGATTTCACAGAACACAACGAAGTTTCTCAGAAAGCTTCTTTCTCTTTGTTATCGGAGGATATTTCCTTTGGCCCTATAGTCTTCAAAGGGATCCGAAATATCTGTTCTCAGATTCAACAGAAATAAGGCTAGCAAAGAGATTCTCGAAATACAGATGTAACTCTGTGAGATGAATTAACAGAACAATAAGCCGTTTCTCAGAAAGCTTCTTTTTAGATTTCATCTGAGGATATTTCCTTTTTCACCATAACCCTCTATGGGCTTCCAAATATCACTTTGCCAATTCCACAAGAACTGTCTTAGCGAAAGATTCTTGTGGGGAAAGCTGTAACTCTGTGAGATGATTTCACAGAACACAACGAAGTTTCTCAGAAAGCTTCTTTCTCTTTGTTATCGGAGGATATTTCCTTTGGCCCTATAGTCTTCAAAGGGATCCGAAATATCTGTTCTCAGATTCAACAGAAATAAGGCTAGCAAAGAGATCCTCGAAATACAGATGTAACTCTGTGACATGAATTAACAGAACAATAAGCAGTTTCTCAGAAAGCTTCTTTTTAGATTTCATCTGAGGATATTTCCTTTTTCACCATAGCCCTCTATGGGCTTCCAAATATCACTTTGCCAATTCCACGAGAACTGTCTTAGCGAAAGGCTTCTTGAGGGGAAAGCTGTAACTCTGTGAGATGATATCACAGAACACAATGAAGGTTCTCAGAAGGCTTCTTTCTCTTTGTTATCGGAGGATATTTCCTTTGGCCCTATAGTCTTCAAAGGGATTCGAAATATCTGTTCTCAGATTCCACAGAAATAAGGCTAGCAAAGAGATCCAGGAAATAAAGATGTAACTCTGTGAGATGAATTAACAGAACACTAAGCAGTTTCTCAGAAAGCTTCTTTCCAGATTTCATCTGAGGATATTTCCTTTTTCACCATAGCCCTCTATGGGCTTCCAAATATCACTTTGCCAATTCCACAAGAATTGTCTTAGCAAAAGGCTTCTTGAGGGGAAAGCTGTAAGTCTGTGAGATGATTTCACTGAACACAAAGAAGTTTCTCAGAAAGCTTCTTTCTCTTTTTTATCGGAGGATATTTCCTTTGGCCCTATAGTCTTCAAAGGGATCCGAAATATCTGTTCTCAGATTCCACAGAAATAAGGCTAGCAAAGAGATCCACTAAATAAAGATGTAATTCTGTGAGATGAATTAACAGAACACTAAGCAGTTTCTCAGAAAGTTTCTTTCCAGATTTCCTCTGAGGATATTTCCTTTTTCACCATAGCCCTCTATGGGCTTCCAAATATCACTTTGCCAATTCCACAAGAACTGTCTTAGCGAAAGGCTTCTTGTGGGGAAAGCTCTAACTCTGTGAGATGATTTCACAGAACACAACGAAGTTTCTCAGAAAGCTTCTTTCTCTTTGTTATCGGAGGATATTTCCTTTGGCCCTATAGTCTTCAAAGGGATCCGAAATATCTGTTCTCAGATTCAACAGAAATAAGGCTAGCAAAGAGATCCACGAAATACAGATGTAACTCTGTGAGATGAATTAACAGAACACTAAGCAGTTTCTCAGAAAGCTTCTTTCCAGATTTCATCTGAGGATATTTCCTTTTTCACCATACCCCTCTAAGGGCTTCCAAATATCACTTTGCCAACTCCACAAGAACTGTCTTAGTGAAAGGCTTCTTGTGGGGAAAGCTGTAACTCTGTGAGATGATTTCACAGAACACAACGAAGTTTCTCAGAAAGCTTCTTTCTCTTTGTTATCGGAGGATATTTCCTTTGGCCCTATAGTCTTCAAAGGGATCCGAAATATCTGTTCTCAGATTCACCAGAAATAAGGCTAGCAAAGAGATCCACGAAATACAGATGTAACTCTGTGAGATGAATTATCAAAACACTAAGCATTTTCTCAGAAAGCTTCTTTCCAGATTTCCTCTGAGGATATTTCCTTTTTCACCATAGCCCTCTATGGGCTTCCAAATATCACTTTGCCAATTCCACAAGAACTGTCTTAGCGAAAGGATTCTTGTGGGGAAAGCTGTAACTCTGTGAGATGATTTCACTGAACACAACGAAGTTTCTCAGAAAGCTTCTTTCTCTTTGTTATCGGAGGATATTTCCTTTGGCCCTATAGTCTTCAAAGGGATCCGAAATATCTGTTCTCAGATTCAACAGAAATAAGGCTAGCAAAGAGATCCTCGAAATGCAGATGTAACTCTGTGAGATGAATTAACAGAACAATAAGCAGTTTCTCAGAAAGCTTCTTTTTAGATTTCATCTGAGGATATTTCCTTTTTCACCATAGCCCTCTATGGGCTTCCAAATATCACTTTGCCAATTCCACAAGAACTGTCTTAGCAAAAGGCTTCTTGAGGGGAAAGCTGTAACTCTGTGAGATGATTTCAAAGAACACAAAGAAGTTTCCCAGAAAGCTTCTTTCTCTTTGTTATCGGAGGATATTTCCTTTGGCCCTATAGTCTTCAAAGGGATCCGAAATATCTGTTCTCAGATTCCACAGAAATAAGGCTAGCAAAGAGATCCACGAAATACAGATGTAACTCTGTGAGATGAATTAACAGAACACTAAGCAGTTTCTCAGAAAGCTTCTTTCCAGATTTCCTCTGAGGATATTTCCTTTTTCACCATAGCCCTCTATGGGCTTCCAAATATCACTTTGCCAATTCCACAAGAACTGTCTTAGCGAAAGGCTTCTTGTGGGGAAAGCTGTAACTCTGTGAGATGATTTCACAGAACACAACGAAGTTTCTCAGAAAGCTTCTTTCTCTTTGTTATCGGAGGATATTTCCTTTGGCCCTATAGTCTTCAAAGGGATCCGAAATATCTGTTCTCAGATTCAACAGAAATAAGGCTAGCAAAGAGATCCACGAAATACAGATGTAACTCTGTGAGATGAATTAACAGAACACTAAGCAGTTTCTCAGAAAGCTTCTTTCCAGATTTCATCTGAGGATATTTCCTTTTTCACCATAGCCCTCTATGGGCTTCCAAATATCACTTTGCCAATTCCAAAAGAACTGTCTTAGCGAAAGGCTTCTTGTGGGGAAAGCTGTAACTCTGTGAGATGATTTCACAGAACACAACGAAGTTTCTCAGAAAGCTTCTTTCTCTTTGTTATCGGAGGATATTTCCTTTGGCCCTATAGTCTTCAAAGGGATCCGAAATATCTGTTCTCAGATTCCACAGAAATAAGGCTAGCAAAGAGATCCACGAAATACAGATGTAACTCTGTGAGATGAATTAAGAGAACACTAAGCAGTTTCTCAGAAAGCTTCTTTCCAGATTTCATCTGAGGATATTTCCTTTTTCACCATAGCCCTCTATGGGCTTCCAAATATCACTTTGCCAATTCCACAAGAACTGTCTAAGCGAAAGGCTTCTTGTGGGGAAAGCTGTGACTCTGTGAGATGATTTCACAGAACACAACGAAGTTTCTCAGAAAGCTTCTTTCTCTTTGTTATCGGAGGATATTTCCTTTGGCCCTATAGTCTTCAAAGGGATCCGAAACATCTGTTCTCAGATTCCACAGAAATAAGGCTAGCAAAGAGATCCACGAAATACAGATGTAACTCTGTGAGATGAATTAACAGAACACTAAGCAGTTTCTCAGAAAGCTTCTTTCCAGATTTCATCTGGGGATATTTCCTTTTTCACCATAGCCCTCTATGGGCTTCCAAATATCACTTTGCCAATTTCACAAGAACTGTCTTAGCGAAAGGCTTCTTGAGGGGAAATCTGTAACTCTGTGAGATGATTTCACAGAACACAACGAAGTTTCTCAGAAAGCTTCTTTCTCTTTGTTATCGGAGGATATTTCCTTTGGCCCTATAGTCTTCAAACGGATCCGAAATATCTATTCTCAGATTCCACAGAAATAAGGCTAGCAAAGAGATCCACGAAATAAAGACGTAATTCTGTGAGATGAATTAACAGAACACTAAGCAGTTTCTCAGAATGCTTCTTTCCATATTTCCTCTGAGGATATTTCCTTTCTCACCATAGCCCTCTATGGGCTTCCAAATATCACTTTGCCAATTCCACAAGAACTGTCTTAGCGAAAGGCTTCTTGAGGGGAAAGCTGTAACTCTGTGAGATGATTTCACAGAACACAACGAAGTTTCTCAGAAAGCTTCTTTCTCTTTGTTGTCGGAGGATATTTCCTTTGGCCCTATAGTCTTCAAAGGGATCAGAAATATCTGTTCTCAGATTCCACAGAAATAAGGCTAGCAAAGAGATCCACGAAATAAAGATGTAACTCTGTGAGATGAATTATCAAAACACTAAGCAGTTTCTCAGAAAGCCTCTTTCCAGATTTCCTCTGAGGATATTTCCTTTTTCACCATAGGCCTCTATGGGCTTCCAAATATCACTTTGCCAATTCCACAAGAACTGTCTTAGCGAAAGGATTCTTGTGGGTAAAGCTGTAACTCTGTGAGATGATTTCACAGAACACAACGAAGTTTCTCAGAAAGCTTCTTTCTCTTTGTTATCGGAGGATATTTCCTTTGGCCCTATAGTCTTCAAAGGGATCCGAAATATCTGTTCTCAGATTCCACAGAAATAAGGCTAGCAATGAGATCCACGAAATACAGATGTAACTCTGTGAGATGAATTAACAGAACACTAAGCAGTTTCTCAGAAAGCTTCTTTCCAGATTTCCTCTGAGGATATTTCCTTTTTCACCATAGCCCTCTAGGGGCTTCCAAATATCACTTTGCCAATTCCACAAGAACTGTCTTAGCAAAAGGCTTCTTGAGGGGAAAGCTGTAACTCTGTGAGATGATTTCACAGAACACAAAGAAGTTTCTCAGAAAGCTTCTTTCTCTTTGTTATCGGAGGATATTTCCTTTGGCCCTATAGTCTTCAAAGGGATCCGAAATATCTGTTCTCAGATTCCACAGAAATAAGGCTAGCAAAGAGATCCACTAAATAAAGATGTAATTCTGTGAGATGAATTAACAGAACACTAAGCAGTTTCTCAGAAAGCTTCTTTCCAGATTTCCTCTGAGGATATTTCCTTTTTCACGATAGCCCTCTATGGGCTTCCAAATATCACTTTGCCAATTCCAGAAGAACTGTCTTACCGAAAGGCTTCTTGAGGGGAAAGCTGTAACTCTGTGAGATGATTTCACAGAACACAAAGAAGTTTCTCAGAAAGCTTCTTTCTCTTTGTTATCGGAGGATATTTCCTTTGGCCCTATAGTCTTCAAAGGGATCCGAAATATCTGTTCTCAGATTCCACAGAAATAAGGCTAGCAAACAGATCCACGAAATACAGATGTAACTCTGTGAGATGAATTAACAGAACACTAAGCAGTTTCTCAGAAAGCTTCTTTCCAGATTTCATCTGGGGATATTTCCTTTTTCACCATAGCCCTCTGAGGGCTTCCAAATATCACTTTGCAAATTCCACAAGAACTGTCTTAGCGAAAGGCTTCTTGAGGGGAAAGCTGTAACTCTGTGAGATGATTTCACAGAACACAACGAAGTTTCTGAGAAAGCTTCTTTCTCTTTGTTATCGGAGGATATGTCCTTTGGCCCTATAGTCTTCAGAGGGATCCGAAATATCTGTTCTCAGATTCCACAGAAATACGGCTAGCAATGAGATCCACGAAATAAACATGTAATTCAGTGAGATGAATTAACAGCACACTAAGCAATTTCTCGGAAAGCTTCTCTCCAGATTTCCTCTGCGGATATTTCCTTTTTCACCATAGCCCTCTACGGGCTTCCAAATATCACTTTGCCAATTCCACAAGAACTGTCTTAGCGAAAGGCTTCTTGTTGGGAAAGCTGTAACTCTGTGAGATGATTTCACAGAACACAACGAAGTTTCTCAGAAAGCTTCTTTCTCTTTGTTATCGGAGGATATTTCCTTTGGCCCTATAGTCTTCAAAGGGATCCGAAATATCTGTTCTCAGATTCCACAGAAATAAGGCTAGCAAAGAGATCCACTAAATAAAGATGTAATTCTGTGAGATGAATTAACAGAACACTAAGCAGTTTCTCAGGAAGCTTCTTTCCAGATTTCCTCTGAGGATATTTCCTTTATCACCATAGCCCTCTATGGGCTTCCAAATATCACTTTGCCAATTCCACAAGAACTGTCTTAGCGAAAGGCTTCTTGTGGGGAAAGCTGTAACTCTGTGAGATGATTTCACAGAACACAACGAAGTTTCTCAGAAAGCTTCTTTCTCTTTGTTATCGGAGGATATTTCCTTTGGCCCTATAGTCTTCAAAGGGATCCGAAATATCTGTTCTCAGATTCCACAGAAATAAGGCTAGCCAAGAGATCCACGAAATACAGATGTAACTCTGTGAGATGAATTAACAGAACACTAAGCAGTTTCTCAGAAAGCTTCTTTCCAGATTTCCTCTGAGGATATTTCCTTTTTCACCATAGCCCTCTATGGGCTTCCAAATATCACTTTGCCAATTCCACAAGAACTGTCTTAGCGAAAGGCTTCTTGTGGGGAAAGCTGTAACTCTGTGAGATGATTTCACAGAACACAACGAAGTTTCTCAGAAAGCTTCTTTCTCTTTGTTATCGGAGGATATTTCCTTTGGCCCTATAGTCTTCAAAGGGATCCGAAATATCTGTTCTCAGATTCCACAGAAATAAGGCTAGCCAAGAGATCCACGAAATACAGATGTAACTCTGTGAGATGAATTAACAGAACACTAAGCAGTTTCTCAGAAAGCTTCTTTCCAGATTTCCTCTGAGGATATTTCCTTTTTCACCATAGCCCTCTATGGGCTTCCAAATATCACTTTGCCAATTCCACAAGAACTGTCTTAGCGAAAGGCTTCTTTTGGGGAAAGCTGTAACTCTGTGAGATGATTTCACAGAACACAACGAAGTTTCTCAGAAAGCTTCTTTCTCTTTGTTATCGGAGGATATTTCCTTTGGCCCTATACTCTTCAAAGGGATCCGAAATATCTGTTCTCAGATTCAACAGAAATAAGGCTAGCAAAGAGATCCAAGAAATACAGATGTAACTCTGTGAGATGAATTAACACAACACTAAGCAATTTCTCAGAAAGCTTCTTTCCAGATTTCCTCTGAGGATATTTCCTTTTTCACCATAGCCCTCTAAGGGCTTCCAAATATCACTTTGCCAATTCCACAAGAACTGTCTAAGCGAAAGGCTTCTTGTGAGGAAAGCTGTGACTCCGTGAGATGATTTCACAGAACACAACGAAGTTTCTGAGAAAGCTTCTTTCTCTTTGTTATCGGAGGATATTTCATTTGGCCCTATAGTCTTCAAACGGATCCGAAATATCTATTCTCAGATTCCACAGAAATAAAGCTAGCAAAGAGATCCAGGAAATAAAGATGTAATTCTGTGAGATGAATTAACAGAACACTAAGCAGTTTCTCAGAAAGCTTCTTTCCAGATTTCATCTGAGGATATTTCCTTTTTCACCGTAGCCCTCTATGGGATTCCAAATATCACTTTGCCAATTCCACAAGAACTGTCTTAGCAAAAGGCTTCTTGAGGGGAAAGCTATAACTCTGTGAGATGATTTCACACAACACAAAGAAGTTTCTCAGAAAGCTTCTTTCTCTTTGTTATCGGAGGATATTTCCTTTGGCCCTATACTCTTCAAAGGGATCCGAAATATCTGTTCTCAGATTCCACAGAAATAAGGCTAGCAAAGATATCCACTAAATAAAGATGTAATTCTGTGAGATGAATTAACAGAACACTAAGCAGTTTCTCAGAAAGCTTCTTTCAAGATTTCCTCTGAGGATATTTCCTTTTTCACCATAGCCCTCTATGGGCTTCCAAATATCACTTTGCCAATTCCACAAGAACTGTCTTAGCGAAAGGCTTCTTGTGGGGAAAGCTGTAACTCTGTGAGATGATTTCACAGAACACAACGAAGTTTCTCAGAAAGCTTCTTTCTCTTTGTTATCGGAGGATATTTCCTTTGGCCCTATAGTCTTCAAAGGGATCCGAAATATCTGTTCTCAGATTCCACAGAAATAAGGCTAGCCAAGAGATCCACGAAATACAGATGTAACTCTGTGAGATGAATTAACAGAACACTAAGCAGTTTCTCAGAAAGCTTCTTTCCAGATTTCCTCTGAGGATATTTCCTTTTTCACCATAGCCCTCTAAGGGCTTCCAAATATCATTTTGCCAATTCCACAAGAACTGTCTAAGCGAAAGGCTTCTTGTGAGGAAAGCTGTGACTCTGTGAGATGATTTCACAGAACACAACGAAGTTTCTGAGAAAGCTTCTTTCTCTTTGTTATCGGAGGATATTTCATTTGGCCCTATAGTCTTCAAACGGATCCGAAATATCTATTCTCAGATTCCACAGAAATAAAGCTAGCAAAGAGATCCAGGAAATAAAGATGTAATTCTGTGAGATGAATTAACAGAACACTAAGCAGTTTCTCAGAAAGCTTCTTTCCAGATTTCATCTGAGGATATTTCCTTTTTCACCGTAGCCCTCTATGGGATTCGAAATATCACTTTGCCAATTCCACAAGAACTGTCTTAGCAAAAGGCTTCTTGAGGGGAAAGCTGTAACTCTGTGAGATGATTTCACACAACACAAAGAAGTTTCTCAGAAAGCTTCTTTCTCTTTGTTATCGGAGGATATTTCCTTTGGCCCTATAGTCTTCAAAGGGATCCGAAATATCTGTTCTCAGATTCCACAGAAATAAGGCTAGCAAAGATATCCACTAAATAAAGATGTAATTCTGTGAGATGAATTAACAGAACACTAAGCAGTTTCTCAGAAAGCTTCTTTCCAGATTTCCTCTGAGGATATTTCCTTTTTCACCATAGCCCTCTATGGGCTTCCAAATATCACTTTGCCAATTCCACAAGAACTGTCTTAGCGAAAGGCTTCTTGTGGGGAAAGCTGTAACTCTGTGAGATGATTTCACAGAACACAACGAAGTTTCTCAGAAAGCTTCTTTCTCTTTGTTATCGGAGGATATTTCCTTTGGCCCTATAGTCTTCAAACGGATCCGAAATATCTGTTCTCAGATTCAACAGAAATAAGGCTAGCAAAGAGATCCACGAAATACAGATGTAACTCTGTGAGATGAATTAACGGAACACTAAGCAGTTTCTCAGAAAGCTTCTTTCCAGATTTCCTCTGAGGATATTTCCTTTTTCACCATTGCCCTCTATGGGATTCCAAATATCACTTTGCCAATTCCACAAGAACTGTCTAAGCGAAAGGCTTCTTGTGAGGAAAGCTGTGACTCTGTGAGATGATTTCACAGAACACAACGAAGTTTCTCAGAAAGCTTCTTTCTCTTTGTTATCGGAGGATATTTCCTTTGGCCCTATAGTCTTCAAATGGATCCGAAATATCTGTTCTCAGATTCCACAGAAATAAGTCTAGCAAAGAGATCCACGAAATACAGATGTAACTCTGTGAGATGAATTAACAGAACACTAAGCAGTTTCTCAGAAAGCTTCTTTCCAGATTTCATCTGGGGATATTTCCTTTTTCACTATAGCCCTCTAGGGGCTTCCAAATATCACTTTGCCAATTCCACAAGAACTGTCTTAGCAAAAGGCTTCTTGAGGGGAAAGCTGTAACTCTGTGAGATGATTTCACAGAACACAACGAATTTCTCTGAAAGCTTCTTTCTCTTTGTTACCGGAAGATATTTCCTTTGTTCCTATAGTCTTCAAAGGAATCCGAAATATCTGTTCTCAGATTCCACAGAAATAAGGCTAGGAAAGAGATCCACGAAATGCAGATGTAACTCTGTGAGATGAATTAACAGAACACTAAGCAGTTTTTCAGAAAGCTTCTTTCCAGATTTCATCTGAGGATATTTCCTTTTCACGATAGCCCTCTATGGGCTTCCAAATATCACTTTGTCTATTCCAGAAGAACTGTCTTACCGAAAGGCTTCTTGAGGGGAAAGCTGTAACTCTGTGAGATGATTTCACAGAACACAAAGAAGTTTCTCAGAAAGCTTCTTTCTCTTTGTTATCGGAGGATATTTCCTTTGGCCCTATAGTCTTCAAAGGGATCCGAAATATCTGTTCTCAGATTCCACAGAAATAAGGCTAGCAAACAGATCCACGAAATACAGATGTAACTCTGTGAGATGAATTAACAGAACACTAAGCAGTTTCTCAGAAAGCTTCTTTCCAGATTTCCTCTGAGGATATTTCCTTTTTCACCATAGCCCTCTATGGGTTTCCAAATATCACTTTGCCAATTCCACAAGAACTGTCCTGGCGAAAGGCTTCCTGAGGGGAAAGCTGTAACTCTGTGAGATGATTTCACAGAACACAACGAAGTTTTTGAGAAAGCTTCTTTCTCTTTGTTATTGGAGAATATTTCCTTTGACCCTATAGTCTTCAAACGGATCCGAAATATCTGTTCTCAGATTCCACAGAAATAAGGCTAGCAAAGAGATCCACTAAATAAAGATGTAATTCTGTGAGATGAATTAACAGAACACTAAGCAGTTTCTCAGAAAGCTTCTTTCCAGATTTCCTCTGAGGATATTTCCTTTTTCAACGTAGCCCTCTATGGGCTTCCAAATATCACTTTGCCAATTCCACAAGAACTGTCTTAGCGAAAGGCTTCTTGTGGGGGAAAGCTGTAACTCTGTGAGATGATTTCACAGAACACAACGAAGTTTCTCAGAAAGCTTCTTTCTCTTTGTTATCGGAGGATATTTCCTTTGGCCCTATAGTCTTCAAAGGGATCCGAAATATCTGTTCTCAGATTCCACAGAAATAAGGCTAGCAAAGAGTTCCACTAAATACAGATGTAACTCTGTGAGATGAATTAACAGAACACTAAGCAGTTTCTCAGAAAGCTTCTTTCCAGATTTCCTCTGAGGATATTTCCTTTTTCACCATAGCCCTCTATGGGCTTCCAAATATCACTTTGCCAATTCCACAAGAACTGTCTTAGCGAAAGGCATATTGAGGGGAACGCTGTAACTCTGTGAGATGATTTCACAGAACACAACGAAGTTTCTCAGAAAGCTTCTTTCTCTTTGTTGTCGGAGGATATTTCCTTTGGCCCTATAGTCTTCAAAGGGATCAGAAATATCTGTTCTCAGATTCCACAGAAATAAGGCTAGCAAAGAGATCCACGAAATAAAGATGTAACTCTGTGAGATGAATTAACAGAACACTAAGCAGATTCTCAGAAAGCTTCTTTCCAGATTTCATCTGAGGATATTTCCTTTTTCACCATAGCCCTCTATGGGCTTCCAAATATCACTTTGCCAATTCCACAAGAACTGTCTTAGCGAAAGGCTTCTTGTGGGCAAAGCTGTAACTCTGTGAGATGATTTCACAGAACACAACGAAGATTCTCAGAAAGCTTCTTTCTCTTTGTTATCGGAGGATATTTCCTTTGGCCCTATAGTCTTCAAAGGGATCCGAAATATCTGTTCTCAGATTCACCAGAAATAAGGCTAGCAAAGAGATCCACGAAATACAGATGTAACTCTGTGAGATGAATTATCAAAACACTAAGCAGTTTCTCAGAAAGCTTCTTTCTCTTTGTTATCGGAGGATATTTCCTTTGGCCCTATACTCTTCAAAGGGATCCGAAATATCTATTCTCAGATTCAACAGAAATAAGGCTAGCAAAGAGATCCACGAAATACAGATGTAACTCTGTGAGATGAATTAACACAACACTAAGCAGTTTCTCAGAAAGCTTCTTTCCAGATTTCCTCTGAGGATATTTCCTTTTTCACCATAGCCCTCTAAGGGCTTCCAAATATCACTTTGCCAATTCCACAAGAACTGTCTAAGCGAAAGGCTTCTTGTGAGGAAAGCTGTGACTCTGTGAGATGATTTCACAGAACACAACGAAGTTTCTGAGAAAGCTTCTTTCTCTTTGTTATCGGAGGATATTTCATTTGGCCCTATAGTCTTCAAACGGATCCGAAATATCTATTCTCAGATTCCACAGATATAAAGCTAGCAAAGAGATCCAGGAAATAATGATGTAATTCTGTGAGATGAATTAACAGAACACTAAGCAGTTTCTCAGAAATCTTCTTTCCAGATTTCATCTGAGGATATTTCCTTTTTCACCATAGCCCTCTATGGGCTTCCAAATATCACTTTGCCAATTCCACAAGAACTGTCTTAGCAAAAGGCTTCTTGAGGGGAAAGCTGTAACTCTGTGAGATGATTTCACAGAACACAAAGAAGTTTCTCAGAAAGCTTCTTTCTCTTTGTTATCGGAGGATATTTCCTTTGGCCCTATAGTCTTCAAAGGGATCCGAAATATCTGTTCTCAGATTCCACAGAAATAAGGCTAGCAAAGAGATCCACTAAATAAAGATGTAATTCTGTGAGATGAATTAACAGAACACTAAGCAGTTTCTCAGAAAGCTTCTTTCCAGATTTCCTCTGAGGATATTTCCTTTTTCACCATAGCCCTCTATGGGCTACCAAAAAACACTTTGCCAATTCCACAAGAACTGTCTTAACGAAAGGCTTCTTGTGGGGAAAGCTGTAACTCTGTGAGATGATTTCACAGAACACAACGAAGTTTCTCAGAAAGCTTCTTTCTCTTTGTTATCAGAGGATATTTCCTTTGGCCCTATAGTCTTCAAAGGGATCCGAAATATCTGTTCTCAGATTCCACAGAAATAAGTCAAGCAAAGAGATCCACGAAATACAGATGTAACTCTGTGAGATGAATTAACACAACACTAAGCGGTTTCTCAGAAAGCTTCTTTCCAGATTTCATCTGGGGATATTTCCTTTTTCACCATAGCCCTCTATGGGCTTCCAAATATCACTTTGCCATTTCCACAAGAACTGTCTTAGCGAAAGGCTTCTTGATGGGAAATCTGTAACTCTGTGAGATGATTTCACAGAACACAACGAAGTTTCTCAGACAGCTTCTTTCTCTTTGTTATCGGAGGATATTTCCTTTGGCCCTATAGTCTTCAAACGGATCCGAAATATCTGTTCTCAGATTCCACAGAAATAAGGCTAGCAAAGAGATCCACGAAATAAAGATGTAATTCTGTGAGATGAATTAACAGAACACTAAGCAGTTTCTCAGAATGCTTCTTTCCATATTTCCTCTGAGGATATTTCCTTTTTCAAAATAGCCCTCTATGGGCTTCCAAATATCACTTTGCCAATTCTACAAGAATTGTCTTAGCGAAAGGCTTCTCGAGGGGAAAGCTGTAACTCTGTGAGATGATTTCACAGAACACAACGAAGTTTCTCAGAAAGCTTCTTTCTCTTTGTTATCGGAGGATATTTCCTTTGGCCCTATAGTCTTCAAAGGGATCCGAAATATCTGTTCTCAGATTCCACAGAAATAAGGCTAGCAAAGAGATCCTCGAAATACAGATGTAACTCTGTGAGATGAATTAACAGAACACTAAGCAGTTTCTCAGAAAGCTTCTTTCCAGATTTCATCTGGGGATATTTCCGTTTTCACTACACCCCTATATGGGCTTCCAAATATCACTTTGCCAATTCCACAAGAACTTTCTTAGCGAAAGGCTTCTTGTGGGGAAAGCTGTAACTCTGTGAGATGATTTCACAGAACACAACGAAGTTTCTCAGAAAGCTTCTTTCTCTTTGTTATCGGAGGATATTTCCTTTGGCCCTATAGTCTTCAAAGGGATCCGAAATATCTGTTCTCAGATTCCACAGAAATAAGGCTAGCAAAGAGATCCACGAAATACAGATGTAACTCTGTGAGATGAATTAACAGAACACTAAGCAGTTTCTCAGAAAGCTTCTTTCCAGATTTCCTCTGAGGATATTTCCTTTTTCACTATAGCCCTCTAGGGGCTTCCAAATATCACTTTGCCAATTCCACAAGAACTGTCTTAGCGAAAGGCTTCTTGATGGGAAATCTGTAACTCTGTGAGTTGATTTCACAGAACACAACGAAGTTTCTCAGAAAGCTTCTTTCTCTTTGTTATCGGAGGATATTTCCTTTGGCCCTATAGTCTTCAAACGGATCCGAAATATCTATTCTCAGATTCCACAGAAATAAAGCTAGCAAAGAGATCCAGGAAATAAAGATGTAATTCTGTGAGATGAATTAACAGAACACTAAACAGTTTCTCAGAAAGCTTCTTTCCATATTTCCTCTGAGGATATTTCCTTTCTCACCATAGCCCTCTATGAGCTTCCAAATATCACTTTGCCAATTCCACAAGAACTGTCTTAGCGAAAGGCTTCTTGAGGGGAAAGCTGTAACTCTGTGAGATGATTTCACAGAACACAACGAAGTTTCTCAGAAAGCTTCTTTCTCTTTTTTGTCGGAGGATACTTCCTTTGGCCCTATAGTCTTCAAAGGGATCCGAAATATCTGTTCTCAGATTCACCAGAAATAAGGCTAGCAAAGAGATCCACGAAATACAGATGTAACTCTGTGAGATGAATTATCAAAACACTAAGCAGTTTCTCAGAAAGCTTCTTTCCAGATTTCCTCTGAGGATATTTCCTTTTTCACCATAGCCCTCTATTGGCTTCCAAATATCACTTTGCCAATTCCACAAGAACTGTCTTAGCGAAAGGATTCTTGTGGGGAAAGCTGTAACTCTGTGAGATGATTTCACAGAACACAACGAAGTTTCTCAGAAAGCTTCTTTCTCTTTGTTATCGGAGGATATTTCCTTTGGCCCTATACTCTTCAAAGGGATCCGTAATATCTGTTCTCAGATTCCACAGAAATAAGGCTAGCAAAGAGATCCACGAAACAAAGATGTAACTCTGTGAGATGAATTAACAGAACACTAAGCAGTTTCTCAGAAAGCTTCTTTCCAGATTTCATCTGAGGATATTTCCTTTTTCACCATAGCCCTCTATGGGCTTCCAAATATCACTTTACCAATTCCACAAGAACTGTCTTAGCAAAAGGCTTCTTGAGGGGAAAGCTGTAACTCTGTGAGATGATTTCACAGAACACAAAGAAGTTTCTCAGAAAGCTTCTTTCTCTTTGTTATCGGAGGATATTTCCTTTGGCCCTATAGTCTTCAAAGGGATCCGAAATATCTGTTCTCAGATTCCACAGAAATAAGGCTAGCAAAGAGATCCACTAAATAAAGATGTAATTCTGTGAGATGAATTAACAGAACACTAAGCAGTTTCTCAGAAAGCTTCTTTCCATATTTCCTCTGAGGATATTTCCTTTCTCACCATAGCCCTCTATGGGCTTCCAAATATCACTTTGCCAATTCCACAAGAACTGTCTTAGCGAAAGGCTTCTTGTGGGGAAAGCTGTAACTCTGTGAGATGATTTCACAGAACACAAGGAAGTTTCTCAGAAAGCTTCTTTCTCTTTGTTATCGGAGGATATTTCCTTTGGCCCTATAGTCTTCAAAGGGATCCGAAATATCTGTTCTCAGATTCAACAGAAATAAGGCTAGCAAAGAGATCCACGAAATACAGATGTAACTCTGTGAGATGAATTAACAGAACACTAAGCAGTTTCTCAGAAAGCTTCTTTCCAGATTTCCTCTGAGGATATTTCCTTTTTCACCATAGCCCTCTATGGGCTTCCAAATATCACTTTGCCAATTCCACAAGAACTGTCTAAACGAAAGGCTTATTGTGAGGAAAGCTGTGACTCTGTGAGATGATTTCACAGAACACAACGAAGTTTCTCAGAAAGCTTCTTTCTCTTTGTTATCGGAGGATATTTCCTTTGGCCCTATAGTCTTCAAAGGGATCCGAAATATCTGTTCTCAGATTCCACAGAAATAAGTCTAGGAAAGAGATCCACGAAATACAGATGTAACTCTGTGAGATGAATTAACAGAACACTAAGCAGTTTCTCAGAAAGCTTCTTTCAAGATTTCATCTGGGGATATTTCCTTTTTCACCATAGCCCTCTATGGGCTTCCAAATATCACTTTGCCATTTCCACAAGAACTGTCTTAGCGAAAGGCTTCTTGATGGGAAATCTGTAACTCTGTGAGAGGATTTCACAGAACACAACGAAGTTTCTCAGACAGCTTCTTTCTCTTTCTTATCGGAGGATATTTCCTTTGGCCCTATAGTCTTCAAACGGATCCGAAATATCTATTCTCAGATTCCACAGAAATAAGGCTAGCAAAGAGATCCACGAAATAAAGATGTAATTCTGTGAGATGAATTAACAGAACACTAAGCAGTTTCTCAGAATGCTTCTTTCCATATTTCCTCTGAGGATATTTCCTTTTTCACCATAGCCCTCTATGGGCTTCCAAATATCACTTTGCCAATTCCACAAGAACTGTGTTAGCAAAAGGCTTCTTGAGGGGAAAGCTGTAACTCTGTGAGATGATTTCACAGAACACAAAGAAGTTTCTCAGAAAGCTTCTTTCTCTTTGTTATCGGAGGATATTTCCTTTGGCCCTATAGTCTTCAAAGGGATCCGAAATATCTGTTCTCAGATTCCACAGAAATAAGGCTAGCAAAGAGATCCACTAAATAAAGATGTAATTCTGTGAGATGAATTAACAGAACACTAAGCAGTTTCTCAGAAAGCTTCTTTCCAGATTTCCTCTGAGGATATTTCCTTTTTCACCATAGCCCTCTATGGGCTTCCAAATATCACTTTGCCAATTCCACAAGAACTGTCTTAGCGAAAGGCTTCTTGTGGGGAAAGCTGTAACTCTGTGAGATGATTTCACAGAACACAACGAAGTTTCTCAGAAAGCTTCTTTCTCTTTGTTATCGGAGGATATTTCCTTTGGCCCTATAGTCTTCAAAGGGATCCGAAATATCTGTTCTCATATTCCACAGAAATAAGGCTAGCAAAGAGATCCACGAAATACAGATGTAACTCTGTGAGATGAATTAACAGAACACTAAGCAGTTTCTCAGAAAGCTTCTTTCCAGATTTCCTCTGAGGATATTTCCTTTTTCACCATAGCCCTCTATGGGCTTCCAAATATCACTTTGCCAATTCCACAAGAACTGTCTAAGCGTAAGGCTTCTTGTGAGGAAAGCTGTGACTCTGTGAGATGATTTCACAGAACACAACGAAGTTTCTCAGAAAGCTTCTTTCTCTTTGTTATCGGAGGATATTTACTTTGGCCCTATAGTCTTCAAAGGGATCCGAAATATCTGTTCTCAGATTCCACAGAAATAAGTCTAGCAAAGAGATCCACGAAATACAGATGTAACTCGGTGAGATGAATTAACAGAACACTAAGCAGTTTCTCAGAAAGCTTCTTTCCAGATTTCATCTGGGGATATTTCCTTTTTCACCATAGCCCTCTATGGGCTTCCAAATATCACTTTGCCATTTCCACAAGAACTGTCTTAGCGAAAGGCTTCTTGATGGGAAATCTGTAACTCTGTGAGATGATTTCACAGAACACAACGAAGTTTCTCAGACAGCTTCTTTCTCTTTCTTATCGGAGGATATTTCCTTTGGCCCTATAGTCTTCAAACGGATCCGAAATATCTATTCTCTGATTCCACAGAAATAAGGCTAGCAAAGAGATCCACGAAATAAAGATGCAATTCTGTGAGATGAATTAACAGAACACTAAGCAGTTTCTCAGAATGCTTCTTTCCATATTTCCTCTGAGGATATTTCCTTTTTCACCATAGCCCTCTATGGGCTTCCAAATATCACTTTGCAAATTCAACAAGAATTGTCTTAGCGAAAGGCTTCTCGAGGAGAATGCTGTAACTCTGTGAGATGATTTCACAGAAAACAACGAAGTTTCTCAGAAAGCTTCTTTCTCTTTGTTGTCGGAGGATATTTCCTTTGGCCCTGTAGTCTTCAAAGGGATCCGAAATACCTGTTCTCAGATTCCACAGAAATAAAGCTAGCAAAGGGATCCACGAAATAAAGATGTAACTCTGTGAGATGAATTAACAGAACACTAAGCAGTTTCTCAGAAAGCCTCTTTCCAGATTTCATCTGAGGATATTTCCTTTTTCACCATACCCCTCTAAGGGCTTCCAAATATCACTTTGCCAATTCCAAAAGAACTGTCTTAGCGAAAGGCTTCTTGTTGGGAAAGCTGTAACTCTGTGAGATGATTTCACAGAACACAACGAAGTTTCTCAGAAAGCTTCTTTCTCTTTGTTATCGGAGGATATTTCCTTTGGCCCTATAGTCTTCAAAGGGATCCGAAATATCTGTTCTCAGATTCAACAGAAATAAGGCTAGCAAAGAGATCCACGAAATACAGAGGTAACTCTGTGAGATTAATTAACAGAACACTAAGCAGTTTCTCAGAAAGCTTCTTTCCAGATTTCCTCTGAGGATATTTCCTTTTTCACCATAGCCCTCTATGGGCTTCCAAATATCACTTTGCCAATTCCACAAGAACTGTCTTAGCAAAAGGCTTCTTGTGGGGAATGCTGTAACTCTGTGAGATGATTTCACAGAACACAACGAAGTTTCTCAGAAAGCTTCTTTCTCTTTGTTATCGGAGGATATTTCCTTTGGCCCTATAGTCTTCAAAGGGATCCGTAATATCTGTTCTCAGATTCCACAGAAATAAGGCTAGCAAAGAGATCCACGAAATAAAGATGTAACTCTGTGAGATGAATTAACAGAACACTAAGCAGTTTCTCAGAAAGCTTCTTTCCAGATTTCATCTGAGGATATTTCCTTTTTCACCATAGCCCTCTATGGGCTTCCAAATATCACTTTGCCAATTCCACAAGAACTGTCTTAGCAAAAGGCTTCTTGAGGGGAAAGCTGTAACTCTGTGAGATGATTTCACAGAACACAAAGAAGTTTCTCAGAAAGCTTCTTTCTCTTTGTTATCGGAGGATATTTCCTTTGGCCCTATAGTCTTCAAAGGGATCCGAAATATCTGTTCTCAGATTCCACAGAAATAAGGCTAGCAAAGAGATACACTAAATAAAGATGTAATTCTGTGAGATGAATTAACAGAACACTAAGCAGTTTCTCAGAAAGCTTCTTTCCAGATTTCCTCTGAGGATATTTCCTTTTTCACCATAGCCCTCTATGGGCTTCCAAATATCACTTTGCCAATTCCACAAGAACTGTCTTAGCGAAAGGCTTCTTGTGGGGAAAGCTGTAACTCTGTGAGATGATTTCACAGAACACAACGAAGTTTCTCAGAAAGCTTCTTTCTCTTTGTTATCGGAGGATATTTCCTTTGGCCCTATAGTCTTCAAAGGGATCCGAAATATCTGTTCTCAGATTCAACAGAAATAAGGCTAGCAAAGAGATCCACGAAATACAGATGTAACTCTGTGAGATGAATTAACAGAACACTAAGCAGTTTCTCAGAAAGCTTCTTTCCAGATTTCCTCTGAGGATATTTCCTTTTTCACCATAGCCCTCTATGGGCTTCCAAATATCACTTTGCCAATTCCACAAGAACTGTCTAAGCGAAAGGCTTTCTGTGAGGAAAGCTGTGACTCTGTGAGATGATTTCACGGAACACAACGAAGTTTCTCAGAAAGCTTCTTTCTCTTTGTTATCGGAGGATATTTCCTTTGGCCCTATAGTCTTCAAAGGGATCCGAAATATCTGTTCTCAGATTCCACAGAAATAAGGCTAGCAAAGAGATCCACGAAATACAGATGTAACTCTGTGAGATGAATTAACAGAACACTAAGCAGTTTCTCAGAAAGCTTCTTTCCAGATTTCCTCTGAGGATATTTCGTTTTTCACCATAGCCCTCTAGGGGCTTCCAAATATCACTTTGCCAATTCCACAAGAACAGTTTTAGCAAAAGGCTTCTGGAGGGGAAAGCTGTAACTCTGTGAGATGATTTCACAGAACACAACGAATTTCTCTGAAAGCTTCTTTCTCTTTGTTACCGGAAGATATTTCCTTTGGTCCTATAGTCTTCAAAGGAATCCGAAATATCTGTTCTCAGATTCCACAGAAATAAGGCAAGCAAAGAGATCCACGAAATACAGATGTAACTCTGTGAGATGAATTAACAGAACACTAAGCAGTTTTTCAGAAAGCTTCTTTCCAGATTTCATCTGAGGATATTTCCTTTTTCACGATAGCCCTCTATGGGCTTCCAAATATCACTTTGCCAATTCCAGAAGAACTGTCTTACCGAAAGGCTTCTTCAGGGGAAAGCTGTAACTCTGTGAGATGATTTCACAGAACACCAAGAAGTTTCTCAGAAAGCTTCTTTCTCTTTGTTATCGGAGGATATTTCCTTTGGCCCTATAGTCTTCAAAGGGATCCGAAATATCTGTTCTCAGATTACACAGAAATAAGGCTAGCAAACAGATCCACGAAATACAGATGTAACTCTGTGAGATGAATTAACAGAACACTAAGCAGTTTCTCAGAAAGCTTCTTTCCAGATTTCATCTGACGATATTTCCCTTTTCACCATAGCCCTCTATGGGTTTCCAAATATCACTTTCCCAATTCCACAAGAACTGTCCTGGCGAAAGGCTTCTTGAGGGGAAAGCTGTAACTCTGTGAGATGATTTCACAGAACACAACGAAGTTTCTCAGAAAGCTTCTTTCTCTTTGTTATCGGAGGATATTTCCTTTGGCCCTATAGTCTTCAAACGGATCCGAAATATCTGTTCTCAGATTCCACAGAAATAAGGCTAGCAAAGAGATCCACGAAATACAGATGTAACTCTGTGAGATGAATTAACAGAACACTAAGCAGTTTCTCAGAAAGCTTCTTTCCAGATTTCATCTGGGGATATTTCCTTTTTCACCATAGCCCTCTGAGGGCTTCCAAATATCACTTTGCCAATTCCACAAGAACTGTCTTAGCAAAAGGCTTCTTGAGGGGAAAGCTGTAACTCTGTGAGATGATTTCACAGAACACAAAGAAGTTTCTCAGAAAGCTTCTTTCTCTTTGTTATCGGAGGATATTTCCTTTGGCCCTATAGTCTTCAAAGGGATCCGAAATATCTGTTCTCAGATTCCACAGAAATAAGGCTAGCAAAGAGATCCACTAAATAAAGATGTAATTCTGTGAGATGAATTAACAGAACACTAAGCAGTTTCTCAGAAAGCTTCTTTCCAGATTTCCTCTGAGGATATTTCCTTTTTCACCATAGCCCTCTATGGGCTTCCAAATATCACTTTGCCAATTCCACAAGAACTGTCTTAGCGAAAGGCTTCTTGTGGGGAAAGCTGTAACTCTGTGAGATGATTTCACAGAACACAACGAAGTTTCTCAGAAAGCTTCTTTCTCTTTGTTATCGGAGGATATTTCCTTTGGCCCTATAGTCTTCAAAGGGATCCGAAATATCTGTTCTCAGATTCCACAGAAATAAGGCTAGCAAAGAGATCCACGAAATACAGATGTAACTCTGTGAGATGAATTAACAGAACACTAAGCAGTTTCTCAGAAAGCTTCTTTCCAGATTTCCTCTGAGGATATTTCCTTTTTCACCATAGCCCTCTATGGGCTTCCAAATATCACTTTGCCAATTCCACAAGAACTGTCTAAGCGTAAGGCTTCTTGTGAGGAAAGCTGTGACTCTGTGAGATGATTTCACAGAACACAACGAAGTTTCTCAGAAAGCTTCTTTCTCTTTGTTATCGGAGGATATTTACTTTGGCCCTATAGTCTTCAAAGGGATCCGAAATATCTGTTCTCAGATTCCACAGAAATAAGTCTAGCAAAGAGATCCACGAAATACAGATGTAATTCGGTGAGATGAATTAACAGAACACTAAGCAGTTTCTCAGAAAGCTTCTTTCCAGATTTCATCTGGGGATATTTCCTTTTTCACCATAGCCCTCTATGGGCTTCCAAATGTCACTTTGCCATTTCCACAAGAACTGTCTTAGCGAAAGGCTTCTTGATGGGAAATGTGTAACTCTGTGAGATGATTTCACAGAACACAACGAAGTTTCTCAGACAGCTTCTTTCTCTTTCTTATCGGAGGATATTTCCTTTGGCCCTATAGTCTTCAAACGGATCCGAAATATCTATTCTCAGATTCCACAGAAATAAGGCTAGCAAAGAGATCCACGAAATAAAGATGTAATTCTGTGAGATGAATTAACAGAACACTAAGCAGTTTCTCAGAATGCTTCTTTCCATATTTCCTCTGAGGATATTTCCTTTTTCACCATAGCCCTCTATGGGCTTCCAAATATCACTTTGCAAATTCAACAAGAATTGTCTTAGCGAAAGGCTTCTCGAGGAGAAAGCTGTAACTCTGTGAGATGATTTCACAGAAAACAACGAAGTTTCTCAGAAAGCTTCTTTCTCTTTGTTGTCGGAGGATATTTCCTTTGGCCCTATAGTCTTCAAAGGGATCCGAAATACCTGTTCTCAGATTCCACAGAAATAAAGCTAGCAAAGGGATCCACGAAATAAAGATGTAACTCTGTGAGATGAATTAACAGAACACTAAGCAGTTTCTCAGAAAGCCTCTTTCCAGATTTCATCTGAGGATATTTCCTTTTTCACCATACCCCTCTAAGGGCTTCCAAATATCACTTTGCCAATTCCAAAAGAACTGTCTTAGCGAAAGGCTTCTTGTTGGGAAAGCTGTAACTCTGTGAGATGATTTCACAGAACACAACGAAGTTTCTCAGAAAGCTTCTTTCTCTTTGTTATCGGAGGATATTTCCTTTGGCCCTATAGTCTTCAAAGGGATCCGAAATATCTGTTCTCAGATTCAACAGAAATAAGGCTAGCAAAGAGATCCACGAAATACAGAGGTAACTCTGTGAGATTAATTAACAGAACACTAAGCAGTTTCTCAGAAAGCTTCTTTCCAGATTTCCTCTGAGGATATTTCCTTTTTCACCATAGCCCTCTATGGGCTTCCAAATATCACTTTGCCAATTCCACAAGAACTGTCTTAGCAAAAGGCTTCTTGTGGGGAATGCTGTAACTCTGTGAGATGATTTCACAGAACACAACGAAGTTTCTCAGAAAGCTTCTTTCTCTTTGTTATCGGAGGATATTTCCTTTGGCCCTATAGTCTTCAAAGGGATCCGTAATATCTGTTCTCAGATTCCACAGAAATAAGGCTAGCAAAGAGATCCACGAAATAAAGATGTAACTCTGTGAGATGAATTAACAGAACACTAAGCAGTTTCTCAGAAAGCTTCTTTCCAGATTTCATCTGAGGATATTTCCTTTTTCACCATAGCCCTCTATGGGCTTCCAAATATCACTTTGCCAATTCCACAAGAACTGTCTTAGCAAAAGGCTTCTTGAGGGGAAAGCTGTAACTCTGTGAGATGATTTCACAGAACACAAAGAAGTTTCTCAGAAAGCTTCTTTCTCTTTGTTATCGGAGGATATTTCCTTTGGCCCTATAGTCTTCAAAGGGATCCGAAATATCTGTTCTCAGATTCCACAGAAATAAGGCTAGCAAAGAGATACACTAAATAAAGATGTAATTCTGTGAGATGAATTAACAGAACACTAAGCAGTTTCTCAGAAAGCTTCTTTCCAGATTTCCTCTGAGGATATTTCCTTTTTCACCATAGCCCTCTATGGGCTTCCAAATATCACTTTGCCAATTCCACAAGAACTGTCTTAGCGAAAGGCTTCTTGTGGGGAAAGCTGTAACTCTGTGAGATGATTTCACAGAACACAACGAAGTTTCTCAGAAAGCTTCTTTCTCTTTGTTATCGGAGGATATTTCCTTTGGCCCTATAGTCTTCAAAGGGATCCGAAATATCTGTTCTCAGATTCAACAGAAATAAGGCTAGCAAAGAGATCCACGAAATACAGATGTAACTCTGTGAGATGAATTAACAGAACACTAAGCAGTTTCTCAGAAAGCTTCTTTCCAGATTTCCTCTGAGGATATTTCCTTTTTCACCATAGCCCTCTATGGGCTTCCAAATATCACTTTGCCAATTCCACAAGAACTGTCTAAGCGAAAGGCTTCTTGTGAGGAAAGCTGTGACTCTGTGAGATGATTTCACAGAACACAACGAAGTTTCTCAGAAAGCTTCTTTCTCTTTGTTATCGGAGGATATTTCCTTTGGCCCTATAGTCTTCAAAGGGATCCGAAATATCTGTTCTCAGATTCCACAGAAATAAGTCTAGCAAAGAGATCCACGAAATACAGATGTAACACTGTGAGATGAATTAACAGAACACTAAGCAGTTTCTCAGAAAGCTTCTTTCCAGATTTCATCTGGGGATATTTCCTTTTTCACCATAGCCCTCTATGGGCTTCCAAATATCACTTTGCCATTTCCACAAGAACTGTCTTAGCGAAAGGCTTCTTGATGGGAAATCTGTAACTCTGTGAGATGATTTCACAGAACACAACGAAGTTTCTCAGACAGCTTCTTTCTCTTTGTTATCGGAGGATATTTCCTTTGGCCCTATAGTCTTCAAACGGATCAGAAATATCTATTCTCAGATTCCACAGAAATAAGGCTAGCAAAGAGATCCACGAAATAAAGATGTAATTCTGTGAGATGAATTAACAGAACACTAAGCAGTTTCTCAGAATGCTTCTTTCCATATTTCCTCTGAGGATATTTCCTTTTTCACCATAGCCCTCTATGGGCTTCCAAATATCACTTTGCCAATTCTACAAGAATTGTCTTAGCGAAAGGCTTCTCGAGGGGAAAGCTGTAACTCTGTGAGATGATCTCACAGAACACAACGAAGTTTCTCAGAAAGCTTCTTTCTCTTTGTTATCGGAGGATATTTCCTTTGGCCCTATAGTCTTCAAAGGGATCCGAAATATCTGTTCTCAGATTCAACAGAAATAAGGCTAGCAAAGAGATCCTCAAAATACAGATGTTAACTCTGTGAGATGAATTAACAGAACACTAAGCAGTTTCTCAGAAAGCTTCTTTCCAGATTTCATCTGGGGATATTTCCTTTTTCACTATAGCCCTCTAGGGGCTTCCAAATATCACTTTGCCAATACCACAAGAACAGTTTTAGCAAAAGGCTTCTTGAGGGGAAAGCTGTAACTCTGTGAGATGATTTCACAGAACACAACGAATTTCTCTGAAAGCTTCTTTCTCTTTGTTACCGGAAGATATTTCCTTTGGTCCTATAGTCTTCAAAGGAATCCGAAATATCTGTTCTCAGATTCCACAGAAATAAGGCTAGCAAAGAGATCCACGAAATACAGATGTAACTCTGTGAGATGAATTAACAGAACACTAAGCAGTTTTTCAGAAAGCTTCTTTCCAGATTTCATCTGAGGATATTTCCTTTTTCACGATAGCCCTCTATGGTCTTCCAAATATCACTTTGCCAATTCCAGAAGAACTGTCTTACCGAAAGGCTTCTTGAGGGGAAAGCTGTAACTCTGTGAGATGATTTCACAGAACACAAAGAAGTTTCTCAGAAAGCTTCTTTCTCTTTGTTATCGGAGGATATTTCCTTTGGCCCTATAGTCTTCAAAGGGATCCGAAATATCTGTTCTCAGATTACACAGAAATAAGGCTAGCAAACAGATCCACGAAATACAGATGTAACTCTGTGAGATGAATTAACAGAACACTAAGCAGTTTCTCAGAAAGCTTCTTTCCAGATTTCATCTGAGGATATTTCCCTTTTCACCATAGCCCTCTATGGGTTTCCAAATATCACTTTGCCAATTCCACAAGAACTGTCCTGGCGAAAGGCTTCTTGAGGGGAAAGCTGTAACTCTGTGAGATGATTTCACAGAACACAACGAAGTTTCTCAGAAAACTTCTTTCTCTTTGTTATCGGAGGATATTTCCTTTGGCCCTATAGTCTTCAAACAGATCCGAAATATCTGTTCTCAGATTCCACAGAAATAAGGCTAGCAAAGAGATCCACGAAATACAGATGTAACTCTGTGAGATGAATTAACAGAACACTAAGCAGTTTCTCAGAAAGCTTCTTTCCAGATTTCATCTGGGGATATTTCCTTTTTCACCATAGCCCTCTGAGGGCTTCCAAATATCACTTTGCCATTTCCACAAGAACTGTCTTAGCGAAAGGCTTCTTGATGGGAAATCTGTAACTGTGTGAGATGATTTAACAGAACACAACGAAGTTTCTCAGACAGCTTCTTTCTCTTTCTTATCGGAGGATATTTCCTTTGGCCCTATAGTCTTCAAACGGATCCGAAATATCTATTCTCAGATTCCACAGAAATAAGGCTAGCAAAGAGATCCACGAAATAAAGATGTAATTCTGTGAGATGAATTAACAGAACACGAAGCAGTTTCTCAGAATGCTTCTTTCCAGATTTCCTCTGAGGATATTTCCTTTTTCACCATAGCCCTCTATGGGCTTCCAAATATCACTTTGCCAATTCTACAAGAATTGTCTTAGCGAAAGGCTTCTCGAGGAGAAAGCTGTAACTCTGTGAGATGATTTCACAGAACACAACGAAGTTTCTCAGAAAGCTTCTTTCTCTTTGTTGTCGGAGGATATTTCCTTTGTCCCTATAGTCTTCAAAGGGATCCGAAATATCTGTTCTCAGATTCCACAGAAATAAAGCTAGCAAAGGGATCCACGAAATAAAGATGTAACTCTGTGAGATGAATTAACAGAACACTAAGCAGTTTCTCAGAAAGCCTCTTTCCAGATTTCATCTGAGGATATTTCCTTTTTCACCATACCCCTCTATGGGCTTCCAAATATCACTTTGCCAATTCCACAAGAACTGTCTTAGCGAAAGGCTTCTTGTGGGGAAAGCTGTAACTCTGTGAGATGATTTCACAGAACACAACGAAGTTTCTCAGAAAGCTTCTTTCTCTTTGTTATCGGAGGATATTTCCTTTGGCCCTATAGTCTTCAAAGGGATCCGAAATATCTGTTCTCAGATTCAACAGAAATAAGGCTAGCAAAGAGATCCACGAAATACAGAGGTAACTCTGTGAGATTAATTAACAGAACACTAAGCAGTTTCTCAGAAAGCTTCTTTCCAGATTTCCTCTGAGGATATTTCCTTTTTCAACATAGCCCTCTATGGGCTTCCAAATATCACTTTGCCAATTCCACAAGAACTGTCTTAGCGAAAGGCTTCTTGTGGGGAATGCTGTAACTCTGTGAGATGATTTCACAGAACACAACGAAGTTTCTCAGAAAGCTTCTTTCTCTTTGTTATCGGAGGATATTTCCGTTGGCCCTATAGTCTTCAAAGGGATCCGTAATATCTGTTCTCAGATTCCACAGAAATAAGGCTAGCAAAGAGATCCACTAAATAAAGATGTAACTCTGTGAGATGAATTAAGAGAACACTAAGCAGTTTCTCAGAAAGCTTCTTTCCAGATTTCATCTGAGGATATTTCCTTTTTCACCATAGCCCTCTATGGGCTTCCAAATATCACTTTGCCAATTCCACAAGAACTGTCTTAGCGAAAGGCTTCTTGTGGGGAAAGCTGTAACTCTGTGAGATGATTTCACAGAACACAACGAAGTTTCTCAGAAAGCTTCTTTCTCTTTGTTATCGGAGGATATTTCCTTTGGCCCTATAGTCTTCAAAGGGATCCGAAATATCTGTTCTCAGATTCCACAGAAATAAGGCTAGCAAAGAGATCCACTAAATAAAGATGTAATTCTGTGAGATGAATTAAAAGAACACTAAGCAGTTTCTCAGAAAGCTTCTTTCCAGATTTCCTCTGAGGATATTTCCTTTTTCACCATAGCCCTCTATGGGCTTCCAAATATCACTTTGCCAATTCCACAAGAACTGTCTTAGCGAAAGGCTTCTTGTGGGGAAAGCTGTAACTCTGTGAGATGATTTCACAGAACACAACGAAGTTTCTCAGAAAGCTTCTTTCTCTGTGTTATCGGAGGATATTTCCTTTGGCCCTATAGTCTTCAAAGGGATCCGAAATATCTGTTCTCAGATTCAACAGAAATAAGGCTAGCAAAGAGATCCACGAAATACAGATGTAACTCTGTGAGATGAATTAACAGAACACTAAGCAGTTTCTCAGAAAGCTTCTTTCCAGATTTCCTCTGAGGATATTTCCTTTTTCACCATAGCCCTCTATGGGCTTCCAAATATCACTTTGCCAATTCCACAAGAACTGTCTAAGCGAAAGGCTTCTTGTGAGGAAAGCTGTGACTCTGTGAGATGATTTCACAGAACACAACGAAGTTTCTCAGAAAGCTTCTTTCTCTTTGTTATTGGAGGATATTTCCTTTGGCCCTATAGTCTTCAAAGGGATCCGAAATATCTGTTCTCAGATTCCACAGAAATAAGTCTAGCAAAGAGATCCACGAAATACAGATGTAACTCTGTGAGATGAATTAACAGAACACTAAGCAGTTTCTCAGAAAGCTTCTTTCCAGATTTCATCTGGGGATATTTCCTTTTTCACCATAGCCCTCTATGGGCTTCCAAATATCACTTTGCCATTTCCACAAGAACTGTCTTAGCGAAAGGCTTCTTGATGGGAAATCTGTAACTCTGTGAGATGATTTCACAGAACACAACGAAGTTTCTCAGACAGCTTCTTTCTCTTTGTTATCGGAGGATATTTCCTTTGGCCCTATAGTCTTCAAACGGATCAGAAATATCTATTCTCAGATTCCACAGAAATAAGGCTAGCAAAGAGATCCACGAAATAAAGATGTAATTCTGTGAGATGAATTAACAGAACACTAAGCAGTTTCTCAGAATGCTTCTTTCCATATTTCCTCTGAGGATATTTCCTTTTTCACCATAGCCCTCTATGGGCTTCCAAATATCACTTTGCCAATTCTACAAGAATTGTCTTAGCGAAAGGCTTCTCGAGGGGAAAGCTGTAACTCTGTGAGATGATTTCACAGAACACAACGAAGTTTCTCAGAAAGCTTCTTTCTCTTTGTTATCGGAGGATATTTCCTTTGGCCCTATAGTCTTCAAAGGGATCCGAAATATCTGTTCTCAGATTCAACAGAAATAAGGCTAGCAAAGAGATCCTCAAAATACAGATGTAACTCTGTGAGATGAATTAACAGAACACTAAGCAGTTTCTCAGAAAGCTTCTTTCCAGATTTCATCTGGGGATATTTCCTTTTTCACTATAGCCCTATATGGGCTTCCAAATATCACTTTGCCAATTCCACAAGAACTTTCTTAGCGAAAGGCTTCTTGTGGGGAAAGCTGTAACTCTGTGAGATGATTTCACAGAACACAACGAAGTTTCTCAGAAAGCTTCTTTCTCTTTGTTATCGGAGGATATTTCCTTTGGCCCTATAGTCTTCAAAGGGATCCGAAATATCTGTTCTCAGATTCCACAGAAATAAGGCTAGCAAAGAGATCCACGAAATACAGATATAACTCTGTGAGATGAATTAACAGAACACTAAGCAGTTTCTCAGAAAGCTTCTTTCCAGATTTCCTCTGAGGATATTTCCTTTTTCACCATAGCCCTCTAGGGGCTTCCAAATATCACTTTGCCAATTCCACAAGAACTGTCTTAGCAAAAGGCTTCTTGAGGGGAAAGCTGTAACTCTGTGAGATGATTTCACAGAACACAACGAATTTCTCTGAAAGCTTCTTTCTCTTTGTTACCGGAAGATATTTCCTTTGGTCCTATAGTCTTCAAACGGATCCGAAATATCTGTTCTCAGATTCCACAGAAATAAGGCTAGCAAAGAGATCCACGAAATACAGATGTAACTCTGTGAGATGAATTAACAGAACACTAAGCAGTTTCTCAGAAAGCTTCTTTCCAGATTTCATCTGGGGATATTTCCTTTTTCACCATAGCCCTCTGAGGGCTTCCAAATATCACTTTGCAAATTCCACAAGAACTTTCTTAGCGAAAGGCTTCTTGAGGGGAAAGCTGTAACTCTGTGAGATGATTTCACAGAACACAACAAAGTTTCTGAGAAAGCTTCTTTCTCTTTGTTATTGGAGAATATTTCCTTTGGCCCTATAGTCTTCAAACGGATCCGAAATATCTGTTCTCAGATTCCACAGAAATACGGCTAGCAATGAGATCCACGAAATAAACATGTAATTCAGTGAGATGAATTAACAGCACACTAAGCAGTTTCTCAGAAAGCTTCTTTCCAGATTTCCTCTGCGGATATTTCCTTTTTCACCATAGCCCTCTACGGGCTTACAAATATCACTTTGCCAATTCCACAAGAACTGTCTTAGCGAAAGGCTTCTTGTTGGGAAAGCTGTAACTCTGTGAGATGATTTCACAGAACACAACGAAGTTTCTCAGAAAGCTTCTTTCTCTTTGTTATCGGAGGATATTTCCTTTGGCCCTATAGTCTTCAAAGGGATCCGAAATATCTGTTCTCAGATTCCACAGAAATAAGGCTAGCAAAGAGATCCACGAAATAAAGATGTAATTCTGTGAGATGAATTAACAGAACACTAAGCAGTTTCTCAGAAAGCTTCTTTCCAGATTTCCTCTGAGGATATTTCCTTTTTCACCATAGCCCTCTATGGGCTTCCAAATATCACTTTGCCAATTCCACAAGAACTGTCTTAGCAAAAGGCTTCTTGTGGGGAAAGCTGTAACTCTGTGAGATGATTTCACAGAACACAACGAAGTTTCTCAGAAAGCTTCTTTCTCTTTGTTATCGGAGGATATTTCCTTTGGCCCTATAGTCTTCAAAGGGATCCGAAATATCTGTTCTCAGATTCCACAGAAATAAGGCTAGAAAAGAGATCCACTAAATAAAGCTGTAATTCTGTGAGATGAATTAACAGAACACTAAGCAGTTTCTCAGAAAGCTTCTTTCCAGATTTCCTCTGAGGATATTTCCTTTTTCACCATAGCCCTCTATGGGCTTCCAAATATCACTTTGCCAATTCCACAAGAACTGTCTTAGCGAAAGGCTTCTTGTGGGGAAAGCTGTAACTCTGTGAGATGATTTCACAGAACACAACGAAGTTTCTCAGAAAGCTTCTTTCTCTTTGTTATCGGAGGATATTTCCTTTGGCCCTATAGTCTTCAAAGGGATCCGAAATATCTGTTCTCAGATTCAACAGAAATAAGGCTAGCAAAGAGATCCACGAAATACAGATGTAACTCTGTGAGATGAATTAACAGAACACTAAGCAGTTTCTCAGAAAGCTTCTTTCCAGGTTTCCTCTGAGGATATTTCCTTTTTCACCATAGCCCTCTATGGGCTTCCAAATATCACTTTGCCAATTCCACAAGAACTGTCTAAGCGAAAGGCTTCTTGTGAGGAAAGCTGTGACTCTGTGAGATGATTTCACAGAACACAACGAAGTTTCTCAGAAAGCTTCTTTCTCTTTGTTATCGGAGGATATTTCCTTTGGCCCTATAGACTTCAAAGGGATCCGAAATATCTGTTCTCAGATTCCACAGAAATAAGTCTAGCAAAGAGATCCACGAAATACAGATGTAACTCTGTGAGATGAATTAACAGAACACTAAGCAGTTTCTCAGAAAGCTTCTTTCCAGATTTCATCTGGGGATATTTCCTTTTTCACCATAGCCCTCCATGGGCTTCCAAATATCACTTTGCCATTTCCACAAGAACTGTCTTAGCGAAAGGCATCTTGATGGGAAATCTCTAACTCTGTGAGATGATTTCACAGAACACAACGAAGTTTCTCAGACAGCTTCTTTCTCTTTGTTATCGGAGGATATTTCCTTTGGCCCTATAGTCTTCTAACGGATCAGAAATATCTATTCTCAGATTCCACAGAAATAAGGCTAGCAAAGAGATCCACGAAATAAAGATATAATTCTGTGAGATGAATTAACAGAACACTAAGCAGTTTCTCAGAATGCTTCTTTCCATATTTCCTCTGAGGATATTTCCTTTTTCACCATAGCCCTCTATGGGCTTCCAAATATCACTTTGCCAATTCTACAAGAATTGTCTTAGCGAAAGGCTTCTCGAGGGGAAAGCTGTAACTCTGTGAGATGATTTCACAGAACACAACGAAGTTTCTCAGAAAGCTTCTTTCTCTTTGTTATCGGAGGATATTTCCTTTGGCCCTATATTCTTCAAAGGGATCCGAAATATCTGTTCTCAGATTCAAGAGAAATAAGGCTAGCAAAGAGATCCTCAAAATACAGATGTAACTCTGTGAGATGAATTAACAGAATACTAAGCAGTTTCTCAGAAAGCTTCTTTCCAGATTTCATCTGGGGATATTTCCTTTTTCACTATAGCCCTATATGGGCTTCCAAATATCACTTTGCCAATTCCACAAGAACTTTCTTAGCGAAAGGCTTCTTGTGGGGAAAGCTGTAACTCTGTGAGATGATTTCACAGAACACAACGAAGTTTCTCAGAAAGCTTCTTTCTCTTTGTTATCGGAGGATATTTCCTTTGGCCCTATAGTCTTCAAAGGGATCCGAAATATCTGTTCTCAGATTCCACAGAAATAAGGCTAGCAAAGAGATCCACGAAATACAGATATAACTCTGTGAGATGAATTAACAGAACACTAAGCAGTTTCTCAGAAAGCTTCTTTCCAGATTTCCTCTGAGGATATTTCCTTTTTCACCATAGCCCTCTAGGGGCTTCCAAATATCACTTTGCCAATTCCACAAGAACTGTCTTAGCAAAAGGCTTCTTGAGGGGAAAGCTGTAACTCTGTGAGATGATTTCACAGAACACAACGAATTTCTCTGAAAGCTTCTTTCTCTTTGTTACCGGAAGATATTTCCTTTGGTCCTATAGTCTTCAAAGGAATCCGAAATATCTGTTCTCAGATTCCACAGAAATAAGGCTAGCAAAGAGATCCACGAAATACAGATGTAACTCTGTGAGATGAATTAACAGAACACTAAGCAGTTTTTCAGAAAGCTTCTTTCCAGATTTCATCTGAGGATATTTCCTTTTTCACGATAGCCCTCTATGGGCTTCCAAATATCACTTTGCCAATTCCAGAAGAACTGTCTTACCGAAAGGCTTCTTGAGGGGAAAGCTGTAACTCTGTGAGATGATTTCACAGAACACAAAGAAGTTTCTCAGAAAGCTTCTTTCTCTTTGTTATCGGAGGATATTTCCTTTGGCCCTATAGTCTTCAAAGGGATCCGAAATATCTGTTCTCAGATTCCACAGAAATAAGGCTAGCAAAGAGATCCACGAAATACAGATGTAACTCTGTGAGATGAATTAACAGAACACTAAGCAGTTTCTCAGAAAGCTTCTTTCCAGATTTCATCTGGGGATATTTCCTTTTTCACCATAGCCCTCTATGGGCTTCCAAATATCACGTTGCCAATTCCACAAGAACTGTCTTAGCGAAAGGCTTCTTGTGGGGAAAGCTGTAACTCTGTGAGATGATTTCACAGAACACAACGAAGTTTCTCAGAAAGCTTCTTTCTCTTTGTTATCGGAGGATATTTCCTTTGGCCCTATAGTCTTCAAAGGGATCCGAAATATCCGTTCTCAGATTCCACAGAAATAAGGCTAGCAAAGAGATCCACGAAATACAGATGTAACTCTGTGAGATGAATTAACAGAACACTAAGCAGTTTCTCAGAAAGCTTCTTTCCAGATTTCCTCTGAGGATATTTCCTTTTTCACCATAGCCCTCTATGGGCTTCCAAATATCACTTTGCCAATTCCACAAGAACTGTCTTAGCGAAAGGCTTCTTGTGGGGAAAGCTATAACTCTGTGAGATGATTTCACAGAACACAACGAAGTTTCTCAGAAAGCTTCTTTCTCTTTGTTATCGGAGGATATTTCCTTTGGCCCTATAGTCTTCAAAGGGATCCGAAATATCTGTTCTCAGATTCAACAGAAATAAGGCTAGCAAAGAGATCCACGAAATACAGATGTAACTCTGTGAGATGAATTAACAGAACACTAAGCAGTTTCTCAGAAAGCTTCTTTCCAGATTTCATCTGGGGATATTTCCTTTTTCACTATAGCCCTATACGGGCTTCCAAATATCACTTTGCCAATTCCACAAGAACTTTCTTAGCGAAAGGCTTCTTGTGGGGAAAGCTGTAACTCTGTGAGATGATTTCACAGAACACAACGAAGTTTCTCAGAAAGCTTCTTTCTCTTTGTTATCGGAGGATATTTCCTTTGGCCCTATAGTCTTCAAAGGGATCCGAAATATCTGTTCTCAGATTCCACAGAAATAAGGCTAGCAAAGAGATCCACGAAATACAGATGTAACTCTGTGAGATGAATTAACAGAACACTAAGCAGTTTCTCAGAAAGCTTCTTTCCAGATTTCCTCTGAGGATATTTCCTTTTTCACTATAGCCCTCTAGGGGCTTCCAAATATCACTTTGCCAATTCCACAAGAACTGTCTTAGCAACAGGCTTCTTGAGGGGAAAGCTGTAACTCTGTGAGATGATTTCACAGAACACAACGAATTTCTCTGAAAGCTTCTTTCTCTTTGTTACCGGAAGATATTTCCTTTGGTCCTATAGTCTTCAAAGGAATCCGAAATATCTGTCCTCAGATTCCACAGAAATAAGGCTAGCAAAGAGATCCACGTAATACAGATGTAACTCTGTGAGATGCATTAACAGAACACTAAGCAGTTTTTCAGAAAGCTTCTTTCCAGATTTCATCTGAGGATATTTCCTTTTTCACGATAGCCCTCTATGGGCTTCCAAATATCACTTTGCCAATTCCAAAAGAACTGTCTTACCGAAAGGCTTCCAGAGGGGAAAGCTGTAACTCTGTGAGATGATTTCACAGAACACAAAGAAGTTTCTCAGAAAGCTTCTTTCTCTTTGTTATCGGAGGATATTTCCTTTGGCCCTATAGTCTTCAAAGGGATCCGAAATATCTGTTCTCAGATTCCACAGAAATAAGGCTAGCAAACAGATCCACGAAATACAGAGGTAACTCTGTGAGATGAATTAACAGAACACTAAGCAGTTTCTCAGAAAGCTTCTTTCCAGATTTCCTCTGAGGATATTTCCTTTTTCACCATAGCCCTCTATGGGTTTCCAAATATCACTTTGCCAATTCCACAAGAACAGTCCTGGCGAAAGGCTTCTTGAGGGGAAAGCTGTAACTCTGTGAGATGATTTCACAGAACACAACGAAGTTTCTGAGAAAGCTTCTTTCTCTTTGTTATTGGAGAATATTTCCTTTGGCCCTATAGTCTTCAAACGGATCCGAAATATCTGTTCTCAGATTCCACAGAAATACGGCTAGCAATGAGATCCACGAAATAAACATGTAATTCAGTGAGATGAATTAACAGCACTCTAAGCAGTTTCTCAGAAAGCTTCTTTCCAGATTTCCTCTGCGGATATTTCCTTTTTCACCATAGCCCTCTACGGGCTTCCAAATATCACTTTGCCAATTCCACAAGAACTGTCTTAGCGAAAGGCTTCTTGTTGGGAAAGCTGTAACTCTGTGAGATGATTTCACAGAACACAACGAAGTTTCTCAGAAAGCTTCTTTCTCTTTGTTATCGGAGGATATTTCCTTTGGCCCTATAGTCTTCAAAGGGATCCGAAATATCTGTTCTCAGATTCCACAGAAATAAGGGTAGCAAAGAGATCCACTAAATAAAGATGTAATTCTGTGAGATGAATTAACAGAACACTAAGCAGTTTCTCAGAGAGCTTCTTTCCAGATTTCCTCTGAGGATATTTCCTTTTTCAACATAGCCCTCTAAGGGCTTCCAAATATCACTTTGCCAATTCCACAAGAACTGTCTTAGCGAAAGGCTTCTTGTGGGGAAAGCTGTAACTCTGTGAGATGATTTCACAGAACACAACGAAGTTTCTCAGAAAGCTTCTTTCTCTTTGTTATCGGAGGATATTTCCTTTGGCCCTATAGTCTTCAAAGGGATCCGAAATATCTGTTCTCTGATTCCACAGAAATAAGGCTAGCAAAGAGATCCACGGAATACAGATGTAACTCTGTGAGATGAATTAACAGAACACTAAGCAGTTTCTCAGAAAGCTTCTTTCCAGATTTCCTCTGAGGATATTTCCTTTTTCACCATAGCCCTCTATGGGCTTCCAAATATCACTTTGCCAATTCCACAAGAACTGTCTTAGTGAAAGGCTTCTTGAGGGGAAAGCTGTAACTCTGTGAGATGATTTCACAGAACACAACGAAGTTTCTCAGAAAGCTTCTTTCTCTTTGTTATCGGAGGATATTTCCTTTGGCCCTATAGTCTTCAAAGGGATCCGAAATATCTGTTCTCAGATTCAACAGAAATAAGTCTAGCAAAGAGATCCACGAAATACAGATGTAACTCTGTGAGATGAATTAACAGAACACTAAGCAGTTTCTCAGAAAGCTTCTTTCCAGATTTCCTCTGAGGATATTTCCTTTTTCACCATAGCCCTCTATGGGCTTCCAAATATCACTTTGGCAATTCCACAAGAACTGTCTAAGCGAAAGGCTTCTTGTGAGGAAAGCTGTGACTCTGTGAGATGATTTCACAGAACACAACGAAGTTTCTCAGAAAGCTTCTTTCTCTTTGATATCGGAGGATATTTCCTTTGGCCCTATAGTCTTCAAAGGGATCCGAAATATCTGTTCTCAGATTCCACAGAAATAAGTCTAGCAAAGAGATCCACGAAATACAGATGTAACTCTGTGAGATGAATTAACAGAACACTAAGCAGTTTCTCAGAAAGCTTCTTTCCAGATTTCATCTGGGGATATTTCCTTTTTCACCATAGCCCTCTATGGGCTTCCAAATATCACTTTGCCATTTCCACAAGAACTGTCTTAGCGAAAGGCTTCTTGATGGGAAATCTGTAACTCTGTGAGATGATTTCACAGAACACAACGAAGTTTCTCAGACAGCTTCTTTCTCTTTGTTATCGGAGGATATTTCCTTTGGCCCTATAGTCTTCAAACGGATCAGAAATATCTATTCTCAGATTCCACAGAAATAAGGCTAGCAAAGAGATCCACGAAATAAAGATGTAATTCTGTGAGATGAATTAACAGAACACTAAGCAGTTTCTCAGAATGCTTCTTTCCATATTTCCTCTGAGGATATTTCCTTTTTCACCATAGCCCTCTATGGGCTTCCAAATATCACTTTGCCAATTCTACAAGAATTGTCTTAGCGAAAGGCTTCTCGAGGGGAAAGCTGTAACTCTGTGAGATGATTTCACAGAACACAACGAAGTTTCTCAGAAAGCTTCTTTCTCTTTGTTATCGGAGGATATTTCCTTTGGCCCTATAGACTTCAAAGGGATCCGAAATATCTGTTCTCAGATTCAACAGAAATAAGGCTAGCAAAGAGATCCACGAAATACAGATGTAACTCTGTGAGATGAATTAACAGAACACTAAGCAGTTTCTCAGAAAGCTTCTTTCCAGATTTCATCTGGGGATATTTCCTTTTTCACCATAGCCCTCTGAGGGCTTCCAAATATCACTTTGCCATTTCCACAAGAACTGTCTTAGCGAAAGGCTTCTTGATGGGAAATCTGTAACTGTGTGAGATGATTTAACAGAACACAACGAAGTTTCTCAGACAGCTTCTTTCTCTTTCTTATCGGAGGATATTTCCTTTGGCCCTATAGTCTTCAAACGGATCCGAAATATCTATTCTCAGATTCCACAGAAATAAGGCTAGCAAAGAGATCCACGAAATAAAGATGTAATTCTGTGAGATGAATTAACAGAACACGAAGCAGTTTCTCAGAATGCTTCTTTCCAGATTTCCTCTGAGGATATTTCCTTTTTCACCATAGCCCTCTATGGGCTTCCAAATATCACTTTGCCAATTCTACAAGAATTGTCTTAGCGAAAGGCTTCTCGAGGAGAAAGCTGTAACTCTGTGAGATGATTTCACAGAACACAACGAAGTTTCTCAGAAAGCTTCTTTCTCTTTGTTATCGGAGGATATTTCCTTTGTCCCTATAGTCTTCAAAGGGATCCGAAATATCTGTTCTCAGATTCCACAGAAATAAAGCTAGCAAAGGGATCCACGAAATAAAGATGTAACTCTGTGAGATGAATTAACAGAACACTAAGCAGTTTCTCAGAAAGCCTCTTTCCAGATTTCATCTGAGGATATTTGCTTTTTCACCATACCCCTCTATGGGCTTCCAAATATCACTTTGCCAATTCCACAAGAACTGTCTTAGCGAAAGGCTTCTTGTGGGGAAAGCTGTAACTCTGTGAGATGATTTCACAGAACACAACGAAGTTTCTCAGAAAGCTTCTTTCTCTTTGTTATCGGAGGATATTTCCTTTGGCCCTATAGTCTTCAAAGGGATCCGAAATATCTGTTCTCAGATTCAACAGAAATAAGGCTAGCAAAGAGATCCACGAAATACAGAGGTAACTCTGTGAGATTAATTAACAGAACACTAAGCAGTTTCTCAGAAAGCTTCTTTCCAGATTTCCTCTGAGGATATTTCCTTTTTCAACATAGCCCTCTATGGGCTTCCAAATATCACTTTGCCAATTCCACAAGAACTGTCTTAGCGAAAGGCTTCTTGTGGGGAATGCTGTAACTCTGTGAGATGATTTCACAGAACACAACGAAGTTTCTCAGAAAGCTTCTTTCTCTTTGTTATCGGAGGATATTTCCTTTGGCCCTATAGTCTTCAAAGGGATCCGTAATATCTGTTCTCAGATTCCACAGAAATAAGGCTAGCAAAGAGATCCACTAAATAAAGATGTAACTCTGTGAGATGAATTAAGAGAACACTAAGCAGTTTCTCAGAAAGCTTCTTTCCAGATTTCATCTGAGGATATTTCCTTTTTCACCATAGCCCTCTATGGGCTTCCAAATATCACTTTGCCAATTCCACAAGAACTGTCTTAGCGAAAGGCTTCTTGTGGGGAAAGCTGTAACTCTGTGAGATGATTTCACAGAACACAACGAAGTTTCTCAGAAAGCTTCTTTCTCTTTGTTATCGGAGGATATTTCCTTTGGCCCTATAGTCTTCAAAGGGATCCGAAATATCTGTTCTCAGATTCCACAGAAATAAGGCTAGCAAAGAGATCCACTAAATAAAGATGTAATTCTGTGAGATGAATTAAAAGAACACTAAGCAGTTTCTCAGAAAGCTTCTTTCCAGATTTCCTCTGAGGATATTTCCTTTTTCACCATAGCCCTCTATGGGCTTCCAAATATCACTTTGCCAATTCCACAAGAACTGTCTTAGCGAAAGGCTTCTTGTGGGGAAAGCTGTAACTCTGTGAGATGATTTCACAGAACACAACGAAGTTTCTCAGAAAGCTTCTTTCTCTGTGTTATCGGAGGATATTTCCTTTGGCCCTATAGTCTTCAAAGGGATCCGAAATATCTGTTCTCAGATTCAACAGAAATAAGGCTAGCAAAGAGATCCACGAAATACAGATGTAACTCTGTGAGATGAATTAACAGAACACTAAGCAGTTTCTCAGAAAGCTTCTTTCCAGATTTCCTCTGAGGATATTTCCTTTTTCACCATAGCCCTCTATGGGCTTCCAAATATCACTTTGCCAATTCCACAAGAACTGTCTAAGCGAAAGGCTTCTTGTGAGGAAAGCTGTGACTCTGTGAGATGATTTCACAGAACACAACGAAGTTTCTCAGAAAGCTTCTTTCTCTTTGTTATCGGAGGATATTTCCTTTGGCCCTATAGTCTTCAAAGGGATCCGAAATATCTGTTCTCAGATTCCACAGAAATAAGTCTAGCAAAGAGATCCACGAAATACAGATGTAACTCTGTGAGATGAATTAACAGAACACTAAGCAGTTTCTCAGAAAGCTTCTTTCCAGATTTCATCTGGGGATATTTCCTTTTTCACCATAGCCCTCTTTGGGCTTCCAAATATCACTTTGCCATTTCCACAAGAACTGTCTTAGCGAAAGGCTTCTTGATGGGAAATCTGTAACTCTGTGAGATGATTTCACAGAACACAACGAAGTTTCTCAGACAGCTTCTTTCTCTTTGTTATCGGAGGATATTTCCTTTGGCCCTATAGTCTTCAAACGGATCAGAAATATCTATTCTCAGATTCCACAGAAATAAGGCTAGCAAAGAGATCCACGAAATAAAGATGTAATTCTGTGAGATGAATTAACAGAACACTAAGCAGTTTCTCAGAATGCTTCTTTCCATATTTCCTCTGAGGATATTTCCTTTTTCACCATAGCCCTCTATGGGCTTCCAAATATCACTTTGCCAATTCTACAAGAATTGTCTTAGCGAAAGGCTTCTCGAGGGGAAAGCTGTAACTCTGTGAGATGATTTCACAGAACACAACGAAGTTTCTCAGAAAGCTTCTTTCTCTTTGTTATCGGAGGATATTTCCTTTGGCCCTATAGTCTTCAAAGGGATCCGAAATATCTGTTCTCAGATTCAACAGAAATAAGGCTAGCAAAGAGATCCTCAAAATACAGATGTAACTCTGTGAGATGAATTAACAGAACACTAAGCAGTTTCTCAGAAAGCTTCTTTCCAGATTTCATCTGGGGATATTTCCTTTTTCACTATAGCCCTATATGGGCTTCCAAATATCACTTTGCCAATTCCACAAGAACTTTCTTAGCGAAAGGCTTCTTGTGGGGAAAGCTGTAACTCTGTGAGATGATTTCACAGAACACAACGAAGTTTCTCAGAAAGCTTCTTTCTCTTTGTTATCGGAGGATATTTCCTTTGGCCCTATAGTCTTCAAAGGGATCCGAAATATCTGTTCTCAGATTCCACAGAAATAAGGCTAGCAAAGAGATCCACGAAATACAGATATAACTCTGTGAGATGAATTAACAGAACACTAAGCAGTTTCTCAGAAAGCTTCTTTCCAGATTTCCTCTGAGGATATTTCCTTTTTCACCATAGCCCTCTAGGGGCTTCCAAATATCACTTTGCCAATTCCACAAGAACTGTCTTAGCAAAAGGCTTCTTGAGGGGAAAGCTGTAACTCTGTGAGATGATTTCACAGAACACAACGAATTTCTCTGAAAGCTTCTTTCTCTTTGTTACCGGAAGATATTTCCTTTGGTCCTATAGTCTTCAAACGGATCCGAAATATCTGTTCTCAGATTCCACAGAAATAAGGCAAGCAAAGAGATCCACGAAATACAGATGTAACTCTGTGAGATGAATTAACAGAACACTAAGCAGTTTCTCAGAAAGCTTCTTTCCAGATTTCATCTGGGGATATTTCCTTTTTCACCATAGCCCTCTGAGGGCTTCCAAATATCACTTTGCAAATTCCACAAGAACTTTCTTAGCGAAAGGCTTCTTGAGGGGAAAGCTGTAACTCTGTGAGATGATTTCACAGAACACAACAAAGTTTCTGAGAAAGCTTCTTTCTCTTTGTTATTGGAGAATATTTCCTTTGGCCCTATAGTCTTCAAACGGATCCGAAATATCTGTTCTCAGATTCCACAGAAATACGGCTAGCAATGAGATCCACGAAATAAACATGTAATTCAGTGAGATGAATTAACAGCACACTAAGCAGTTTCTCAGAAAGCTTCTTTCCAGATTTCCTCTGCGGATATTTCCTTTTTCACCATAGCCCTCTACGGGCTTACAAATATCACTTTGCCAATTCCACAAGAACTGTCTTAGCGAAAGGCTTCTTGTTGGGAAAGCTGTAACTCTGTGAGATGATTTCACAGAACACAACGAAGTTTCTCAGAAAGCTTCTTTCTCTTTGTTATCGGAGGATATTTCCTTTGGCCCTATAGTCTTCAAAGGGATCCGAAATATCTGTTCTCAGATTCCACAGAAATAAGGCTAGCAAAGAGATCCACGAAATAAAGATGTAATTCTGTGAGATGAATTAACAGAACACTAAGCAGTTTCTCAGAAAGCTTCTTTCCAGATTTCCTCTGAGGATATTTCCTTTTTCACCATAGCCCTCTATGGGCTTCCAAATATCACTTTGCCAATTCCACAAGAACTGTCTTAGCAAAAGGCTTCTTGTGGGGAAAGCTGTAACTCTGTGAGATGATTTCACAGAACACAAAGAAGTTTCTCAGAAAGCTTCTTTCTCTTTGTTATCGGAGGATATTTCCTTTGGCCCTATAGTCTTCAAAGGGATCCGAAATATCTGTTCTCAGATTCCACAGAAATAAGGCTAGAAAAGAGATCCACTAAATAAAGCTGTAATTCTGTGAGATGAATTAACAGAACACTAAGCAGTTTCTCAGAAAGCTTCTTTCCAGATTTCCTCTGAGGATATTTCCTTTTTCACCATAGCCCTCTATGGGCTTCCAAATATCACTTTGCCAATTCCACAAGAACTGTCTTAGCGAAAGGCTTCTTGTGGGGAAAGCTGTAATTCGGTGAGATGATTTCACAGAACACAACGAAGTTTCTCAGAAAGCTTCTTTCTCTTTGTTATCGGAGGATATTTCCTTTGGCCCTATAGTCTTCAAAGGGATCCGAAATATCTGTTCTCAGATTCAACAGAAATAAGGCTAGCAAAGAGATCCACGAAATACAGATGTAACTCTGTGAGATGAATTAACAGAACACTAAGCAGTTTCTCAGAAAGCTTCTTTCCAGATTTCCTCTGAGGATATTTCCTTTTTCACCATAGCCCTCTATGGGCTTCCAAATATCACTTTGCCAATTCCACAAGAACTGTCTAAGCGAAAGGCTTCTTGTGAGGAAAGCTGTGACTCTGTGAGATGATTTCACAGAACACAACGAAGTTTCTCAGAAAGCTTCTTTCTCTTTGTTATCGGAGGATATTTCCTTTGGCCCTATAGACTTCAAAGGGATCCGAAATATCTGTTCTCAGATTCCACAGAAATAAGTCTAGCAAAGAGATCCACGAAATACAGATGTAACTCTGTGAGATGAATTAACAGAACACTAAGCAGTTTCTCAGAAAGCTTCTTTCCAGATTTCATCTGGGGATATTTCCTTTTTCACCATAGCCCTCTATGGGCTTCCAAATATCACTTTGCCATTTCCACAAGAACTGTCTTAGCGAAAGGCTTCTTGATGGGAAATCTCTAACTCTGTGAGATGATTTCACAGAACACAACGAAGTTTCTCAGACAGCTTCTTTCTCTTTGTTATCGGAGGATATTTCCTTTGGCCCTATAGTCTTCTAACGGATCAGAAATATCTATTCTCAGATTCCACAGAAATAAGGCTAGCAAAGAGATCCACGAAATAAAGATATAATTCTGTGAGATGAATTAACAGAACACTAAGCAGTTTCTCAGAATGCTTCTTTCCATATTTCCTCTGAGGATATTTCCTTTTTCACCATAGCCCTCTATGGGCTTCCAAATATCACTTTGCCAATTCTACAAGAATTGTCTTAGCGAAAGGCTTCTCGAGGGGAAAGCTGTAACTCTGTGAGATGATTTCACAGAACACAACGAAGTTTCTCAGAAAGCTTCTTTCTCTTTGTTATCGGAGGATATTTCCTTTGGCCCTATATTCTTCAAAGGGATCCGAAATATCTGTTCTCAGATTCAAGAGAAATAAGGCTAGCAAAGAGATCCTCAAAATACAGATGTAACTCTGTGAGATGAATTAACAGAATACTAAGCAGTTTCTCAGAAAGCTTCTTTCCAGATTTCATCTGGGGATATTTCCTTTTTCACTATAGCCCTATATGGGCTTCCAAATATCACTTTGCCAATTCCACAAGAACTTTCTTAGCGAAAGGCTTCTTGTGGGGAAAGCTGTAACTCTGTGAGATGATTTCACAGAACACAACGAAGTTTCTCAGAAAGCTTCTTTCTCTTTGTTATCGGAGGATATTTCCTTTGGCCCTATAGTCTTCAAAGGGATCCGAAATATCTGTTCTCAGATTCCACAGAAATAAGGCTAGCAAAGAGATCCACGAAATACAGATATAACTCTGTGAGATGAATTAACAGAACACTAAGCAGTTTCTCAGAAAGCTTCTTTCCAGATTTCCTCTGAGGATATTTTCTTTTTCACCATAGCCCTCTAGGGGCTTCCAAATATCACTTTGCCAATTCCACAAGAACTGTCTTAGCAAAAGGCTTCTTGAGGGGAAAGCTGTAACTCTGTGAGATGATTTCACAGAACACAACGAATTTCTCTGAAAGCTTCTTTCTCTTTGTTACCGGAAGATATTTCCTTTGGTCCTATAGTCTTCAAAGGAATCCGAAATATCTGTTCTCAGATTCCACAGAAATAAGGCTAGCAAAGAGATCCACGAAATACAGATGTAACTCTGTGAGATGAATTAACAGAACACTAAGCAGTTTTTCAGAAAGCTTCTTTCCAGATTTCATCTGAGGATATTTCCTTTTTCACGATAGCCCTCTATGGGCTTCCAAATATCACTTTGCCAATTCCAGAAGAACTGTCTTACCGAAAGGCTTCTTGAGGGGAAAGCTGTAACTCTGTGAGATGATTTCACAGAACACAAAGAAGTTTCTCAGAAAGCTTCTTTCTCTTTGTTATCGGAGGATATTTCCTTTGGCCCTATAGTCTTCAAAGGGATCCGAAATATCTGTTCTCAGATTCCACAGAAATAAGGCTAGCAAAGAGATCCACGAAATACAGATGTAACTCTGTGAGATGAATTAACAGAACACTAAGCAGTTTCTCAGAAAGCTTCTTTCCAGATTTCATCTGGGGATATTTCCTTTTTCACCATAGCCCTCTATGGGCTTCCAAATATCACGTTGCCAATTCCACAAGAACTGTCTTAGCGAAAGGCTTCTTGTGGGGAAAGCTGTAACTCTGTGAGATGATTTCACAGAACACAACGAAGTTTCTCAGAAAGCTTCTTTCTCTTTGTTATCGGAGGATATTTCCTTTGGCCCTATAGTCTTCAAAGGGATCCGAAATATCCGTTCTCAGATTCCACAGAAATAAGGCTAGCAAAGAGATCCACGAAATACAGATGTAACTCTGTGAGATGAATTAACAGAACACTAAGCAGTTTCTCAGAAAGCTTCTTTCCAGATTTCCTCTGAGGATATTTCCTTTTTCACCATAGCCCTCTATGGGCTTCCAAATATCACTTTGCCAATTCCACAAGAACTCTCTTAGCGAAAGGCTTCTTGTGGGGAAAGCTATAACTCTGTGAGATGATTTCACAGAACACAACGAAGTTTCTCAGAAAGCTTCTTTCTCTTTGTTATCGGAGGATATTTCCTTTGGCCCTATAGTCTTCAAAGGGATCCGAAATATCTGTTCTCAGATTCAACAGAAATAAGGCTAGCAAAGAGATCCACGAAATACAGATGTAACTCTGTGAGATGAATTAACAGAACACTAAGCAGTTTCTCAGAAAGCTTCTTTCCAGATTTCATCTGGGGATATTTCCTTTTTCACTATAGCCCTATACGGGCTTCCAAATATCACTTTGCCAATTCCACAAGAACTTTCTTAGCGAAAGGCTTCTTGTGGGGAAAGCTGTAACTCTGTGAGATGATTTCACAGAACACAACGAAGTTTCTCAGAAAGCTTCTTTCTCTTTGTTATCGGAGGATATTTCCTTTGGCCCTATAGTCTTCAAAGGGATCCGAAATATCTGTTCTCAGATTCCACAGAAATAAGGCTAGCAAAGAGATCCACGAAATACAGATGTAACTCTGTGAGATGAATTAACAGAACACTAAGCAGTTTCTCAGAAAGCTTCTTTCCAGATTTCCTCTGAGGATATTTCCTTTTTCACTATAGCCCTCTAGGGGCTTCCAAATATCACTTTGCCAATTCCACAAGAACTGTCTTAGCAACAGGCTTCTTGAGGGGAAAGCTGTAACTCTGTGAGATGATTTCACAGAACACAACGAATTTCTCTGAAAGCTTCTTTCTCTTTGTTACCGGAAGATATTTCCTTTGGTCCTATAGTCTTCAAAGGAATCCGAAATATCTGTCCTCAGATTCCACAGAAATAAGGCTAGCAAAGAGATCCACGAAATACAGATGTAACTCTGTGAGATGCATTAACAGAACACTAAGCAGTTTTTCAGAAAGCTTCTTTCCAGATTTCATCTGAGGATATTTCCTTTTTCACGATAGCCCTCTATGGGCTTCCAAATATCACTTTGCCAATTCCAAAAGAACTGTCTTACCGAAAGGCTTCCAGAGGGGAAAGCTGTAACTCTGTGAGATGATTTCACAGAACACAAAGAAGTTTCTCAGAAAGCTTCTTTCTCTTTGTTATCGGAGGATATTTCCTTTGGCCCTATAGTCTTCAAAGGGATCCGAAATATCTGTTCTCAGATTCCACAGAAATAAGGCTAGCAAACAGATCCACGAAATACAGAGGTAACTCTGTGAGATGAATTAACAGAACACTAAGCAGTTTCTCAGAAAGCTTCTTTCCAGATTTCCTCTGAGGATATTTCCTTTTTCACCATAGCCCTCTATGGGTTTCCAAATATCACTTTGCCAATTCCACAAGAACAGTCCTGGCGAAAGGCTTCTTGAGGGGAAAGCTGTAACTCTGTGAGATGATTTCACAGAACACAACGAAGTTTCTGAGAAAGCTTCTTTCTCTTTGTTATTGGAGAATATTTCCTTTGGCCCTATAGTCTTCAAACGGATCCGAAATATCTGTTCTCAGATTCCACAGAAATACGGCTAGCAATGAGATCCACGAAATAAACATGTAATTCAGTGAGATGAATTAACAGCACTCTAAGCAGTTTCTCAGAAAGCTTCTTTCCAGATTTCCTCTGCGGATATTTCCTTTTTCACCATAGCCCTCTACGGGCTTCCAAATATCACTTTGCCAATTCCACAAGAACTGTCTTAGCGAAAGGCTTCTTGTTGGGAAAGCTGTAACTCTGTGAGATGATTTCACAGAACACAACGAAGTTTCTCAGAAAGCTTCTTTCTCTTTGTTATCGGAGGATATTTCCTTTGGCCCTATAGTCTTCAAAGGGATCCGAAATATCTGTTCTCAGATTCCACAGAAATAAGGGTAGCAAAGAGATCCACTAAATAAAGATGTAATTCTGTGAGATGAATTAACAGAACACTAAGCAGTTTCTCAGAGAGCTTCTTTCCAGATTTCCTCTGAGGATATTTCCTTTTTCAACATAGCCCTCTAAGGGCTTCCAAATATCACTTTGCCAATTCCACAAGAACTGTCTTAGCGAAAGGCTTCTTGTGGGGAAAGCTGTAACTCTGTGAGATGATTTCACAGAACACAACGAAGTTTCTCAGAAAGCTTCTTTCTCTTTGTTATCGGAGGATATTTCCTTTGGCCCTATAGTCTTCAAAGGGATCCGAAATATCTGTTCTCTGATTCCACAGAAATAAGGCTAGCAAAGAGATCCACGGAATACAGATGTAACTCTGTGAGATGAATTAACAGAACACTAAGCAGTTTCTCAGAAAGCTTCTTTCCAGATTTCCTCTGAGGATATTTCCTTTTTCACCATAGCCCTCTATGGGCTTCCAAATATCACTTTGCCAATTCCACAAGAACTGTCTTAGTGAAAGGCTTCTTGAGGGGAAAGCTGTAACTCTGTGAGATGATTTCACAGAACACAACGAAGTTTCTCAGAAAGCTTCTTTCTCTTTGTTATCGGAGGATATTTCCTTTGGCCCTATAGTCTTCAAAGGGATCCGAAATATCTGTTCTCAGATTCAACAGAAATAAGTCTAGCAAAGAGATCCACGAAATACAGATGTAACTCTGTGAGATGAATTAACAGAACACTAAGCAGTTTCTCAGAAAGCTTCTTTCCAGATTTCCTCTGAGGATATTTCCTTTTTCACCATAGCCCTCTATGGGCTTCCAAATATCACTTTGCCAATTCCACAAGAACTGTCTAAGCGAAAGGCTTCTTGTGAGGAAAGCTGTGACTCTGTGAGATGATTTCACAGAACACAACGAAGTTTCTCAGAAAGCTTCTTTCTCTTTGATATCGGAGGATATTTCCTTTGGCCCTATAGTCTTCAAAGGGATCCGAAATATCTGTTCTCAGATTCCACAGAAATAAGTCTAGCAAAGAGATCCACGAAATACAGATGTAACTCTGTGAGATGAATTAACAGAACACTAAGCAGTTTCTCAGAAAGCTTCTTTCCAGATTTCATCTGGGGATATTTCCTTTTTCACCATAGCCCTCTATGGGCTTCCAAATATCACTTTGCCATTTCCACAAGAACTGTCTTAGCGAAAGGCTTCTTGATGGGAAATCTGTAACTCTGTGAGATGATTTCACAGAACACAACGAAGTTTCTCAGACAGCTTCTTTCTCTTTGTTATCGGAGGATATTTCCTTTGGCCCTATAGTCTTCAAACGGATCAGAAATATCTATTCTCAGATTCCACAGAAATAAGGCTAGCAAAGAGATCCACGAAATACAGATGTAACTCTGTGAGATGAATTAACAGAACACTAAGCAGTTTCTCAGAATGCTTCTTTCCATATTTCCTCTGAGGATATTTCCTTTTTCACCATAGCCCTCTATGGGCTTCCAAATATCACTTTGCCAATTCTACAAGAATTGTCTTAGCGAAAGGCTTCTCGAGGGGAAAGCTGTAACTCTGTGAGATGATTTCACAGAACACAACGAAGTTTCTCAGAAAGCTTCTTTCTCTTTGTTATCGGAGGATATTTCCTTTGGCCCTATAGACTTCAAAGGGATCCGAAATATCTGTTCTCAGATTCAACAGAAATAAGGCTAGCAAAGAGATCCACGAAATACAGATGTAACTCTGTGAGATGAATTAACAGAACACTAAGCAGTTTCTCAGAAAGCTTCTTTCCAGATTTCATCTGGGGATATTTCCTTTTTCACTATAGCCCTATATGGGCTTCCAAATATCACTTTGCCAATTCCACAAGAACTTTCTTAGCGAAAGGCTTCTTGTGGGGAAAGCTGTAACTCTGTGAGATGATTTCACAGAACACAACGAAGTTTCTCAGAAAGCTTCTTTCTCTTTGTTATCGGAGGATATTTCCTTTGGCCCTATAGTCTTCAAAGGGATCCGAAATATCTGTTCTCAGATTCCACAGAAATAAGGCTAGCAAAGAGATCCACGAAATACAGATGTAACTCTGTGAGATGAATTAACAGAACACTAAGCAGTTTCTCAGAAAGCTTCTTTCCAGATTTCCTCTGAGGATATTTCCTTTTTCACCATAGCCCTCTAGGGGCTTCCAAATATCACTTTGCCAATTCCACAAGAACTGTCTTAGCAAAAGGCTTCTTGAGGGGAAAGCTGTAACTTTGTGAGATGATTTCACAGAACACAACGAATTTCTCTGAAAGATTCTTTCTCTTTGTTACCGGAAGATATTTCCTTTGGTCCTATAGTCTTCAAAGGAATCCGAAATATCTGTTCTCAGATTCCACAGAAATAAGGCTAGCAAAGAGATCCACGAAATGCAGATGTAACTCTGTGAGATGAATTAACAGAACACTAAGCAGTTTTTCAGAAAGCTTCTTTCCAGATTTCATCTGAGGATATTTCCTTTTCACGATAGCCCTCTATGGGCTTCCAAATATCACTTTGTCTATTCCAGAAGAACTGTCTTACCGAAAGGCTTCTTGAGGGGAAAGCTGTAACTCTGTGAGATGATTTCACAGAACACAAAGAAGTTTCTCAGAAAGCTTCTTTCTCTTTTTTATCGGAGGATATTTCCTTTGGCCCTATAGTCTTCAAAGGGATCCGAAATATCTGTTCTCAGATTCCACAGAAATAAGGCTAGCAAACAGATCCACGAAATACAGATGTAACTCTGTGAGATGAATTAACAGAACACTAAGCAGTTTCTCAGAAAGCTTCTTTCCAGATTTCCTCTGAGGATATTTCCTTTTTCACCATAGCCCTCTATGGGTTTCCAAATATCACTTTGCCAATTCCACAAGAACTGTCCTGGCGAAAGGCTTCTTGAGGGGAAAGCTGTAACTCTGTGAGATGATTTCACAGAACACAACGAAGTTTCTGAGAAAGCTTCTTTCTCTTTGTTATTGGAGAATATTTCCTTTGACCCTATAGTCTTCAAACGGATCCGAAATATCTGTTCTCAGATTCCACAGAAATAAGGCTAGCAAAGAGATGCACTAAATAAAGATGTAATTCTGTGAGATGAATTAACAGAACACTAAGCAGTTTCTCAGAAAGCTTCTTTCCAGATTTCCTCTGAGGATATTTCCTTTTTCAACATAGCCCTCTATGGGCTTCCAAATATCACTTTGCCAATTCCACAAGAACTGTCTTAGCGAAAGGCTTCTTGTGGGGAAAGCTGTAACTCTGTGAGATGATTTCACAGAACACAACGAAGTTTCTCAGAAAGCTTCTTTCTCTTTGTTATGGGAGGATATTTCCTTTGGCCCTATAGTCTTCAAAGGGATCCGAAATATCTGTTCTCAGATTCCACAGAAATAAGGCTAGCAAAGAGATCCACGAAATACAGAAGTAACTCTGTGAGATGAATTAACAGAACACTAAGCAGTTTCTCAGAAAGCTTCTTTCCAGATTTCCTCTGAGGATATTTCCTTTTTCACCATAGCCCTCTATGGGCTTCCAAATATCACTTTGCCAATTCCACAAGAACTGTCTTAGCGAAAGGCATCTTGAGGGGAACGCTGTAACTCTGTGAGATGATTTCACAGAACACAACGAAGTTTCTCAGAAAGCTTCTTTCTCTTTGTTGTCGGAGGATATTTCCTTTGGCCCTATACTCTTCAAAGGGATCCGAAATATCTATTCTCAGATTCAACAGAAATAAGGCTAGCAAAGAGATCCACGAAATACAGATGTAACTCTGTGAGATGAATTAACACAACACTAAGCAGTTTCTCAGAAAGCTTCTTTCCAGATATCCTCTGAGGATATTTCCTTTTTCACCATAGCCCTCTAAGGGCTTCCAAATATCACTTTGCCAATTCCACAAGAACTGTCTAAACGAAAGGCTTCTTGTGAGGAAAGCTGTGACTCTGTGAGATGATTTCACAGAACACAACGAAGTTTCTCAGAAAGCTTCTTTCTCTTTGTTATCGGAGGATATTTCATTTGGCCGTATAGTCTTCAAACGGATCCGAAATATCTATTCTCAGATTCCACAGAAATAAAGCTAGCAAAGAGATCCAGGAAATAATGATGTAATTCTGTGAGATGAATTAACAGAACACTAAGCAGTTTCTCAGAAAGCTTCTTTCCAGATTTCATCTGAGGATATTTCCTTTTTCACCATAGCCCTCTATGGGCTTCCAAATATCACTTTGCCAATTCCACAAGAACTGTCTTAGCAAAAGGCTTCTTGAGGGGAAAGCTGTAACTCTGTGAGATGATTTCACAGAACACAAAGAAGTTTCTCAGAAAGCTTCTTTCTCTTTTTTATCGGAGGATATTTCCTTTGGCCCTATAGTCTTCAAAGGGATCCGAAATATCTGTTCTCAGATTCCACAGAAATAAGGCTAGCAAACAGATCCACGAAATACAGATGTAACTCTGTGAGATGAATTAACAGAACACTAAGCAGTTTCTCAGAAAGCTTCTTTCCAGATTTCCTCTGAGGATATTTCCTTTTTCACCATAGCCCTCTATGGGTTTCCAAATATCACTTTGCCAATTCCACAAGAACTGTCCTGGCGAAAGGCTTCTTGAGGGGAAAGCTGTAACTCTGTGAGATGATTTCACAGAACACAACGAAGTTTCTGAGAAAGCTTCTTTCTCTTTGTTATTGGAGAATATTTCCTTTGACCCTATAGTCTTCAAACGGATCCGAAATATCTGTTCTCAGATTCCACAGAAATAAGGCTAGCAAAGAGATGCACTAAATAAAGATGTAATTCTGTGAGATGAATTAACAGAACACTAAGCAGTTTCTCAGAAAGCTTCTTTCCAGATTTCCTCTGAGGATATTTCCTTTTTCAACATAGCCCTCTATGGGCTTCCAAATATCACTTTGCCAATTCCACAAGAACTGTCTTAGCGAAAGGCTTCTTGTGGGGAAAGCTGTAACTCTGTGAGATGATTTCACAGAACACAACGAAGTTTCTCAGAAAGCTTCTTTCTCTTTGTTATCGGAGGATATTTCCTTTGGCCCTATAGTCTTCAAAGGGATCCGAAATATCTGTTCTCAGATTCCACAGAAATAAGGCTAGCAAAGAGATCCACGAAATACAGAAGTAACTCTGTGAGATGAATTAACAGAACACTAAGCAGTTTCTCAGAAAGCTTCTTTCCAGATTTCCTCTGAGGATATTTCCTTTTTCACCATAGCCCTCTATGGGCTTCCAAATATCACTTTGCCAATTCCACAAGAACTGTCTTAGCGAAAGGCATCTTGAGGGGAACGCTGTAACTCTGTGAGATGATTTCACAGAACACAACGAAGTTTCTCAGAAAGCTTCTTTCTCTTTGTTGTCGGAGGATATTTCCTTTGGCCCTATACTCTTCAAAGGGATCCGAAATATCTATTCTCAGATTCAACAGAAATAAGGCTAGCAAAGAGATCCACGAAATACAGATGTAACTCTGTGAGATGAATTAACACAACACTAAGCAGTTTCTCAGAAAGCTTCTTTCCAGATATCCTCTGAGGATATTTCCTTTTTCACCATAGCCCTCTAAGGGCTTCCAAATATCACTTTGCCAATTCCACAAGAACTGTCTAAGCGAAAGGCTTCTTGTGAGGAAAGCTGTGACTCTGTGAGATGATTTCACAGAACACAACGAAGTTTCTCAGAAAGCTTCTTTCTCTTTGTTATCGGAGGATATTTCATTTGGCCCTATAGTCTTCAAACGGATCCGAAATATCTATTCTCAGATTCCACAGAAATAAAGCTAGCAAAGAGATCCAGGAAATAATGATGTATATCTGTGAGATGAATTAACAGAACACTAAGCAGTTTCTCAGAAAGCTTCTTTCCAGATTTCATCTGAGGATATTTCTTTTTCATCATAGCCCTCTATGTGCTTCCAAATATCACTTTGCCAATTCCACAAGAACTGTCTTAGCAAAAGGCTTCTTGAGGGGAAAGCTGTAACTCTGTGAGATGATTTCACAGAACACAAAGAAGTTTCTCAGAAAGCTTCTTTCTCTTTGTTATCGGAGGATATTTCCTTTGGCCCTATAGTCTTCAAAGGGATCCGAAATATCTGTTCTCACATTCCACAGAAATAAGGCTAGCAAAGAGATCCACTAAATAAAGATGTAATTCTGTGAGATGAATTAACAGAACACTAAGCAGTTTCTCAGAAAGCTTCTTTCCAGATTTCCTCTGAGGATATTTCCTTTTTCACCATAGCCCTCTATGGGCTACCAAAAAACACTTTGCCAATTCCACAAGAACTGTCTTAGCGAAAGGCTTCTTGTGGGGAAAGCTGTAACTCTGTGAGATGATTTCACAGAACACAACGAAGTTTCTCAGAAAGCTTCTTTCTCTTTGTTATCGGAGGATATTTCCTTTGGCCCTATAGTCTTCAAAGGGATCCGAAATATCTGTTCTCAGATTCCACAGAAATAAGGCTAGCAAAGAGATCCACGAAATACAGATATAACTCTGTGAGATGAATTAACAGAACACTAAGCAGTTTCTCAGAAAGCTTCTTTCCAGATTTCCTCTGAGGATATTTCCTTTTTCACCATAGCCCTCTAGGGGCTTCCAAATATCACTTTGCCAATTCCACAAGAACTGTCTTAGCAAAAGGCTTCTTGAGGGGAAAGCTGTAACTCTGTGAGATGATTTCACAGAACAAAACGAATTTCTCTGAGAGCTTCTTTCTCTTTGTTACCGGAAGATATTTCCTTTGGTCCTATAGTCTTCAAAGGAATCCGAAATATCTGTTCTCAGATTCCACAGAAATAAGGCTAGCAAAGAGATCCACGAAATACAGATGTAACTCTGTGAGATGAATTAACAGAACACTAAGCAGTTTTTCAGAAAGCTTCTTTCCAGATTTCATCTGAGGATATTTCCTTTTTCACGATAGCCCTCTATGGGCTTCCAAATATCACTTTGCCAATTCCAGAAGAACTGTCTTACCGAAAGGCTTCTTGAGGGGAAAGCTGTAACTCTGTGAGATGATTTCACAGAACACAAAGAAGTTTCTCAGAAAGCTTCTTTCTCTTTGTTATCGGAGGATATTTCCTTTGGCCCTATAGTCTTCAAAGGGATCGGAAATATCTGTTCTCAGATTCCACAGAAATAAGGCTAGCAAAGAGATCCACGAAATACAGATGTAACTCTGTGAGATGAATTAACAGAACACTAAGCAGTTTCTCAGAAAGCTTCTTTCCAGATTTCATCTGGGGATATTTCCTTTTTCACCATAGCCCTCTATGGGCTTCCAAATATCACGTTGCCAATTCCACAAGAACTGTCTTAGCGAAAGGCTTCTTGTGGGGAAAGCTGTAACTCTGTGAGATGATTTCACAGAACACAACGAAGTTTCTCAGAAAGCTTCTTTCTCTTTGTTATCGGAGGATATTTCCTTTGGCCCTATAGTCTTCAAAGGGATCCGAAATATCCGTTCTCAGATTCCACAGAAATAAGGCTAGCAAAGAGATCCACGAAATACAGATGTAACTCTGTGAGATGAATGAACAGAACACTAAGCAGTTTCTCAGAAAGCTTCTTTCCAGATTTCCTCTGAGGATATTTCCTTTTTCACCATAGCCCTCTATGGGCTTCCAAATATCACTTTGCCAATTCCACAAGAACTGTCTTAGCGAAAGGCTTCTTGTGGGGAAAGCTGTAACTCTGTGAGATGATTTCACAGAACACAACGAAGTTTCTCAGAAAGCTTCTTTCTCTTTGTTATCGGAGGATATTTCCTTTGGCCCTATAGTCTTCAAAGGGATCCGAAATATCTGTTCTCAGATTCAACAGAAAGAAGGCTAGCAAAGAGTTCCACGAAATACAGATGTAACTCTGTGAGATGAATTAACACAACACTAAGCAGTTTCTCAGAAAGCTTCTTTCCAGATTTCCTCTGAGGATATTTCCTTTTTAACCATAGCCCTCTAAGGGCTTCCAAATATCACTTTGCCAATTCCACAACAACTGTCTAACCGAAAGGCCTCTTGTGAGGAAAGCTGTGACTCTGTGAGATGATTTCACAGAACACAACGAAGTTTCTCAGAAAGCTTCTTTCTCTTTGTTATCGGAGGATATTTCATTTGGCCCTATAGTCTTCAAACGGATCTGAAATATCTATTCTCAGTTTCCACAGAAATAAAGCTAGCAAAGAGATCCAGGAAATAAAGATGTAATTCTGTGAGATGAATTAAGAGAACACTAAACAGTTTCTCAGAAAGCTTCTTTCCAGATTTCATCTGAGGATATTTCCTTTTTCACCATAGCCCTCTATGGGCTTCCAAATATCACTTTGCCAATTCCACAAGAACTGTCTTAGCAAAAGGCTTCTTGACGGGAAAGCTGTAACTCTGTGAGATGATTTCACAGAACACAAAGAAGTTTCTCAGAAAGCTTCTTTCTCTTTGTTATCGGAGGATATTTCCTTTGGCCCTATAGTCTTCAAAGGGATCCGAAATATCTGTTCTCAGATTCCACAGAAATAAGGCTAGCAAAGAGATCCACTAAATAAAGATGTAATTCTGTGAGATGAATTAACAGAACACTAAGCAGTTTCTCAGAAAGCTTCTTTCCAGATTTCCTCTGAGGATATTTCCTTTTTCACCATTGCCCTCTATGGGCTTCCAAATATCACTTTGCCAATTCCACAAGAACTGTCTTAGCGAAAGGCTTCTTGTGGGGAAAGCTGTAACTCTGTGAGATGATTTCACAGAACACAAGGAAGTTTCTCAGAAAGCTTCTTTCTCTTTGTTATCGGAGGATATTTCCTTTGGCCCTATAGTCTTCAAAGGGATCGGAAATATCTGTTCTCAGATTCCACAGAAATAAGGCTAGCAAAGAGATCCACGAAATACAGATGTAACTCTGTGAGATGAATTAACAGAACACTAAGCAGTTTCTCAGAAAGCCTCTTTCCAGATTTCCTCTGAGTATATTTCCTTTTTCACCATAGCCCTCTATGTTCTTCCAAATATCACTTTGCCAATTCCACAAGAACTGTCTAAGCGAAAGGCTTCTTGTGAGGAAAGCTGTGACTCTGTGAGATGATTTCACAGAACACAACGAAGTTTCTCAGAAAGCTTCTTTCTCTTTGTTATCGGAGGATATTTCCTTTGGCCCTATAGTCTTCAAAGGGATCCGAAATATCTGTTCTCAGATTCCACAGAAATAAGTCTAGCAAAGAGATCCACGAAATACAGATGTAACTCTGTGAGATGAATTAACAGAACACTAAGCAGTTTCTCAGAAAGCTTCTTTCCAGATTTCATCTGGGGATATTTCTTTTTTCACCATAGCCCTCTATGGGCTTCCAAATATCACTTTGCCATTTCCACAAGAACTGTCTTAGCGAAAGGCTTCTTGATGGGAAATCTGTAACTCTGTGAGATGATTTCACAGAACACAACGAAGTTTCTCAGACAGCTTCTTTCTCTTTGTTATCGGAGGATATTTCCTTTGGCCCTATAGTCTTCAAACGGATCCGAAATATCTATTCTCAGATTCCACAGAAATAAGGCTAGCAAAGAGATCCACGAAATAAAGATGTAATTCTGTGAGATGAATTAACAGAACACTAAGCAGTTTCTCAGAATGCTTCTTTCCATATTTCCTCTGAGGATATTTCCTTTTTCACCATAGCCCTCTATGGGCTTCCAAATATCACTTTGCCAATTCTACAAGAATTGTCTTAGCGAAAGGCTTCTCGAGGGGAAAGCTGTAACTCTGTGAGATGATTTCACAGAATACAACGAAGTTTCTCAGAAAGCTTCTTTCTCTTTGTTGTCGGAGGATATTTCCTTTGGCCCTATAGTCTTCAAAGGTATCCGAAATATCTGTTCTCAGATTCCACAGAAATAAGGCTAGCAAAGAGATCCTCGAAATACAGATGTAACTCTGTGAGATGAATTAACAGAACACTAAGCAGTTTCTCAGAAAGCTTCTTTCCAGATTTCATCTGGGGATATTTCCTTTTTCACTACAGCCCTATATGGGCTTCCAAATATCACTTTGCCAATTCCACAAGAACTTTCTTAGCAAAAGGCTTCTTGAGGGGAAAGCTGTAACTCTGTGAGATGATTTCACAGAACACAACGAATTTCTCTGAAAGCTTCTTTCTCTTTGTTACCGGAAGATATTTCCTTTGGTCCTATAGTCTTCAAAGGAATCCGAAATATCTGTCCTCAGATTCCACAGAAATAAGGCTAGCAAAGAGATCCACGAAATACAGATGTAACTCTGTGAGATGAATTAACAGAACACTAAGCAGTTTTTCAGAAAGCTTCTTTCCAGATTTCATCTGAGGATATTTCCTTTTTCACGATAGCCCTCTATGGGCTTCCAAATATCACTTTGCCAATTCCAGAAGAACTGTCTTACCGAAAGGCTTCTTGAGGGGAAAGCTGTAACTCTGTGAGATGATTTCACAGAACACAACGAAGTTTCTCAGAAAGCTTCTTTCTCTTTGTTATCGGAGGATATTTCCTTTGGCCCTATAGTCTTCAAAGGGATCCGAAATATCTGTTCTCAGATTCCACAGAAATAAGGCTAGCAAAGAGATCCACGAAATACAGATGTAACTCTGTGAGATGAATTAACAGAACACTAAGCAGTTTCTCAGAAAGCTTCTTTTCAGATTTCCTCTGAGGATATTTCCTTTTTCACCATAGCCCTCTATGGGTTTCCAAATATCACTTTGCCAATTCCACAAGAACAGTCCTGGCGAAAGGCTTCTTGAGGGGAAAGCTGTAACTCTGTGAGATGATTTCACAGAACACAACGAAGTTTCTGAGAAAGCTTCTTTCTCTTTGTTATTGGAGAATATTTCCTTTGGCCCTATAGTCTTCAAACGGATCCGAAATATCTGTTCTCAGATTCCACAGAAATACGGCTAGCAATGAGATCCACGAAATAAACATGTAATTCAGTGAGATGAATTAACAGCACACTAAGCAGTTTCTCAGAAAGCTTCTTTCCAGATTTCCTCTGCGGATATTTCCTTTTTCACCATAGCCCTCTACGGGCTTCCAAATATCACTTTGCCAATTCCACAAGAACTGTCTTAGCGAAAGGCTTCTTGTTGAGAAAGCTGTAACTCTGTGAGATGATTTCACAGAACACAACGAAGTTTCTCAGAAAGCTTCTTTCTCTTTGTTATCGGAGGATATTTCCTTTGGCCCTATAGTCTTCAAAGGGATCCGAAATATCTGTTCTCAGATTCCACAGAAATAAGGCTAGCAAAGAGATCCACTAAATAAAGATGTAATTCTGTGAGATGAATTAACAGAACACTAAGCAGTTTCTCAGAAAGCTTCTTTCCAGATTTCCTCTGAGGATATTTCCTTTTTCAACATAGCCCTCTAAGGGCTTCAAAATATCACTTTGCCAATTCCACAAGAACTGTCTTAGCGAAAGGCTTCTTGTGGGGAAAGCTGTAACTCTGTGAGATGATTTCACAGAACACAACGAAGTTTCTCAGAAAGCTTCTTTCTCTTTGTTATCGGAGGATATTTCCTTTGGCCCTATAGTCTTCAAAGGGATCCGAAATATCTGTTCTCAGATTCCACAGAAATAAGGCTAGCAAAGAGATCCACGAAATACAGATGTAACTCTGTGAGATGAATTAACAGAACACTAAGCAGTTTCTCAGAAAGCTTCTTTCCAGATTTCCTCTGAGGATATTTCCTTTTTCACTATAGCCCTCTAGGGGCTTCCAAATATCACTTTGCCAATTCCACAAGAACTGTCTTAGCAAAAGGCTTCTTGAGGGGAAAGCTGTAACTCTGTGAGATGATTTCACAGAACACAACGAATTTCTCTGAAAGCTTCTTTCTCTTTGTTACCGGAAGATATTTCTTTTGGTCCTATAGTCTTCAAAGGAATCCGAAATATCTGTCCTCAGATTCCACAGAAATAAGGCTAGCAAAGAGATCCACGAAATACAGATGTAACTCTGTGAGATGCATTAACAGAACACTAAGCAGTTTTTCAGAAAGCTTCTTTCCAGATTTCATCTGAGGATATTTCCTTTTTCACGATAGCCCTCTATGGGCTTCCAAATATCACTTTGCCAATTCCAGAAGAACTGTCTTACCGAAAGGCTTCCAGAGGGGAAAGCTGTAACTCTGTGAGATGATTTCACAGAACACAAAGAAGTTTCTCAGAAAGCTTCTTTCTCTTTGTTATCGGAGGATATTTCCTTTGGCCCTATAGTCTTCAAAGGGATCCGAAATATCTGTTCTCAGATTCCACAGAAATAAGGCTAGCAAACAGATCCACGAAATACAGATGTAACTCTGTGAGATGAATTAACAGAACACTAAGCAGTTTCTCAGAAAGCTTCTTTCCAGATTTCCTCTGAGGATATTTCCTTTTTCACCATAGCCCTCTATGGGTTTCCAAATATCACTTTGCCAATTCCACAAGAACAGTCCTGGCGAAAGGCTTCTTGAGGGGAAAGCTGTAACTCTGTGAGATGATTTCACAGAACACAACGAAGTTTCTCAGACAGCTTCTTTCTCTTTGTTATTGGAGAATATTTCCTTTGGCCCTATAGTCTTCAAACGGATCCGAAATATCTGTTCTCAGATTCCACAGAAATACGGCTAGCAATGAGATCCACGAAATAAACATGTAATTCAGTGAGATGAATTAACAGCACTCTAAGCAGTTTCTCAGAAAGCTTCTTTCCAGATTTCCTCTGCGGATATTTCCTTTTTCACCATAGCCCTCTACGGGCTTCCAAATATCACTTTGCCAATTCCACAAGAACTGTCTTAGCGAAAGGCTTCTTGTTGGGAAAGCTGTAACTCTGTGAGATGATTTCACAGAACACAACGAAGTTTCTCAGAAAGCTTCTTTCTCTTTGTTATCGGAGGATATTTCCTTTGGCCCTATAGTCTTCAAAGGGATCCGAAATATCTGTTCTCAGATTCCACAGAAATAAGGGTAGCAAAGAGATCCACTAAATAAAGATGTAATTCTGTGAGATGAATTAACAGAACACTAAGCAGTTTCTCAGAAAGCTTCTTTCCAGATTTCCTCTGAGGATATTTCCTTTTTCAACATAGCCCTCTAAGGGCTTCCAAATATCACTTTGCCAATTCCACAAGAACTGTCTTAGCGAAAGGCTTCTTGTGGGGAAAGCTGTAACTCTGTGAGATGATTTCACAGAACACAACGAAGTTTCTCAGAAAGCTTCTTTCTCTTTGTTATCGGAGGATATTTCCTTTGGCCCTATAGTCTTCAAAGGGATCCGAAATATCTGTTCTCTGATTCCACAGAAATAAGGCTAGCAAAGAGATCCACGGAATACAGATGTAACTCTGTGAGATGAATTAACAGAACACTAAGCAGTTTCTCAGAAAGCTTCTTTCCAGATTTCCTCTGAGGATATTTCCTTTTTCACCATAGCCCTCTATGGGCTTCCAAATATCACTTTGCCAATTCCACAAGAACTGTCTTAGCGAAAGGCTTCTTGATGGGAAGTCTGTAACTCTGTGAGATGATTTCACAGAACACAACGAAGTTTCTCAGAAAGCTTCTTTCTCTTTGTTATCGGAGGATATTTCCTTTGGCCCTATAGTCTTCAAAGGGATCCGAAATATCTGTTCTCAGATTCAACAGAAATAAGTCTAGCAAAGAGATCCACGAAATACAGATGTAACTCTGTGAGATGAATTAACAGAACACTAAGCAGTTTCTCAGAAAGCTTCTTTCCAGATTTCCTCTGAGGATATTTCCTTTTTCAACATAGCCCTCTATGGGCTTCCAAATATCACTTTGCCAATTCCACAAGAACTGTCTAAGCGAAAGGCTTCTTGTGAGGAAAGCTGTGACTCTGTGAGATGATTTCACAGAACACAACGAAGTTTCTCAGAAAGCTTCTTTCTCTTTGATATCGGAGGATATTTCCTTTGGCCCTATAGTCTTCAAAGGGATCCGAAATATCTGTTCTCAGATTCCACAGAAATAAGTCTAGCAAAGAGATCCACGAAATACAGATGTAACTCTGTGAGATGAATTAACAGAACACTAAGCAGTTTCTCAGAAAGCTTCTTTCCAGATTTCATCTGGGGATATTTCCTTTTTCACCATAGCCCTCTATGGGCTTCCAAATATCACTTTGCCATTTCCACAAGAACTGTCTTAGCGAAAGGCTTCTTGATGGGAAATCTGTAACTCTGTGAGATGATTTCACAGAACACAACGAAGTTTCTCAGACAGCTTCTTTCTCTTTGTTATCGGAGGATATTTCCTTTGGCCCTATAGTCTTCAAACGGATCAGAAATATCTATTCTCAGATTCCACAGAAATAAGGCTAGCAAAGAGATCCACGAAATAAAGATGTAATTCTGTGAGATGAATTAACAGAACACTAAGCAGTTTCTCAGAATGCTTCTTTCCATATTTCCTCTGAGGATATTTCCTTTTTCACCATAGCCCTCTATGGGCTTCCAAATATCACTTTGCCAATTCTACAAGAATTGTCTTAGCGAAAGGCTTCTCGAGGGGAAAGCTGTAACTCTGTGAGATGATTTCACAGAACACAACGAAGTTTCTCAGAAAGCTTCTTTCTCTTTGTTATCGGAGGATATTTCCTTTGGCCCTATAGACTTCAAAGGGATCCGAAATATCTGTTCTCAGATTCAACAGAAATAAGGCTAGCAAAGAGATCCACGAAATACAGATGTAACTCTGTGAGATGAATTAACAGAACACTAAGCAGTTTCTCAGAAAGCTTCTTTCCAGATTTCATCTGGGGATATTTCCTTTTTCACTATAGCCCTATATGGGCTTCCAAATATCACTTTGCCAATTCCACAAGAACTTTCTTAGCGAAAGGCTTCTTGTGGGGAAAGCTGTAACTCTGTGAGATGATTTCACAGAACACAACGAAGTTTCTCAGAAAGCTTCTTTCTCTTTGTTATCGGAGGATATTTCCTTTGGCCCTATAGTCTTCAAAGGGATCTGAAATATCTGTTCTCAGATTCCACAGAAATAAGGCTAGCAAAGAGATCCACGAAATACAGATGTAACTCTGTGAGATGAATTAACAGAACACTAAGCAGTTTCTCAGAAAGCTTCTTTCCAGATTTCCTCTGAGGATATTTCCTTTTTCACCATAGCCCTCTAGGGGCTTCCAAATATCACTTTGCCAATTCCACAAGAACTGTCTTAGCAAAAGGCTTCTTGAGGGGAAAGCTGTAACTTTGTGAGATGATTTCACAGAACACAACGAATTTCTCTGAAAGATTCTTTCTCTTTGTTACCGGAAGATATTTCCTTTGGTCCTATAGTCTTCAAAGGAATCCGAAATATCTGTTCTCAGATTCCACAGAAATAAGGCTAGCAAAGAGATCCACGAAATGCAGATGTAACTCTGTGAGATGAATTAACAGAACACTAAGCAGTTTTTCAGAAAGCTTCTTTCCAGATTTCATCTGAGGATATTTCCTTTTCACGATAGCCCTCTATGGGCTTCCAAATATCACTTTGTCTATTCCAGAAGAACTGTCTTACCGAAAGGCTTCTTGAGGGGAAAGCTGTAACTCTGTGAGATGATTTCACAGAACACAAAGAAGTTTCTCAGAAAGCTTCTTTCTCTTTGTTATCGGAGGATATTTCCTTTGGCCCTATAGTCTTCAAAGGGATCCGAAATATCTGTTCTCAGATTCCACAGAAATAAGGCTAGCAAACAGATCCACGAAATACAGATGTAACTCTGTGAGATGAATTAACAGAACACTAAGCAGTTTCTCAGAAAGCTTCTTTCCAGATTTCCTCTGAGGATATTTCCTTTTTCACCATAGCCCTCTATGGGTTTCCAAATATCACTTTGCCAATTCCACAAGAACTGTCCTGGCGAAAGGCTTCTTGAGGGGAAAGCTGTAACTCTGTGAGATGATTTCACAGAACACAACGAAGTTTCTGAGAAAGCTTCTTTCTCTTTGTTATTGGAGAATATTTCCTTTGACCCTATAGTCTTCAAACGGATCCGAAATATCTGTTCTCAGATTCCACAGAAATAAGGCTAGCAAAGAGATGCACTAAATAAAGATGTAATTCTGTGAGATGAATTAACAGAACACTAAGCAGTTTCTCAGAAAGCTTCTTTCCAGATTTCCTCTGAGGATATTTCCTTTTTCAACATAGCCCTCTATGGGCTTCCAAATATCACTTTGCCAATTCCACAAGAACTGTCTTAGCGAAAGGCTTCTTGTGGGGAAAGCTGTAACTCTGTGAGATGATTTCACAGAACACAACGAAGTTTCTCAGAAAGCTTCTTTCTCTTTGTTATCGGAGGATATTTCCTTTGGCCCTATAGTCTTCAAAGGGATCCGAAATATCTGTTCTCAGATTCCACAGAAATAAGGCTAGCAAAGAGATCCACGAAATACAGAAGTAACTCTGTGAGATGAATTAACAGAACACTAAGCAGTTTCTCAGAAAGCTTCTTTCCAGATTTCCTCTGAGGATATTTCCTTTTTCACCATAGCCCTCTATGGGCTTCCAAATATCACTTTGCCAATTCCACAAGAACTGTCTTAGCGAAAGGCATCTTGAGGGGAACGCTGTAACTCTGTGAGATTATTTCACAGAACACAACGAAGTTTCTCAGAAAGCTTCTTTCTCTTTGTTGTCGGAGGATATTTCCTTTGGCCCTATACTCTTCAAAGGGATCCGAAATATCTATTCTCAGATTCAACAGAAATAAGGCTAGCAAAGAGATCCACGAAATACAGATGTAACTCTGTGAGATGAATTAACACAACACTAAGCAGTTTCTCAGAAAGCTTCTTTCCAGATATCCTCTGAGGATATTTCCTTTTTCACCATAGCCCTCTAAGGGCTTCCAAATATCACTTTGCCAATTCCACAAGAACTGTCTAAGCGAAAGGCTTCTTGTGAGGAAAGCTGTGACTCTGTGAGATGATTTCACAGAACACAACGAAGTTTCTCAGAAAGCTTCTTTCTCTTTGTTATCGGAGGATATTTCATTTGGCCCTATAGTCTTCAAACGGATCCGAAGTATCTATTCTCAGATTCCACAGAAATAAAGCTAGCAAAGAGATCCAGGAAATAATGATGTAATTCTGTGAGATGAATTAACAGAACACTAAGCAGTTTCTCAGAAAGCTTCTTTCCAGATTTCATCTGAGGATATTTCCTTTTTCACCATAGCCCTCTATGGGCTTCCAAATATCACTTTGCCAATTCCACAAGAACTGTCTTAGCAAAAGGCTTCTTGAGGGGAAAGCTGTAACTCTGTGAGATGATTTCACAGAACACAAAGAAGTTTCTCAGAAAGCTTCTTTCTCTTTGTTATCGGAGGATATTTCCTTTGGCCCTATAGTCTTCAAAGGGATCCGAAATATCTGTTCTCAGATTCCACAGAAATAAGGCTAGCAAAGAGATCCACTAAATAAAGATGTAATTCTGTGAGATGAATTAACAGAACACTAAGCAGTTTCTCAGAAAGCTTCTTTCCAGATTTCTTCTGAGGATATTTCCTTTTTCACCATAGCCCTCTATGGGCTACCAAAAAACACTTTGCCAATTCCACAAGAACTGTCTTAGCGAAAGGCTTCTTGTGGGGAAAGCTGTAACTCTGTGAGATGATTTCACAGAACACAACGAAGTTTCTCAGAAAGCTTCTTTCTCTTTGTTATCGGAGGATATTTCCTTTGGCCCTATAGTCTTCAAAGGGATCCGAAATATCTGTTCTCAGATTCAACAGAAATAAGGCTAGCAAAGAGATCCACGAAATACAGATGTAACTCTGTGAGATGAATTAACGGAACACTAAGCAGTTTCTCAGAAAGCTTCTTTCCAGATTTCCTCTGAGGATATTTCCTTTTTCAACATAGCCCTCTATGGGCTTCCAAATATCACTTTGCCAATTCCACAAGAACTGTCTAAGCGAAAGGCTTCTTGTGAGGAAAGCTGTGACTCTGTGAGATGATTTCACAGAACACAAAGAAGTTTCTCAGAAAGCTTCTTTCTCTTTGTTATCGGAGGATATTTCCTTTGGCCCTATAGTCTTCAAAGGGATCCGAAATATCTGTTCTCAGATTCCACAGAAATAAGTCTAGCAAAGAGATCCACGAAATACAGATGTAACTCTGTGAGATGAATTAACACAACACTAAGCAGTTTCTCAGAAAGCTTCTTTCCAGATTTCATCTGGGGATATTTCCTTTTTCACCATAGCCCTCTATGGGCTTCCAAATATCACTTTGCCATTTCCACAAGAACTGTCTTAGCGAAAGGCTTCTTGATGGGAAATCTGTAACTCTGTGAGATGATTTCACAGAACACAACGAAGTTTCTCAGACAGCTTCTTTCTCTTTGTTATCGGAGGATATTTCCTTTGGCCCTATAGTCTTCAAACGGATCCGAAATATCTGTTCTCAGATTCCACAGAAATAAGGCTAGCAAAGAGATCCACGAAATAAAGATGTAATTCTGTGACATGAATTAACAGAACACTAAGCAGTTTCTCAGAATGCTTCTTTCCATATTTCCTCTGAGGATATTTCCTTTTTCAAAATAGCCCTCTATGGGCTTCCAAATATCAGTTTGCCAATTCTACAAGAATTGTCTTAGCGAAAGGCTTCTCGAGGGGAAAGCTGTAACTCTGTGAGATGATTTCACAGAACACAACGAAGTTTCTCAGAAAGCTTCTTTCTCTTTGTTATCGGAGGATATTTCCTTTGGCCCTATAGTCTTCAAAGGGATCCGAAATATCTGTTCTCAGATTCCACAGAAATAAGGCTAGCAAAGAGATCCTCGAAATACAGATGTAACTCTGTGAGATGAATTAACAGAACACTAAGCAGTTTCTCAGAAAGCTTCTTTCCAGATTTCATCTGGGGATATTTCCGTTTTCACTACACCCCTATATGGGCTTCCAAATATCACTTTGCCAATTCCACAAGAACTTTCTTAGCGAAAGGCTTCTTGTGGGGAAAGCTGTAACTCTGTGAGATGATTTCACAGAACACATCGAAGTTTCTCAGAAAGCTTCTTTCTCTTTGTTACCGGAAGATATTTCTTTTGGTCCTATAGTCTTCAAAGGAATCCGAAATATCTGTCCTCAGATTCCACAGAAATAAGGCTAGCAAAGAGATCCACGAAATACAGATGTAACTCTGTGAGATGCATTAACAGAACACTAAGCAGTTTTTCAGAAAGCTTCTTTCCAGATTTCATCTGAGGATATTTCCTTTTTCACGATAGCCCTCTATGGGCTTCCAAATATCACTTTGCCAATTCCAGAAGAACTGTCTTACCGAAAGGCTTCCAGAGGGGAAAGCTGTAACTCTGTGAGATGATTTCACAGAACACAAAGAAGTTTCTCAGAAAGCTTCTTTCTCTTTGTTATCGGAGGATATTTCCTTTGGCCCTATAGTCTTCAAAGGGATCCGAAATATCTGTTCTCAGATTCCACAGAAATAAGGCTAGCAAACAGATCCACGAAATACAGATGTAACTCTGTGAGATGAATTAACAGAACACTAAGCAGTTTCTCAGAAAGCTTCTTTCCAGATTTCCTCTGAGGATATTTCCTTTTTCACCATAGCCCTCTATGGGTTTCAAAATATCACTTTGCCAATTCCACAAGAACAGTCCTGGCGAAAGGCTTCTTGAGGGGAAAGCTGTAACTCTGTGAGATGATTTCACAGAACACAACGAAGTTTCTGAGAAAGCTTCTTTCTCTTTGTTATTGGAGAATATTTCCTTTGGCCCTATAGTCTTCAAACGGATCCGAAATATCTGTTCTCAGATTCCACAGAAATACGGCTAGCAATGAGATCCACGAAATAAACATGTAATTCAGTGAGATGAATTAACAGCACTCTAAGCAGTTTCTCAGAAAGCTTCTTTCCAGATTTCCTCTGCGGATATTTCCTTTTTCACCATAGCCCTCTACGGGCTTCCAAATATCACTTTGCCAATTCCACAAGAACTGTCTTAGCGAAAGGCTTCTTGTTGGGAAAGCTGTAACTCTGTGAGATGATTTCACAGAACACAACGAAGTTTCTCAGAAAGCTTCTTTCTCTTTGTTATCGGAGGATATTTCCTTTGGCCCTATAGTCTTCAAAGGGATCCGAAATATCTGTTCTCAGATTCCACAGAAATAAGGGTAGCAAAGAGATCCACTAAATAAAGATGTAATTCTGTGAGATGAATTAACAGAACACTAAGCAGTTTCTCAGAAAGCTTCTTTCCAGATTTCCTCTGAGGATATTTCCTTTTTCAACATAGCCCTCTAAGGGCTTCCAAATATCACTTTGCCAATTCCACAAGAACTGTCTTAGCGAAAGGCTTCTTGTGGGGAAAGCTGTAACTCTGTGAGATGATTTCACAGAACACAACGAAGTTTCTCAGAAAGCTTCTTTCTCTTTGTTATCGGAGGATATTTCCTTTGGCCCTATAGTCTTCAAAGGGATCCGAAATATCTGTTCTCTGATTCCACAGAAATAAGGCTAGCAAAGAGATCCACGGAATACAGATGTAACTCTGTGAGATGAATTAACAGAACACTAAGCAGTTTCTCAGAAAGCTTCTTTCCAGATTTCCTCTGAGGATATTTCCTTTTTCACCATAGCCCTCTATGGGCTTCCAAATATCACTTTGCCAATTCCACAAGAACTGTCTTAGCGAAAGGCTTCTTGAGGGGAAAGCTGTAACTCTGTGAGATGATTTCACAGAACACAACGAAGTTTCTCAGAAAGCTTCTTTCTCTTTGTTATCGGAGGATATTTCCTTTGGCCCTATAGTCTTCAAAGGGATCCGAAATATCTGTTCTCAGATTCAACAGAAATAAGTCTAGCAAAGAGATCCACGAAATACAGATGTAACTCTGTGAGATGAATTAACAGAACACTAAGCAGTTTCTCAGAAAGCTTCTTTCCAGATTTCCTCTGAGGATATTTCCTTTTTCAACATAGCCCTCTATGGGCTTCCAAATATCACTTTGCCAATTCCACAAGAACTGTCTAAGCGAAAGGCTTCTTGTGAGGAAAGCTGTGACTCTGTGAGATGATTTCACAGAACACAACGAAGTTTCTCAGAAAGCTTCTTTCTCTTTGATATCGGAGGATATTTCCTTTGGCCCTATAGTCTTCAAAGGGATCCGAAATATCTGTTCTCAGATTCCACAGAAATAAGTCTAGCAAAGAGATCCACGAAATACAGATGTAACTCTGTGAGATGAATTAACAGAACACTAAGCAGTTTCTCAGAAAGCTTCTTTCCAGATTTCATCTGGGGATATTTCCTTTTTCACCATAGCCCTCTATGGGCTTCCAAATATCACTTTGCCATTTCCACAAGAACTGTCTTAGCGAAAGGCTTCTTGTGGGGAAATCTGTAACTCTGTGAGATGATTTCACAGAACACAACGAAGTTTCTCAGACAGCTTCTTTCTCTTTGTTATCGGAGGATATTTCCTTTGGCCCTATAGTCTTCAAACGGATCAGAAATATCTATTCTCAGATTCCACAGAAATAAGGCTAGCAAAGAGATCCACGAAATAAAGATGTAATTCTGTGAGATGAATTAACAGAACACTAAGCAGTTTCTCAGAATGCTTCTTTCCATATTTCCTCTGAGGATATTTCCTTTTTCACCATAGCCCTCTATGGGCTTCCAAATATCACTTTGCCAATTCTACAAGAATTGTCTTAGCGAAAGGCTTCTCGAGGGGAAAGCTGTAACTCTGTGAGATGATTTCACAGAACACAACGAAGTTTCTCAGAAAGCTTCTTTCTCTTTGTTATCGGAGGATATTTCCTTTGGCCCTATAGACTTCAAAGGGATCCGAAATATCTGTTCTCAGATTCAACAGAAATAAGGCTAGCAAAGAGATCCACGAAATACAGATGTAACTCTGTGAGATGAATTAACAGAACACTAAGCAGTTTCTCAGAAAGCTTCTTTCCAGATTTCATCTGGGGATATTTCCTTTTTCACTATAGCCCTATATGGGCTTCCAAATATCACTTTGCCAATTCCACAAGAACTTTCTTAGCGAAAGGCTTCTTGTGGGGAAAGCTGTAACTCTGTGAGATGATTTCACAGAACACAACGAAGTTTCTCAGAAAGCTTCTTTCTCTTTGTTATCGGAGGATATTTCCTTTGGCCCTATAGTCTTCAAAGGGATCTGAAATATCTGTTCTCAGATTCCACAGAAATAAGGCTAGCAAAGAGATCCACGAAATACAGATGTAACTCTGTGAGATGAATTAACAGAACACTAAGCAGTTTCTCAGAAAGCTTCTTTCCAGATTTCCTCTGAGGATATTTCCTTTTTCAACATAGCCCTCTAGGGGCTTCCAAATATCACTTTGCCAATTCCACAAGAACTGTCTTAGCAAAAGGCTTCTTGAGGGGAAAGCTGTAACTTTGTGAGATGATTTCACAGAACACAACGAATTTCTCTGAAAGATTCTTTCTCTTTGTTACCGGAAGATATTTCCTTTGGTCCTATAGTCTTCAAAGGAATCCGAAATATCTGTTCTCAGATTCCACAGAAATAAGGCTAGCAAAGAGATCCACGAAATGCAGATGTAACTCTGTGAGATGAATTAACAGAACACTAAGCAGTTTTTCAGAAAGCTTCTTTCCAGATTTCATCTGAGGATATTTCCTTTTCACGATAGCCCTCTATGGGCTTCCAAATATCACTTTGTCTATTCCAGAAGAACTGTCTTACCGAAAGGCTTCTTGAGGGGAAAGCTGTAACTCTGTGAGATGATTTCACAGAACACAAAGAAGTTTCTCAGAAAGCTTCTTTCTCTTTGTTATCGGAGGATATTTCCTTTGGCCCTATAGTCTTCAAAGGGATCCGAAATATCTGTTCTCAGATTCCACAGAAATAAGGCTAGCAAACAGATCCACGAAATACAGATGTAACTCTGTGAGATGAATTAACAGAACACTAAGCAGTTTCTCAGAAAGCTTCTTTCCAGATTTCCTCTGAGGATATTTCCTTTTTCACCATAGCCCTCTATGGGTTTCCAAATATCACTTTGCCAATTCCACAAGAACTGTCCTGGCGAAAGGCTTCTTGAGGGGAAAGCTGTAACTCTGTGAGATGATTTCACAGAACACAACGAAGTTTCTGAGAAAGCTTCTTTCTCTTTGTTATTGGAGAATATTTCCTTTGACCCTATAGTCTTCAAACGGATCCGAAATATCTGTTCTCAGATTCCACAGAAATAAGGCTAGCAAAGAGATGCACTAAATAAAGATGTAATTCTGTGAGGTGAATTAACAGAACACTAAGCAGTTTCTCAGAAAGCTTCTTTCCAGATTTCCTCTGAGGATATTTCCTTTTTCAACATAGCCCTCTATGGGCTTCCAAATATCACTTTGCCAATTCCACAAGAACTGTCTTAGCGAAAGGCTTCTTGTGGGGAAAGCTGTAACTCTGTGAGATGATTTCACAGAACACAACGAAGTTTCTCAGAAAGCTTCTTTCTCTTTGTTATCGGAGGATATTTCCTTTGGCCCTATAGTCTTCAAAGGGATCCGAAATATCTGTTCTCAGATTCCACAGAAATAAGGCTAGCAAAGAGATCCACGAAATACAGAAGTAACTCTGTGAGATGAATTAACAGAACACTAAGCAGTTTCTCAGAAAGCTTCTTTCCAGATATCCTCTGAGGATATTTCCTTTTTCACCATAGCCCTCTAAGGGCTTCCAAATATCACTTTGCCAATTCCACAAGAACTGTCTAAGCGAAAGGCTTCTTGTGAGGAAAGCTGTGACTCTGTGAGATGATTTCACAGAACACAACGAAGTTTCTCAGAAAGCTTCTTTCTCTTTGTTATCGGAGGATATTTCATTTGGCCCTATAGTCTTCAAACGGATCCGAAATATCTATTCTCAGATTCCACAGAAATAAAGCTAGCAAAGAGATCCAGGAAATAATGATGTAATTCTGTGAGATGAATTAACAGAACACTAAGCAGTTTCTCAGAAAGCTTCTTTCCAGATTTCATCTGAGGATATTTCCTTTTTCACCATAGCCCTCTATGGGCTTCCAAATATCACTTTGCCAATTCCACAAGAACTGTCTTAGCAAAAGGCTTCTTGAGGGGAAAGCTGTAACTCTGTGAGATGATTTCACAGAACACAAAGAAGTTTCTCAGAAAGCTTCTTTCTCTTTGTTATCGGAGGATATTTCCTTTGGCCCTATAGTCTTCAAAGGGATCCGAAATATCTGTTCTCAGATTCCACAGAAATAAGGCTAGCAAAGAGATCCACTAAATAAAGATGTAATTCTGTGAGATGAATTAACAGAACACTAAGCAGTTTCTCAGAAAGCTTCTTTCCAGATTTCTTCTGAGGATATTTCCTTTTTCACCATAGCCCTCTATGGGCTACCAAAAAACACTTTGCCAATTCCACAAGAACTGTCTTAGCGAAAGGCTTCTTGTGGGGAAAGCTGTAACTCTGTGAGATGATTTCACAGAACACAACGAAGTTTCTCAGAAAGCTTCTTTCTCTTTGTTATCGGAGGATATTTCCTTTGGCCCTATAGTCTTCAAAGGGATCCGAAATATCTGTTCTCAGATTCAACAGAAATAAGGCTAGCAAAGAGATCCACGAAATACAGATGTAACTCTGTGAGATGAATTAACGGAACACTAAGCAGTTTCTCAGAAAGCTTCTTTCCAGATTTCCTCTGAGGATATTTCCTTTTTCACCATAGCCCTCTATGGGCTTCCAAATATCACTTTGCCAATTCCACAAGAACTGTCTAAGCGAAAGGCTTCTTGTGAGGAAAGCTGTGACTCTGTGAGATGATTTCACAGAACACAACGAAGTTTCTCAGAAAGCTTCTTTCTCTTTGTTATCGGAGGATATTTCCTTTGGCCCTATAGTCTTCAAAGGGATCCGAAATATCTGTTCTCAGATTCCACAGAAATAAGTCTAGCAAAGAGATCCACGAAATACAGATGTAACTCTGTGAGATGAATTAACACAACACTAAGCAGTTTCTCAGAAAGCTTCTTTCCAGATTTCATCTGGGGATATTTCCTTTTTCACCATAGCCCTCTATGGGCTTCCAAATATCACTTTGCCATTTCCACAAGAACTGTCTTAGCGAAAGGCTTCTTGATGGGAAATCTGTAACTCTGTGAGATGATTTCACAGAACACAACGAAGTTTCTCAGACAGCTTCTTTCTCTTTGTTATCGGAGGATATTTCCTTTGGCCCTATAGTCTTCCAACGGATCCGAAATATCTGTTCTCAGATTCCACAGAAATAAGGCTAGCAAAGAGATCCACGAAATAAAGATGTAATTCTGTGACATGAATTAACAGAACACTAAGCAGTTTCTCAGAATGCTTCTTTCCATATTTCCTCTGAGGATATTTCCTTTTTCAAAATAGCCCTCTATGGGCTTCCAAATATCAGTTTGCCAATTCTACAAGAATTGTCTTAGCGAAAGGCTTCTCGAGGGGAAAGCTGTAACTCTGTGAGATGATTTCACAGAACACAACGAAGTTTCTCAGAAAGCTTCTTTCTCTTTGTTATCGGAGGATATTTCCTTTGGCCCTATAGTCTTCAAAGGGATCCGAAATATCTGTTCTCAGATTCCACAGAAATAAGGCTAGCAAAGAGATCCACGAAATACAGATGTAACTCTGTGAGATGAATTAACAGAACACTAAGCAGTTTCTCAGAAAGCTTCTTTCCAGATTTCCTCTGAGGATATTTCCTTTTTCACTATAGCCCTCTAGGGGCTTCCAAATATCACTTTGCCAATTCCACAAGAACTGTCTTAGCAAAAGGCTTCTTGAGGGGAAAGCTGTAACTCTGTGAGGTGATTTCACAGAACACAACGAATTTCTCTGAAAGCTTCTTTCTCTTTGTTACCGGAAGATATTTCCTTTGGTCCTATAGTCTTCAAAGGAATCCGAAATATCTGTTCTCAGATTCCACAGAAATAAGGCTAGCAAAGAGATCCACGAAATACAGATGTAACTCTGTGAGATGAATTAACAGAACACTAAGCAGTTTCTCAGAAAGCTTCTTTCCAGATTTCCTCTGAGGATATTTCCTTTTTCACCATAGCCCTCTATGGGCTTCCAAATATCACTTTGCCAATTCCACAAGAACTGTCTAAGCGAAAGGCTTCTTGATGGGAAATCTGTAACTCTGTGAGATGATTTCACAGAACACAACGAAGTTTCTCAGACAGCTTCTTTCTCTTTCTTATCGGAGGATATTTCCTTTGGCCCTATAGTCTTCAAACGGATCCGAAATATCTATTCTCAGATTCCACAGAAATAAGGCTAGCAAAGAGATCCACGAAATAAAGATGTAATTCTGTGAGATGAATTAACAGAACACTAAGCAGTTTCTCAGAATGCTTCTTTCCATATTTCCTCTGAGGATATTTCCTTTTTCACCATAGCCCTCTATGGGCTTCCAAATATCACTTTGCCAATTCTACAAGAATTGTCTCAGCGAAAGGCTTCTCGAGGAGAAAGCTGTAACTCTGTGAGATGATTTCACAGAACACAACGAAGTTTCTCAGAAAGCTTCTTTCTCTTTGTTGTCGGAGGATATTTCCTTTGGCCCTATAGTCTTCAAAGGGATCCGAAATATCTGTTCTCAGATTCCACAGAAATAAAGCTAGCAAAGGGATCCACGAAATAAAGATGTAACTCTGTGAGATGAATTAACAGAACACTAAGCAGTTTCTCAGAAAGCCTCTTTCCAGATTTCATCTGAGGATATTTCCTTTTTCACCATACCCCTCTATGGGCTTCCAAATATCACTTTGCCAATTCCAAAAGAACTGTCTTAGCGAAAGGCTTCTTGTGGGGAAAGCTGTAACTCTGTGAGATGATTTCACAGAACACAACGAAGTTTCTCAGAAAGCTTCTTTCTCTTTGTTATCGGAGGATATTTCCTTTGGCCCTACAGTCTTCAAAGGGATCCGAAATATCTGTTCTCAGATTCAACAGAAATAAGCCTAGCAAAGAGATCCACGAAATACAGAGGTAACTCTGTGAGATTAATTAACAGAACACTAAGCAGTTTCTCAGAAAGCTTCTTTCCAGATTTCCTCGGAGGATATTTCCTTTTTCACCATAGCCCTCTATGGGCTTCCAAATATCACTTTTCCAATTCCACAAGAACTGTCTTAGCGAAAGGCTTCTTGTGGGGAATGCTGTAACTCTGTGAGATGATTTCACAGAATACAACGAAGTTTCTCAGAAAGCTTCTTTCTCTTTGTTATCGGAGGATATTTCCTTTGGCCCTATAGTCTTCAAAGGGATCCGTAATATCTGTTCTCAGATTCCACAGAAATAAGGCTAGCAAAGAGATCCACGAAATAAAGATGTAACTCTGTGAGATGAATTAACAGAACACTAAGCAGTTTCTCAGAAAGCTTCTTTCCAGATTTCATCTGAGGATATTTCCTTTTTCACCATATCCCTCTATGGGCTTCCAAATATCACTTTGCCAATTCCACAAGAACTGTCTTAGCAAAAGGCTTCTTGAGGGGAAAGCTGTAACTCTGTGAGATGATTTCACAGAACACAAAGAAGTTTCTCAGAAAGCTTCTTTCTCTTTGTTATCGGAGGATATTTCCTTTGGCCCTATAGTCTTCAAAGGGATCCGAAATATCTGTTCTCAGATTCCACAGAAATAAGGCTAGCAAAGAGATCCACTAAATAAAGATGTAATTCTGTGAGATGAATTAACAGAACACTAAGCAGTTTCTCAGAAAGCTTCTTTCCAGATTTCCTCTGAGGATATTTCCTTTTTCACCATAGCCCTCTATGGGCTTCCAAATATCACTTTGCCAATTCCACAAGAACTGTCTTAGCGAAAGGCTTCTTGTGGGGAAAGCTGTAACTCTGTGAGATGATTTCACAGAACACAACGAAGTTTCTCAGAAAGCTTCTTTCTCTTTGTTATCGGAGGATATTTCCTTTGGCCCTATAGTCTTCAAAGGGATCCGAAATATCTGTTCTCAGATTCCACAGAAATAAGGCTAGCAAAGAGATCCACGAAATACAGATGTAACTCTGTGAGATGAATTAACAGAACACTAAGCAGTTTCTCAGAAAGCTTCTTTCCAGATTTCCTCTGAGGATATTTCCTTTTTCACCATAGCCCTCTATGGGCTTCCAAATATCACTTTGCCAATTCCACAAGAACTGTCTAAGCGAAAGGCTTCTTGTGAGGAAAGCTGTGACTCTGTGAGATGATTTCACAGAACACAACGAAGTTTCTCAGAAAGCTTCTTTCTCTTTGTTATCGGAGGATATTTCCTTTGGCCCTATAGTCTTCAAAGGGATCCGAAATATCTGTTCTCAGATTCCACAGAAATAAGGCTAGCAAAGAGATCCACGAAATACAGATGTAACTCGGTGAGATGAATTAACAGAACACTAAGCAGTTTCTCAGAAAGCTTCTTTCCAGATTTCATCTGGGGATATTTCCTTTTTCACCATAGCCCTCTATGGGCTTCCAAATATCACTTTGCCATTTCCACAAGAACTGTCTTAGCGAAAGGCTTCTTGATGGGAAATCTGTAACTCTGTGAGATGATTTCACAGAACACAACGAAGTTTCTCAGACAGCTTCTTTCTCTTTCTTATCGGAGGATATTTCCTTTGGCCCTATAGTCTTCAAACGGATCCGAAATATCTATTCTCAGATTCCACAGAAATAAGGCTAGCAAAGAGATCCACGAAATAAAGATGTAATTCTGTGAGATGAATTAACAGAACACTAAGCAGTTTCTCAGAATGCTTCTTTCCATATTTCCTCTGAGGATATTTCCTTTTTCACCATAGCCCTCTATGGGCTTCCAAATATCACTTTGCAAATTCAACAAGAATTGTCTTAGCGAAAGGCTTCTCGAGGAGAAAGCTGTAACTCTGTGAGATGATTTCACAGAACACAACGAAGTTTCTCAGAAAGCTTCTTTCTCTTTGTTGTCGGAGGATATTTCCTTTGGCCCTATAGTCTTCAAAGGGATCCGAAATATCTGTTCTCAGATTCCACAGAAATAAAGCTAGCAAAGGGATCCACGAAATAAAGATGTAACTCTGTGAGATGAATTAACAGAACACTAAGCAGTTTCTCAGAAAGCCTCTTTCCAGATTTCATCTGAGGATATTTCCTTTTTCACCATACCCCTCTATGGGCTTCCAAATATCACTTTGCCAATTCCAAAAGAACTGTCTTAGCGAAAGGCTTCTTGTGGGGAAAGCTGTAACTCTGTGAGATGATTTCACAGAACACAACGAAGTTTCTCAGAAAGCTTCTTTCTCTTTGTTATCGGAGGATATTTCCTTTGGCCCTATAGTCTTCAAAGGGATCCGAAATATCTGTTCTCAGATTCAACAGAAATAAGGCTAGCAAAGAGATCCACGAAATACAGAGGTAACTCTGTGAGATTAATTAACAGAACACTAAGCAGTTTCTCAGAAAGCTTCTTTCCAGATTTCCTCTGAGGATATTTCCTTTTTCACCATAGCCCTCTATGGGCTTCCAAATATCACTTTGCCAATTCCACAAGAACTGTCTTAGCGAAAGGCTTCTTGTGGGGAATGCTGTAACTCTGTGAGATGATTTCACAGAACACAACGAAGTTTCTCAGAAAGCTTCTTTCTCTTTGTTATCGGAGGATATTTCCTTTGGCCCTATAGTCTTCAAAGGGATCCGTAATATCTGTTCTCAGATTCCACAGAAATAAGGCTAGCAAAGAGATCCACGAAATAAAGATGTAACTCTGTGAGATGAATTAACAGAACACTAAGCAGTTTCTCAGAAAGCTTCTTTCCAGATTTCATCTGAGGATATTTCCTTTTTCACCATAGCCCTCTATGGGCTTCCAAATATCACTTTGCCAATTCCACAAGAACTGTCTTATCAAAAGGCTTCTTGAGGGGAAAGCTGTAACTCTGTGAGATGGTTTCACAGAACACAAAGAAGTTTCTCAGAAAGCTTCTTTCACTTTGTTATCGGAGGATATTTCCTTTGGCCCTATAGTCTTCAAAGGGATCCGAAATATCTGTTCTCAGATTCCACAGAAATAAGGCTAGCAAAGAGATACACTAAATAAAGATGTAATTCTGTGAGATGAATTAACAGAACACTAAGCAGTTTCTCAGAAAGCTTCTTTCGAGATTTCCTCTGAGGATATTTCCTTTTTCACCATAGCCCTCTATGGGCTTCCAAATATCACTTTGCCAATTCCACAAGAACTGTCTTAGCGAAAGGCTTCTTGAGGGGAAAGCTGTAACTCTGTGAGATGATTTCACAGAACACAACGAAGTTTCTCAGAAAGATTCTTTCTCTTTGTTATCGGAGGATATTTCCTTTGGCCCTATAGTCTTCAAAGGGATCCGAAATATCTGTTCTCAGATTCAACAGAAATAAGGCTAGCAAAGAGATCCACGAAATACAGATGTAACTCTGTGAGATGAATTAACAGAACACTAAGCAGTTTCTCAGAAAGCTTCTTTCCAGATTTCCTCTGAGGATATTTCCTTTTTCACCATAGCCCTCTATGGGCTTCCAAATATCACTTTGCCAATTCCACAAGAACTGTCTAAGCGAAAGGCTTCTTGTGAGGAAAGCTGTGACTCTGTGAGATGATTTCACAGAACACAACGAAGTTTCTCAGAAAGCTTCTTTCTCTTTGTTATCGGAGGATATTTCCTTTGGCCCTATAGTCTTCAAAGGGATCCGAAATATCTGTTCTCAGATTCCACAGAAATAAGGCTAGCAAAGAGATCCAAGAAATACAGATGTAACTCTGTGAGATGAATTAACAGAACACTAAGCAGTTTCTCAGAAAGCTTCTTTCCAGATTTCCTCTGAGGATATTTCCTTTTTCACCATAGCCCTCTAGGGGCTTCCAAATATCACTTTGCCAATTCCACAAGAACAGTTTTAGTAAAAGGCTTCTTGAGGGGAAAGCTGTAACTCTGTGAGATGATTTCACAGAACACAACGAATTTCTCTGAAAGCTTCTTTCTCTTTGTTACCGGAAGATATTTCCTTTGGTCCTATAGTCTTCAAAGGAATCCGAAATATCTGTTCTCAGATTCCACAGAAATAAGGCTAGCAAAGAGATCCACGAAATACAGATGTAACTCTGTGAGATGAATTAACAGAACACTAAGCAGTTTTTCAGAAAGCTTCTTTCCAGATTTCATCTGAGGATATTTCCTTTTTCACGATAGCCCTCTATGGGCTTCCAAATATCACTTTGCCAATTCCAGAAGAACTGTCTTACCGAAAGGCTTCTTGAGGGGAAAGCTGTTACTCTGTGAGATGATTTCACAGAACACAAAGAAGTTTCTCAGAAAGCTTCTTTCTCTTTGTTATCGGAGGATATTTCCTTTGGCCCTATAGTCTTCAAAGGGATCCGAAATATCTGTTCTCAGATTCCACAGAAATAAGGCTAGCAAACAGATCCACGAAATACAGATGTAACTCTGTGAGATGAATTAACAGAACACTAAGCAGTTTCTCAGAAAGCTTCTTTCCAGATTTCATCTGAGGATATTTCCCTTTTCACCATAGCCCTCTATGGGTTTCCAAATATCACTTTGCCAATTCCACAAGAACTGTCTTGGCGAAAGGCTTCTTGAGGGGAAAGCTGTAACTCTGTGAGATGATTTCACAGAACACAACGAAGTTTCTCAGAAAGCTTCTTTCTCTTTGTTATCGGAGGATATTTCCTTTGGCCCTATAGTCTTCAAAGGGATCCGAAATATCTGTTCTCAGATTCCACAGAAATAAGGCTAGCAAAGAGATCCACGAAATACAGATGTAACTCTGTGAGATGAATTAACAGAACACTAAGCAGTTTCTCAGAAAGCTTCTTTCCAGATTTCATCTGGGGATATTTCCTTTTTCACCATAGCCCTCTGAGGGCTTCCAAATATCACTTTGCCATTTCCACAAGAACTGTCTTAGCGAAAGGCTTCTTGATGGGAAATCTGTAACTCTGTGAGATGATTTCACAGAACACAACGAAGTTTCTCAGACAGCTTCTTTCTCTTTGTTATCGGAGGATATTTCCTTTGGCCCTATAGTCTTCAAACGGATCCGAAATATCTATTCTCAGATTCCACAGAAATAAGGCTAGCAAAGAGATCAACGAAATAAAGATGTAATTCTGTGAGATGAATTAACAGAACACGAAGCAGTTTCTCAGAATGCTTCTTTCCATATTTCCTCTGAGGATATTTCCTTTTTCACCATAGCCCTCTATGGGCTTCCAAATATCACTTTGCCAATTCTACAAGAATTGTCTTAGCGAAAGGCTTCTCGAGGAGAAAGCTGTAACTCTGTGAGATGATTTCACAGAACACAACGAAGTTTCTCAGAAAGCTTCCTTCTCTTTGTTGTCGGAGGATATTTCCTTTGTCCCTATAGTCTTCAAAGGGATCCGAAATATCTGTTCTCAGATTCCACAGAAATAAAGCTAGCAAAGGGATCCACGAAATAAAGATGTAACTCTGTGAGATGAATTAACAGAACACTAAGCAGTTTCTCAGAAAGCCTCTTTCCAGATTTCATCTGAGGATATTTCCTTTTTCACCATAACCCTCTATGGGCTTCCAAATATCACTTTGCCAATTCCAAAAGAACTGTCTTAGCGAAAGGCTTCTTGTGGGGAAAGCTGTAACTCTGTGAGATGATTTCACAGAACACAACGAAGTTTCTCAGAAAGCTTCTTTCTCTTTGTTATCGGAGGATATTTCCTTTGGCCCTATAGTCTTCAAAGGGATCCGAAATATCTGTTCTCAGATTCAACAGAAATAAGGCTAGCAAAGAGATCCACGAAATACAGAGGTAACTCTGTGAGATTAATTAACAGAACACTAAGCAGTTTCTCAGAAAGCTTCTTTCCAGATTTCCTCTGAGGATATTTCCTTTTTCAACATAGCCCTCTATGGGCTTCCAAATATCACTTTGCCAATTCCACAAGAACTGTCTTAGCGAAAGGCTTCTTGTGGGGAATGCTGTAACTCTGTGAGATGATTTCACAGAACACAACGAAGTTTCTCAGAAAGCTTCTTTCTCTTTGTTATCGGAGGATATTTCCTTTGGCCCTATAGTCTTCAAAGGGATCCGTAATATCTGTTCTCAGATTCCACAGAAATAAGGCTAGCAAAGAGATCCACGAAATAAAGATGTAACTCTGTGAGATGAATTAACAGAACACTAAGCAGTTTCTCAGAAAGCTTCTTTCCAGATTTCATCTGAGGATATTTCCTTTTTCACCATAGCCCTCTATGGGCTTCCAAATATCATTTTGCCAATTCCACAAGAACTGTCTTAGCAAAAGGCTTCTTGAGGGGAAAGCTGTAACTCTGTGAGATGATTTCACAGAACACAAAGAAGTTTCTCAGAAAGCTTCTTTCTCTTTGTTATCGGAGGATATTTCCTTTGGCCCTATAGTCTTCAAAGGGATCCGAAATATCTGTTCTCAGATTCCACAGAAATAAGGCTAGCAAAGAGATCCACTAAATAAAGATGTAATTCTGTGAGATGAATTAAAAGAACACTAAGCAGTTTCTCAGAAAGCTTCTTTCCAGATTTCCTCTGAGGATATTTCCTTTTTCACCATAGCGCTCTATGGGCTTCCAAATATCACTTTGCCAATTCCACAAGAACTGTCTTAGCGAAAGGCTTCTTGTGGGGAAAGCTGTAACTCTGTGAGATGATTTCACAGAACACAACGAAGTTTCTCAGAAAGCTTCTTTCTCTTTGTTATCGGAGGATATTTCCTTTGGCCCTATAGTCTTCAAAGGGATCCGAAATATCTGTTCTCAGATTCAACAGAAATAAGGCTAGCAAAGAGATCCACGAAATACAGATGTAACTCTGTGAGATGAATTAACAGAACACTAAGCAGTTTCTCAGAAAGCTTCTTTCCAGATTTCCTCTGAGGATATTTCCTTTTTCACCATAGCCCTCTATGGGCTTCCAAATATCACTTTGCCAATTCCACAAGAACTGTCTAAGCGAAAGGCTTCTTGTGAGGAAAGCTGTGACTCTGTGAGATGATTTCACAGAACACAACGAAGTTTCTCAGAAAGCTTCTTTCTCTTTGTTATCGGAGGATATTTCCTTTGGCCCTATAGTCTTCAAAGGGATCCGAAATATCTGTTCTCAGATTCCACAGAAATAAGTCTAGCAAAGAGATCCACGAAATACAGATGTAACTCTGTGAGATGAATTAACAGAACACTAAGCAGTTTCTCAGAATGCTTCTTTCCATATTTCCTCTGAGGATATTTCCTTTTTCACCATAGCCCTCTATGGGCTTCCAAATATCACTTTGCCAATTCTACAAGAATTGTCTTAGCGAAAGGCTTCTCGAGGGGAAAGCTGTAACTCTGTGAGATGATTTCACAGAACACAACGAAGTTTCTCAGAAAGCTTCTTTCTCTTTGTTATCGGAGGATATTTCCTTTGGCCCTATAGTCTTCAAAGGGATCCGAAATATCTGTTCTCAGATTCAACAGAAATAAGGCTAGCAAAGAGATCCTCAAAATACAGATGTAACTCTGTGAGATGAATTAACAGAACACTAAGCAGTTTCTCAGAAAGCTTCTTTCCAGATTTCATCTGGGGATATTTCCTTTTTCACTATAGCCCTATATGGGCTTCCAAATATCACTTTGCCAATTCCACAAGAACTTTCTTAGCGAAAGGCTTCTTGTGGGGAAAGCTGTAACTCTGTGAGATGATTTCACAGAACACAACGAAGTTTCTCAGAAAGCTTCTTTCTCTTTGTTATCGGAGGATATTTCCTTTGGCCCTATAGTCTTCAAAGGGATCCGAAATATCTGTTCTCAGATTCCACAGAAATAAGGCTAGCAAAGAGATCCACGAAATACAGATATAACTCTGTGAGATGAATTAACAGAACACTAAGCAGTTTCTCAGAAAGCTTCTTTCCAGATTTCCTCTGAGGATATTTCCTTTTTCACCATAGCCCTCTAGGGGCTTCCAAATATCACTTTGCCAATTCCACAAGAACTGTCTTAGCAAAAGGCTTCTTGAGGGGAAAGCTGTAACTCTGTGAGATGATTTCACAGAACACAACGAATTTCTCTGAAAGCTTCTTTCTCTTTGTTACCGGAAGATATTTCCTTTGGTCCTATAGTCTTCAAAGGAATCCGAAATAT